>NC_134687.1:275466877-276066877 GCF_050947455.1 Rhinoderma darwinii | reverse complement strand
GCCCTAAGACAGGCAGTTATACCACACAAAAATGTTGCTAATTAACATCCCCATATGTCTACTTTAGTTTGGCATCGTTTTTTGAACATCCTTTTATTTTTCTAGGACGTTACAAGGCTTAGAACTTTAGCAGCAATTTCTCACATTTTCAAGAAAATGTCAAAATGCTATTTTTACAGGGGCCAGTTCAGTTGTGAAGTGGCTTTGAGGTCCTTAGATATTTAGAAACCCCCAATAAGTCACCCCATTTTAAAAACTGCACCCCACAAAGTATTCAAAACAGCATTTAGAAAGTTTCTTAACCCTTTAGATATTGCGCAGAATTAAGGCAAGTGAAATTTACAAAGTTCATTATTTTTTTCCAGAAATTCATTTGGAATCCATTCTTTTTGTACCACGGAAGGTTTTACCAGAGAAATGCAACTCAATATTTATTGCTCAGGTTCTGCAGTTTTAAGAAATATCCCACATGTGGTCCTAGTGTGCTACTGGACTGAAGCACCGGCTTCTGAAGCAAAAGTAGCACCTAGAGGATTTTGGGCCTCCTTTTTATTAGAATATATTTTAGGCACCATGTCAGCTTTGAAGAGGTCTTGTGGAACTAAAACAGTGGAAACCCCCCAAAAGTGACCCCATTGAGGAAACTACACCTCTCGAGGAATTCATTTAGGGGTGTAGCAAGCATTTTGACCAGCCAGTTTTTTTGCAAAAATGTTTGGAACTAGGCCATGAAAATGAAAATCTACATTTTTTCAAATAAAATGTAGGTTTAGCTAATTTTTTTTCATTTCCAAAATAACTTAAGTAGAAAAAGCACCACAACATTTGTATAGCAATTTCTCCCGAGTAAAACAATACCCCACATCTGGTCATAAACATCTTTTTGGACACACGGTAGGGCTCAGAATGGAAGGAGCACCATTTGGATTTTGGAATGGTTTCTGGGCGCCATGTCACATTTGCTGAGCCCCTGTAGTACTAGTACAGTGGAAACACCCCAAAAATGACTCCATTTGGGAAGCTGCACCCCCTGAGGAATCATCTAGGGGTATAGTGAAAATTTTGATCCCAAAGGTTTTTTGCTGAATTAATTAGAATTAAGCCATGAAAATGAAAAATAATTTTTTTTTACAACAAGATGTAGTTTTAGATCAACATTTTTCATTTTTACAAGGAAGAGAGAAGAAAAAGCACCCCAACATTTGTAAAGAAATTTCTCCCGAGTACGGTAACACCCCATATGTGGTTATAATCAGCTGTTTACATATATGGGAGTATTCAGAAGAAAAGGACCTGGTATTTATCTTTTGGAGCGTAGATTTAGCTGGAATGGTTTGCGGACGCCATGTTGCATTTGAAAAAACCACTGATGTGCCAAACAAAAGTGACCCTGTTTTAGAAACTACACCCCTAAAGGCATTTATCAAGGGGGGTGCAGTGAGAATTTAGACTCCACAGGTGTTTTTCAGAAATGAATACGCAGTGGATGGTGCAAAGTGAAAATTGCAATTTTTCCACTGATCTGCCTATTCACCGCACAATATGTTGTGCGAGACGGTCTGTATATTTTATTGGTATTATTTTGTAACACATACGACTTTTTGATCACTTTTTATTTCATTTTTTGGTAAAGGAAATTACCAAAAACAAGCAATTCTGGAATAGTTTTTTATTGAGTTTTTTTCGGCATCCACAGTGCGCCCTAAATTACATGTTAGCTTTATTCTGCGGGTCGATACGATTACGGCGATACCAAATTTATATCGTTTTTTTTTATGTATTGCAGCTTTTGCACAATAAAATCACTTTTTTTATAAAATCATTTGTTTTCTGTGTCGCCATATTCTAAGACCCATAATTTTTTTATTTTTGCGTGCACAAAGCGGTGTCAGGGATTATTTTTTGCAGGACGGATTGTCGTTTTTATTAGTACTATTTTGGAGTAAATGTGACTTTTTGATCACTTTTATAGCATTTTTTGGAAGGAGATGTGACCTAAAAACAAAGATTCTGGCGTTGTTTTTCATGGTTTTTTTTACGGCGTTCACCGTGTGGGATAAATGACATAATAGTTTTGTAGTTTGGGTCGTTACGGATGCGGCGATACCAATTATGTATAGTTTTTTTTTTTATTTTAATGGTTTCTCCCATAATAAAAGACTTACTATGGGGAAAAAGTCAGATTAGCTTTTTTATTTATTTGAAACGTGTGTGTTTTTATTGTTTTACGACATTTTTATTAACTTTTTTGACTTGTCCCACTAGGGCACTTGACGGCCTGATGCCCCGATCGCTACTCTAATACACTGCACTACATGCGTAGTGCAGTGTATTAGCGCTGTCCGTTATTCACTGACAGCAAGCCTATGAGGACGGGTCCTCATTGGCTCCCGTACAAGGCAGACTCGGACACCATTATTTGGCCTCCGATTGCCACAGCAACCCGCCGGTCGCAATATTGAGCGCATCTGAGGGGTTAATCAGCCGGATCGGAGAATAGCTCCGGTCCTGGCAGTTACAGGAGGGTGCCAGCTGTATAATGGATGAAGCAGCCCCCACTACACTCCGAACCACCCGACAAAGACGACGACAACCCTGGCACACGCCTCAATCCCGCTTTCTTCAGCGGTGCTTGAGATGTGCCGAACGACTGTGGAGAAAATCGCATTTGGATGCAGATTTCCTCCATTACAAATTTATGCTCAAAACTTACAACTCTGCCCTTCACCGCGCCAAACAAGTCTACTTCACTTCTCTCATCTCCACACTATCTAATAATCCAAAACGCCTCTTTGATACTTTTCACTCCCTCCTTAGTCCTAAAGTGCAGACACCAATCACAGATCTCAGTGCTGAAGACCTGGCCAATTATTTTAAAGTTAAAATTGACAACATCCGGCATGATATTCTCTCCCAGTCCCCTAGTAACATCGATCCCCTTCCCCCCCACACTCCCTCTTCTTCACTCTCAGCATTTGACCCAATAACTGAAGATCCCCTTCCCCCCCACACTCCCTCTTCTTCACTCTCAGCATTTGACCCAATAACTGAAGAAGAAGTCTCGAGGCTCCTCTCTTCTTCTCGTCCTACTACCTGCCCTAGTGATCCTGTCCCCTCACACCTCCTCCAGTCCCTCTCCCCAGCTGTCACTAGTCACCTCACTAAAATATTTAACCTCTCTCTTTCCTCTGGTATCTTTCCCTCCGCTTTTAAACATGCCATTATAAACCCATTATTGAAAAAACCAACACTTGACCCATCCAGCGCTACCAACTACCGACCAGTCTCTAATCTGCCCTTCATCTCCAAACTCCTGGAACGCTTGGTCTACTCTCGCCTTATCCGCTATCTCTCTGCTAACTCCATTCTTGACCCCTTACAATCTGGTTTCCGCACTCTACACTCCACAGAAACTGCCCTTACTAAAGTCTCAAATGATCTCTTGGCGGCTAAATCGGACGGTAAATCCTCTCTCCTGATTCTTTTGGATCTCTCTGCAGCCTTTGACACTGTAGACCACAAACTCCTACTTAACATGCTCCACTCTATTGGCCTCAAGGACGCGGCTCTCTCTTGGTTTTCCTCCTACCTCTCTGACCGCTCATTCAGTGTGTCATTTGCTGGTTCCACTTCTTCTCCTCTTCCCCTTGATATCGGGGTTCCTCAGGGATCAGTCCTAGGTCCACTCCTCTTTTCTCTCTACACAGCTCCTATTGGACAAACCATCAGCAGATTTGGCTTCCAGTACCATCTCTACGCTGATGACACCCAATTATATACCTCTTCCCGTGACATCACCCCTGCTCTAATACAGAACACCAGTGATTGTCTGTCCGCTGTCTCTAACATCATGTCCTCTCTCTATCTGAAACTGAATCTTTCTAAAACTGAGCTCCTTGTGTTCCAACCATCTACTAACCTCCCTAAACCTGATGTCTCTATCTCTGTGTGTGGCACTATCATAACTCCTAAGCAGCACGCCCGCTGTCTCGGGGTTATTTTTGACTCAGATCTTTCCTTTACTCCTCACATACAATCACTTTCACGCTCCTGTCATTTTCACCTAAAAAACATCTCCAGAATCCGCTCTTTTCTTACGGAGGAAACTGCCAAAACTCTCATTGTTGCTCTGATTCACTCTCGTCTTGACTACTGTAACTCATTACTAGTCGGTCTTCCCCTCACTAAACTCTCCCCTCTCCAATCTATCCTCAATGCAGCAGCCAGGCTCATCTTTATGACCAACCGCTACACCAACGCCTCTAATCTGTGCCAGTCACTGCACTGGTTGCCCATCCCCTTCCGAATAAAATTCAAACTTATTACTCTCACCCACAAAGCTCTCCACAGTGCTGCACCTCCTTACATCTCCTCCCTCATCTCTGTCTACCACCCTACTCGGGCTCTACGTTCTGCCAACGACCTTAGATTAAAATCCTCCATAATCCGAACCTCCCACTACCGTCTCCAGGATTTCTCTCGTGCTGCACCCGTCCTCTGGAATGTGCTACCCCAGACAATCAGATTAATTCCCAATATCCACAGTTTTAAACGTGCCCTGAAAACACATCTATTTAGACAGGCCTATAAAATTCCCTAATCTGACTCCTTTTCATGGCCCTCCATTTAGATTAGTCATCAGAATAAGATTCCCTCACACTCCTTCTCTTCATGTCCGTCATACACGGATAGTGGCTGGTGACCGGCTCATGCAGCTTTATGATACCACCGCATGTGTATAAAAATGGCCGGACCATTGTACAGAACAAACACTATTACACTTTGTGTCTCCCTTATGTCCTCATAGATTGTAAGCTCTTGCGAGCAGGGTCCTCACTCCCCAGGTTTGAATTGTAAATTAACTTTGTCACTATGTAATGTCTGATATTGTTTTCATGTTCCCTCTACATTGTAAAGTGCTGCGTAATATGTTGGCGCTATATAAATAAAGATTATTATTATTATGTCACCCCGCGGTGATGGTGCCGGCTCTGCTTCTGAGCCCGCACCATCACTGCCATGTAACTGTACTGCGGTTTGCGGGAACACCTTCCCGGCAGCGCCGTATATATACGGCAGATGTTGGGAAGGGGTTAACTGCGATTTAACTGCACTGTGTAAACATAGGCTTAAACGGAACCTGTCACCAGCATTTCACTTATTAAACCAGCAATACCTGGTGGAAGTGGGTGAATAATCATTTTTATGTAACCTATAATTATCTTATAAGTCGGCTCTGTACCTTTAGTGTTCCCACACGTATGCTAATGAGCAAAAAGAGTCATATCTTCGTTCCTCAAGCCTTTCCGAGTTAACCCCGCCTCCTTACTTTTGATTGACAGCTCCTCACCTCGCCACAGCACACATGAAATACTGTGCATGCACATCAATGTCCTGTTTTGGTGCGTGTGCACAACAGGACACCATAGCGGCGCATGCGCAGTAACTAGATTTGAGGCCTGGACGATACAGGGACGGGTATCGGACCTTACGTGACAGGTGCATGCGCTATCTCAGACGAGATTTTGGCGTTCAGGGTGGGCCCGTTTTTGGAGGTGGGCGGGTATAAGAAGAACAATGGACGAGACCGCCGGAATATTACCATAAAAAGCGCAAAATGTTTGCAGACCGTTATTTACCTTCGGAGGAGCAGTTTAAAAGGGAATAATAACGGCAATGAACTTTAGACAACAGTGGCCAGCGAGGGGTGAGTAGAGTTCAATATGCTGGTGACAGGTTACCTTTAACCTCTTAACGCTCAGCGACGTACTATTCCGTCGTGCTGACCGCCCCGTTCGCGCTCAGTGACTGAATAGTACGTCGCGGGAGTAATGGCCATTTCGACCGTCTTCCCGACATATACAGGAGCTGTGACAGTTGCTGTCTTGTAGAGCGCTTGTCGCAACTCCTATAGCGGGGACCGATCGCTGTGTCCCTGCTGATTAACCCCTTAAAAGCCGCATTCAATAGCGATCGCGGCTTTTTAGGGGCCGGGGATGGTGACTATGGCAACCGGACACCTGACAATGGCGTCCGGCTATGCCATCTACGGAAGCCTAGTGGCTCCTGACAAAGTCAGGACCCACTATGCTTGCTGTCAGTGAGTAGCTGACAGCTCTAATACACTGCACTATGCATGTAGTGTAGTGTATTAGAATTGCGATCACGGCCTCCTGCCCTCAAGTCCCCTAGTGGGACAAAGTAATAAAGTATTGTACAAAAAAAGTTGTGTAAAAATAAGAAAATAAAAGTTTTAAAAGTAATAAAAGTAAAAATCCCCCTTTTTCCCTTATCAGTCCTTTATTATTAATAAAAATATATAAACAAACAAATAAACTATAGATAATTGGTATCGCCACGTCCATAATGGCCTGAACTACAAAATCATTTTGTTATTTATCCCGCGCGGTGAACGCCGTAAAAGAAAATAATAATAAACCGTAACAGAATCACAATTGTTTGGTCACTTCCCCTCTCAAAAAATGGAATAAAAAGAGATCAAAAAGTCGCATGTACCTAAAAATCGTACTGATTGAAACTACAGTTCGTTACGCAAAAAATAAGTCCTCGCACGGCTTTCTTGATGGAAAAATAAAAAAGTTATGGCTCTTAGAATATGGCAACACAAAAAGTAAATGATTTTTTACAAAAAGTATTTTATTGTGCAAACGCCATAAGACATAAAAAAAACTATAAACATCTGGTATCACCATAATCGTATCGCCCCGCAGAATAAAGTGAATATGTCATTTATAGCGCTCGGTGAACGCTGTAAAAAAAATAGAATAAAAAAACAATAGTAGAATTGCTGTTTTTTTAGTCACCACGCAACCTAAAAATAGAATAAAAACTGATCAAAAAGCCGCATGCACCCCATGAAAACTACAATGAATTCTTCAAGGAGTCTAGTTTCCAAAATGGGGTCACTTTTGGGGGTTTCCAATGTTTTGGCACCACAAGACCTCTTCAAACCGGACATGGTGCCTAATAAAAAGGAGGCCTCAAAATCCTCTAGGTGCGCCTTTGCTTCGGAGGCCGGTGCTTCAGTCCATTACCGCACTAGGGCCACATGTGGGATATTTCGCAAAACTGCAGAATCTGGGCAATACGTATTAAGTTGCGTTTCTCTGGTAAAACCTTTTGTGTTTTAAAAAAAATAATTGTATAAAAAGAATTTCCTGACAAAAAAAAATAAAAATGTAAATTTCACCTCTACTTTGCTCTAAATTCCCGTGAAACACCTAAAGGGTTCATAAACGTTCTAAATGCTGCTGTGAATACTTTGAGAGGTCTAATTTCTAAAATGGGGTGTTTGATAGGGGTTTCTAATATATGGGCCCCTCAAAGCAACTTCAGAACTGAACTGGAACCTAAAATAAATAAAAATGAGGCAATACTTCGCTTCTTACATTATACTGATGAGCCATGCCCACCCCGAGATGACCCCAGTTTTGACCGTTTGTATAAACGGAGACCCCTATTAGACCGTTTCAGTGCCCGGTTTTCCCAAGCATACACCCCCGAGAAGTGTATTTCTATTGATTAATCCTTGGTAGATTTTAAAGGGAGGCTTCAATTCCGCCAGTACCTGCCGAGTAAGAGGACAAGGTATGGTGTGAAGATGTATAAGCTGTGCGAGAGTGCATCAGGGTATACCTACAGATTTAGGATATATGAAGGGAAGGACACCAGTATTCAGCCCCCAGAATGCCCCCCCCCTTACTGGGAGTTAATGCAAAAATTGTGTGGGAATTAACCAGGGTTACCACCTCTACCTGGATAATTTTTATACCAGCGTCCCACTCTTCAAGCGCCTCGCTTCCAGAAGTACTGCGGCATGTGGCACTGCTAGAAGAAATCTGAGAGGCCTCCCTAAGACTCTGCAGGGCAAACAAGAAGGGGTGAGAGCAGGGCACATTCTAGCAGCAACATATTGTGTGTCAAGTACAAGACAAGAGAGATGTCACACCAGTACCCATGTACCTGTACAAGGTACCAGTACAGAGACCACCAAACCAGACTGCATCCTGGACTACAATAGGTACATGGGAGGGGTGGACTTGTCAGATCAAGTCCTGAAGCCCTACAGCGCCATGCGGTGTGGTATAAGAAGCTGGCCGTGCGCATCATACTAATGGCATTGTACAGGGTGGGCCATTTATATGGATACACCTAAATAAAATGGGAATGGTTGGTGATATTAACTTCCTGTTTGTGGCACATTAGTATATGGGAGGGGGGAAACTTTTCAAGCTAGGTGTTGACCATGGTGGCCATTTTGAAGTTGTCCATTTTGTATCCAACTTTAGTTTTTTCAATGGGGAGGGTCATGTGACACATCAAACTTAGCGAGAATTTCACAAGAAAAACAATGGTGTGCTTGGTTTTAACATTACTTTATTCTTTCATGAGTTATTTACAAGTTTCTGACCACTTATAAAATGTGTTCAAAGTGCTGCCCATTGTGTTGGATTGTCAATGCAACCCTCTTCTCCCACTCTTCACACACTGATAGCAACACCGCAGAAGAAATGCTAGCACAGGCTTCCAGTATCCGTAGTTTCAGTTGCTGCACATCTCGTATCTTCATAGAACAGACAATTGCCTTCAGATGACCCCAAAGATAAAAGTCTAAGGGGGTCAGATCGGGAGGCATTTCTTCTGCGGTGTTGCTATCAGTGTGTGAAGAGTGGGAGAAGAGGGTTGCATTGACAATCCAACACAATGGGCAGCACTTTGAACACATTTTATAAGTGGTCAGAAACTTGTAAATAACTCATGAAAGAATAAAGTAACGTTAAAACCAAGCACACCATTGAAATTCTCGATAAGTTTGATGTGTCACATGACCCTCTTCCCATTGAAAAAACGAAAGTTGGATACAAAATGGCCGCCATGGTCAACAGCCAGCTTGAAAAGTTTCCCCCCTCCCATATACTAATGTGCCACAAACAGGAAGTTAATATCACCAACCATTCCCATTTTATTTAGGTGTATCCATATAAATGGCCCACCCTGTACAATGCGTATGTGCTACGTCGATGTACAGGCCAGAGGGGAACTGTTAGGGATCTGCCAGGTACTTCATCTAGGTATACTCCTGGGATTAATCAATCCACACCTGAGGCCAGACCTGTTCGACTGACACCATCTCCCACCAACCAGGGTGGCAGGCTCAGGAGTGGGAGAGCCTATCGCGGCCTGGTCTGTCGGAGTTAGCTCCGCCCCCTGTCCTTTATTACCTGCCCTGTTCTCTCCCTCAGTGCTTGTAATTCTTTTGGATTCCTGGCCCCACTGCTGCTTGCTCCAGCCTGCTTCTGCCGTGCTTCTGCCTTGCTGCAGTTCTGCTTGACCTTCTTTGCTTTGCCCCTGGCTTGCTTCTGTCTCCTTGCCCGCTTGGGTGTACTCACTTCGTCCTGGTCCTGACTGTCCGTTCGCCGCTCCGTTTCCTCGTGGCGTTCCGTGGCTACTGCCCCTTCCCTTGCATGTTCCCTGTTTGTTTTCCTGTGCACTTAGACAGCGTAGGGACCGCCGCCCAGTTGTACCTCGTCGCCTAGGGCAAGTCGTTGCAAGTAGGCAGGGACAGGGCGGTGGGTAGATTAGGGCTCACTTTCCCTTCACCTCCTTCCGGCCATTACATAATTACAAGCCCTTACCTAGTCTACCATTTCTCCTACGCTGACGCTATCATGGACCCCCTTGAGACCCTGGCCCAGCAGATGCAGGGCCTCTCCCTACAGGTCCAGGCCCTGGCCCAAAGGGTCAATCAGGGTGACGCTGCTTTAGTAGTACCCCTCACCTCACCTCTAGAACCCGACCTCAAATTACCTGACCGGTTCTCAGGGGACCGTAAGACGTTTCTCTCCTTCCGGGAGAGTTGCAGACTGTATTTCCGCCTAAAGCCCCACTCCTCAGGTTCCGAGAACCAGCGGGTGGGTATCATCATATCCCGACTCCAGGAAGGGCCCCAAGAGTGGGCCTTCTCCTTGGCTCCTGACGCCCCTGAACTTTCCTCTGTTGATCGTTTTTTCTCTGCCCTCGGACTCATTTACGACGAGACTGACAGGACTGCCTTAGCCGAGAGTCAGCTGGTGACCTTACGTCAGGGTAGGAGACCGGTTGAGGAATACTGTTCTGATTTTAGGAAGTGGTGCGTAGCTTCTCAGTGGAACGATCCGGCCCTAAGGTGCCAGTTTAGGTTAGGATTCAGGCGGATAGTAGACGTTCTGCTAACCCCCGGTTTGTCGTCGGGGATTTGGTCTGGTTGTCGTCCAGGAACTTGCGCCTTAAGGTCCCGTCCAGGAAGTTTTCTCCCCGATTTATTGGACCTTATAAGATCATTGAAGTCCTCAACCCTGTATCCTTCCGTCTGGAGCTCCCCCCATCCTTTCGCATACATGACGTCTTCCATGCCTCCCTCCTTAAACGCTGCTCCCCGTCCTGGTCCCCCTCGAGGATACCTCCTGTTCCCGTTCTCACCCCTGAGGGGGTGGAATTCGAGGTGGCCAAGATTATGGACAGTAGGATGGTCCAGGGCTCCCTCCAGTACCTGGTCCATTGGAGAGGATACGGGCCGGAGGAGAGGACTTGGGTACCTGCCCGTGATGTTCACGCTGGGGTATTGATCAGGAGGTTCCACCTTCTCTTCCCCACTAAACCGGGTCCCCTTAGTAAGGGTCCGGTGGCCCCTCATAAAAGGGGGAGTACTGTTAGGGATCTGCCAGGTACTTCATCTAGGTATACTCCTGGGATTAATCAATCCACACCTGAGGCCAGACCTGTTCGACTGACACCATCTCCCACCAACCAGGGTGGCAGGCTCAGGAGTGGGAGAGCCTATCGCGGCCTGGTCTGTCGGAGTTAGCTCCGCCCCCTGTCCTTTATTACCTGCCCTGTTCTCTCCCTCAGTGCTTGTAATTCTTTTGGATTCCTGGCCCCACTGCTGCTTGCTCCAGCCTGCTTCTGCCGTGCTTCTGCCTTGCTGCAGTTCTGCTTGACCTTCTTTGCTTTGCCCCTGGCTTGCTTCTGTCTCCTTGCCCGCTTGGGTGTACTCACTTCGTCCTGGTCCTGACTGTCCGTTCGCCGCTCCGTTTCCTCGTGGCGTTCCGTGGCTACTGCCCCTTCCCTTGCATGTTCCCTGTTTGTTTTCCTGTGCACTTAGACAGCGTAGGGACCGCCGCCCAGTTGTACCTCGTCGCCTAGGGCGAGTCGTTGCAAGTAGGCAGGGACAGGGCGGTGGGTAGATTAGGGCTCACTTTCCCTTCACCTCCTTCCGGCCATTACAGGAACTTTCCTGGAATTTCAAGAGGTGGTTATTAAGAACCTAATCTTTAGGGACCAAGAAGGGGGGGGGGGGGCACCCAGTACTTCTGGAAGCGAGACCACACGCATCGTACCAGGGCAACACTTTCCAGGAGAAGTTCCCCAAACTGGCAAGAAGGGAAAAAGTCAAAAGAGGTGCAAAGTCTGCTATAAGAGGGGGATAAGGGAGGATACAATATATCAATGTGACACATGTCCAGAAAAAACAGAGCTCTGTATGAAAGAGTGTTTTAAAATTTATCATACATCCCTTGATTTTCAATCTCCCCAGTTTTACTTACCCTGATGCACTCCGCACAGCTTATCCCCCCTCGTCTTTCCCTTCTGAGCCCTGCTGTGTGTCCAGGCAGCTCATAACAGCCACATGTAGGGTATTGCCGTACCCAGGAGAACCCACATTAGTTTATGGGGTGTATGTCTCCGGTCAAAATGCTCACTACACCTCTAGATGAATGCCTTAAGGGTGTAGTTTTTAAAACGGGGTCACTTCTTGGGGGTTTTAACTGTACTGGTACCTCAGGGGCTTCTGCATACATGATTTGCACCAGAAAATCCCCAGTAGGCCAAATGGTGGTCCTTTCCTTCTGAGGCCTCCCATGGGCCCAAACGGCAGTTTATCACCACAAATGGGGTATTGCTGCACTCTGGAGAAATTCGGCAACAAAATGGGGTATTTTGTTCCCTGTGAAAATAAGAAATTTTGATAAAAAATTACATCTTACTGGAAAAAATATTTTTTCATTTCACAGCCCAATTCAAATACATGCTGTGAAAAAACTGTGGGGTCAAAATGGTAACAACAGCCATAAATTAATTCTTTGAAGGGCGTAGTTTCCGAAATGGGGTCACTTTTGGGGGATTCCTACTGTTTTGGCACCTCAACATCTCTTCAAACCTGGCATGGTGCCTATAATATATTCTAATAAAAAAGAGGCCCCAAAATGCACTAGGTGCTTCTTTTGCTTCTGTGGCTTGTGTTTTAGACCACGAGCACACTAGAGCCACATGTGGGACATTTCTAAAAAAAATAATAAAATTGAAATTCAGCAAGAAAAATGAAATTTGCAGATTTCACCTCCACTTTGCTTTAATTCCTGTGAAATGCCTAAATGGTTAAATAAACTTTCTAAATGCTGTTTTGAATACTTTAATGGGGTGTTTTATGGGGGTTTCTAATACATAGGCCCCTCAAAGCCACTTCAGAACTGAAAAGGCTTTTGACATTTTCTTAAAAATATGAGAAATTGCTGTTTATGTTCTAAGCCTTGTAACGTCCAAGAAAAATAAAAGAATGCTCAAAAAACGATGCTAATCTAAAGTAGACATATGGGAAATGTGAACTAGTAACTATTTTGGGTGGTATAACCATCTGTTTTACAAGCAGATGCATTTAAATTCAGAAAAATGCTATTTTTTTTATACATTTTCTCAAAATGTTACAATTTTTCACCAATAAACACTGAATATATCGTCCAAATTTCACCACTAACATAAAGCCCAATGTGTCACGAGAAAACAATCTCAGAATCGCTTGGATAGGTTTAAGCATTCCGACGTTATTACCACATAAAGTGAAATATGTCAGATTCTAAAAACGGGCTCTGAGCCTTAAAGAGGCTCTGTCACCAGATTTTCAAACCCCTATCTCGTATTGCAGATCGGCGCTGCAATGTAGATTACAGTAACGTTTTTTTTTTTTTCAAAAACTAGCATTTTTGGCCAAGTTATGAGCATTTTTATATTTATGCAAATTAGCCTTTCTTATGTACAACTGGGCGTGTTTAAAGTTAAGTCCAAGTGGGTGTGTATTGTGTGTGTACATCTGGGTGTGTTTACTTGTTTTACTAGCTGGGCGTTGTGATTGGAACTGTATGATGCTGACGAATCAGCATCATCCACTTCTCTTCGTTAACACCCAGCTTCTGGCAGTGCACAGACACACAGAAACGCCCAGATGTACACACACAATACACGCCCACTTGTACTTAACTTTAAACACGCCCAGTTGTACTTAAGAAAGGCTCATTTGCATAAATATAAAAATGCACATAACTTGGCCAAAAATGCTCGTTTTTGGAAAAGAAAAAACGTTAGTTATCTACATTGCAGCGCCTATCTGCTGCAACACGAGATAGGGGTTTGAAAATCTGGTGACAGAGCCTCTTTAAAGAGACTCTGTCACCCCATTATAAGTGCCCTATCTCCTACATAAGGAGATGGGCGCTATAATGTAGGTGACAGCAGTGCTTTTTATTTAGAAAAACGATCAATTTTTACCACTTTATTAGCGATTTTTAGCTTTATGCTAATTAGTTTCTTAATGCCCAAGTGGGCGTATTCGTTGTACAGAGGAGTGTATGACGCTGACCAATCAGTGTCATACACTTCTCCCCATTCATTTACAAAGCACATAGCGATATAGCTAGATCACTATGTGCAGCCACATAAACACACTACAACATTACTGCAGTGTCCTGACAATGAATATACATTACCTCCAGCCTGGACGTGATGTGTATTCAGAATCCTGTCACTTCTGTAGCGTCTCTGTGAGATTCCAGCAAGGCAAACGTAATCTCTAGAGATTACGATGTAAACTGTCATTTAAAAAGAGATTACGTTTGCCTTGCTGGAAATCTCACAGAAAAGATACAGACGTGTCAGGATTCTGAATACACATCACGTCCTGGCTGGAGGTAATGTATATTCATTGTCAGGACACTGCAGTAACGTTATAGTGTGTTTATGTGGCTGCACATAGTGATCTAGCTATATCGCTATGTGCTTTGTAAATGAATGGGGAGAAGTGTATGACGCTGTTTGGTCACTGATTGGTCAGCGTCATACACTCTCTGTACAACGCCCACTTGGTCTAAAGTAAATACACTTGGGCATTAAGCAACTCATTAGCATAAAGCTAAAAATCTCTCACAAAGTGGTAAAAATAGATCGTTTTTTTAAAATAAAAAGCATTACTGTCACCTTATGTAGGAGATAGGGCACTTATAATGTGGTGACAGAGCCTCTTTAAGGCATGTTCACACGCGAAATGTTCAGGCTAAAAAATGAGGCTGATTTAAAAATAAAAAAAAAGACTGATAATCAGTAAAACGCCTGGAATTCAGTGTTTTTCAATTTTGCAGGTGTAATTGAAGCGTATTTTGAGTTGTGTATACGCTTCAAGAAGTGACGTCACTACTTTTTTTTTACGCAGCTATCTTTAATTCAGTAGCATAAAAATACTCCTCGTATGTACTACACAGGGTATTTGTTAAGCTGTTTGCTGACGTATTTCTAGTGTATTTCAGCGTGAAATGCGAGCGTTTTACAAAGCAAACTACGTCTGAAAATAAGCTGTGTGAACGTGGCCTTAGTGCTTGAAGCCTGCAGCTCTGATTTCTCTCGTCCAAGCCTTGAATAGCGCTGCCCGGGGTTTACGTCCACATTTCCACTTCTATGAGGACAAAGAGAAAGGTGTTCGGCAGCAGTCGCCATACACAGCGCACATATCATGAGGAGCCCGGCCACCAGCTGCGTCCAGCCGCTGCCTCCTGCACCCCAGGAGTGACTCACACTCAGGACACAGACTCCGTGATTGTTACCCTCCCCCGTTTCCTCTCTCATACCGGAAGTGAGCGCTTGCCATGTAATTTCCTGAGCCGGGAGCCCCGAAAGGCTCTAAGTTTGTTTTTTTTCCTTCATCGACTTTCGGAATCTGCGCTCGAGTTTCCCAGGCCGGAGCCATGTCTGTAGCGGGGCTCAAGAAGCAGTTCTACAAGGCTAGTCAGGTCAGCCGAGGGGGGAATGCTAGCTGTGTGGTTACACCGACGCCGCCTTATTACAAGCGAGCTCGACAACTGTGGCGGCGACCTGGGCGCTACTGCGACTTTCTGTATGTGTACGGGGTGTAGTAGTGCTGACCAGTGTCACGTAGTGGAGTTGTAGTAGAGCTCCGTACTAGTTTAATGCGACGGTGATGGGACTATGTGCTAGTGATTCGGTGTACAATCGTCTGGCTGGAGGCACAGGGCACAGGCTTTCTTCACAGGAATCTGCGAGCCTCAAACTTTTGGGTTCCATGTAACTTTTATTGTTATTAAATGAAGTGTACAAATTGGTGGGATTTATCAAAACTGGTGCAAGGGAACACTGAGCCCATAGCAGCAAACTGGGCATATATAAATCCGCAGCTGACCCTCGTAATAAAATGGAGCTACTACTCCGCGTTTCAGCTCAAATACCACGGAGATTCTGAACGTTTTTTTTATATCCGCAGCGAGTTCATTACTCCGAGCTAATGTTTTATTGAGCGTGTGAATAAGGTCTAAAATACTCTATTCTTATGCGTTGTCCGCAGAATAGGAATGGATTTTCACAGGATTCACGTTCAGATTCACATGGACGTGTCCGTTTTGCATGCTCAAAAATCGCACTGTTTCTCATGCGTTGCAGTTCCGTGAGGCAACAGTTTTTTTTATGTCCGTGTTGGTGCACGTTGTGGTGTTTTTTCTCAGCCTTTCTTTAGCAACAGATGACGTCCGTGTGCTGTCGATGATTTTCATGCACCCATAGGCTTCAATGGGCGCATGGTCCGAAAAAACGGACTAGAATAGGACATGCAGTGAGTTTCACGCAGCGGAAACACGCTGCGTGAAAAATCACGCATGTCTGAATAGCCCTATTGAATTGCATAGGTCCGTGTGCTGCCTGTTTTAACGGACAGCACACCGACTTTACAACGTTCGTGTGAATCAGGCCTTAATTCTGACACGATGTGTGAACGTCTCCCTATTGTTTGCTTTTAAGCAGCTCCCTAAATTTTTCGTTTGCAGTAGTTTTTGATAAATCCACCCATTGAATGTTTGGCTGCATTCAGACTGCCGTTACGGCTTTCGGGTAGGGCTACACACAGACATTTTATAGCGTGGCCTAAAGAGGTATTCTCACCTTAGACATTTATGGCATACCCACACCTATGTCCAGAATGGGGAATGGCTGCCACATCCAGGTGGTAAATCAATGAAGGGGTGGCAGAAAATGACGGAAACAGCTGTGTCCGGTTTACACCATTCTAGAAAGAAGTGCGGGTCCCGGAGGTGGCTCCTGCATCTCAGACATTTATGCCATATCCTGCCATAATTGAATACCCCTTTAGACCAGGACCACACAAGCATTTTTTGTCTTGTGTTTTTTTTTTTTTGTTTTTTTTTTTTTACAAGAAATGGATCTAAAAGGAAGGAAAGGTCTAAAGAAATGACGCATTTAGTTTCTTTTGTGTTACTCCAGTGTTTGGCTAAAAACGGCATCAAAACCGTGTGTGATCGTAGCAACGGATAAGTCTGTCACAAGCCAGTGCTCCTATCTTGTGGGTACTGCCACTGTACCCATGAGTTCCGCATCAGGAACACGGCTGTTATACACAGCCAGGCTCCTGCCACAACTGCAGGAATTGGAGAGAACTCCAATTCTGGCAGTTTAACTCAGATCCCGCATTCAATAGCGGCCATGGCATCTAAGGTATTTCACATAGGGTGTGCCCTCTGTCACCCCATCGGCACACCTGCAGGGCGCCAATGGGTTACAAAGGCCCCCAGGTCTGCCATCAGTAACTGCTTATTAGGCAATACCAGAGGCATAGCTGAATTACTTGTCGGTTGCAGGCCTCGTTCACATCGGCGTCGGGGCTCCGTTCATGGGTTCCGTGGAACCTTTCCCTCAGGGGAACCCAAACGGAAACCATAGCTTTCCGTTTGCATTACAATTGATTTCAATGGTAACGCATCCGTTGCACATGGTTTCCGTTTGTCACTGTTCTGTAAGGTTTCCGTTTTGACAGAATCGATAGCGTATTAATTACTATGCTATTGATTCAGTCAAAACACCAGAAACCTTACAGAACGGTGGCAAACGGAAACCATTTGCAACGGATGCGTTACCATTGAAATCAATTGTAAGGCAAATGGAAATCTATGGTTCCGTTCATGGGTTCCCATGACTGAAAAGTCAGACGGAACCCATGAACGGAGCCCCGACACAGATGTGAATCAAGCCTTACTGACAGGCTATAATGTTTGGCAAACTTAGGCCTCATGCACACGAGCGTGTCCGATTAAAGCGCGTGAATCGGGTCTGTGTGTTTTGGGTTATGCATCAGTGCGCTTTGCGAGGGGGATGCGTTATTCACTTGCAAAGCACATCTTTTTTTTTTTTTTTTTTTTTTAATAATTTTCAACTGAATTGATGCGTGTGCGGTGCATGGTTTTCACACACCCTTTGACTTCAATGGGCACCAATATAGGACATTAAGTGAGTGTCACGCAGCGGACTTTCGCTGCGTGGCCCGATCAATGCGTCCGTGTGCTGTGCTTTGTTTCAACGCACAGATGTGATTCACGCTCATGTGAATGGGGCCTTATGACAAAGGATTATATCTGCTATCAAAAGATCGCATAGTGAAGTCCCCTTGAAGGAATAAAATTAAATGAAAACAGTCAAGGTTTCTGGAAGAAAAAAAATGACAGTAAAAATAAAACCAAGTTTTTCCATAAAAAGTGGTTTTATTTAGAAAGTGTAAAAAACAAAACCCAACATATATGGTATTACCACGATCGCAAAGGCTCTAAACCGCTTGGTGAACGGCGTACAAAAAAACAGTGCAAAATTACTTTTTTTAGCTACCCGACCCCCCCGGAAAAAAATGTTACCCCCAAAATAGTACCAATGAAAACTATGTTTTGTCCCACAAAAAAACAAGCCCACATATGTCCACAAATAAACATGTTACGGCTCTTAATCCCTTCCCTTTAACCCCTTAGTGACCACTAATACGCCTTTTAACGTCATTCACTACTGGGCTTTAGGCTAGGCTGACGCCTTTTCACGTCAGCCTAGTCTAAGTCCTGCACGGGTCTCCCGTGCAGGCTGGTGCCGGGGCTCTGCTGTCTGATGACAGCTGAGCTCCTGCTCCAACGCCCGCGATCGAAGTTTACTTCGATCGCGGCCGTTTAACCCGTTAAATGCCGCCGTCAATAGCGACCGCGGCATTTAACTTTGTTTACAGAGGGAGTGCGCTCCCTCTGTCACCCATCGGCGGCCCGCGAATGCAATCGCGGGTCTCCGATGGGGTGTCATGGCAGCCGGGGGACTGATAAAAGCCCCCAGGTCTGCCCTGGACATATGCCTGTTAGGACGCGCCGGAGGCACGTCCTAACAGATTGCCTGTCAGATTTACACTGACAGGCAATAATGCTCTGGTATACGAAGTATACCAGAGCATTATAGTAGCGATCGGAACATCGCACAGTAAAGTCCCCTAGTGGGACTAATAAAATCAGTCATCAAAGTGAAATAAAGATTATTAATAAAAAGTACAGTAAAAAAATAAATCCATTTTTTTCCATAAAAAGTGGTTTTATTTAGTAAAAGTGTAAAAAAAAAAAAAAAAGTACACATATGTGGTATCGCCGCGACCGTAATGACTCCATTAATAAAGTTAATATGTAATTTAAACCGCAAAGTGAACACCGTAAAAAAAAAAACGCCAAAAACTATGGCGAAATTGCAATTTTTTTCCATTGCCCCCCAAAAAAGTCATAATAAAAATGAATCAATAAGTCCCATGTACCCCAAAACAGTACCATTCAAAACTACGTCTTGTCCCGCAGAAAACAAGCCCAAAAAATCACTACATTGATGGAAAAATAAAAAAATTACGGCTCTTGGAAAGCGACGATGCAAAAACAAATAATTTTAGTTCAAAAGTGTTTTTATTGTGCAACAGTCGTAAAACATAAAAAAACCTCCACATATGTGGTATCGCCGTGATCGTACCGACCCATAGAATAAAGGTAACATGTTAATTACGTCGCACAGTGAACGGCGTCAATTTAAAAACGCATAGAACAATGGCGGAATTTCAGTTTTTTTTTATAATCCCCCCCAAAAAGGTTAATAAAAGTTAATATAAAAATTATATGTACCCAAAAATGGTGCCATTAAAAAGCACAACTAATCCCGCAAAAAACAAGTCCTCATACAGCTATGTAGACGAAAAAATAAAAACGTTATAGCTCTTTGAATGCGACTATAGAAAAACGAATAAAATAGCTTGGTCATTAAGGCCTAAAATGGGCTGGTCACTAAGGGGCTATAGCCACTTTTCACCTTCCTGACAGAGCCTCATTTTTCAAATCTGACGTGTCACTTTATGTGGTAATAACGCCGGAATGCTTTTACCTATCCAAGCGATTCTGAGATTGTGTTCTCGTGACACATTGCACTTTATGTTACTGGCAAAATTTGCTCGATATGTTCAGTATTTAATTGTAAAAACACAAAAATTTAGCGAAAAATTAGCATTTTTCTCAATTTAAATGTATCTACTTGTAAGACAGGCAGTTATACCACACAAAATTGTTGCTAATTAACATCCCCCATATGTCTACTTTAGATTGGCATCGTTTTTTGAACATCCTTTTATTTTTCTAGGACGTTACAAGGCTTAGAACTTTAGCAGTAATTTCTCACATTTTCAAGAAAATTTCAAAAGGCTATTTTTACAGGGGCCAGTTCAGTTGTGAAGTGGCTTTGAGGGCCTTATATATTAAACCCCCAAAAAGTCACCCCATTTTAAAAACTTCACCCCTCAAAGTATTCAAGTATGTCTTAACCCTTTACACATTTCACAGGAATTAAAGCAAAGTAAAGGTAAAATTGACAAATTACATATTTTTTTGCAGAAATAAATTTTTAATAAATTTTTTTTTATAACACCGGTTTTACCAGAGAAATTCAACTCAATATTTGTTGCCCAGTTTCTGCAGTTTTAGGAAATATCCCACATGTGGCTCTAGTGTGCTACTGGACTGAAGCACCGACTTCAGAAGCAAAGGAACACCTAGTGGATTTTGGGGCCTTATTTTTGTTAGAATATATTTTAGGCTCCATGTCAGGTTTGAAGGGCTCTTGCGGTGCCAAAACAGCTAAAATCCCCCAAAAGTGACCCCATCTGGGAAACTACACACCTCAAGGAAATTATGTAGGGGTATAGTGAGCATTTTGAACGCACAGGTTCTTTACAGAAATTATTGGAAGTAGGCCGTGAAAATTAAAATCGGCATTATTTCAAAGAAAATATAGGTTTAGCGATTTTTCTCATTTCCACAAGGACTAAAGGAGAAACAGCACCGTAAAATTTGTAAAGCAATTTCTCCCGAGTAAAACAATACCCCACATGTGGTAATAACCGGCCTCCATTTCAGCCACCGGAACCTCTGCATTTCATTGCTGGGGTTTCGATGAGCTGCAAACACCTTAAGTGCAGCACTCGCGTTTGAGCGCTGCACTTAAGGGGTTAATGGCGGGGATCGAAGCTAATTTCGGTCCCCGCCGTTACAGCCGGATGTCAGCTGTAAGATACAGCTGAGATCCGGCGATGATGGCACCGGCTCAGCTTCTGAGCCGGAGCCAAACATTTGGCGTATTGGTATGGCAAAATGCGGGAAGTCAATGCTTTCCATGGCGTACCCATACGGCAAATGTCGGGAAGAGGTTAAAATGCTGCGATTCAAAAACAAATATATATATATATATATATATATATATATATATATATATATATATATAGATAGATAGATTTTTTTAATTTTTTTTTTAAAGGGTTCTTAGTTTGCAAATATAGTAAAACATAAAAAACCTATACATATTTAGTATCGCTGTAATCGTACCGACCCGTAGAATGAAGGTAACATTTATTTACGCTGCAAAGGGAACGCTGTAAGTTTAAAATGCGAAAAACAATGCTAGAATACTTAGTTGTTTTTTTTGTTTTTTTAAAAATTCCCTCCCAAAAAAAAGTTTATCAAAATGAATCAATATATAATATGCACCCAAAAATGGTTCAATAAAAAAATACAACTCGTCCCAAAAAAGCAAGCCCTTATACGGCTATGTTGATGGAAAAATAAAAAAGTTATGACTCTTAGGCTGGGTTCACACGAGCATGTTACGTCCGTAATGGACGGAACGTATTTCGGCCACAAGTCCCGGACCGAACACACTGCAGGGAGTCGGGCTCCTAGCATCATAGTTATGTACGACGCTAGGAGTCCCTGCCTCTCCGTGGGACTACTGTCCCGTACTGAAAACATGGTTACAGTACGGGACAGTTGTCCGGCAGCGAGGCAGGGACACCTAGCGTCGTACATAACTATGATGCTAGGAGCCCGGCTCCCTGCAGTGTGTTCGGTCCGAAATACGTTCCGTCCATTACGGACGTAACATGGTCGTGTGAACCCAGCCTTAGGCTACATTCACACGAGCGTATCCAATTCACGCACGTGAAAAACGCATGTGTATCTTGTCCGTTATGCATCAATGCGCTTTGCGAGTGGCATAAGTTATTCACGCACTCGCAAAGCACATCTTTTTTAGTTTTTATTATTTTCAATCAAATTTATGCGCAAATCACGTACCGCACACGGATGCATCAGTGTGCGGTGCATGGTTTTCACGCATTCATTGACTTTAATGGGCGATAGGTGCATGAAAAACGCATCAATATAGGACATGCAGTGAGTTTTACGCAACGGACACTCGCTGCGTGAAAGCTCCTGCATGTGTGAATGGCCGCATTGAAATCAATGGGTCAGTGTGCTGTGCGTGGTTCTTACGCACCGCGCACGGACGAGTTTTACGTTCGTATAAATGAGCCATTAGAAATGCAACGGTGAAAAATAATGCTTGGTCATTAAGGCCAAAAAGAGCCTGGTCGTTAAGGGGTTAAAGAGGCTCTGTCACCACATTATAAGTGCCCAATCTCCTACATAATCTGATCGGCGCTGTAATGTAGATAACAGCAGTGGTTTATATTTAGAAAAACTCATTTTTGACAGTTAAGAAACTAATTTGCATAAATCTAAAATTGTTCATAATAGACAACTGGGCGTGTTTTTACTTTTGACCAAGTGGGTGTTGTAAAGAAGTGTATGACGCTGACTAATCAGCGTCCTGCACTTCTCATTGTTCCAGCCCAGCTTCTTTCACTGCACAATCACGCTGTAACAATGGGCTGGAGCAATGAGAAGTGTATGATGCTGATTGGTCAGTGTCATACACTTCACAACGCCCAGTTGGTAAAAAGTAAAAACACGCCCAGTTGTCTATTAACCCCTTCCCTCTTTGGCCACTTTTGACCTTCCTGACAGAGCCTCCTTTTTCAAATCTGACATGTTTCACTTTATGTGGTAATAACTCCGGAATGCTTTTACCTATCCAAGCGATTCCGAGATTGTTTTCTCGTGACACATTGGACTTTATGTTACTGGCAAAATTTGCCCGATACATTCAGTATTTAATTTTAAAAAATTGCAAAAATTAGCAATCGCCGTAATCGTACCAACCCATAGAATAAAGCTAATGTGTTATTTACGCCGCACAGTGAATGGTGTAAATTTAAAACGCATAGAACAATGGCGGCATTTCAGGTTTTTGTTTCTATTCCCCCCCTCCAATAAAAGTTAATCGAAAAATGATATCTACCCCAAAATGGTGCCGTTAAAAAGTACAACTAATCCCGCAAAAAACAAGTCCTCATACAGCTATGTAGACGAAAGAATAAAAAAAAAGTTATAGCTCTTTGAATGTGACTATAGAAAAACGAAAAAGAATAGCTTGGTCATTAGGGCCTAAAATAGGCTGGTCACTAAGGGGAAACGTAAACCGGATAACAAACAAAAGAAAACAATGCAGAGAATCGCTTTTTCCTATAATAACGCTGTAAAAATAAATTACATAAAAAATAAAATTTCTCTCGCATAAAACAAGGCCGCATACAGCCACGTCAATGAAAATATAAAGTTATGGCAGAGAGGCAATAACAGAGAAATTTAGTTGGTCATTAAGTTCTTTTCATGCCCTGTCATTAAGGGGTTAAACACTAACTTCGTTTTATGCTTTACGTTTGACGTATGTTCTGAATTCGTCACCATAGTGTATATGCGACAATGTATACGGTAAATGCTTACGTCATGTCCCTGTATAGATTTAACTGATACCATTATGGTCTACCGGTGATGTTTCTACTGTTAGGCATCCATTTAACGCATACTTCACCCATACACTAACGTGTTATTCATTGTATACGTCGTGAAAAGCCCATGACGTATACGTTAACTGCATATCTATGACGTATGCCATACAGTGGCATACATCACCCATAGGCTTCCACGTTAAGAAAAAAAAATAAAAAATTTGGCATACTGTGCGTTACACTTTTTTTTTTTTGCGGAATGGAGAAGCCCAGTCTACTATGCGATTTCATTCTTTAAAAGAAAAGGTAGACTTCTGTATACCAGCCCGATGGAGGCAAAAAGGACACTCTTTTGGTGTCCGTCGAGCTAATGAAGCCCTATGGTTAAAGAGGCTCTGTCACCAGATTATAAAATCCCTATCTCCTATTGAATGTGATCGGCGCTGCAATGTAAATAACAGTAAAGTTTTTTGTTTTTTTTAAATGATCATTTTTGCCCAAGTTATGAGCAATTTTTAATTTATGCAAATGAGCTTTTCAATAGACAACTGGGCGTGTTTTCTCGTTTTACCAACTGGGCGTGTATTGTGTTTTTACCAACTGGGCGTGTTTACTAGTTTTACCAACTGGGCGTTGTGAATAGAAGTGTATGACGCTGACAAATCAGCGTCCTACACTTCTCATCGTTCCCACCCAGCTTCTTTCACAGCAGACACACAGCGTAAAGTCACCCACAGGTCCTTCAACCTTGGCGTCGGACGAAAGAGGATACATCAGCTCCAGGCGTCCGAGAGGGTAATATGCTCGTCTCTAGGGAGTTTACTATGCTTACCTGCACACGGTGATGCTGCTGCAGATTCAACTGTACCCTCTCGGACGCATGGAGCCGATGTGTCTTCTCTCGTCCGAAGGACCTGTAGGAGGAAGTGACGTCACAGTGTGATCTCGCGAGAACACGCTGTATGTCTGTGCAGTGAAAGAAGCTGGGTGGGAACGATGAGAAGTGTATATCGCTGATTGGTCCGCGTCATACACTTCTATTCACAACGCCCAGTTAGTAAAACGAGTAAACACGCCCAGTTAGTAAAAACACAATACACGCCCAGTTGGTAAAACGAGAAAACACGCCCAGTTGTCTATTGAAAGCTCATTTGCATAAATCTAAAATTACTCATAACTTGGGTAAAAATGATCGTCTTTAACCCCTTCCCGCATTTGGGCGTAACTGTACGCCCGAAAACCAAGTGATTTCCCGCAGACGGGCGTACAGTTACGCCCTGCAGATAAAGCGAGCACAGGAGCTGTGCGCGCTTTATCTTCAGCGGCTGTCAGCTGTTATACACAGCTGACATGCCGCTGCGATGGCTGTTACCGCCGATCGCAGCCATTTAACCCCTTCAATGCGGCTGTCAATGACGTCCGCCGCATTGAAGCGGTTGACAGAGGGAGCTCCCTCTGTAACCCCCGGGGCCCCCTGCGATGGATTAGGCAGGACCTAATACGCTAACTGTCAAATGAAGAATGACAGTTACTATGCACTGCACTACATAAGTAGTGCAGAGCATCGTAGCGGGGATCAGAAGATCAGATCTTCATGTCCCCAGGTCAGTGTAAAAGAAAAAGTAAAAAATGTGAAAGAAAAATAAATAAATAAAAGTTAATAAATAATAAATAAATAATAAAAACAACACTTGCCCTGTTTCCCTGATCAACTCCTTTATTATTAGAAAAAAAATGAAAATCTGAAAAAAAATATATACATAATAGGTATTGCTGTGTTCGGAACGGCCTGATCTATAAAAATATCACATTATTTTAACCGCACGTGAACACCGTAAAATTTTTTAATAAAAAACAATGACAGCATTTTATTTTTTGGTCGTCTTGACTCAAAAATTTTTTAATAAAAAGTGATCAAAAAGTTGCAAGTAACGCAAAATGGTACCAATAGAAACTACAGTTCGTCACGCATAAAACAAGCCGTCCCTCAGCGATATCAACTAAAAAATAAAAAAGTTATGGCTGTCAGAAAATGGCGACACTAAAACATGATTTTTTTTAGAAAAGAGTATTTTTATTGTGGGAACGTAGTGAAACGTAAAAAAAACGATATAAATTTGGTGTTACTGTAATCGTATCGCCCCGCAGAATGAAGTTAACATGTTGTTTATACTGCACGGTGAACACTGTAAAAAAAAAAAAAAGACACGTGCTGGAATGGCTGTTTTTTGGTTTCCGCATCTCCCAAAAAATGGAATAAATAGTGATAAAAAAATCGCATGTACCCCAAAATAGAACCAATAAAAATTACATCTTGTTCCACAAAAAACGCGCCCTCACACAGCTCCGTCACCGGAAAAATAACACGTTATGACTCTCTCAAAACGCAATGATGCAAAATGATTCTAAATGACGGCCCAGACTCCTTTTTACGTCCAGTAGAATTTCACTAAATACCCCACATCGTCATTTGCTGGACCCCACAGGTGGACCCTGTAGATGCAGCGGAGATGAGGAAACTTTAGGGCCTTGTGCAGCTTATAGGGCTGGTGAAGAAGTCAAATATAAGGCAACACTGGAGCGCAGATATTTTGTATAATACCCAATAAACCCGGCCTGTGCATAAAGGATTGGTTCAAAGCGCAACATACCAATCCATGGATTACTAATTCTCCCCATTATTAAATCATCCTATTATGCCCTGATGTACTCCGCCCAGCTTACATATACCCTGATGTACTCCGCCTAGCTTACATATACCCTGATGTACTGCGCACAGTTTACATATACCCTGATGTACTCCACCCAGCTTACATATACCCTGATGTACTCCGCCCAGCTTACATATACCCTGATGTACTCCGCCCAGCTTACATATACCCTGATGTACTCCGCCCAGCTTACATATACCCTGATGTACTCCGCACAGCTTACATATACCCTGATGTACTCTGCACAGCTTACATATACCCTGATGTACTCCGCACAGCTTACATATACCCTGATGTACTCCGCCCAGCTTACATATACCCTGATGTACTCCGCACAGCTTACATATACCCTGATGTACTTCTCACAGATTACATATACCCTGATGTACTCCGCACAGCTTACATATACCCTGATGTACTTCTCACAGATTACATATACCCTGATGTACCCCGCCCAGCTTACATATACCCTGATGTACTCCGCACAGATTACATATACCCTGATGTACTCCGCGCATATTACATATACCCTGATGTACTCCGCACAGCTTACATATACCCTGATGTACTCCGCACAGCTTACATATACCCTGATGTACTCCGCACAGCTTACATATACCCTGATGTACTCCGCACAGCTTACATATACCCTGATGTACTCCGCGCATATTACATATACCCTGATGTACTCCGCACAGCTTACATATACCCTGATGTACTCCGCACAGCTTACATATACCCTGATGTACTCCGCACAGCTTACAATCCAGCAAAATCTGCTCTCCAAAAGCCAAATGGCGCTCCTTCCCTTCTGAGCCCTGATGTGTATTCATACAGTACTTTATTACCACATATGGGGTATTTCCGTACTCTGGAGAAGTTGCTTTACAAATGTTACGGTGATTTTTCTCCTTTATTTGATGAGAAAATGAATTTTTTTTACCTAAAGCTACGTCTTAGTGGAAAAAAATGACATTTTTCATGTTTACTGCCCAATTCTAATGAAATCTATGAAACACCTGGGGGGGTCAAAATACTCACTACACCCCTAGTTGAATTCCTCAAGGGGTGTAGTTTCCTAAATGGAGTCACTTTTGGCGGGTTTCCACTGTTCTGGTACCTTAGGAGCTTTACAAATGCGACATGGTGCAGAGAAATGAATCCAGCAAAATCAGCGCTCCAAAAGCTAAATTGCGTGCCTTCCCTTCCGAGTCCTGCCGCTTGCCCAAACAGCAGTTTATGACCACATGTTTGGTATTTCTGTACTCTGGAGAAGTTGCTTTACAAATGTTGGGGTGCTTTTCCTCATTTATTTGTTGAAAAAAAATAAAATTTTGAGGTAAAGCTACATCTTATTGGAAAATAATGTAATTTTTCATTTTCACTGCCCAATTCTAATGAAATCTATGAAACACCTGTGGGGTCAAAATGCTCACTACACCCCTAGATGAATTCCTCAAAGGGTATAGTTTCCCAAATGGAGTCACTTTTGTGGGGTTTCCTTTATTTCGGCACCACAAGACCTCTTCTAACCTGACATGGTGCCTGAAATATAATTTAAGAAAAGGAAGGCCCAAAAATCCTCTAGGTACTCCTTTGCTTCTGAGGCCGGTGTTTCAGTCCAGTAGCGCACTAGGGCCACATGTGGGATATTTCTAAAAACTTCAGAATCAGGGCAATAAATATTCAGTTGTGTTTCTCTGGTAAAATCCTTCAGTATTACAGGAAAAATGGATTAAAATGGAATTTCTGCAAAAAAAATGAAATTTGCAAATTTCCCTTCCACTTTGCTTTAATTCCTGTGAAACGCATAAAGGGTTAAGAAACTTTCTAAATGCTGTTTTGAGTACTTTAAGGGGTGCAGTTTTTAAAAAGGGGTGATTTGTGGGGGTTCCTAATATATAAGGCCCTCAAAGCCACTTCAGAACTGAACTGGTCCCTAAAAAAATATTCTTTTGAAATTTTCTTAAATTTGAGAAATTGCTGCTAAACTTATAAGCCTTGTAACGTCCTAAAAAAATAAGAGGATGTTCAAAAAACGATGCCAATCTAAAGTAGACATATGGGAAATGTTAACTAGTAACTATTTTGTGTGGTATAACGATCTGTCTTACCAGCAGATACATTTGAATTTAGAAAATGCTAATTTTTTGCACATTTTCTCTAAAATGTTGGTGTTTTTCACGCAAAAATATTGAATATATCGACCAAATTTTTTCACTAACTTAAAGTACAATATGTCACGAGAAAACAATCTCCGAATCACTTGGATAGGTAAAAGCATTCCAGAGTTATTACCACATAAAGTGACACATGTCAGATTTAAAAAATGAGGCTGTGTCATAAGGTCCAAAAGTGGCTGCGTCCTTAAGGGGTTAAAAACAAAACAAAAAACACAACGTTACTGTTATCTACATTGCCGCGCCGATCACATTTATTATGAGATAGGGATTTTATAATCTGGTGACACAGCCTCTTTTAAGGAACAGTGTCACCAAAAATTTCTTTTTACATCAGTTTGATTTTAGTGTTTTATTAAAAACTTTTAGATTTATTTGTGTGTTTGTGTTTTACTTTTTTTAATTTTTTCACTTTTTCTTCCCTATGGGGGGCCGCCATTTTTTTTTCCATTTCTGTATGTTTCGATTAACGACACATACAGACATGGAATACGGCACATACAGTCCCATAGTGAATACGAACACGGCCCGTTCCATCCACTATGGTGTACGCCGTCTGTGTGGGAACGGCGCATGCGCCGCTCCCACGCAGTCCAAGTTGAACTGTGCGACGTCCGGCGCCATTTTCCTGTGGACCGGAAGTCGCGGCCGGACAGTAAGATTACTACTTCCGGTCGCGGCTTCCGGACTTGTGCACTTGGAGCGGCGGCAGCAGACGGAGCGGACGGACCGGAGGGAGCGGCGGCGACTGGAGCAGGTAAGTTATTTCTGTGTGTGTTTACTACTGTATGTTAACCTACTACACTGTGTGTTGGCGACACACAGCGTAGGAGGTTTGACCGTTCAATCCCCTCGTTTGTCCCGGCACTAGCCAGGATAAAGGAGGGGGGGGGATTCTGAGAGCTCACTAGAGCGAGTGAGTTTTCTCAAATTTTGCAGCATAAAGCAATGTGGTTGCTTTACCACATGCAATGCTGCAATTTTGGGAATTGCTCCATCTAGTGACCAGCACTGGGAAATATTATAAATTAGAATCTAATTTATAATATTTCCTGACTCGTGAAAAAAAGAAAAAAAATTAGAACAATGTTTAATCACCTACACACTAATTGTTTAACTAAAAAAAAAAAAAAAATTTTTTTTTCTAGCGTCACATTCCCTTTAAGGTAGCGTATACGTCGGGAGCTTTCCCAACGTACACGCTAAATGTAGTGTACACAGAGCCCTATATGTACCCTAAAATAGTGTCGACCAGATCTGCAACTCATTCATCCCTCAAAAAAAACAAAACAATGCCTAGCGTCCTGGTCATAAAAACAAAAATGTTATGGTTAGCATAATGGCAAAGATGAGGGGATTGAAGTGGTGATTAACACAAAATTGGGGTTGGTCCGTGAGGGGTTTAAAGGTATATTGCTCTATGATGCAATTTACAGATATCCTGTTAAGGCAGTGTGCGCTAAAAGTTTGACATTCAAGAAAGACATTGGCATGTATTTGCATTTTGATAACAAAAAGGCATTAACCTGTTCCAAATCCAGGAACCTCCCTTACCTAGGAAATTCACTGGGATTGCCTATAATAGAAGCCACTGGTTAGCTGCTTTTACCATGCAAGAGATCTTATGAACCCCTTTAGGACACAGCCTGTTTTGGCCTTGTGGACACAGATGATTTTTTCAAATCCGACGTGTCACTTTGTGGTAATGACTCTGGAATGCTTTTGCCTATCCAAGCGATTCTGAGATAGTTTTCTCGTGACATACTGTACTTTATGTTAGTGAAAAAATTTGGTCGATAAATTCAGTGTTTATTTGTGAAAAACTTCAAATTTTAGCTAAAATTCTTTTTTTTCTAATTCATTTTTCTAAATTTAAATGTATTTGCTTGTAAAACAGATAGTAATACCACACAAAATAGTTACTAGTTAACATCCCCCATATGTCTACTTTATGTTTGCATCATTTTTTTTTCACGTCCTTTTATTTTTCTAGGACGTTACAAGGCTTAGAACTTTATGAGCAATTTCTCATATTTTCAAGAAAATTTCAATAGGCCATACTTTCAAGAACCAGTTCAGTTCTGAAGTGGCTTTGAGGGCCTTCTATATTATAAAGTCCCCATTAATCACCCCATTTTGAAAACTGCACTCCTCCAGGTATTCAAAACCACATTCAGAAAGTATTTTAACCCTTTAGGCGTTTCACAGGAATTAAGGCAAAGTAGCATTTTTTTTTGCGGAAATTCATTTGTAATAAAAAAAAAGCTGTAACACAGAAGGTTTTACCAGAGAAATGTAACTCAATATTTATTGCCCAGATGCAGTTTTTAGAAATATCCGACATGTGGTCCTAGTGTACTAATGGACTGATACACAGGCCTCAGAATCAAAGGCGCACCTAGTGGATTTTGGGGCCTCCTTTTTTTAGGAATATATTTTAGGCACCATGTCAGGTTTGAGGAGGTCTTGTGGTACCTAAACAGTCGAAACCCCCCAAAAGTGACCCCATCTTGGAAACTACACCCCTCAAGGCATTTTTCTAGGGGTATAGTTAGCATTTTGACCCCACAGTTTTTTTGCAGAATTTAGTGGAATTAGTCTGTGAAGATGAAAATCACCTATTTTTCTGTGGAAACATAGAATTTTTTCATTTTTACAAGGAATAAAGGAGAAAAAGCACCCCAACATTTGTAAAGCAATTTCTCCCGATTACGGCAATACCCCATATGTGGTCGTAAACTGATGTTTGGACCCACAGCAGGGCTCAGGAGGGAAGGAGCGCCTTTTGGATTTTGGAGCGCAGATTTTGCTGGATTGGTTTTCAGTGCCATGTCTGGTTTGCAACGCCCCAGAGGGACCAGAACAGTGGAAACCCCCCAAAAGTGACCCTATTTTGGAAACCACCCCTCAGCAAATTTTTCTAGGGGTATAGTGAACATTTTGACCCCACAGGATCTTTTTTAGAGCTAAGGTGACCAAAAAACAACGATTTTGGCACTTTAAATTCTTTATTCCTTACAGCGTTCACCGTGCGCAATAAATGACATTTTACTTTATTCTGCCGGTCGGTACGATTACGGCGATACCATGTGTGTATGTTTTTTTTTGTTTTTTTTTTAAGTTTTGCAGCGTTTGCACAATAAAATTAAGTTTCTATAAAATAATTTCTGAGGCACCATATTCTGAGCCGTAACTTTTCTTTTTTCGTCAAAAAAGCTGTGAAAGGTCCTGTTTTTTGCGGGACGGGTTGTAGTTTTTAGTGGTACTATTTTGGGGTAAATGCGACTTTTTGATCACTTTTTATTCTACATCTTGGGAGGGGTGGTGACCAAAAAATAGCGATGCTGACATAGTTTTCCGTTTATTTTGTTTGCGGCGTTCATCGTGCGGAAAAAAGAACATTATAGTTTCATAATTTGGGTCGTTACAAATGCGGTGATACCAAATATGTGTACTTTTTTTTTTTTTTTTTTAACTTTTTCATTTTTCCCCTATAATGACTTATTAAAGGAAAACAAACTTTTTTTTTTATTTTGACACTTTTATAAAACATATTTTAATTTTTTTTTACTTTTTACACTTTCTTTTTTTTACCTGCAGCTCTGATCGCTGCTAGAATATATTACACTACCTAAGTCACAGTCACTCTGACAGTAAGTCTACGAGGACCAGCCAGAGGCTGGTCCTCATAGGCTTCCATACATGGCAGACCCGGAGGCCGTTGCCTGGCCTCCGGATGCCATCACAAGCATCAGCTGCCCCCACAATTGCATGGGGGCTGCTGATGTGCTACAAACCCCCTAAGGGTATGTGCACACACACTAATTACGTCCGTAATTGACGGACGTATTTCGGCCGCAAGTACCGGACCAAACACAGTGCAGGGAGCCGGGCTCCTAGCATCATAGTTATGTACGATGCTAGGAGTCCCTGCCTCGCTGCAGGACAACTGTCCCGTACTGAAAACATGATTACAGTACGGGACAGTTGTCCTGCAGCGAGGCAGGGACTCCTAGCATCATGCATAAGTATGATGCTAGGAGCCCGGCTCCCTGCACTGTGTTCGGTCCGGGACTTGCGGCCGAAATACGTCCGTCAATTACGGACGTAATTAGTGTGTGTGCACATACCCTAAATGTGGTGATCGCAATCGAGCACCACATTTATCGGGTTAATTGCCGAAATCAGCGGCGATGAGCCGCTGATCGGCAACACTGGAGTTTCCTCTGTCGGGGATAGCTGATCTCCCAGTTCCCGATGCACACCTTGTCGCAGACAGTGTGCATTGGGAACGACACAGTGACTTCCTGTCACTCTGACAGGAAGCCTATCAGGACCAGCCGAAGGTTGGTCCTGGTGGGCTTCCGTCCATGGCAGACATGGAAGCCATTGTTCCGTTTGCCATGCTAACTATCGGCAAACCCCGCGATTTCGGACTGGGGTCTACCGATATGCTAGAAACCCCTAAAATTCGGCAATTGCAACCGATCGCCGAATTTAAGGGGTTAATTCGCCGAAATCGGCGGCAAAGGACCGCTGGCCGGCAAGAGTGGAGTGTCGGCTCCCGGTTCACGGTGCAGACTGTCGCCGACAGTTTGCACCGGAAAAAACCCAGTAACTGTACGTCCTCATGTGGGAAGTAACCTCCCGCAACGACGTACAGTTACTTACTCGTGGGTGTAGGGGTTAAGAGCTATATCGTTCAGACATGGCTTAGGGTTCATTCACACGTTGCGGTTAAAACCGCATGCATTTTTACCACGATTTTGTGTGTTTTGTCAAGCGGTTGCAGTAAAAAACGCAAACGCATCTGAAAACACTAATTTACAGTAAAAACGCATGCAGTTTTAGTGTACAGTTCCAACTGCACCTCAACGTGTGAATTGACCCTTATGCAAGTTTGTTTCTAACCAATATACTGACATTATAATTTATTGATTCTAATCATACCAGGGAACATTCATTAAGGCTGGATTCACAAGTCACGGTCATTTTGCAAAAATCTAAGCAAAATGGCTATGGTTGTGGAAAAAAAAAGCATTTTGCCCACGATGTGTGAACCCAGTCTGTGTGGAGGAAATGTGATTTAGACAACAATATAGGAAAGGGTTCTTTACAGTAAGGATATGTTTACGTAGTTATTTTCAGGCATATTTTGAAGCATAAAACGCTTGTATTCCGCTTAAAAATACACTTGGAATAAGTCTATAAACATTTTCTTATTGATTTCAATGGCAGATGTGGTGTTCATATGAGGCGAATTTGTACACTACCGAATAAAAAAAAAAAAAAAAGCCTAAAAAAAAAATGACGTAATTTCTTGAGGCGTTTTCCAGTGTGATTTTTTTTATTTTTTTTTGTCATTGTCGCTGTAAAAAAAATGCCCTGAGAATACACCTTGAAATACGCTAGAAAACCACTTCAAAGTACTTTTCAAAAAGACTTTGAAATTCAGTTTAAAAAAATGCCTGGATTTAGAGTGTTTTCTCTGATCGGCCTCGTATTTTTCTGCCTCAAACGTATGCCGTGTGAACATGTAGAATTGTCCAACTATGGCATGCAATAGCCCAAAAGGTAGTAATGGCAGATACTATGACCTCATTCAAAAAAGGACTAGATTCTGATCTAAGGGGTAGCTCACCATGTTGAAACCAAGAAACGCCCCAAATCGCGCAGGCAAAGGCTTTATCATCTTTTCCTGAGTGGCTTTTGGTCGCTCGTGGGAAAGAAAAAAAAAAGCAGCATGCACTATCTTCGAGCAGTTTCCGTGGCGCTCATTTTGAGTGCTTTATGCGGCGGTATTTGCCTGCGGTTTTTGCATTAGATTCTATGACGAAACTAAAAATTCAGGCAAAATGTGCAAAAAAAAAACCACCAAAAAAAGCGTAAAAAACGTATGGCAAGTCCAAATCTGTCTCAAAATTCCTGAAAGGAGTTTTGAGGCAAATTTCTTTCTGCCTGACAAAAAACGTTGTGTGAGCTCCCCTAATAAGGCCTCATGCATACGACCGTAAAAACACCCGTTATTGCGGGTCGTAATTACGACCCGCAATAACGGGCCCATAGACTTCTGTTAGCCATGGGTACCTTCCCGTTTTCTCACGGGAAGGTGCCCGTGCCGTTAAAAAAAAAAATAGAATGTAATTACGAGCACGGTCGTGTGCATGAGGCCTAACAAATGACGTTGAGGGTTATTATGATTAATAATAAAAATAGTTCATTGTAATATAGTATACAACTCTATCAAACAGAAATATGGGAAAATAGCTTATAGAAGCTGATTTTAACAATGGGAACCCTAGTAGGATAGTGTCACGTGTTTGAACTCTTGGAATTTACCACTCTTAGGGCTCGTCCACGCGTAGCGGAATTGCGTATTTTTCATCCGGAATTCCGGACGGAAAATACCCAGCAGAATACAGTAGCAGCAAAGTGGGTGAGATTTAACAAACCTCATCCACACACTGCGTAAAATTTCCTAGCAGAAATTCACCTGCGGTGCGTATTTTTCAGACCGCAGCATGTCAATTCCTGCTTCAGAATGTGGACAGAATTGCTGCGTTTTTCAGTGGAGATGTCGCCATCTCCGAACATTGTGAAAAAGGCAGCAAAATACGCACCATTTTCTGCAGTAAAACACACAGGAAATGGTGCGTTTTTGCCGCAGCGGATTGTCTGCTACTTTCAACAGAATCTCTGCAGAATTTTTTTTTCAGCAATTTTGTTGTGTGTGTGGACAAGACCTTAGGCTGAGTTCACACTGGGCGGATACACTGCGTAATAGCACGCAGCGCATCCGCCCTGTGCACCGCAGGGAATTCCTGGTGAAAAAGTGCACCAAACTGGTGCTGGTTCGGCCGGAATGTCCGCTGCGAAAAACTGCAGCACTTAGCCGGCAAGCTAGCAGACCGGCCTCCTGGGATGACGTCTTATCCCAGGAGACCGCTGCAGCGGCGGTCACATGGGATGAAGTGTCATCCCAGGAGGATGAAACCGACTCCTAGGTTAGGCCCCATGCACACGACAGTATTTTTCATCAGTAATTACGGTCCATAATTACGGACAGTAATTACGGACCCATTGATTTCTATTTGCCACGGACACCTTTCAGTATTTTTACTGATGGGTGTCCGTGCTGTAAAAAACGTATAGAACCTGTCCTATTCTTGTCAGTAATTACGGCACGGACTCTCCCATAGAAGTCTATGGGAGCTTCCGTAAATACGGGCGGCTACTGATGTGCATCCGTAAACCGTCCGTAATTACAGAAGAATTGCTAGGCAACATGTTGATGACATCGTTTGTAGCCTCCCTCTTTTTGTGAGGATCCGTATATAAGGATGCAATACGCATGCCTACTGATCCGTATTTACGGTCAGTATTTCTGGATAGATGGAAGTTTATTATTATTATTATTTTTTTTTTTCTGAGTTCCGTTTTTTGCGGTGGGATCGCCACGAATGATGCAGGATTTACATCCTTATTGACTTCAATGGGGAAATCCAGCAACATATAAGCAGCGTTTACGTAAAGACAATTGATATGCTGCGGAATGAATTTCCACACCGCAGGTCAATTTCTGAGCGGTATTTCCGCTCAGTATTTACGCAGCGTGTGGATGAGATTTGTTTTACCTCATCTACTTTCCGCAGCAAATACAGTAGCAGCGTTTTCCACAATGAATTCCGTTGCAGAAAATCCGCAGTATTTACGCAACGTATGAACTGGCCCTTAGGGCTTGTCCACACGTAGCGGAATTGCTGTGTATTTTCCGTCCAGAATTGCGGACGGAAAATACGCTGCAGAATACGGTAGCAGCATTGTGGATGAGATTTAACAAACCTCATCCACACACTGCGCAAATATTCCGACCAGAAATTGGCCTGCAGTGCGTATTTTTCGGACCGCAGCATGTCCATTCCTGTTGCGGAATGTGGACTTAAATGCTGCATATTTCAGAGGAGATATCACAGTCTCCTAGTAGTCAAAACCACAGGAAATGGTGCGTTACTGCTGCAGCGGAAAGCCTGCTACTTTCAACAGAATTGCTGCAGAAATTCAGTTGCGTGTGGACAAGCCCTAATAGAAAGCACCGAGCCTCTATGCTGCCTATAACCATGTAAAATTCGAAAACTTTAATTTAAAAAAATAAATCCGTTATTAGAATTTTTATGAATATATATTTTTTCCAAAGGATAGAAACTGTACTATAGCCTTGATGGGTAAGACACAGTATGTGGTTTCCAGAGCCCTGTCTAAAGAACCTTAAATGCTATGCAGACCTTTTGAGGGCTTGTCTGTCAGTGTGTTTTGTGTAACTTCTTAATTAGTTTTTATTAAAAATTAGTTTTCGTTTTTTAGATACAGCTGTACTGTATCCTCCATACAGAACAGCTGTATCTTTCGTTTTGACTTGAATCCATCTCAGTGTCAGCGGGGTCCTATGTGTCACACAGGGTCCACTTGTGAACAATCACATCTAGGTTCATCACTTAGATGTGATAGATTACAGGTGGATACTGCATGACATAGACACACAGGACCCTCTCTGTGAACCAGCCAGGTCTGCGGACCTAACGGGATCAGGATTTAGCGCTAGATACAACAGTGCTGTATAGAGCATACAGAACAGCTGTATCTAAAAAAAGTGAAACACATTTTTAATAAAAACTATTTATAAAGTTACACAAAACACACTGACAGACCTGTTTATTAAATAGTGGGCTGGGGTAGACTGTTTGATTTGTAGGGTGGAAGTAGTACAAGCTGCATATCTTATCAAATGGAGACCTCGCCTTTAGCTGAAGTGTTCAGGCCGTTGCCTCTCCCTTATTTTTCTCTCATTTCTAGTTAAGTCAAATGCAAATTATATTTATTAGTTTCTGGATTTCCTCAAATTCTCACAGCATAGCAGCCTTTTCCGCCTCCATATATATATATAGAGGCATCTGTTTGCTGTATTTTCTACTGAGTGTTTTTGACTGCGCTATCGATTCCGTCAAAACAACGGACCCATTACAAAACGGAGACAAACTTTAAACCATTCGCAACGGAAGCATTACCCTTGAAATCAATGGTAATGCAAACAGAAGCTGTGGTTTCCGTTTGCCTTTCCGTTGATGGGTTCCTCCTACGAAAAGCTCAGATGGAACCCACCAACGAAAAGTGAACGCTGATGTGAACAGGCCCCTATATTTTAGCTGCTCAAATGCTTTGGGGTTGTTTTTTTTAACCCCTTCCCGACATTTGCCGTACATGTACGTCATGGAAAGCATTGACTTCCCGCATCTTGCCGTACATGTACGCCGAATGTTTGGGACCGGCTCAGAAGCTGAGCCGGTGCCATCATCACCGGATCTCAGCTGTATCTTACAGCTGACATCCGGCTGTAACGGCGGGGACCGAAATTAGCTTCGATCCCCGCCATTAACCCCTTAAGTGCAGCGCTCAAACGCGATCGCTGCACTTAAGGTGTTTGCAGCTCATCGGAACCCCAGTAATGAAATTGCCGGGGTTCCGGTGGCTGCAATGGCAACCGGAGGCCTAATACTGGCCTCCCGGTCAGCCTAGCACCGAAGCCGGTCAAGATCCGCCCGGCGGCGGAGCCTGATCGGCTTCCGTAGCTGCCGGCAAGATGGCGCCGGGTCAGGAGCTGATCCGGCGTCATCAGCGGTGGAAGTCAGCTGTACTGTACAGCTGACATCCACCTGTAACGGCAGGAACCGGAGCTAGCTCCGATCCCTGCCATTAACCCCTTCGATGCAGCAATCGGAAGCGATTGCTGCATCGTAGCGGTTACTAGCAGATCGCCAGCCCTGACAGGCAATCAGGACTGGCGACTGCTGTTATGGCAACAGGAGACACAATGGTCTCCTGCTCTGCCATTACGGAAGCCAATTTAGGCCCCACCGGGAGGCAAAGCCTAATCGGCTTGCTGTCAGTGAATGACTGACAGATCTAATACATTGCACTACATAGGTAGTGCAATGTATTAGAAAAAAAATAATCTGACCGTTGGACCTTCAAGTCCCCTAGTGGGACTTGAGAAAAAGTGTAAAAAAAGTATAAAAAAGTGCAAATAATAAAAGTTTGAAAACAATAAAAGTTTCAAGTAATCAAATAAAACACAATCCCCTTTTACACTTATCAAGTCCTTTATTATTGAAAAATAATAATAAACCATATGTATTTGGTATCGCCGCGACCGTAACGACCTGAGGTATCAAAATATTATATTATTTATTGCACGCGGTGAACAGCGTAAAAAAAAACGTAAAAAACGTTACCAGAGTTTCTGTTTTTTAGTCACTTTGCCCTACAAATGTTAGAATAAAAAGTGATCAAAAAGTTGCACGTATCCAAAAATGGTGCCTATAAAAACAATAGCTCGTCCCGCAAAAAACAAGCCCTCTTACACCTCCGTCGACAAAAAAATTAAAAAGTTATGGTTCTCACAACTTGGCGAAAGTAATTTTATTGTGCAAAGTTGTAAAACATAAAAAAGTGCTATAAATTAGGTATCGCCGGAATCATACGGACCCGCAGAATAAAGTTAACATGTAGTTTATAACGCATGGTGAACGCTGTATAAAAAAAAACCGAAAAAAGCTGTGCCAGAATTGCGTTTTTTTGTTTACCTGGCATCCCAAAAAATAGGATAAAAGGTGATCAAAAAGTTGCATGTACCCCAAAATGGTACCAATAATAACTACAGCTCGTCCCGCAACAAACCAGCCCTCATACCGCTACGTCTATGAAAAATAAAATCAGTTATGGCTCCAATAAGTCAGGAAATAAAAAAATATGCAGTTGTGCCCGAGGGGAACATTTCTTCTGTTTGAAGAGGCGATTTATCAAGGACCTAAAATTAGGGAACCAGGAAAGGGAGGGCCCAAACATATCCGCTGGAAGCGCCGGTGCCCGTATTATACCAGGACAACACTTCCTAGCAAAATTACCCAAACTACAAAGGCGCGGAGTGTGGACCAAAAGGGGCATAAGAAAGGACGCCATATATCAGTGCGACACCGGCCTGTGCAGAAAGGATTGCTTAACAGCGTAACACACATCTATGGATTATTTTATTGTTTTTTTTTACCCCATTATTATACCACCTGACTATGCCCCTTATATACTCCGCCCGGCTTACATATGCCCCACATTATAAACGGAAACACCAGTAAGACTCCAAACAAAACTACTACCAAGCAAAATCCACGCTCCAAAAGCCAAATGGCATTTCCTCCCATCTGAACCCTACAGCGTGCCCAAACAGCAGTTTCCTTCCACATATATGGCACCGTCATACCCGGGAGAACCCTTTTAGCAATTTTTGGGGTGTGTGTTTCCAGTGGCATAAGCTGGGCACGACATATTTGCCACTGAATGGCATATCTAGGGAAAATTTTTTTTTTTAATTTGCACCATCCACAGCGCATTCATTTATGGAAAAGACATGTGGGGTGAAAATGCTCACTACACCCCTTAATAAATGCCTTGAGGGGTGCAGTTTCCATAATGGGGTCACTTCACAGGGGTTTATTTTTATTATTTCACATCTGAGCCTCTGCAGTTGTGAACCAATACTTTGTAAATCGCCAAATTAGGCCTCAATTTTACATGGTACGCTTTCACTCCTGAGCCTGGTCGACTGTCCATGCAAGAGATTAGGGCCACATGTAGGGTGTTTCTAAAACCAGGAAACCCAGCATAATAATTAGAGAGCTGTCTTGTTATGGTGGCACAAGCCGGGCACCACATATTGTCCACATATCTGTGGAAAAAATCCCATTTTCACTCTGCAACATCGAGTTCACACTAATTTCTACAAAACACCTGCAGGGTTAACATGCTCACTACACCCCTAGGTAAATGCATTGAGGGGTGTAGTTTCCAAAATGGGGTCACTTCTGGGGGGTTTCCACTGTTTTGGGCCCACAGGCGCCCAGAAACCAATCCAGCAACATCTGCACTCCAAATGGCGGTTCTTCCCTTCTGAGCCCTGCCGTGTGCCCAAACAGCAGTTTATGACCACATATGGGGTATTGCCGTACTCGGGAGAAATTGCTTTACAAATGTTGGGTTCTTTTTTTTCCTTTATTTGTTGCGAAAATGAAAAAATTTGCGCTAAAGCTACGTCTTATTGAAGAAAAAGGATTGTTTTTATTTTCACTGCCCAATTCTAATAAATTCTATGAAACATCTGTGGTGTCAAAATGCTCACTACGCCCCTAGATGAATTCCTCAAGAGGTGTAGTTTCCTAAATGGTGTCACTTTTTGGGCGTTTTCATAGTTTTTTCCCCTCAGGGGCTTTGCAAATGTGACATGGCCGCCGCAAACCATTCCTGCTCAATGTGATCTCCAAAAGCCAAATAGCGCTCTTTCCCTTCTAAGCCAAACCGTGTCTCCAAACAGCCGTTTATTACCACATGTGGGGCATTGTTTTACTCGGGAGAAATTGCTTTACAAATTTTGTGGTGCTTTTTCTCCTTCAGTCCTTGTGGAAATTAGTAAAAATAAGCTAAACCTACATTTTCTTTGAAAAAATGTTGATTTTTTATTTTCAGGGCCTAATTCCAATAATTTCTGCAAAAGACCTGTGGGGTCAAATTGCTCACTATACCCCTAGATAATTTCCTCAATGGGTGTAGTCTCCAAAATGGGTAGTAGTTACCACTGTTTTGTCCCCTCAGGGGCTTTGTAAATGTGACATGGCCTCCGCAAACCATTCCTGCTAAACTTGAGCTCCAAAAGCCAAATAGCGCTCTTTCCCTTCTCAGCCCTGCCGTGTCTCCAAACAACCGTTTATTACCACATGTGGGGTATTGTTTTACTCGGGAGAAATTGCTTTACAAATTTTACGGTGCTTTTTCTCCTTTGGTCCTTGTGGAAATGAGAAAAAAAATCACTAAACCTACATTTTCTTTGAAGAAATGTTGATTTTAATTTTCACGGCCTACTTCCAATAATTTCTGTAAAAAACCTGTGCGGTCAAAATGCTCACTGTACCCCTAGATAATTTCCTTGAGGTGTGTAGTTTCCCAGATGGGGTCACTTTTGGGGGATTTTGACTGTTTTGGCACCGCAAGAGCCCTTCAAACCTGACATGATGCCTAAAATTTATTCTAACAAAAATAAGGCCCCAAAATCCACTAGGTGTTCCTTTGCTTCTGAGGACGGTGCTTCAGTCCAGTAGCACGCTACGGCCACATGTGGGATATTTCCTAAAACTGCAGAAACTGGGCAACAAATATTGAGTTGCATTTCTCTGGTAAAACCTTCTGTGTTATAAAAAAAATTGTACTAAAAATTTTATTTCTGCAAAAAAATATGAAATTTGTAAATTTCACCTCTACTTTGCTTTAATTCCTGTGACAGGTGTAAAGGGTTAAGACATTTTCTAAATGCTGTTTTGAATACTTTGAGGGGTGAAGTTTTTAAAATGGGGTGACTTTTTCGGGGTTTCTAATATATAAGGCCCTCAAAGCCACTTCACAACTGAACTGGCCCCTGTCAAAATGGCCTTTTTGAAATTTTCATGAAAATGTGAGAAATTGCTGCTAAAGTTCTAAGCCTTGTAACGTCATAGAAAAATAAAAGGATGTTCAAAAAACGATGCCAATCTAAAGTAGACATATGGGGGATGTTAATTAGCAACAATTTTGTGTGGTATAACTGCCTGTCTTACAAGCAGATACATTTAAATTGAGAAAAATGCAAATTTTTGCAATTTTTCGCTAAATTTTGGTGTTTTTCACAATTAAATACTGAACATATCGAGCAAATTTTGCCAGTAACTTAAAGTCCAATGTGTCACGAGAAAACAATCTCAGAATCGCTTGGATAGGTGAAAGCATTCCGGAGTTATTACCACATAAAGTGACACATGTCAGATTTGAAAAATGAGGCTCGGTCAGGAAGGTCAAAAGTGGCTAATTTTGTTGACGGAGTTGTATGAGGGCTTGTTTTTTGCAAGACAAGCTATAGTTTTTATAGGTACCATTTTTGGAATACGTGCGACTTTTTGATCTCTTTTTATTCCTATATTTTTAGAGCAAAATGACCAAAAAACAGAAACTCTGATATAGTTTTTTTACAGTTTTTTTTTTACGCTGTTCACCGCGTGCAATAAATATAATATTTTGATACCTCAGGTCGTTACGTTCGCGGCGATACCAAATACGTATGGTTTATTATTTTTTTTCAATAATAAAGGATTTGATAAGAGTAAAACGAGGATTGTGTTTTATTTTATTACTTGAAACTTTTATTGTTTTCAAACTTTTTTATTTTTTTCACTTTTTGACACTTTTTCTCAAGTCCCACTAGGGGACTTGAAAGTCCAGCTGTCAGATTTATTTTTTTCTAATACATTGCACTACCTACGTATTGCAATGTATTAGATCTGTCAGTTATAAACTGACAGCAAGCCGATTAGGCTTCGCCTCCCGGCGGAGCCTAATCGGCTTCCGTAATGGCAGAGCAGGAGACCATTGTGTCTCATGTTGCCATAGCAGCAGTCGCCAGTCCCGATTGCCTGTCAGGGCTGGCGATCTGATAGTAACCGCTATGATGCAGCAATCGCTTTCGATTTCTGCATCGAAGGGGTTAATGGCAGGGATCGGAGCTAGCTCCGCTTCCTTCCGTTACAGGTGGATGTCAGCTGTAACATACAGCTGACTTCCACCGCTGATGACGCCGGATCAGCTCCTGAACCGGCGCCATCTTGCCGGCAGCTACGGAAGCCGGTCAGGCTCCGCCGCCGGGCGGATTCTTGACCTGTTTCCGTGCTAGGCAGACCGGGAGGCCAGTATTGCCGGGGTTCCGATGAGCTGCAAACACCTTTAATGCTGCGATCGCGTTTGAGCACTGCACTTGAGGGGTCAATGGCGGGGATCGAAGCTAATTTCGGTCCCCGCCGTTACAGCCGGATGTCAGCTGTAAGATACAGCTGAGATCCGGTGATGATGGCACCGGCTCAGCTTCTGAGCCGGTCCCAAACATTCGGCGTATGGGTACGGCAAAATGCGGGAAGTCTATGCTTTCCATGGTGTACCCATACGGCAAATGTCGGGAAGGGGTTGAACATAGGAGCATGTGTGTGACAATGGCAACTGTCACGGTATATGTTAAACGTATACATTGGGGAACTTCCCCAGGGCTGGAATCCATGAGAAGAGCATAAGGTGGCACTAGGTCCAGGGATTCTGACCCTGGGCAAGTTCCTGACGTCACTGTCCGTATCTTGATGTTACATACTTGATATGGCGCTCTTGGTGTTCGTTTTATTTCCTCCCAGAACATCCACCTAATTCAGGGGTAGGCAACCTTGGTGAGGCAGAGATCTTCTTTTAATAATACTGAAGGTTCATATGATCTACTGTGATTTAAATACCCTTTTTCCACGCGGAAAAAAAATTATCCTGTTTAGGCCATGCTCTGAACTTATACAAGGTGGTTTTTTCAAATGATTTGGTTTTTTCCAAATGTTCCAATCACATTTTAAGGCCTGATTCAAATAAACAAGTGCAAACTCGAACGTGAAAAATGGCAGTGTTTCCCGTCCGAGTTGCACCCATACCCGACGCGTTTTCACGGATCCCTCAAAAACTTGAGTCTATTGAGGGATCCGTGAAAACGGACGAAAATAGGACATGTTCTATTTTTCATGAGCTCTTCACACGGTCTGTTAAAACAATGTGTTCTCAAAGAAATGGAGCAGAAAAACAACATATGGTCACAGAAGAACTAAGGCTCTATTGACACTGCGTTTTCAGTGTACATCCGAGCTATATGTCAAGAGAATTTACCAATGTAAGCCTCCATTATATGCCACTGTAGGCTGTTATTGTAAAAATAAACTTATATTGCGCAGTTTACTTTTTTTTTAAATATTTTTTTGTATGGTTAAGCTCAGCAGACTACACTTTCCTATACAGTGAATACATGTACCGGCCATATGGATGCCAAAATGACACTGTTTTGCATCCGTCTGGTTGAATTTGGCCCTATGGATCGGTGTATGCACCAGAAACTTTCCCAGTGCATACACAGAACTGACACTGCCAACACTGTGTGAAGAGAGTCTAATCAGTAAAAAGTCAGTCAGTATGATAACAAACAAACAAACAAATTATTCTAATTAACCCCTTCCCTCTTTAGCCACTTTTGACCTTCCTGACAGAGCCTCATTTTTCAAATCTGACGTGTCACTTTATGTGGTAATAACTCCGGAATGCTTTCACCTATCCAAGCGATTCTGAGATTGTTTTCTCGTGACACATTGGACTTTATGTTACTGGCAAAATTTGCTCGATATGTTCAGTATTTAATTGTGAAAAACACCAAAATTTAGCGAAAAATTGCAAAAATTAGCATTTTTCTCAATTTAAATGTATCTGCTTGTAAGACAGGCAGTTATAATACACAAAATTGTTGCTAATTAACATCCCCCATATGTCTACTTTAGATTGGCATCGTTTTTTGAACATCCTTTTATTTTTCTATGACCTCACAAGGCTTAGAACTTTAGCAGCAATTTCTCACATTTTCAAGAAAATTTCAAAAGGCTATTTTTACAGGGGCCAGTTCAGTTGTGAAGTGGTTTTGAGGGCCTTATATATTAGAAACCCCAAAAAAGTCACCCCATTTTAAAAACTTCACCCCTCAAAGTATTCAAAACAGCATTTAGAAAATGTCTTAACCCTTTAAACATTTCACAGGAATTAAAGCAAAGTAGAGGTGAAATTTACAAATTTCATATTTTTCTGCAGAAATACATTTTTAATACAATTTTTTTTATAACACAGAAGGTTTTACCAGAGAAATGCAACTCAATATTTGTTGCCCAGTTTTTGCAGTTTTAGGAAATATCCCACATGTGGCCGTAGCGTGCTACTGGACTGAAACACCGGCCTCAGAAGCAAAGGAGCACCTAGTGGATTTTGGGGCCTTATTTTTGTTAGAATATATTTTAGGCACCATGTCAGGTTTGAAGGGCTCTTGCGGTGCCAAAACAGTCAAAATCCCCCAAAAGTGACCCCATCTGGGAAACTAGACACCTCAAGGAAATTATCTAGGGGTGTAGTGAGCATTTTCACCGCACAGGTTTTTTACAGAAATTATTGGAAGTAGGCCGTGAAAATTAAAATCAACATTTCTTCAAAGAAAATGTAGGTTTAGCGATTTTTTTTCTCATTTCCACAAGGACTAAAGGAGAAAAAGCACCGCAAAATTTGTAAAGCAATTTCTCCCGAGTAAAACAATACCTCACATGTGGTAATAAACGGTTGTTTGGAGACACGGCGTGGCTGAGAAGGGAAAGAGCGCCATTTGGCTTTTGGAGTTCACATTTAGCAGGAATGGTTTGCGGAGGCCATGTTACATTTACAAAGCCCCTGAGGGGACAAAACAGTGGAAACCCCCCACAAGTGACCCCATTTTGGAAACAACACCCATTGAGGAAATTATCTAGGGGTATAGTGAGCGATTTGACACCACAGTTTTTTTGCAGAAATTATTGGAAGTAGGCCCTGAAAATAATAATCTACATTTTTTCAAAGAAAATGTAGGTTTAGCTAATTTTTTCTCATTTCCAGAAGGACTAAAGGAGAAAAAGCACCACAAAATTTGTAAAGCAATTTCTCCCGAGTAAAACAATACCCCACATGTGGTAATAAACGGCTGTTTGGACACACGGCAGGGCTTAGAAGGGAAAGAGCACTATTTGACTTTTTGAGATCACATTTAGCAGGAATGATTTGCGGAGGCCAGGTCACATTTGCAAAGCCCCTGAGGGGACAAAACAATGAAAACGCCCAAAAAGTGACACCATTTAGGAAACTACACCTCTTGAAGAATGCATCTAGGGGTGTAGTGAGCATTTTGACCCCACAGATGTTTCATAGAATTTATTAGAATTAGGCAGTGAAAATAAAAACAGTCCTTTTTCTTCAATAAGACGTAGCTTTAGCGCAAATTTTTTCATTTTCTCAACAAATAAAGGAAAAAAAGAACCCAACATTTGTAAAGCTATTTCTCCCGAGTACGGCAATACCCCATATGTGGTCATAAACTGCTGTTTGGGCAAACGGCAGGGCTCAGAAGGGAAGGACCGCCATTTGGAGTGCAGATGTTGCTGGATTGGTTTCTGGGCACCTGTGGGCCCAAAACAGTGGAAACCCCCCAGAAGTGACCCCATTTTGTAAACTACACCCCTCAATGCATTTACCAAGGGGTGTAGTAAGCATTTTAACCCTGCAGGTGTTTTGTAGAAATTAGTGTGCGCTCAATGTTGCAGAGTGAAAATGGGATTTTTTTCCATAGATATGCCAATATGTGGTGCCCGGCTTGTGCCACCATAACAAGACAGCTCTCTAATTATTATGCGGTGTTTCCCGGTTTTAGAAACACCCTACATGTGGCCCTAATCTTTTGTCTGGACATATGACAGGGCTCAGAAGTGAAGAGTACCATGCGGAGTGGAGGCCTAATTTGGCGATTTACAAAGTATTGGTTCACAACTGCAGAGGCTCAGATGTGAAATAATAAAAAGAAACCCCTGATAAGTGACCCCATTATGGAACAGCACCCCTCAAGGCATTTATTAAGGGGTGTAGTGAGCATTTTCACCCCACAGGTCTTTTCCATAAATGAATGCGCTGCGGATGGTGCAAATTAAAAATTTATATTTTTCCCTAGATATGCCATTCAGTGGCAAATATGTCATGCCCAGCTTATGACGCTGGAGACACACACCACAAAAATTGTTAAAAGGGTTCTCACGGGTATGACGGTGCCATATATGTTGAAGGAAACTGCTGTTTGGGCACGCTGTAGGGTTCAGGGCCGAGGGAGCACCATTTGGCTTTTGGAGAGCGGATTTTGCTTGGTACTATATTTGTTTGAGTATTGCTGGTGTTTTATAATGTGGGGGTACATGTAAGTGGGGCGGAGTATATAAGGGGCATAGTCAGGTGGTATAAAAAAATAAAAATAATCCATAGATGTGTGTTACGCTGTGAAGCAATCCTTTCTGCACAGGCCGGTGTCGCACTGATAAATGGTGTCATTTCTTATCCCCCTTTTGGTCCACACTCCGCGCCTTTGTAGTTTGGGGAATTTTGCTGGGAAAGTATTATCCTGGTATAATACGGGCACCGTCGCTTCCATCGGATATGATTGGGCCCTCCCTTCCTGGTTCCCTAATTTTAGGTCCTTGATAAATCGCCTCTTGAAACAGAAGAAATGTTCTCCTCGGGCACAACTGCATATTTTTTTATTTCCTGACTTATTGGAGCCATAACTAATTTTATTTTTCATAGACGTAGCGGTATGAGGGCTGGTTTGTTGCGGGACGAGCTGTAGTTATTATTGGTACCATTTTGGGGTACATGTGACTTTTTGATCACCTTTTATCCTATTTTTTGGGATGCCAGGTAAACCAAAAAACGCAATTCTGGCACAGCTTTTTTTGGTTTTTTTTTATACAGAGTTCACCACGCATTATAAACTACATGTTACCTTTATTCTGCGGGTCAGTACGATTCCGGCGATACCTCATTTATAGAACTTTTTTATGTTTTACAACTTTTTGCACAATAAAATTACTTTTGTAAAAAGAATGTATTTTTTCTGTCGCCAAGTTGTGAGAACCATAACGTTTTAATTTTTTTGTCGACGGAGTTGTATGAGGGCTTGTTTTTTGCGGGACGAGCTATAGTTTTTATAGGTACCATTTTTGGATACGTGCGACTTTTTGATCACTTTTTATTGTAATATTTGTAGGGCAAAGTGACTAAAAAACAGAAACTCTGGTAACGTTTTTTACGGGTTTTTTTTACGCTGTTCACCGCGTGCAATAAATAATATAATATTTTGATACCTCCGGTCGTTACGGTCGTGGCGATACCAAATACATATGGTTTATTATTATTTTTCAATAATAAAGGACTTGATAAGAGTAAAAGGGGGATTGTGTGTTATTTGATTACTTGAAACTTTTATTGTTTTCAAACTTTTATTTTTTGCACTTTTTTTTACACTTTTTTATACTTTTTTTACACTTTTTCTCAAGTCCCACTAGGGGACTTGAAGGTCCAACGGTCAGATTTTTTTTTTTCTAATACATTGCACTACCTATGTAGTGCAATGTATTAGATCTGTCAGTCATTCACTGACAGCAAGCCGTTTAGGCTTCGCCTCCCGGCGGGGCCTAAATCGGCTTCCGTAATGGCAGAGCAGGAGACCATTGTGTCTCCTGTTGCCATAACAGCAGTCGCCAGTCCCGATTGCCTGTCAGGGCTGGCGATCTGCTTGTAACCGCTACGATGCAGCAATCGCGCTGCATCGAAGGGGTTAATGGCAGGGATCGGAGCTAGCTCCGGTTCCTGCCGTTACAGGTGGATGTCAGCTGTACAGTACAGCTGACTTCCACCGCTGATGACGCCGGATCAGCTCCTGACCCGGCGCCATCTTGCCGGCAGCTACGGAAGCCGATCAGGCTCCGCCGCCGGGCGGATCTTGACCGGCTTCGGTGCTAGGCAGACCGGGAGGCCAGTATTAGGCCTCCGGTTGCCATTGCAGCCACCGGAACCCCGGCAATTTCATTACTGGGGTTCCGATGAGCTGCAAACACCTTAAGTGCAGCGATCGCGTTTGAGCGCTGCACTTAAGGGGTTAATGGCGGGGATCGAAGCTAATTTCGGTCCCCGCCGTTACAGTCGGATGTCAGCTGTAAGATACAGCTGAGATCCGGTGATGATGGGACCGGCTCAACTTCTGAGCCGGTGCCAAACGTTTGACGTACATGTACGGCAAGATGCGGGAAGTCAGTACTTTCCATGACGTACATGTACGTCAAATGTCGGGAAGGGGTTAAAAGGTGTTGTCCCAGAATTGAATACTAAGTTTCTCTGTTAGATTACGGAAAGCATATCAGTTTTTCAAAGGATAAAAATAGGACACCTAGGTATACACCAATATACAATTATGTTATAAACAAAATAGTTCACTTAAAGGAACAGTGTCATCACAAATTATTTTTTTATATGTTAAAGATGTTAGTGCTTTATTAAAAACGTTTATATTTATTTGTGTGTTTGTGTTTTACTTTTTCTTATTTTTACACTTTTTCTTCCCTATGGGGGCTGCCATTTTTTGTTCCATTTCTGTATGTGTCGATTAACGACACATACAGACATGGAATACGGCAGCCACAGTCCCATAGGGACTGCGAACGGCTCCCGTCCCATTCACTTGTGTGTACGGCGTCTGTGTGGGAACTGCGCATGCGCCGCTCCCACACAGTCCAATTTGAAATTGGCGCCGTCCGGCGCCATTTTCCTGTGGACCGGAAGTCGCGGCCGGACAGTAATATTACTACTTCCGGTCGCGGCTTCCGGACTTGTGCACTTGGACCAGCGGCAGCAGACGGAGCGGACGGGCCGGAGGGAGCCGCGGCGGCAGGAGCAGGTAAGAGATTTCAATGTATGTTCGTGTTTGTGTGTGTTTACTACTGTATGTAAACCTACTACACTGTGTGTTCGCTCAAAAAATGGCGACACACAGTGTAGGAGGTTACACCGTTCAAACCCCTCGTTTATCCCGGCACTAGCCAGGATAAAGGAGGGGGGGGGGATGCTGAGAGCTCACTAGAGCGAGGGCTTTTTACCCAATTTTGCAATGCTGCAATTTTGGGAATAGCTCCATCTAGTGACCAGAAATGGGAAATATTATAAATTAGAATTAATTTATAATATTTCCTGACTCGTGAAAAAAATAAAAAAAATTTGAACAATGTTTAATCACCCACACACTAAATGTTTAATTAAAAAAAACAAAACATGTTTTTCTGGCAACACATTCCCTTTAAGGTGCCATCACACGCTCAGATGATGCGTACAATTAGAATAATTTCAATCGTCGCTTACATGGGAAGGCTTTCTTTGGCTCTCGGGATGGTATCCAAAATCTGTCTTTAGCATTAGAAAGGTATTCCAGACTCTAGTATTTTTTGCCTATCCACTGGATAGTTGATAATCGCTAGATTGGTGGTCTGTCTGCTGGGACCCCCAACGATCACCAGAGCAGGGGGCCCGGTCCCCTGCCCCCCCAGTCTCAAGGCTGCGGCTAGGAGCGCAGTTTTAATGCAGTGGAGGCCGGGCGTGGGCGGTGCCACTTCATTCAAAGTCTATGGGGCTGACAAAAACATCCGAGCACACTGCTGTGGCAATCAGTGGGAATCCCAGCGGTCTTTCCCACTGATCTAGCACTGCAGTGGATGGGTGAAAACGATGGAGGCTGAAATACCCGTTTAACTACAGGTCCCGTAACGTGGCAATGTGTACAGGGCCTAAGAAAGACAGAAACCAATGACAGTCAGTAAAGTAGTCTATTCTATCCTCCTATAATCAGAATTTTTGACGACATAACTATTTACTTCGTATCTTTTTAAAAAAAAAAGATTTCTACCAAATTAGTACCTATTCACACTGCGTTGGGAGGGTACGTTTGGCATATAGCCCAGATGTAGTTACATAGTACAGTTGAAAAAAAAACTTGTCCATCAAGTTCAACTAAGGGATTGGAGAAAGGGAAGGGATGAAACAAAAATGAACTGTATGCCATAAAGTCTCCTGTCGCCCACAGACTGCCGTAATAAAATGTATAGATGTGACGTTTCTGAAAACGTGTGTGTGTGTGTGTGTATATATGCGTATATATATTCTTATAATAATTTTTTTTTTTTTTTTAGCTTGTAAGTGAAAAAGTTGGCGGCGCAGAAGGGACTAAACTAGATGAAGACTTTAAGGAAATGGAAAAGGTAATTGAACTACTTTTTATTTATTTTTTTTTTCTCTTTCTTCCTTTTATACTCCATTTCTTCCACTTTCGTCACACATTTAACATTTTTCATTGTTTCTGCTAAATGCTGTCACAACAGACTTACTCTCAATAGGCCCACTAGAAAAAAGGGATATATATATATATATATATATATATATATATATATACAGTGCCCACCAAAAGTTCCGGAACGGCTCGAGGTAGAGGGTTGAAATTTGGTGGGATTTAATGGGGTCATAAAATCTACCAGTTAACGGAAAAAAAATACACCCCCACCCCCTTGGGTGGTGTGGGCGGGGCAGCAAAATCTTAAATGGCACGGGGGTCGAGTGGAGGCTTATTTGATTGCTCTTTTCAATACAAAAACGATGCTGCAAACTATTTTGAGATAGGATTTTTTTTTTTTTGCTGAGATATTTAACGTTAAAGTTATCATCTTCATTATTGGCTACCGCTGGTTTTGGCATTACCCAAAATGTACCGCACGGAAGTCGCACGGTCGGATTTACATGTCATCAGGGTGTTAGATTAATGTGAGTCCACTTGCCTTTCACTTTTGTGTGTGTGTACACAGCCCGAGATAAGGACCCCGGGGTTCATCCCCTAGGATTTTTTTTTTTTTTTTAAAACATCATTTTTATTAACCTTTTTCAAATTTTGTACAAACATTTCACAAAAAAATTTGCGACATCAATGAACAGCTCGCAACTGCGAGTATAACAGAAACAGAATAATTACATACATGCATGGCATATCGTCTTGCATCTGTTAAGCAATTAACATGACTTCCCCCTGTTCCCGATCACGACTTAGGTCATTAAAGAGTAGCTCCACCCCATCTATCCCCTATCTACTACTAGACTGAAGTTGTAAGCCTCCTAAAGTGTCAGCCAGAAGCTGCGTATGATACCACGCTGTGTGTCTAAAAGGCGTAACAATTTCCACCACCTCAGTCGCTGTGCATTGCGTTTCTATAAATAGCTGCCATTTAGCAAACAACTTTTTGGCTCCCGTTTCTTTTTTCTACCTCCACTCGTTCAAGGGCTAACAATTGTTTCAAGTGGGACACGATCATGTCGATGTCCGGTGTATAAGCTTCCAGCCATTTACATAGAAGGCATCTTAAAGCCACCAACAAAATTGTGTGCACCAGGGGGGGGAGGAGATCTCGTTCCTCCAGCAACCTCTTCCTCTGGCGGTCGCGCCTGATGGAACAGCAGCGCTTGGGGCGTCATTGGAAGGTTTGCCTATTTAAATCTCTGAGCCTAGAGGTACAGAATGACCGCACCTGGAGAACTTGTAGAAAATAAGTTCTGTCCTCTAAGTGATTGAGTTTAGCCCTGATTTCCGATCCGGTTAATCATCTCCTTTCCTCTGTATGCATAAGGTCCCCTGCATTACTAATACCTGCATTCCCCCAAGAGGCAAATCTGTCTCTACTGTCTACTCCCGGTAAGAATTCCGGGTGTCCACACAACGGCATGTGCTTGGATAGCAGATAAGGCAAGTCAAAAATTTTACGAACCACTTTCCAGGCTAGGACTGTATCTCTCAGAACAATGGAGGTTTTGAGACGGCACGGAAGAGAGGCCACCCGACAATGCAGCAAGGCCTTAAAAGTTCCAGGGTGAGGCATACTCCCCCTCTAGATCTAAGTTAGAATAATGGTTCGTTTCATGAAGCCAGTCCACTACATGTCGAAAGAGGCACACCACATTGTATCCCCTAATATTAGGAAATTTCAGCCCCCCCTCATGAGCTTAGTGAGTGCAATGCGAGGCCTTTTTCCCACCCATATGAATTTTGTAAATGCCGAATTCAGCTTGGAGACGTCCCCATGTTTCAGTAAGAGCGGGAGTGTCTGAAAGGGATATAGCAATCTGGGGAAACTGACCATCTTAATTAGGTGGCACCTCCCCAGAAGGGATATCGGTAACTGACACCATCTAGTGAGTTCCGCCTGCATTTTTTTAAACAGTGGTGGATAATTCAAGCCATACAAGGTTTCAGGTGCCTTTCCTATCTTAATTCCCAGATAAGTGATGCATTGTTTCACCGGGGATATCCCACATCCCAAGGATTGCCAAAAGGTACCAGGTAATGGTTTGCCCAACTCCAGCAGTTCGCTCTTCGCTATATTGACTTTGTGTCCCGAGCATTGCCCAAAGTCCTGCAAAAAGTGAAAGACCGGCAATAAGTGTTCTTGAGGATTCAACATAAACAGAATAACATCATCAGCGAACAAGGCTAGCTTGACCGCCAAAGACCCCACCTGGATACCTCTGAACACTGCCGACTCTTCCAGAAATCTAGCCATTGGTTCAAGTGCTAGATTAAATAAAAGTGGCGACAAGGGACATCCCTGCCGGGTCCCTTTATACAATTGGAAGGGAGCCGACAGAAATCCTGAAGAGTAGACACGCGCTTGGGGATTAGTATAGACCCCCTTCAGAAAGATCTGAAAGGCTCCCTGGACATTCATCTTGTCTAACACCATCCCCAGCCATTCCCACTGTATGTTATCAAACACTTTCTCTGCGTCTAGCGCTAAGAGTGTCGGCCGGGTGCCTGGCCTGGGATCGTGTCGGACTGTTTCTAGTACTTGTTAACACCTTACGCAGATTAGTCACTGCTGCCCTGCCCTTTACAAAGCCCACTTGGGATTTTCCCACCAATGTCGGTAGATACACGGCCAAACGATTGGCTAAGATTTTTGTAAGTAGTTTCTGGTCTTGGTCTATCAATGATATTGGCCGATAGGACCCCGGGTCTAGAGGGTCCTTCCCCTTTTTGGGCAGCACCTTTATATGCGCAATTTTGGCCTCCATTGGTAGCGTACCTGTCTGTAATAAAATGTTATAATACTCCATCAAGATGGGGCTAATTTCTTCTCTGAGGGACTTAAAAAATTCTCCCGTGAACCCATCCGGCCCAGGGGCCTTCCCGTTAGATAAGGTCCTAATGGTACTCGCTATCTCTTCCACCGTGATTTCTGCGCTCAGCAGATCATTCTGCTCCTGCGTGAGTCCAGGCAGCTTTACCTTCTCCAAAAATTCCTTTCCTTTTTGGGTGTCGACGGGCGTGTCTGAGTACAGGGCCTGATAATATGTACGCAGTATAGTGTTTATGGTTTTTGGATCTGTTGTAGGAAGTCCGTTGGCGTCTTTAAGGGTTAAAATGTGCGACGGTGTATACCTCCCCCTTCGCCAATCGTGCTAGTAATTTGCCCGCTTTATTACCGAAACGCATAAGGTCAGCATCAAATTGAGACCGATAAATGCTTTCTCTTTTGTCTAGCCATTGATCATGCTGTCGCTTGGCTTCCCTCCAAGCCTCCCCCAGAGACGCTGATGGAGATTGTAAAAACGCCGTGTATGCGCACCTTAATTGGTCGCTCGCCGTCTTATACCCTTCGGTGGTTTTACGTTTAAGATTGGCCATAAATTTTATTATTTTCCCGTGAATTACCGCTTTAGCTGTACGCCAGTATAACGACGGGTCCGTACGGTGTGATGCATTATCCCCGTCAAATGCCGTCCACCAGCCCTTGAACTTCTGTACAAAGCCATCATCCGCCACCAGAAAGGAGGGGAACCGCCAAATAAAATCCAGTCCCTTAGCTACCGCGTCTGCCAAAGTAATTGTGATTGGAGAGTGGTCAGAGATGACCATATCTTCTATCGCCGCGTCACGTAGCCGGCGGGAGAAAGTGTCGTTCACCAGTAAGTAATCAATGCGCGACCACGACTGATGTACATGAGAAAAGTGTGTGCACTCCCTCGCATCGGGGTGCAAACTCCTCCAAGCATCTGTGAGGGCCACATGTCTCAAAAAATCTGGCAGGATCCTATCCCTCTGTCTCTGCAAAGTGGCCCCTACACTTCTATCTTCCCTAGCGGACCTTACGGTATTAAGGTCTCCCCCTAGCACCAACAGCTTTGTGCGATCCTGCTGGAGTTGGGTTTCCAATTTACCAAAGAATTCTGCGTTGGCCGCGTTAGGCCCATAAACATTATGGATGCTAATAGTTTCCCCTGCATGCTCCATCACTAGATGTATCCAACGGCCCTCATCATCACGGTCCTGGGACACCACCCTAAAAGCAAAATTTTTGTGCACCAATATTATCACTCCCGCCTTTTACCGTCTCTTGCGACCGAGCCAAAAACATGGCCCACCCAAAACTTTTGTAGATATTTAAATTCAGATTCGGTAAGGTGGGTTTCCTGTAACAGGGCTACATCTGGACGTAATCTCTTCATATGTCGTAAGAGTTTGGTCCGTTTCTGTGGGGATCTAAGCCCCTTAACGTTCCATGAAACTATTTTCATGTTACTGGGCTATGTCTAAGGTGAGCTAAGGTGTCCAAAAATCGTGACCGAGTCAGGGAGTCAGATCCATCTTTCCCTAAGTGCCATGCATGAACATTTGAAACTCGGCCAAAACCCGGCCTAGAAAACAAAGCTAAAATCCAACTCAAAGCCTTAAGACTTTGTTCAGAAAACATTGAAAAAACGCCTGTGACAAGGGCAGTCATCTTCCTAGTACACATTGACGTCAGAGACTTTACTTTTTTCTGCTGTGCACCAACACGTCCCTCCCTCCCACCCCCTCCCAGACCTGCGTAGCAGAAATTTCCAACCGACCGAGCACACCATCCCATCCGTGACCAGCAATCTCTAGCAGCCGATAACTGGTCCGATAGCAACGGGTCAACCCCCCCCCAGTTTCCGCTCCATTCACCATGTAGCATTTAGACCTGATCACTGTTCCACTTCAAGGTTTCCCCGAGCAACGATCCAGAAGCCCCTACTGAGACTTCCCCTCGTATTTGACCTACAACGGTCTTAGCCAAACTCATTAGAGAGACCAGCCTCGTAAAATTCTCGCTCGAAGAGCCCCACCCACTAACGAGCATGGACTGCATAACCTTGAAACCAGCGCGAGCTCAAACTCAAGCCCCTAGCAGTGTAACTACGTCATTGCATCATTATAATATTATAACGGCATTATAACAGTAGGGCAGTATATCAGAATGCATACAGTTTGGCATGAAAACATTTGGCAACAGACTGAAATATTGTAGTGATAAAAGACTAACGTGTGCAACCATCAAGCCTTATCATTCTCTGCTAATATCTGTAATAACTGTAAACTTATCTGCTTAAGATCGGAGCCTGCAATTGCTCTACAGCGTCCTCCGGACCCTCGCATAAGTTATGAGGGTCTCAAAAAACTTTAGTCCTCAAACTTCAATCCGAGTTCCCTCCGACTTCTCTTGGCTTGTGGCGTGGGCTGTGGTCTGGAGTGCGTCGCACCTCGTGCAGGGGGCGGCTTCCACATAGCTCTGCCAGAGCTTCCTCCGCATCCTTCGCTGTGGCGAAAATGTTGATCCGCCCGTTTTCCTGAAACACTCGTAAGATAGCCGGGTACTGTAGGCTAAAGCGCACTTTCGCTTGAAACAGCTCCGTACAGATCTTGCTGAAGGATCGCCTACGTAGAATAGTCCTCAAAAAGTAGCACTTTCATGCCCATTATCTCCAAGGGTCGGGATCTACTTCGATATGCCTTCATCAGTGCCACCTTGTCATTATAATCCAACAGCTTAAAGATAACTTGTCTGGGGCGAAGCGAACTGCTGCTGTTGTCTGCTGGTAGGAGATTTCTTGGGTCCGGTCCCACCATGTGTGCCCTCTCCACCCGGCATGGACGTGGAAGACTCAATGCTGCCGGCCACGATCTCTCGCATATACGTTGCAACTCAGAGGGGACCACCACTTCCTTCAGGCCCACTATTCGCAGGTTACTCCTCCTGGATCGGTTTTCCAGGTCCTCCACCTTTTCCCCCAACTGCGTAGTACTGGATAACACCGTTTTAAGCTTGGACTGCAGGCGCTCATTCTCATCCTCCAGCAGCGATACACGTTGCTCCAATTCGTTAGTCCTGGAGGTTACTTGTGCCAGGTCCGCATGCATGCGGTTGAGCGACTCTTGGACTGTTTTTTCCAGCGCTTTCTGCAGGTCGGGGACTATGCGCATAGCCACTTCATGAGACAATGCTTTATAATCCACAGGTGCGTGGTTAAAAGAGGTTGTGGGCTCTGCTGGGCTTGGAATCGGTGACTGGGACTGGGGCCGTAGCTGCTCCTCATCCTGTGAATACAGCAGGGGAGCAGTGGCGGGAAGTGCCGCCATCTTACCTCCCCTGTTTACTCCCGCGTCTAGATCCTCCATGGTTGGCTTATGTGCACTCCTGAGGGGGTATCGGTCCATGCAGGCACCCCCGGGTACTTTCCAGTGTCTGTCCGCCGGTTGTCGCCACCGAAGTGGCTTTTGCAGATAAGCAGGCTAGTCGGGAGCGGGAGCTCAGCCACGCGTCCTGCATCGCCAGCGCCGGAACAGGAAGTCCTCGTCCCCTAGTATTTAACGACTCCAAACCCTGTGTGCGTGTGCGCATGTGTGTTGTCCGGCCAACCAAAGCAAGACCGAGGACATGTATTATATGTATTAGTACAAACATAAAAATTACTGTATTAAATCAAATGTTCGAACTGATGTCCTTCAAGAACTTGACAGTGTCCTAAGCGAACGTAAAACGTGTCGATAACGTTATTTATAACATCTGGTGTGATTGAATTCGAAATGTTCACTATTCTTTCCCGCAGCTCCTCTAAGTTTGTGATCCTAGTCTTAGACTTTACTTTTTAAATACACCCAGTAAAAAGTCTAATGGGGTCAGATCTGGTGATCTCGGTGGCCATTCTATCGGGCCTCTTCTACCAATCCATTGATCAGGAAAATTATCGTTCAGAAGATTTCGAGGTCACAGAGAAAAATGAGCCGGAGCTCCATCCTGCTGATACCAAACATTGCGGAAAGCTTCTCCAGCAATATTTTGAATTGCTGGTATCACTTGGTTTCTTAGCAAATTGCAGTAATTTTCTGCATTTGTTTACTTCAATGAAAAATGGTCCTACATGATTCAGCAATATTCCGGCCCAAACGTTCACCTTCTGAGGATACTGGGTATGACTGTCTCATCCAATGTGGGTTTTCGTCTGCCCAATACCTCATGTTCTGTCTATTTTACAGAACCGTTTAGTTCAAACGTAGCATCATCCGAAAAACAGGTCTGGTTGAAAATCTGATTATCATCAAATCATGCCATCGTTGTATCGCAAAATTCCACTATTCTGTCATAATCATTCTCGGATAGCTCCTGAACTAGATGTCTTTTATAAGGATGATAATGATGCCTCTTCAAAATTCGACGGACTGATGTGGCGTTGATATAATTTTGTTGTGCTCCACTGGAGACAGATGTATGAGGATTATCATGTACAGTTAGCAGAATATCTAAAGCTTTTTCATTATTACTAGCATGTTTGGGTCTTCTGGATCTTGGTGCATCTTTAATTGAACCGGTTATTTCGCAATGATGAACAGTTCTTTTAGCAGTTGACAATGATATTGGATCATGGATAGGATAAGTGGCATTGACTAAAGCCAATAGGATCCTATTTTTTCTTCGCAGTACATTTTGGCCAATGCTAACTTTTGGTGGGCACTGTGTGTGTGTGTGTGTGTGTGTGTGTGTGTGTGTGTGTGTGTGATATATATATATATATATATATATATATGTGTGTGTATGTATATGCGTGCGTCTGTGTATAATATCTATCGATCTCAAAAAGATGAACACAGCACTCTGACAACGCTGTAAATCAGGCCATGTGCACGTTACCGCAGGGGATGAATCCATTCCTTGGCTTGAAATGGATAACCGGACATAGAAGAAGTAACGGCACCAGAATTTCAGAATAGATGAGGTGTTGGTTTAATCACCAAAAAGTGAGTGACGTTTCAGTTCACATCTGAACCTTTCTCAAGCAATTACAGAGCGCAATGTGTCAGATATAGATTTATACAATGATCAGTAAATGTACACGTGTACAATGCTGAGATTGCAACTGCGCATGCGCGAAATCTGCATCGCAGCTGCGCTTGCGCACGGCCAATATCAGGCTCTACTGCGCATGACAAGGGACGTTCTCGAACAAGCGCTAGTTAGTATCTCCAACCTCCCCACCAGGGCGCTGAAATCTTCTGCAACATCCATCATTTTGTATCAAAGCATACAGAACTTAGTGTAGCTAAACGTTCGGCAAACTTCTGACATGTCATAGTGACATGTCCGAAGTTTGGATTGGTGGGGGTCCGAGCACGGAGACCCCCACCAATCGCTAGAATGAAGCAGCTGAAGCACTCGTGTGAGCGGTCGGCCGCTTCGTGTCTGTTCGGCTTTTTCCGGAAATAAATGTATCGATGTACGGACTCAATACAAAGTCTATGAGCCCGTACTCCGATACATCGGCTTTCCGGGAAAAGCCGAACAGAAACGAAGCAGCTGAACGCTCACACGAGTCCTTCAGCTGCTTTGTTCTAGCGATTTGGTGGGGGTCTCCGTGCTCGGACCCCCACCAATCCAAACTTCTGACATGTCACTATGACATGTCAGAAGTTTGCCGAACGTTTAGCTACACTTTAAGCCACAATATATAGGCATATAATATCAGTGTCAAAAGTCAGGGATTGGCCATGGCATAAAGCAGGAAAATTGTCCCTCTAAAAGTAAGGCTTGTAAAAAAACAACCTCTCAAAAGGTGCTAGGACGAAAAATTCCTGATTATCACATTTTGGTACACAAAAGAATGAAATATTTAATTTGTGAGTTGTATTTAACCTTGGAAACACAGGAAAAAAGGGCTGTCCACAAGGCCAAAATTGACTGACGTGTCACTTTATGTGGTTATCACTTGGGAACGCTTTTACTTATCCAAGCGATTCTGAGATTGTTTTTTCGTGACATATTGTACTTCGTCCCCATGCACACGAAAGTGCTTTTGCAATTCCCCCGAAAATCCACAGAATTGCGGCCCCATTCATTCCTATGGGGCCATGCACACGACCATGGTTTCCACGGTCCGTGCATGGCCCAAGAGCCCAGACCGCAGAAAGAACGGACATGTCTTATTACGGCCGTGTTCTGCGATACAGGTTCATAGGAAATAATGGCCGCGGCTATGTGCACGGCCTGCGACTTGCGGGCGGGCTCGCGGGTGACACTCCGTCCCCGGTCGACCCGAAAATCACGGCCGTGCACATGGCTACGGTCGTGTGCATGTGGCCTTAGTGGTAAAATGTAATAGATACGTTCAGTGTTTACCTGTGAAAAACACCAACATTTTAGAGAAATTGTGGAAAAATGTAAATAATTGCTTGTAAGACAGTAATACCACACTAAATAGTTACTAGTTTCCATTTCCCATATGTCTACTTTATGTTGGCATCGGCTTATAAATTTAGCAGCAATTTCTCACATTTCCAAAACATTTTTTCAGGGACCAGTTCAGTTTTGAAGTGACTTTGAGAGTCCTATATATTAGAAACCCCATAAATCACACCATTTTAAAAACTGCACCCCTCAAAGTATTCAAAACAGCATTGAGAAATTTCTTGTGACATGTAGATTTTTTTTTTTTCATTTTTACAAGGAGAAAAAGCACTCAGTCTGGAAATACCCAATATGTGATCATAAACTTCTGTTTGGACACACGGCAGGGCTCAGAATATCAGGAGCACTATTATGCATGCAGATTTTTCAGGGTTATTTTTTGGGTGCCATGTTGCATTTGCAGAGCCCCTGAGGTACCAATACAGTAGAAAGCCCTAAGAAGTGACTCCATTTTGGAAACTACACCTCTCGGTGCATTCATCTAGAGGTGTAGTGAGCATCTTGACCCCACAGGTGTTTCATAAATTTTATTAGAATTAGGCAGTGAAGATGAAGAATATTTTTCTCTTTATATCTTCACAAGGGGTAATAGGAGAATAAACCACAAAATTTGCCTCAATATCTCCCAAGTATGGAAATACCCTATGTGTAGTCGCAAACTGGCGTTTGGGCACATGGCAGGGCTTAGAACAGAAGGTGCGCCATTTGGCTTTTAGAGCGCAGATTTTGCTGGATTGCTGTCCGAGCGTTATGCCACATTTGCAAAGCCCCTGATGCACGAGAGTACAATGGAAACCCCCGAGAAGTGACCCCGTTTTGGAAATGACACCCCTCAAGGCATTTAACGTTTGCCTGGACATATGACAGGGCTCGGAAGTGAGGAGCACCATGCACATTTGAGTCCTATTTTCGTGATTTTCACAACATTGGCCCACAATTGCAGTGCTCAAAGGTCAAATAGTGAAACAAACCCCCCCAAAAGTGACACCATTTTGGAAACTACACCCTTCCAAGGCATTTAAGGGGCGTAGTGAGCATTTTGGCCCCACAGGTGTTTTTATTAGAAATTAATGCACAGCGTATGGAGCAAAGCAAAAAATTTTATTTTTTTCCACAGATCTGTAATTTCAGTGCCCAGCTTGTGCCATTATGGAAAGACCGCTCTCATTATTATGCCGTGTTTTTTGGCTTTAGATACACCCTGCATCTTGCCCTAATTTTTTGCCTTGACATACGACAGGGTTCAGAAGTGAAAAATAATCATGTGCATTTGAGGTCATTTTGGTGATTTATGCAGCATTGGCCCACAACTGCAGGTCTCTGAGGTAGGGCTGGGCAATTATGACCTAAATCAAAATCACGATTAATTGAACATGTAACCTCTATTATGATTAATGAATATTTAGGCCACACCCCATTTTGCATGCTACATTATTGAATTAATAATTATTCCAAGCCTGCTGTATACTACGGTGTATAATATACCCCCTTACACTGCCCCCACATAGTGTATTGCCCCCATAGTGCTCTCCACAGTATAATGCCCCATTACTGCCCCCACAGGAGCCCCCAATAGTGCATGATAAAAATAATATACATACTCGCCTAACCCCATTCCAACGACGAGTGAAGAAGATTCCTCTGGTCTGTGCGGCACGGCGCACACTAGGTCACTGTCTCGCGTCAGGCGATACGTAGTGGATGGTAGAGCAGGTTCCCTGTTCTACCGTTGGATTCAACTGCATCTGCATCTGCGCCCTGAAGATGCAGATACAGTTTAAACCTGGAAAAAAAAAATTGATAAATTCGCTAGATGACGTAGATTAATGGCGATTTTGGATATTTTTTGATCAATTGCCCAGCCCTACTCGGGGGTCAAATAGTAAAACAAACCCCCTCAAGGCATTTATCAAGAAGGAATTAATGCTCCGCTGAATTTTCGGTGATATGCTATTTTAGTGCACAATATGTTGTGCTACTGAAGGCAAATACCTCATAAAATGTTAAGCGGGTACTACTTGGTACGGTAATGCCATATATGTGGGCATAAACTGATGTTTGGGCACACTGTAGGGCTTGGGAGGGAGAGAGCGCCATTTGGATTTTGGAGCGCAGACTTTGCTTGGTAATAGTTCTGTTTGGGGTTATACTGGTATTTCAGTTTATAATGTGGGGGGCATATGTAATGTGTGCGGAGTACATCAGGGCATAAATAAGAGTGTATAATAATGTGGTAAATAAATAATAATCCGCAGATGTGTGGCTAGTTTCTCACTAATAAATGGTGTCCAATCTTATACCCTTTTTGTAACACACTCTGTACATTTTGTATCATTTTCTCAGAGCCAGAACTTTTTTTTTTTATATTTTCGTCAACAGATCTGTGTGAGGGTTGTTTTTTTTTTTTTTTTTGTTGGACAATTTCTAGTTTTCGTTTGTACCAATCTAGGGTATGTGCGACTTTTTGATCACTTTTTATTAAATTTTTTGGGAAGTAAGGTTACAGTGTCAATGGGAAATGGGAATTATCAGCTTATAAAACGTTTTAAGAAGTGACGTCACTTTTTGTATGAAGCGTATTTTTACGAGATTTTTTTTTAGTTCTGCAGGGTAAAAATATGTCTCCTGTGAACTACAGTGTATTTCCTATTGAAATCAATGGGATACTGTTTGCAGGCTTATTTCAAGTTTATTTTGGAATGTAAATAGAGCGTTTTATGCTCCGAAATATACCTGAAAATAAAGCATTTGAACATGCCCTTTACAGTACCATGTATTAGAGCTGTGTCTTCTAATGATCCCAACACTTGTATGACCATCACTTGAACATACAGAATTTTATTAACCTGAAAGAAACCATGAATGTTTCTCCTGAATAACAGCAAGCAGAGATCTTGAAAAGTGTGAGGAATTAATACAAAAAGTATATTGGAAAATGTTAACACTTTTTTTTAATTATACAAAAAATAACAGTAATTTTCTAAAGCTGGACAACCCCTTTAAACCAGTTATGCACCCTGAATAGTGTACCTAGGGCTTTATTATGCTGGTGTAGAGATACTGTTTCGTTACTCTGCATCCCCAAACGGTTCGATACCATTATTTCATGTATTTCAATACTTAGCTGTGCGGCCGCACAGCTCAGTAATGTAACACATGAATGTATGAGAGCGGAGCTGCGGCTGTGTGATACAGCCATTGCCGCGCTCCTGAGTCCTGACATGTGCGCGCGGTCAGCATGAGGTGATGCACTGCACTAATGATTGCCGGCAATGAAGACAGAACATGGGCGCTCTGCAAAACACCTCCCTGTTCTGTCCTCCGTGCCTGAACCGCCGCTCATTAGTGCAGCGCCGGCCGCATCGCCTCATGCTGCGCACGCACTTCCTGTCAGGAGCGGGGCAATGGCTGTATTACACAGCCGCAACCCCGCTGGCGGAGATCAGAGAAATTTCTCATCTCCGCCGTTATTCCCGTGAATGCTGCAATCACCGCGGACTGCAGCATTCAGGGAAAAATGAGAAGAGGGGGATGCTCCTTGGATGCGTCACAGGGAATTCCTGTGACGCGATTGAGGGACATACCATATATGGGCAGACAGCCCAGGGTCCATTGAAGGACCCCAGGGCTGTCCTACCATATTTCCTGTTAGGGCATACTTGGGTATGTCCTAACAACTGCCTGTGTACTATCAGTACACAGGCTAATGTACTGGGATATAGATATATGCCAGTACATTAAAGTTTAAAAAAAAAAAAGAAAAAACAAAGTAAAAAAAAAAAATACACATACACCTTTTTTTACAATAAACATTAAAATAAGTCTCAACACATAAAATATACACATATTCGGTATTGGTTCGGCCGTAATAACATGCACAATTTTTTTTTGCGTCATTTATGATGTGTACGCTGTAAAAAAATAAAATAAAAACTGCTTTCTATCACTTATTGTGGGGCACGAGGTGTGATGATGAATTTAAACTCCATGTTCCTCGCATTAATGGTAATTAAACCCATCATGTACCTTACATATTAACCCATTATGGACTGAGAAACATGATGGGGTTAATTACTATTAATGTGAGGCACGTGGAGGTTAAATTCATCACACCTCGCGCCTCACATCAGAGTGGAAGAACTTTTTTTTTTTTTTTTACTGTTGGCAAAGTATCGAATTGGTATCGAAATCGCAATACTAAACGAAGTATCGGTATCGAAGTCCAAATTCTGATATCGTGACATCCCTATTCCTAAGATGTCCTTGACAGTGAAAGTGTTAAATAGTTTTGTGCCATAGTGTGACTTCTTGCTGTACTTCTATTTAAATGAGGGTCCTTTGGACCGGGACCAGGCATTAAAACCGAATAAAGATTTTTATCCTAAATCTGCTACGTTCTGTGAAGTACATGCATATTTTAACAAAGAAAAGCAAGCGTTCATTCTGACGTTAGTCAATGTTTTTTTTCTTTTCCGTTTTTTTTATTTGTTATAGTTAAACCACTTTGCACATCGATTATCTGTTTGTTTACCAAGAAAACGTTTGTGTTCTTTCAGAAGGTTGATGTTACCAGTAAAGCAGTGTCTGAAGTGTTGACTAAGACCATTGAATATCTTCAACCAAACCCAGGTACTTTGTATAGTGTTTTTACCCCATTTTTTTTTAGATTTAATCTGTGTTAACCCCTTCCCGTCATTTGTCGTAAGTATACGCCATGGAAAGCCAGTGCTTCCCGCGAAATGTCGTATACTTACAAAAAATGCATGGCACCGGCTCAGAAGAGGAGTCGGTGCCATCATCCCCGGATGTCAGCTGTATCTTACAGCTGACATCCTTCTATAATGGCGGGGACCGAAGCTAGCTTCGATCCCTGCCATTAACCCCTTAAATGCAGCGGTCAAAAACGATCGCTGCATTTAAGGTGTTTGCAGCTCATGAAATTGCATGGGATGCGGTGGCTGCAATGGCAACCGGAGGCTTAATACTGGCCCCCCGGTATGTCTAGCACGGAAGCTCTCCAGGACCCGCCCGGCGGTGGGGCCTGAAAGGTTTCCGTAGCCGCCGGCAAGGTGGTACCGGCTCAGGAGCTGAGCCGGCGTCATCAGCAGTGGATGTCAGCTGGCAGCTCCGATCCCTGCCATTAACCCTTTAGATGCAGCGATCGGATGCAATTGCTGAAACTTTGTGGTTGTTAGCAGATCGGCAGCTGTGCCCTGCAATTGCACGGCTGCCGACTGCTACTATGGCAACAGGTCACCTAACAATGGCCTCCTGTCTGCCATTACGGAAGCCGATTAGGCCCCACCTGGAGGCGAAGCCTAATCGGCTTGCTGTCAGTGAATGACCGATTTAAAACATTGCACTACATAGGTAGTGCAATGTATTAGAGAAAAAAAATCTGACAGTTGGACCTTCAAGTCCCCTAGTGGGACTAAAGAAAAGTGTGTAAAAAATATAATAAAAGTTTCAAGTAATAAAATAAAACATAATCGCCCTTTTTCCCTTATCAAGTCCTTGATTATTGAAAAAAAACAAAAAAAACACATATTTGGTATCGCCGCGACCGTAACGGGCTAAACTATAAAAGTATTAAGTTCCTTATTCCACGCGGTGAACCGCGTAAAAAACAATTCCAGAATTTGTTTTTTGGTCACTTTGCCCTACAAAAATTGAAATAAAAAGTGATCAAAAAGTCGCATGCATCCAAAAATGGTACCTATAAAAACTATGGCTCATCTCGCAAAAAACAAGCCCTCATGCAGCTCCGTAGACTAAAAAACTAAGTAATGGTTCTTGGCAATAGAAAAAATACATTCTTTTTACAAAAGTAATTTTATTGTGCAAAAAGTTATAAAACCTAAAGTGCTATAAATTTGGTATCGCTGGAATTGTACTGACTCGAAGAATAAAGTTAACATGTAATTTATAACGCATGGTGAACGCTGTATAAAAAAAACTAAAACGATGCCAGAATTGCGTTTTTTTTGGTTACCTTGCCTCTCAAAAATAGGATTAAAAAGTGATCAAAAAGTCGCATGTACCCCAAAATGGTACCAATAATAACTACAGCTCGTCCCGCAAAAAAACGCTTTCATACCACTACGTCTTTGAAAAAATAAAATTAGTTAAGGCTCTAATAAGTCAGGAAATAAAAAATATGCAGTTGGACAGATCAGAGGGGAACATTTCGTCTATTTCAAGAGGTGATTTATCGGGGCCCTAAAATTAGGGAACCAGGAAGGGGAGGGCCCAAACATATCTGCTGGAAACGAGGGCGCCCATATTATACCAGGACAACACTTCCCAGCAAAATTCCCCAAACTGCAAAGGTGCTGAGTGTGGACCAAAAGGGAGATAATTAAGGACACCATTTATCAGTGCGACACCGGCCTGTGCAGAAAGGATTGCTTCACAGCGTGACACACATCTATGGATTATTTTATTGTTTACCCCATTATTATACCACCTGACTATGCCCCTTATTTACTCTGCCCAGCTTACATATGCCCCCACATTATAAACAAACACCAGCAATACTCAAACAAAACTACTACCAAGCAAAATCTACGCTTCAAAAGCCAAATGGGACCTACAGGAAGCGAAAATAAGCAGAGAGAGGGGACACCCCTGACTAGTACCATTCGAAATCCGAAAGGGCTCTGAAAGGAAACCAGAAACTAGAACTTTAGCCGAAGGGTTGGAGTATAACGATAAAATGGGAGATTTAATATAACCCGACAAACAAAATTTCTCCAAGGTGTCAGAAAGGTATACCGAATTCACTCGGTCAAATGCTTTTTCTGCATCCAAGACTAATCATAAAGGAGTTTTCTTTATGCTCAACCCATTGAATTAGATCAATAAAACGTCTGGTACCATCAGGTGCCTGTCTCCCAGGCACAAAGTCCACTTGGTCAGAGGAGATAATATCTGGAATGACATGAAGCAACCTGTCAGATAACACCTTGGAGAATATCTTAACATCTGAATTTAACAAAGAGATAGGTCTAAAATTGTCTGGGGTGTCAGTATCCTTTCCAGGTTTAGGAATAGCACCAATTGTTGCCGAGAGCATGTCTGCTGGGAAAGATCCCTCGTCTGCTGCTTTGTTAAATACTGCTACTAAATGAGTTAATAATAGATCAGAGAACTTTTTGTAATATGCGTTTGTAAAACCATCCGGCCCTGGCGCTTTAAATGGTTTAAGTGAGAAGACCACCTTAGAGACCTCTGTACTAGATTTAGGGTCAGATAGGCATCTCAGAGAATCTAAACTAATCGAAGGCAGCTGTACGCTATCTAAAAATGAGGGAATCTCCTGTTGTAAAGGTCAAGTAGAAGGTTCTGAGGACAAATTATATAACTCCTCACAATATATGCGAAATTGTTCCGCTATCAACCGCAGGTCTACCACTCCCCCCCCCCCCCCCCTCCCTCTTTAGGTGTGCAATTTTAGATCTACCAGCAGACTCCTTTACCTTCCTAGCCAAGAGAGCGCCTGCTCTATATTATGTACATATGAGCTTAATTGAAACTTTCTCCGTGTATAATTATACCTAGATTGTAACAAAATTTGTCAACGAGCCCGTAGGTTACATAAAGTGTGCATGTGAAATATCGAAGGGGAAGCTTTAGTAAGACTCTCTATTTGAGAAATCTTAGTAACCGTGTCTGTCACAATTTTTTCCCATAGTCGCTTCGCTTGAGCAGAGACCTGAATGAGGATAACCCTCATGTAAGCCTTGTGAGCATTCCACAAAGAATAAGGGTTAGTAAAGGAGCATTAATATCAAAATAAGTAGTGAGCGCATCCTTAATCCTAGTCTGGTAAACAGGGTGAGATAAAATATAATCATTAAAGGAACAGTGTCATCACAAATTATTTTTTTATATGTTAAAGATGTTAGTGCTTTATTAAAAACGTTTATATTTATTTGTGTGTTTGTGTTTTACTTTCTTATTTTTACACTTTTTCTTCCCTATGGGGGCTGCCATTTTTTGTTCCATTTCTGTATGTGTCGATTAACGACACATACAGACATGGAATACGGCAGCCACAGTCCCATAGGGACTGCGAACGGCTCCCGTCCCATCCACTTCTGTGTACGCCGTCTGTGTGGGAACTGCGCATGCGCCGCTCCCACACAGTCCAATTTGAAATTGGCGCTGTCCGGCGCCATTTTCCTGTGGACCGGAAGTCGCGGCCGGACAGTGAGGTTACTACTTCCGGTCGCGGCTTCCGGACTTGTGCACTTGGACCAGCGGCAGCAGACGGAGCGGACGGGCCGGAGGGAGCCGCGGCGGCAGGAGCAGGTAAGAGATTTCAATGTATGTTCGTGTTTGTGTACGTTTACTACTGTATGTAAACCTACTACACTGTGTGTTAGCTCAAAAAATGGCGACACACAGTGTAGGAGGATAGATCTCGTTCAAACCCCTCGTTTATCCCGGCACTAGCCAGGATAAAGGAGGGGGGGATGCTGAGAGCTCACTAGAGCGAGGGCTTTTTACCCAATTTTGCAATGCTGCAATTTTGGGAATAGCTCCATCTAGTGACCAGCAATGGGAAATATTATAAATTAGAATCTAATTTATAATATTTCCTGACTCGTGAAAAAAATAAAAAAAATTTGAACAATGTTTAATCACCTACACACTAAATGTTTAATTAAAAAAAACAAAACATGTTTTTCTGGCAACACATTCCCTTTAACCCCTTAATGACCGGGCCATTTTGCACGTTAATGACCAAGGATTATTTTTTGTTTTTTCACGGTCGCATTCCAAGAGTCGTAACTTTTTTTTTATTCCATCGACATAGCCGTATAAGGGCTTGTTTTTTGCGGGACGAGTTGTATTTTGTAATTGTACCATTTTTAGATGCTTACAATATATTGATTAACTTTTATTAACTTTATTTTAGGAGAGAATTGAAAATAAGCAGCTATTCCAGCATTAATTTTCACGTTATAAATTTACGCCGTTTACTATGCAGCGTAAATAACATGTTAACTTTATTCTATGGGTCGGCACGATTACGGGGATACCAAATATGTAAGGGTTTTATGTTTTCCTACGTTTGCACAATAAAAACCCTTTTAGAAAAAAATTACTTGTTTTTGCATCGCCGCATTCCAAGAGCCGTAACGTTTTTATTTTTCCGTCGATGTGGTCGTATGTGGGCTTGATTTTTGCGGGACAATGTGTAGTTTTCATTAGTACTATTTTGGGGTACATAGGACTTATAGATTAACTTTTATTTTATTTTTTATGGGGGGAATGGGAGAAAAGAGAGAATTTTGCCGTTGTTTTTTGCGTTTTCTTTGGACGCCGTTCATCCGGCGGTTTAATTAGTGTGTTCATTTTATTGGTCAAGTTGTTACGATCGCGGGGATACCATATATGTGTATGTGTGATTTGTTTTGACAGTTTTACTAAATAAAACCACTTTTTGGGCCAAAAAAGTAGTTTTATTTGACTTTGACTGTAATTTTTTTTTTTTTCCCCACAAACTTTAATTAACTGATTGTCATTTTTTTTTTAAGTCCCATCAGGACACTTCACTATGCGATGTGCCGATCGCATATATAATGCTTTGGTATACTTACAATATACTTGAAATTACAATACCAAATGTGTTAAATGGCCTCCAGTAATAGTGGCTGCCATTTTCACCGTTTGTAAAGTCACATTGTGCACTGTCATCACTTTCCTCACCTGGTTAGACCCTTGTAATATTTCCCTAAGTTCATTCAAGGGCTAAATAAGATTTTGGTAGGGTAAAGGTTCAGGTACCCATACTGTACTAATAGTTTCCTCTAGATTAGGAAGAAACACAATGGTTTGGTTGTTCCACTGTATGTGAGTAATATTATCCATACATTTACTGAAAGGTGTTAGAGTTTCTAGTGTATTAGTTATTATACATATATGCTGTGGACTGATTTAGACATATACATGTAGATATTCACTAGATATTACTGTGAATGCACATACGTTGTCTACGTGTTCCATTAAACAGGGTTCATACATAGAATATTGTTAGTTACATACATACCCTGGTCTGTTAGCTGACAATATTATGTCTTGTTTTTGGTGTCAATATGGGTGCCCATAAATATTTGTATGGTCTCATTCAATAACCTGGGACTTGGTATGGAGTGATTCAGACACCTGCGTTAGTTCTGCAAATTTCTATGCTGAAGTGACTTTCAACTGCGCGATCGTTTGTCTATAGGTGAAATCACAACAAGTCATATTAAAATGCATGGTATAAGTTAAAGTAAATACTCCTTGGTCTATTTTGACAAAGACAACTCCGTGTTTGTCCCTTCTCTCAATGTACCAGGGGCAATCAAATCTTGAATGCGTTATATTGAAGACATTGCACTTGTAAGTAAATAAACAATTTCATAATTTTAGAGTTCTTCCGTGTCCTACTCCTCGGGATGTAGAACCTTTTTACAGTGGCTGGCGTGAATCCAGTTGGGTTTTCCTTCAAGCTTCACTGAAGTACTTGTGGTTAGCAACACCTGGAAAGGACCTTCGCATCTGGGGTCAAGATCTCTTTATCACAACCCACTCTCCAGGCTGAGGCTTATAAGAGCCTTCACAATTGTCTGGATCTGGAATAGAAGAGAAAACTGGAGAATGTATTTTAGTGAGGTGCCCATGTAAAGCTTGTACATAATCGGGTAACCTACCATACTGCATTTGGAGCAACTGTGGAAAATAACATCCTAGCCTAGGAACCGTGCCAAATAAAACTTCATAGGGACTCAACCCTGTCCTTTTGTTGGGTGTATATCTTACCGAAAAGAGGGCTAATGGTAAACACTCAGTCCATGGTTTCCCGGTTTCCACCATTGCCTTTTGCATTTTTAATTTTAGAGTCCCATTTAAAGAGGCTCTGTCACCAGATTTTGCAACCCCTATCTGCTATTGCAGCAGATAGGCGCTGCAATGTAGATTACAGTAACGTTTTTATTTTAAAAAAACTAGCATTTTTGGCCAAGTTATGACCATTTTTGTATTTATGCAAATGAGGCTTGCAAAAGTCCAAGTGGGTGTGTTTAAAGTAAAAGTCCAAGTAGGCGTGTATTATGTGCGTACATCGTGGCGTTTTTACTACTTTTACTAGCTGGGCGTTCTGACGAGAAGTATCATCCACTTCTCTTCAGAACGCCCAGCTTCTGGCAGTGCAGACACAGCCGTGTTCTCGAGAGATCACGCTGTGACGTCACTCACAGGTCCTGCATCGTGTCGGCCACATTGGCACCAGAGGCTACAGTTGATTCTGCAGCAGCATCGGCGTTTGCAGGTAAGTCGAAAGCTATGCAAATGGATGCCTGTGGTGTGTCTGTCTGTGGACCAGGAGAAACATGTGACAATGGCTTATGTTCAAAGAAAGTATGATACATCAAGGCAAACGCCATCATAATTGATATTTGTAATGACCCACATAGCTAGTTATGATCAGGGGAAATAGCCCTCATATATATGTCAAATTCAGATCCCTACACTCAGAGGAACTACCTGCGATTGGCTATTGGCTAAAAACATGGGCCTATTATAGTGGTGTTTGATATGCCCTGGTTGGTAAATGTCTGCACAGATGAATGCAGGTAATATTATATTTCTAGGGGATTCCTGCAAGGACACCTGATCACTTTTATGTTTCTCTATAGAAATACAACTGTGTAATGGGAGGAGTCGCTTCATTATCATATGAACAGCCTCCTCTCAGTGACCTCACCAGCCAGTGAACTGGAGGGAAAAAACTGGGTTTAAAAGGCCATGAGAAGTGAGGGGCAGTGTCAGTCGTTGGGGATCCATATCTCGGTTGGAGTGACTGCCCATATTTTCAGCTGTCCCCACAGCCAGGATATCGCCGCTGTACATCAGTAAGGTTTTGTTCTGTTTCTTTTATCCCTTTTATTTTCATAAACTGTTGGATTGCATTGTAACTGTATGTATATTTTTTATCTTTTAATCTGACAACTATTTTATGTATTGCACTGCACTATTGTGTATTAAATTTGAAATATTTATAAGTCTCTTCCTTGTAGTCTTACAGAACTTAATCTTCCGAAGGTGAGGAATGTTACCTGTATTTTATGTTAAATTTAGATAACCTGTGTTATAGGAACTGGTGTTAAGGGAACATAGAGACTTGGGCCCCTATTGCCTAGATAAGTATAGATGGTGGTAGCATACTGTGGTATAAATTATTGGGGTGTTGGAAACTACGGGAGTAATTTAGCATAATCCTGTCATCTAGAGTAGTGTAATTCACCCCTATGACGTGACCTGAGATCGGCGATCGTCACAGGTTGCATAAGAGCCGAAGCATTGCGGACCCAGGGTCGACAATATACTAGCCCTAAAAAGGTACGTATGGCACTGAAAGTTTGTGGTGGGGGTATTGTTGAAACTACTTGCACCCTTTCTGGTGTTAGGTGTCTAATCTCTTGTGACACACAGTGGTCCAAAAATATCACTGTGGTACAACAAAACTGAAGCTTCGCTCGTGAAAACTTGCATCTTTTTGTCGCCAAAAACTGCAGTAATAACATTGCTGTTTGGATACACCGATCCTGGCTGTGGCAACATAATAAAAGATCATCTACATATTGAAGAAGTACCATATCGGGGTCAGAATTCCAATCTTCAAGAACTAGGCCCATTGCAGCCATATACATACTGGGGGAATTCTGGGCGCCTTGTGGGAGCACCTTCCATGCGTACTTTTTGCTGAAATGAGTGAAGGCAAACAAGTACCAACAGTCAGGATGTAATGGCACAGTAAAGAAAGCATTTGCCAAATCAACTTCAGTAAAATGTGTGGCATTGTGAGGAATTTGGGCCAACAAGATCTGGGGATTTTCCACAATCTGGGTATTAAATACAGTAGCAGTATTGAAAGCTCTAAGATCATGTTCCATACGATATTGGACTGGTTCCCCCTTTATCTGTCTACTTTTTGACTGGGTACAATGGGGTATTAGATGGGGACACTATTTCAGTGAGGATTCCTGCCCGCAGTAAATCCTGAACACTGGCAGAAATGGCTTCTGACTGAGCCATGCTGAAAAGGTATTGTGTCTTCTGTGGGAGTGGGTTGCCAGGATTGAGACTTAGTCACTGGTGGGACTGGAAGAACTCCTATATCCGTAGGACCAGCTGCCCATTACCTGACTGGTATCACGCTAAGGAGGGTCTCCACTTCTGATGGGAACATACATAACACTTGAGACAACGGCCGTTCATCCCAAGGGTTAAGCTCACACGAGGCAATAAGGCATAATTCCTCCTCTCCCCAGTGTCCTGTCAACTGCACTGTCCCATCTTCTAGATACTCTATACTGGCCCTGAGCGTCTGTAACAAATCTGCTCCTAATAAATTTACAAGGGTGGTTTCACTAGTGACACTGCGAGTGACTACAGATTTGTGAGGACCAAACGAGAGGACAAGTGGCTTTGTGAGGGGGTTCTGGACTACTTTCCCCTCTATTCCCACACATGGTTGTGTTTCACCAGAGATAAAATGAGTGGGTATTTGACTGGCACTTACTACTGTTGTGGCTGCTCCAGTATCAATGAGAAAAGGAATTGGCCTCTGCCCTGCTATGGGTAGAGATACTAACGGGACGGGTCCTAATTTAATGGGCAGGATTGAAGCTATTGTGCCAGCTCCTGGATTGCTAATTTCTCATGATTGATACCCATAATCCTCCTCATTGGGGTGATGTCTGCCCGAGTGCTGACAAGGAGGTTGTTCTTGAGCTGCTTCCTGTGACTGAGCTCGTGGCTGCCTATTGGGGTTTCTAGGTCTCCTTGGGGCTTTGCAATCTCTGGAAATATGTACAGGCTTATGACAATTGTAACAAATTATCTGTTTTTGGGGTCCCCTGCCCTGTCCCCCTTGATTCCGGGGATAGTAGGGAGCCACTCCTGCTACAGGATTTTTCTTTCTCTGTTGTTTCTAACTTTACTCTAATCCCTGTGCCACTTTCATGAGGTCTCGTGGGTCAAGACTCCTCCATTCAGGGCGGGCTACTCCTACAGCTTCTTTTATGGGTATTTTTAACCCTTCCATAAAGGATAAATCCCTTTTTCTCTTTCACTTCCTCATTCGATTCGGTGTTCCCGTCATCATCCTCATCTCTTACCATCATAACATTCATAATAAAACTTTCCTCCCATTCGATCTCCCTCGCCCCTCCTCTCTGTACTTCCTTGGGCACTTTTTCCCAGGCATTTTCTTGCGCCGTGAACTTTTTATCTTATCTTTTAACCATCCTCTGAGTTCTACATACCTCACCCCATTCATCAGGGTCTCCTCAGATTTTTGACTGCATATCTCCCTTCTCTTTGTTTTACTATATCCACCGGAGAAACTCTGAGTTTCTTCTTCTGGGGTGTCAGTGTCGCTAAATTCCCCATCTTGGTCACGCTACGTGTCCCAGCATCACCCTTTTTTTTTATTTTTATCTACTGGCATAGGGTTAGACTGATAGATTCTCACCTACAATCTATTTTCTACAGTCCCCCAAACACGTACTTGTCCCAGCATCACCGTGTCTACCGTGACGGTGCTGATAGATTCTCACTTACAATCTATTTTCTACAGTCACCCACAAACTACTCTGGCCAGAGCTTTAAACTGCGGACCGGGGTCTCTGACACTCACCCAGACCAATCCAATATAGTAACAAAACTCCAAAAACGGCAATCAAAAACAACAATCCTAGCATGAGTGAGGCATGATCAAAAACTCATTCTTTACCTAAAACACATTCACACAACCGTTACAGAAATCAGGCACTTTTCCTGAGGGAACAAGGATTCATGGACCGGCCAGCATTTAAGTCCCTCTTACCTTATGTCTCCCACTCATCCCCGAACTCACAGTGTAGGACAGAGAAGGTGCAGAGCAAAGTTGTAAGAATAAAGGCTTCTTACCTTATGCTGCAGCGATGGTCTGCACGTTCCTGGCTAGTCACTGCAGGGTGTTCGGAGAGTCAGGGGAGCACCAAGGTGTAGCTGCCGGTCCCTGTTCGGGCGCCAATTTCTGTGGTCGCAACGGTACCACTACGCCTTGATTTCTGTAGGTTTCAAATTAGAAGTAGGTATATATATATATATATACGAGCTCGGTGAATCCAATCACTCTGAGACCATGTTCTCAAAAAGAAAGACTCCAATTTATTCTCATACACAGCGTATATTTATAAGACACAGAACAAAGAGCATAACTCCTATTGTAATCAGCAAAGGGAGAATTCCTCCCTCTGACCTTGAGCTCCATCCCAAACTGTTACTTCTAGCAACTATTTTACTGCCAAGAAGAAATACCTTAAGCAATCTGCAGAGCATCTGCAGACTATTACAAGGCAAACTAAAAGACAAAAATGAATATCACACTGTGCAGTGTATACTGACACAAAATACAAAACATGACATTTTGAAATTATTCCTTCACAACATCCCGTCCTGGCTGGAGGTGATGCCTATTCATTGTCAGGACACTTCAGTAACGTGTGTGTGTGTATGTATGTATAGATTACTATGTGCTGTGTAAATGAATGGGGAGAAGTGTATGACGCTGATTGGTCAGAGTCATACTCTTCTCTCCACAATGCCCACTTGGTCAAAAAGTAAAACACGCCCAGTTGTTCATTAAGAAAGTCATTAGAATAAAGCTAAAATAGGTCATAGCTCTTATAATGTGGTGATAGAGCCTCTATAAGCTTCCACTGAGAGGGTGGAGGAGATTTAAACCTTTCCTCAACTGTTAATGAAACCCGAGCGTGATCATACCAGGTAATGTCCCCTATAGAGGATGATCTTGCCAACAATAGCGTTTGTCTATCGGTGAGAGGGTAATCTAATCGGGAGTAAAATAATCTAGGAGAAGAGAGGAACGTATAATCCTGTTCAGAGCCATGTTGGCATCGCCATACATCAAATAACCCTTCCTCCAATACCTGACGTGAAAGAAAATCACTCCGCCTACCAACCCTAGTAGAATCCAACTCGCCATTTAGTACTGTATTAAAATCTCCCGCAATTATAAGACGGCCCTGTTTAAATTCCTCCTCCTTTAATGTCTTATTGGAAAAAATGTTTATTTTTATTTTCACTGCCCAATTCAAATTAAAATCTATGAAACACCAGTGGGGTCAAAATGCTCACTACATCCCTAGATGTATCCCAAATGGAGTACCTTTTGGGTAGTTTCCACTGTGCTGGTACCTTAGGGGCTTTGCAAAAGCGACATGGTGTCAAGAAACCAAGCCGGCAAAATCTGTGCTCCAAAAGCCAAATGGCGCTCCTTCCCTTCTGAGCCCTGTCGTGTGCCCAAACAGCAGTTTATGACCACATACATATCTGGTATTTCCGTACTCCAGAGAAGTTGCTTTACAAATGTTGGGGTTCTTTTTTTTTTTTCCTTTATTTGTTGAGAAAATAAAATTTTTTGAGCTAAAGCTACGTCTTATTGAAGAAAAAGGATTGTTTTTATTTTCACTTCCCAATTCTAATAAATTCTATGAAACACCTGTGGGGTCAAAATGCTCACTACACCCCCAGATGAATTCCTCAAGGGGTGTAGTTTCCTAAATGGAGTCACTTTTTGGGCGTTTTCACTGTTTTGGTCCCTCAGGGGCTTTGTAAATGTGACATGGCCTTCTGCAAACCATTCCTGCTAAATTTGAGCTCTAAAAGTCAAATGGCGCTCTTTCCCTTCTGAGCCCTGCCGTGTGTCCAAACAGCCGTTTATTACCACATATGGGGTACTCGTTTACTTGGGAGAAATTGCTTTACAAATGTTGTGGTGCTTTTACTCCTTTAGTCCTTGTGGAAATGAGAAAAAATTATCTAAACCTACATTTTCTTTGAAAGAATGTAAATTTTTCACGGCCTACTTCCAATAATATCTGCAATAAACCTGTAGGGTCAAAATGCTCACTGTACCCCTAGATAATTTCCTTACCGTGTGTATCTTCCCAAATGGGTAACTTTTGTGGGATTTCCACGGTTTTGGCACCGCAAGGGCCCTTCAAACCTGACATGGTGCCTAAAATATATTCTAATAAAAAGGAGGCCCAAAATCCTCTAGGTGCTCCTTTGCTTCTGAGGCCTGTGCTTCAGTCCAGTAGCACACTAGGGCCACATGTGGGATATTTCTTAAAACTGCAGAACCTGGGCAATAAATATTGAGTTGCTTTTCTCTGGTAAAACTTTGTGTTACAAAAAAATTGATTAAAGAGGCTCTGTCACCAGATTTTGCAACCCCTATCTGCTATTGCAGAAGATAGGCGCTGCAATGTAGATTACAGTAACGTTTTTATTTTTAAAAAACGAGCATTTTTGGCCAAGTTATGACCATTTTTGTATTTATGCAAATGAGGCTTGCAAAAGTACAACTGGGCGTGTATTATGTGCGTACATCGGGGCGTTTTTACTACTTTTACTAGCTGGGCGTTCTGACGAGAAGTATCATCCACTTCTCTTCAGAACGCCCAGCTTCTGGCAGTGCAGATCTGTGACGTCACTCACAGGTCCTGCATCGTGTCGGCCACATCGGCACCAGAGGCTACAGTTGATTCTGCATCAGCGTTTGCAGGTAAGTAGCTACATCGACTTACCTGCAAACGCCGATGCTGCTGCAGAATCAACTGTAGCCTCTGGTGCCGATGTGGCCGACACGATGCAGGACCTGTGTGTGACGACACAGCGTGATCTCTCGAGAACACGGCTGTGTCTGCACTGCCAGAAGCTGGGCGTTCTGTAGAGAAGTGGATGATACTTCTCGTCAGAACACCCAGCTAGTAAAAGTAGTAAAAACGCCCTGATGTACGCACATAATACACGCCCAGTTGTACTTTTACTTTTCAACACGCCCAGTTGTACTTTTGCAAGCCTCATTTGCATAAATACAAAAATGGTCATAACTTGGCCAAAAATGCTCGTTTTTTTTAAAAATAAAAACGTTACTGTAATCTACATTGCAGCGACTATCTGCTGCAATAGCAGATAGGGGTTGCAAAATCTGGTGACAGAGCCTCTTTAAAGGGAATGTGTAGCTAGAATTTTTTTTCCCCAGTTAATCAATTAGTATATAAGGGATTACACATTGTTTTTAATTTTTTTTTTTTACATTTTTTTCACAAGTCCGGAAATATTATAAATTAGATTCTAATTTATAACATTTCCATGTGCTGGCCACTAGAGGGAGCAGTTCCCAAAATTGCAGCATGGTCACTGGTAAAGCAACCTCATTGATTTTATGCTGCAAATTTGGGGTGGACACACTCTCCTCTAGTGTCCTCACACAATCCCCCCTGCCTTCTTCTGGCTAGTGCAAGGAGAAGGAGGGGTTTGAATGTCTTCAAACCTCCTACACTGTGTGCCGCCATTTTCTGAGCGAATGCACAGTGGTAGGAGGATTATGTACAGGGCTCAGCAGACCGTATCGCACATGAACATACACGAACATAAATTACCTGCTCCTGCCTCCGCTGGTCTAACAAAGTTCTTGCCGCCGTACACTCCTCTTCCTTGCGCCTTCGCTTCGTTGAACATATGGCCGGAAGTCGTCATCTTACTGTCTGGCAGCGGCTTCTGGTCCACATGAAAATGGCGCTGGATTTTGCTCTACGAACGAGCTTTGTTTTGGTCTGTGTGGGAGCGGTGCATGCGCCGTTCCCACACAGACGGCGCACGCTTCTGAGAATGGAACGGCTCACGTTCGCATTCTCTATGGGGTTGTATGTGCCATATAGCATCTCTGTATGTGTCGTTAATCGACACATACAGAGATGAAAAAAAAAATGGCAGCCCCCATACAGAAGTAAAAGTGTGAATACAGTAAAAAGTAAAAAATGAGAACACAAATAAATTTAATTTTTGTTAATATTGTATTAAAAGCAATATAATAAAATTAAAATCATGACACCTTCCCTTTTAAAAATGAATTTCTGCAACCAAAAAGAATGAAATATGTAAATTTCTCCTCTACTTTGGTTTAACTCCTGTGAAACATCTTGGGGTTAAACTTTCTAAATGCTGTTTTGAATACTTTGAGGGGTGAAGTTTTTAAAATGCGGTGACTTATTGGGGGTTTCTAATAATAAAAAGCCCTCAAAGCCACTTCACAACTGAACTGGTCCCTGAAAAAATAGCCTTTTGAAAATGAGAAATTGCTGCTAAAGTTCTAAGCCTTGTAACATCCTAGAAATATAAAAGGATGTTCAAAAAACTATGTCAATCTCAAGTAGACATATGGGGGATGTTAATTGGCAACAATTTTGTGTGGTATAACTGCCTAACTTACAAGCAGATACATTAAAATTTAGAATAATGCTAATTTTTGCAATTTTTCACTAAATTTTGCTGTTTTTCACTATGAAATACTAAATGTATTGAGCAAATTTTGCCAGTAACAATCTCAGAATCGCTTGGATAGGTAAAAGCATTCAGGAGTTATTACCACATAAAGTGAAACATGTCAGAATTGAAAAATAAGGCTCTGTCAGGAAGGGCAAAAGTGGCCGAAGTGGGAAGGGGTTAAATTAAGTGTTCTGTTTTGTGTTTATGTAGTCTAATAAATTACATTGACTCATCACTTTTTAAAAAGTTTAAAACAGTTTGTGCGTGTTTCTATCTATTTATTAGGATCAGTGTGTTTTAAATCCTTTAAATCTTTTAAAACGAGAACAATTTTGAGTTTTCAGATTTTTCAATTACAAAAACAACTAAACTTCCCATTATCCCACGCCGCCCAACAATCCTCGCCAAGCAACCTAAAACCATCTATCATCAGAAAAGAGAGAACATTCTTCTAAAAGAGCAGAAATCTATATGGAAAACATGTCCTTGTACATTGTGAGCATATGAATAACCGCTGCAAAAAGAGTATATACACTAGGAGAGACCGCAATATACAGTACGGACCAGTACCCATGGAGAATGACTTTCAGAGTATATTAACCATACAGGGCAATAGAGCATAGTATGTGACACATTCCCGTAGCCAAGCATAGAATCGAACTATGAAAGATATCCCACATCTACCTATATCTGGGTAGCTTTAAACATCACGTCATTATCTTAGCCAAATAATACCCTTTTTCTGGTAGGATGTAATCATGCTAAGCCAGGAGAGTTCTGGGTATTGCACCTCTTTAAGTAAATCCCTTTGTCAAAGGAGATCAGCTAATTGGCCTTATTAGCAAGTTCCTTTAATGTTGGGGATGTTTCATTAACCCGTTAGTGACCGTCCCATAGTGTTTTTACGGCGGCCACTAACAGGCTTTATTCCGATGCAATAGCCTTTTTATGGCGCTGCATTGGAATATGTAAACCGAGCAGGGAGCCGTTAAATCTCTCTGCTCTCAGCTACCAGAGGTAGCTGAGGGCATCCCTACTCAAAGCGAGCACTGCATCGGAGTTGTTTTGGAGAGAGGGAGGGAGCTCCCTCTTATCCCACCGACACCCAGTGATAAGATCGCCGAGTGTCTGTGTCTCCAATGGCAGCTGTGGGCCTAAACAAGGCCCCCAGGTCTGCCTGTAGTGTATGCCTGCTAGGTCATGCCAGAGGCATATCCTAACAGATGCCTGTCCGTTTTACACGAACAGACATAATACACTGCAATACAGAAGTATTGCAGTGTATTATAAATGCGATTGTAGCTATTTAAAAAAGTTAAAAAAAAGTTTAATAAAAAGTGAGAAAAACAAAACGAAAAACCCACTTTTTCCCCTTTACAAACTGCTTTATTATTAAAAAAACCAAAATAAAGTTAAAAAGTTACACATATTTGGTATCGCCATGTCCGTAATGACCCAAACGATAGTTATTACATCATTTAACCCGGAAGGTGAACGTCGTAAAAAACAATGCAAAAATTGCTGTTTTCTTTGAATCCTGCCTTAAATAAAAAGTGATCAAAAAGTTGCATTTACTACAAAATAGTACCAATAAAAACTAAGTCATCCCACAAGAAAAAAGCCCTCATACAGCTGCATTGGTGAAAAAATAAAAAAGTTATGGCTCTTCAAATATGGAGACACAAAAACAAATAATTTAGAAAAAAAAAGTGTTTTCACTGTGTAAAAGTAGTTAAACATACAAAATCTGTATACATTTGGTCATTTGGTATAGTTGCAATCGCAACAACCCGCTGAATAGTTATTGTGTAATTTATACAACACGGTAAACGGTGTAAGTTTAGGACGCAAAAAAGTGTGGCAAAATTGCAGTTTTTTTTTCTATTCCCCCCCCCCCCCCGAAAAAAAAATGCTCATTAAAAGTTAATCAATAAATTCTATATACCCCAAAATGGTGCTATTAAAAATTGCAACTTGTCCCGCAAAAAACAAGACCTTATACAGCTATGTCGACGCGAAAATAAAAAAGTTATAGCTCGTCGAATGAGACGATGGCAAAACTTAAAAATGGCTTGGTCATTAAAGAGGCTCTGTCACCAGATTTTGCAACCCCTATCTGCTATTGCAGCAGATAGGCGCTGCAATGTAGATTACAGTAACGTTTTTATTTTTAAAAAACAAGCATTTTTGGCCAAGTTATGACCATTTTTGTAGTTATGCAAATGAGGCTTGCAAAAGTCCAAGTGGGTGTGTTTAAAAGTAAAAGTCCAAGTGGGCGTGTATTATGTGCGTACATCGGGGCGTTTTTACTACTTTTACTAGCTGGGCGTTCTGAAGAGAAGTATCATCCACTTCTCTTCAGAACGCCCAGCTTCTGCCAGATCACGCTGTGACGTCACTCACAGGTCCTGCATCGTGTCAGACGAGCGAGGACACATCGGCACCAGAGGCTACAGTTGATTCTGCAGCAGCATCAGCGTTTGCAGGTAAGTAGCTACATCGACTTACCTGCTAACGCCGGATAGGGGTTGCATAATCTGGTGACAGAGCCTCTTTAAGGTCTAAAATAGGCTGGTCATAAAACTATATCAGGCAGGTCATCATAACCAAGCCCAAAAATAAATGGGTTTAGATCAATAGAAACCGGTTATGTAGAATTAATGTAGCCTGCCACATCATGCAAGTATATTATTAGCTTTGGGCAGCGCCACTGTGGATCAGATTAGCCTAATGTACCCTGCATCTGTTACGGGTCGGGAGGGGGGTGGTTTTAGTACTGCAAGCAAGCCTATTTTGTGAAAGATAGTCATAGTTCTATAAACCCTGTTTGCTCAATGTTCAAGGCCCATGTCGACCCCCACAGATCACTAGAACAGGGGTCCCAAACCCCTCCCCCATTCCTCCTCCCTGTACGATCACTGATGAGGAACTGTAAATGTAGTGGAGGTTGAGCATTCTCCCTGCCGCTCCATTCAAAGTCTTTGGGACTGACTGAGACCGGCGCTTGGCTGTTTTGGTCCACCTTTTAGTTGAATCAACACAACAAACGCGGCAAACGGCTTGCAGGCAGCTCAAAATCTGCCTCAAAATTCCAGATGGATTGAACTCAATGTGAACATACTCTTATACTGATCACTTCTAGGTTGTGTTGCCACGTTCACTGTTTATTTTGAAATTCTTTCTCTTTTTTTTTTTCAGCCTCTCGTGCCAAGCTTTCTATGCTGAACACTGTATCCAAAATTCGAGGGCAAGTAAAGAATCCAGGATATCCTCAGCCGGAAGGTCTTCTAGGCGAATGCATGGTACGGTATGGGAAAGAACTTGGAGAGGAGTCAAATTTTGGTGAGTACAGTGGAATTTGTTTTTTATTTTGATTTCTGTATGCTATACTATGAGATCTAGCTCTAGTGCTCTTTGTGTTCTGTTGATGTGCTTATATGTTTCATAAAGTAAGGGGTTCCATGGGTATATTTGTCATGTACGGTAGTCACCAGGTTTAACGTTATGGCTCGTGTGTGTGTGTGTGTGTGTGTGTGTGTTAAAATAAGGGCGCAGGCATTGCATTACTTACATACATCTATTTGAACTCATTAAAGAGGCTCTGTCACCAGATTTTGCAACCCCTATCTCCTATTGCAGCAGATCGGCGCTGCAATGTAGATAAGCGTAACGTTTTTTTGTTTTTTTTTAAACGAGCATTTTTGGCCAAGTTATGACCATTTTTATATTTATGTAAATGAGGCTTTCTAAAGTACAACTGGGCGTGTTTAACACCTTCCCGACCGCCCACTGTCTTTTGACGTCAGGCAGTGCAGGTGCTTAGTCTACAGAGACGTCTTTTGGCGTCGCTGTAGATTAGGCTGATGAGCGCTCGTGTGAGCGCTCATCCTCGAAGCAGGAGCTGTTACTAACAGCTCCTGATCTTAGAGCAGGCTTCTGAACACAGCTGGGGTCGGCAAACATTCGGACCCCAGCTGTTTAACCCTTTGATTACCGCGGTCCGTGACCGCGGCATGATCAAAGGGAATTCCCCTCTTTGATCGCATCACCGGGATTCCAGTGAGGCGATCAAACAATGGGGAATCACTCTGCAGTCAGCCCTGGGGACCTACAAAGGACCCCAGGGCTGTATGTTCCATGTGCCTGCTGTTCGGGCACACTATGTGCTGCTCGATCAGCAGCCTGTGTCATAGTGACACAGTGTAATGTATTAGCGTACAGAAGTATGCTAATACATTGCAAGTAAAAAATAAAGTTAAAAATAAAGTTATCCCTTGATGGGAATAAAAAAAAAAAGAAGTAACAAAACAAATAAATAAAAAAAGTCCCAAAAAGAGTCTTTATTTTGCATTAAATACATTTTATTGCCCCTACACTAAATAAAAACAAAAAACCTACGCATATTAGGTATCTACACGACCGTAATAACCTGAAGAATTAATCTAATGGGTTATTTAGCGTGAAACGTGAACGGGATAAAAAAAGAAACAAAAAAACCTATTCTGAGAATCGCTTTTTCCTATATTCACGGCGTAAAAAAATTTTTTTTTACCCCCAGACTGTGGCAAAAAAAAAATACTATTTCTCTCGCATAAAACAAGGCCTCATACAGCCACGTCAATGAAAAAATAAAAAAAGTTATGGCTGCTGAAACGCAGAGAGGCAAAAACAGAAAAATTGAGCTGGTCATTAAGGTCTTTTCAGGCCTGGTCATTAAGGGGTTAAAGTACAACTGGGCGTGTATTGTGTATGTACATCTGGGCGTTTTTACTTCCTTTACTAGCTGGGCGTTGTGAATAGAAGTGAATGATGCTGACGAATCAGCATCATCCACTTCTCTTCACAACGCCCAGCTTCTGGCAGTGCACAGACACACAGCGTGTTCTCGAGAGATCACGCTGTGACGTCACTTCCTGCCCCAGGTCCTGCATTGTGTCGGACGAGCGAGGACACATCGGCACCAGAGGCTACATTTGATTCTGCAGCAGCATCGGCGTTTGCAGGTAAGTCGATGTAGCTACTTACCTGCAAACGCTGATGCTGCTGCAGAATCAACTAGGTAATACACCCAACAGTGAAACCGGACTAAGGAGGCAAAATAGGTAATAAAGCTATACAGTGAAACCTCTTCTCAAAGAAAAAAGTACGCAGAATGCAGTTCGACGTGTGCAATGCAGTCAGCAAACCTGTACCGCACACAAAAAAAAGCCCTCTCGTTCCTAGTCCCCAGTGTGGCTACCCCTCTCGTTCCTAGTCCCCAGTGTGGCTACCCCTCTCGTTCCTAGTCCCCAGTGTGGCTACCCCTCTCGTTCCTAGTCCCCAGTGTGGCTACCCCTCTCGTTCCTAGTCCCCAGTGTGGCTACCCCTCTCGTTCCTAGTCCCCAGCGTGGCTACCCCTCTCGTTCCTAGTCCCCAGTGTGGTTACCCTTCTCGTTCCTAGTCCCCAGTGTGGCTACCCTTCTCGTTCCTAGTCCCCAGTGTGGCTTGCCTGTTATGCCTTGTCCCCAGCTTGCCCCCCCATTCTTAGACCCTCATTCCCCCTCGCTTCTAACCTAGACACACCAGTGGCTGTCTGCAAGCTCCCTTGCTCGGCAAGCCCGCGGGTTGCGTCCTTCCCTTCTCTGACAGCGCCCCTCCTACTTTCTTATGGTGCTCGCAATGCTCCTCCTTCTGCTCTCTTTGCATCAGCGATGCAGTGTGATGCTGTCCTCCTTCTGCTCTATCACCAGAATCCAGATGATTTACAGCGCATGCAAGTCCAATTTTGTGGTCTTTTCAAAGGGGTTCCCATTGGAAAATGTGCTTAAAAAAAAAAAAAAGCGGTCTTTGGTTGTTTTAGGCGATGGTCTGCTGATAGAGCATCAACTTCTATAGACTATAATGGTCGGTAAAATCTATCACAGAAAATTTTTGGTCTAGTTGGGGGGGGTGGGTCCTCTCAAAGGTGTGGTCTACTGGGGTGGTTTCAATGTTTACAAAGTGTCATAGTTATTGCTATTGGCCCGAACTTGTCTAAAGGTGAACCTCCACGTTAAAATTGTACCTTAGAGACTAACCTATGATCGTACTCTCCAAGCTCTATGCCGTATAATCTCTAATCTCCCTTTCATGCACTGATGCAAGAGGACAAGCCTGAAACAGCTACATGCAACTCAGAATGAATGGCCCTCTACTTAGTGGTTCTAGATGCATAATTGGCCAAAGGGGGTATTAGAGAACTTGCTTTTCAACCTTTCCAATCCGCCAAAGATGCCATATATGTCTAAAATGGAGAGGCCTAGGATAGAGAAATCTACAGCTTACCTTCAGGTCCAGAGATGAGATGCTGAATGCTTCTATGGGTTTGCCTCTTGCCAACTGTATTAGTCCACTCTGGTGCTTTTAGGTGATCAATGTTATTCTTTTCCTTCTGTCCATTATTTTTTTTTTTTTTTTTTTGTATTAGGTAATGCGTTGTTGGATGCTGGAGAGTCCATGAAAAGACTTGCAGAAGTCAAAGATTCTCTGGACATAGATGTGAAACAAAATTTCCTAGATCCTCTGCAAAATCTTTGTGACAAGGACCTTAAAGAAATACAGGTTAGATAATCTAAAATATTTGTGACCCCTTTTAATTTTCAGAAATTGAGATTCGAAAACAAACAAAGAATGCAATTTATAAATAGATGTCTCACAGGGACAAGTAAGTGGTTAGGTACCGATCCGCACAAGTGTACAAAGTACCCCCAAACTATTAAATCAAGGAATAGCAGGACTCTACTATATCATGCGAAAACAAATGGAGAACCACGAGTCACAAGGCTACATGTAATGTAAAAAAGTACAATTTTATTACATATAAATACATCAACACATAACGTATGACATATATAATAATAAAAACACAACGAGGTATCTAAAAGACGACAGGTAATAACTGGATCAAGTGGCAAGGTGGTCAAATCGCAGGAAGGATATACATATCAGGGGGATACCCCCTGAGGAAGCTAGAACAGCGAAACGCGCGTTGGGGTGCTATTATCATTTTTTGTGACGGGGATCACGTGGATCGCAGGCGCAACACTGCAGATATGGGTAAGTCCTGATCTAGGGGCTCCCTCTGGTACTTGCCGGTCGGGCCCTTTTGCTCACCATTGGACACATATACGGTATACTCCCTGTGGGATATGTGATATAAGGATGTTCCCCCTCCTCTCCCGCTTTTGTGGGACAAACCTTTCTATAAATTACTAAGGGGGACGGACATGATATGTTGGGATATCTTTAGTGCTATTACTTTAACAGGCTTGTCAGCAGACTGTGTGTAACCTACACCTGTGCAATATATGCATTGATTATATGACTTTCCATTCATTACTTGTGCCCATCACATACATGTCCCCGGTTATTAGGTGGAATATATATCCCGTCATTTTTTGACAAAGTGCTGATCTGTATATCCTTCCTGCGATTTGACCACCTTGCCACTTGATCCAGTTATTACCTGTCGTCTTTTAGATACCTCGTTGTGTTTTTATTATTATATATGTCATATGTTATGTGTTGATGTATTTATATGTAATAAAATTGTACTTTTTTACATTACATGTAGCCTTGTGACTCGTGGTTCTCCATTTGTTTTCGAAAGAATGCAGTAGCAGCTTTAGGCATTTAGTCGCAGCACTGAAATGCAGCAGCCAGATGGTTTGCTGGCTGTCTATTACCAAATCATGAGTGTCTACTTTACACGATTTTAAAATGTTTAGCGCCATTGGTTGTCACTGGAGGTTTTTCTTTTTTGCTCAAACCGCATAATGTTGAAGGTATGGATTATTTTTGGGGGATTATTTTTGTTTTATACATAGAATAGGCTTTTCGATTTATAGCTTTAACCCCTTCCCGACATTTGACGTATCCTATCCATACGCCATAGTCGGGTAGGGGGAAGTATAACAGAGTGAACCCGCTCCATACGATGCGGGTGTCGGCTGTATGTTACAGCCGACACTTCAGAGTAATGAGTGGGATCGCGCTCGAGCAACTCGTTAAATGCAGTGGTTAATAGCGACCGCAGTATTTAAATAGTTAAAAAGAGGGGGCGACCCCCTCTAAAAGCTCATCGCCCCCACCCCCCCACAATGCAATCGCGGGGTGGCGATGGTCGCTATGACTCCCTGGGGGCCTAATGAAGTGCCCCAGGTCTGCCATCTTCGTGCTCCTATTAAGTTCTGCCTGCGGCAGGGCTTAATAGAAGCCTGTCAGAATCACGATCTACTGCAATACATTAGTATTGCAGTATATAGTGCAAGCGATCTAACGATCGTTGGTTGAAGTCCCCTAGGGAGACTAATAAAAAATTTAAGAATTTGTAAAATTGTTTGTTTTTTTTATGTAAAAGAGAAAAAAATATATGAAAAGTACAAAAAAAAAAAACATTTTCCCCCTAGAGCATAGTAAAAAAAATAAATAAATAGAATTGGTATCGCCGCATCTGTAAAAGTCTGAACTATTACAATATATCATTATTTAACCTGCACGGTGTACACTATAAAAAAAAAATGTAACCGCCAGAATCGCTATTTTTTGGTCACCTAATCTCCCGCAAAAAAATGAAATAAAAAGTGATCAAAACGTCGCATGTACACCAAAATGGTATCCTTAAAAATGACAGCTCGTCCCACAAAAAATAAGCCCTCATACCACTTAATTGACGGAAAAATAAAAGTTATGGCTACACAAAATATATATTTATTTTTTTATCAAATCTGTTTTTATTTGAAATACACATTGCAACATTATATAAACAGGGGCACATTAGCCCAAAGTGCAAAGAAATTGAGTTACAATCTTATTACATGAAGCGGACATTGCAAATTACATAAACTGTTAAACAGTCATACAGAAAAGAAAGGTGGGGAAAAACATAGTGACAAAAGCGGATATAAGCAACAGTCTGTATTCGGAACCAGTTACAATAAAAAAGCAATATAAGCAAATGAAAGACCTGAGCAATAAACATGTATCCAGAGGATCTGTGTAATAGAAGTCTTACTATATGATATGTAAAGTAGAGTGAATGGCCTCGATTTGCTCCAGAAAGTGGCCCAAGGTTGCCATAAGTTCATATATTTAACATGACTTTCCGTCTCCCAGCTAGATAAATTTTTTCTTTTTTACACTTAGGTTTTTACTTGTCAAAGTAGTAAAATATAGAAAAAAACTATATATATTTGGTATCGCCGTAATTGTATTGGCCCACGGAATAAAGGTAACATGTTGTTTTAATTGCACAGTGAATTCCGTAAATATGAAGCGCAAAAAACAATGGAGGAATCGCAGCTTTTTTAGTTTTCTACCCCACAAATAATTTTTTTCCCGTTTCCTAGTACATTATATGGCACAATAAATGGTGGTACAACTCGTCCCGCAAAAATCAAGCCCTCATAGGACTAGATCGACGGAAAAATAAAAAAGTTATGGCTTTAGGAAGGTGGGGAGGAAAAAACGAAAATGAAAAATTACTGTGGTGGGAAGGGGTGGATCAAAAAACGGATGTATAAAAAGTTATTACTGAAAAAATGTTTTCTGTGAATCCTGACTTAAAAAAAAATGTGAACAAAAAGTCGCATCTACTCCAAAATGGTACCAATAAAAACTACAAGTCGTTCCCCCCAAAAAAAGCCCTCATACAACTGCATTGGCAGAACAATAAAAAAGTTATGGCTCCTCAAATATGGAGACACAAAAACAAATAATTTTGAAAAAAATGTGTTTTTACTGTGTAAAAGTAGTAAAACATACAAAAACTATACAAATTTGGTATCGTTGCAATCGTAACAACCCGCTGAATAAAGTTATTGTATTATTTATACCAGACGGTAAACGGTGTAGATTTAGGACGCGCAAAAGAGTGGCGAAATGTCAGGTTTTTTTTCTGTTCCGCCCCCAAAAAAGTTAATAGAAGTTAATCAATAAATAATATGTACCTTAAAATGATGCTATTAAAAAATACAACTTGTCCCGCAAAAAACAAGACATTATACAGCCATGTCGACGCAAAAATAAAAAAGTTATAGCTCTTGGAATGCGACGATGGAGAAACGTAAAAAATACCTTGGTCATTAAAGGGAACCTGTCACCAGAATTTCACCTATTAAACCAGCAATACCTGGTGGTAGTGGGTGAAATATCATTTCTATATATCCTATAATGGTGTTCTTAGTCGTCTCTGTAGCTTTAGTATTCAGCTTTTTAGTGTTCCCACACCGTATGCTAATGAGCATAAAAGAGTCAAATCTTTGTTTGAAAAGAGTCAAATCTTTGTTTGAAAAGAGTCAAATCTTTGCTTGTGCATTGATGTCCTCTTCTGGGGTGTGCGCACAAAGGGACACCGGATTATTACGATAAAAGGCACAAAATGTTTGCAGACCTTTATTTTACAGTCGGAGTAGGAGTTTAGGAGAGGGGATAACGGCACTGAACTTTTGATAGCAGCGGCCAGTGAGGGATAAGTAAAGGTCAATAGGTGAAAAGCTGGTGACAGGTTCCCTTTAAGGTTTAAAATAGGCTGGTCATTAAGGGGTTAAGCATGAGTGTCTCCCCACTTGTGTCTGCTATTCAGCTGGTAGGACGTCTGCTTTCCTTTTAGGAGACGTGGTTTGCTAATGTGGATGCCTATGTCTGAAGGCTGCTGTTGACCAGTTTCAATATAGAGTTCTTCACTCAGGAAATGTCTTCCTTCAACTCCAACTAGCACACTGGAACACGCTTCTATTTTTGTCCCATTTCAGAATATGGAGTTTCTGGGTATGAACTTCAACACCAGATCTGCAAGGCTTCATCTCCAGGGGGAAAAGGTCCACACATTTTGGGCGGAGATGGCCCTCTGCTGTAACACCATCTCCTATACGAGGGTGCTGGGCAGGATGGTCTAGACCTTGGTGGCAGTTCTACATGCCCAAGTTCTATTCCAGATCCCTCAAGGAAGCGATCCTTTCACAATTCAACGAGACAAGACTACGTTTCCCCTGGACAAGCGCATCATCTGCATTCTCTGATCCGTCAGGAGTTATGCTGGTGGTAGACCTCATGGGCCATCACAATAGGAAAGTCATTTCCCTCCATGTGTTTTAGAAATGCAAAAAAAGAAACCCTGTCTGAACCATGGGGTGCTGTTTTCTGCCCTACACACAGTCCAGAGCACCTGGTCGACGGAGGAGTTCTTTTTCGGATCGATCTTTTGGAACCGAGGGCAGTCTTTCTGGCCCACTTCCATTGGACGCTCCTTCCCCGGGGCCAGCCTGGTTAGTATCCAAACCAGCAACCCCATGGCAGAACCACCAGAGTGGCTCCATTTTCTGATTGGCTCTGTGGTAGTCCTCATAAAATTCTTCTGTGGGCAGAGAATCGTTTGTTAGTCTTATTAGCAGTCCACGTACTGAAAGTGGGCAACTGAGCTTCAGACTCCCTGAGTCGAGAGAAACTGTATCCAAGAGTGGTTCCTTCACTTTTGAGCAGTCGGGCACACTGGACCTAGATCTCTTCACGTCTTGTCTTAACCACATGGTTTTCCGACCTATGTGGCCACATCGAGGGTACATTCCTGGCTAAAAGTTTTCAGCCTGACACAAATTTTGGTTCTCACCAAGTTTGCTGCTTCAGTGGTTTTAGAGGTTTGTCAGATGTTTCTATGGTATACTGAAGTACAATTATAAGCATTTCATAAGCCCCCATGCACATGACCGTAAAAAAACTTTGCATGGGAGCACGGCCCAAAAATGCGGCCCGCGGCCGGCCGTGCCTGCAATCGCCGGCCGTGCCCGCAATCGCCGGCCGTGCATACGACCGTAGCCATGCGCACGGCTGTGATTTTCGGGTCAACCGGCCACTGAGTGTCAGCCGCGAGCTGCCCGCAAATTGCAGGCTCTGCACATGGCCGCGGCCATTATTTTCAATGAGCCCGTGGAAACCACAGTCGTGTGCATGGCCCCATAGGAATGAATGGGGCTGCAATTCTCCTGTGGATTTTCGGGGGAATTGCGGCCGCAAAAGCACGTTCGTGAGCATGGGGCCTTGGTATTTAAACTTTTATTCACATACATTAACCCTTTCATGACCAAGGGTCAACGATACCTCAATGACCAACCCCATTTTTTTAAATCTGACGTCATTTTATGTGGTAATAACTCTGGGATGCTTTTGCCTATCAAAGCGATTCAGAGATTTTCTCATGACATATTGTACTTAATGTTAGTGGAAAAATTTGGTCAATAATTTCATAGCTTATTTGTGAAAAACACAAATTTTAAGAAAATTTGCAAAAATTATAATTTTTCTAATTTTAAATGTAATCTACTTGTAAAACAGATAGTAATACCACAAAAAATTGTTGCTAATTAACATCCCCCATATGTCTACTTTTATATTTGCATTGTTTTTTGAACATTATTTTATTTTTCTAGGACGTTATAAGGCTTAGAACTTTAGCCGCAATTTCTCATATTTTCAAGAAAATTTCAAAAGGCTATTTTGTCAAGGACCAGTTCAGTTCTGAAGTGGCTTTGAGGGCCATCTGGTTTTGATTAGAAAAAATAGTCAATTTTGACCAAGTTATGACCTATTTTAGATTTATGCCAATGACTTTCTTAATGCCCAACTGGGTGTTTTTTAGCTTTTGACCAAGTGGGCGTTGTAAAAAGAAGTGTATGACGCTGACCAATCAGCGTCATACACTTCTCTCCTTTTTGTACTCCGCACATAGTGATCTTGCGAGATTACTATGTGCTGTTCCTGAAGTGTCTTGAGAGTGAATAGACATCGCTTCCAGCCAGGACGCGTTGTCTATTCACAATCCCGACACTTCGGTAACTTTTGAGTGGGACTTAATGACTGTAAGCGTGATCTCGCGAGATCACGCTGTAAATGACAGCACAACTTGATCTCAATGTGCTGTGCTGTAAGTCCTACCACTATTTTCACCTTAGTCAGTGTGCCTCTTTCTTTTTTTTTTTTTTGTATACACCTTTTATCTAGATTTACCAACCAGTTCAGTTCATTTTTGTAATATATTCTTGTCTGGTAGGTCTATGCTCGTCCAGCCATTGAGCTATCAATTTAGGCGCCATGTATAACATTTTGGCTACTACCAGCTTACCAGGCTCCGAGGTCGTCAGGTCTTCAACTTATATCCCAGCACACCAACAAGCAGACTTACTTCAACATTTACATGAAAAACCTCGCTTATAATGGTTATGACCTCACCCCAGAAACTCTTCAGCTCCCTACAGGATCAGAACATATGAAGCATACCTGCAGAAACATCCTTACATCGACCCCTAATCTTAGGGGCCTGGTCACGCTTGCGACCCCTACAGCTACGCCACTTTCGGCCTGGGAGTGGACCAGTACGGTCACCTGACCACATGTCATTGACTCAGGTCAGATGACCGGACTGATCCACTCCTGGGCCGGCACGCACCGACCTCACTCAGACCGCCGCCATACTTGGCTCCTAAATGTGAGTGAGTGAGGGTGGAATCGCAGTGGCGGTCAGAGTGAGGTCGGGCCTGACCAACTGATCCCACGGGCCTTATACGGCCCGGGGGCCAGACGTTCCCCACCCCTGGCCTAGGGGGATCAGTATATCCGTATATTTAGTGGATTAAACTGCTATATGATGGCCAGAATCAGTCAATGGCTGCTTAATAATCTATTGCGTTGAGTAGGGGCACAAGGCAGGGTTGCCACCTGTCTCCCCTGCTCTTCGCATTAGCAATTGAATCTTTGGCGATTGCTCTTATAGCCCACACAGGGGTCACTGGTTTTTTAAGCGTACAGACATATTTAAGCGTACTATGGAAGCCTGGACTAAATTGCCTTTGTAAATGGTGGGCCGGGCGAATCTGATTAAAATGATCTGGATGCCACAAGTGTGTTATCTGCTGCATGATGCCCCAGTGTGGATACCGCTCAGATTTTTCCATCAGGTCAATAGGTGCTTTCGTGAATTGGTATGGTGTGGAAGATTTGCACGTATCCGACTGGAAACTCTCTAGCGACCAAAAACAGAGGGAAGCTTGGCAGTCCCTAACCCATGGGTGTACTTTCTGGCAGGTCAGCTTCAGCATATGAGTGGGAAGGGGAAGACCTAGACCCACAGATAATTATATTACAAGGGTTTTTTGAACAGAATAACCTTTATGAAATGCATGCCGTATGGGACATCTATGGGGGGGGGGGCGCATTATACTGTATGGAGCAGCTATGGGGGGCATTATACTGTATGTGACAGCTATGTGTGGCATTATACTGTTGGGTGGCTTTGGGGACATTATACAGTGGTGGTCAGCTATGGGGGGGCATTATACTGTGTGTGGGGCAGCTATGGGGGGGGGGCCATTATTAAGTTGATGATTTTGTATGGCCCGCGAATTATATAAATATCCAAATGGCCCTTGGCAGAAAAACGGTGCCCTGCCCTAGGCCAAACATCTACAGCACAGCACCTCCCAAAGGTACTCAACACTATCAAAAGCCTTAGAGGCATCCAAGGAACAAATGACTCTGTCACCAGAATTGTCTATGGAAACTTGCATATTTAAATACAGTCTTCGGATATTTATAGCTGTAGATCGGTTTAAAACCTGACTGGTCAGAGTGGATAATTGTGGAAATTATGGTGGCCTATCGGAGAGTCAGTACATTAGCTGGAATTTTAATATCCGTAGTGAGTAACGATATAGGTCTATACGAGTCAAGTAGGAGAAGGTCTTTGCTAGGCTTATGCAGAACCACAATAATTGCTGCCATCATAGTACGTGGTAAATGCCCAGATACAAATGCCTCCTGGAAGAACGTAAGCAGCAACAAAACATTTCCAAATTTCTTATACAATTCCAAAGGAAGGCCATCAATCCCCGGGATTTATTATTGGCCATGGACGCTACGCCATCTCCAACCAAGAGCCCCCACATACGAAACAATCTATTCCTTAGTATATATAATCCTAGTGTCATATAATTGAGTGTAAACCGAATAAAACAGGGGGAGAATCTGTGCAGTCGTATGCACAAGCTCCCCTTCCCCAGTCTTCACAGCAGAAATATAAGAAGAACCTGACTGTGCTCGTGCGATCAGTGCTGAAACTTGTCTGTTCTACCTCATCGTAATATTTGTTGTTGAAAGGCTCTCTTAATCTTAGCCATTTCAAGTTTGAGTGGTATATGCATCCTGGGCCTCTTTCCACTCAAGTGTCCACCCTGCTCTATATATTTCCGATCTAGACTTTGAACTCTAATGCCTCATGCACACGACCGCTGTGCCACTCAGGCCACTTTTGACTGCATCCGAGTGGCACCTGATAGTCTTTACGGACCCATTCACTTTAGCGGGTGAATCGGGTCCGTGAATAATGTTTCAAGTCTCCGATCTGAGGAAAGATAGAACATGTCCTATCTTTCCTCGGATCACTGACGGAACTCGGACGGCACACTCGGTCGTGTGCATGAGGCATTAAGCTTAGAAATTCCCCAAACTGATGAGTTTTCAGTTTACTCACTGCTTGAAGAAGTATACCACTCAGATAAGCCTTCACCGCATCCCATAACATTCCCGAGAACGTCGATCCCGTGTTAATTTCAAAATATTCCACCAAAGAAGTCTCAATGTTTAGATACGACAACCACCTGCAACCAAAATGAATTGAATGACCAAACCCCCTTCGATGGCATCAGGGCCAGTGATGCACGTAAGTTCAACACCAGCGCCGAATGATCAGAGAGGACTCTAGATGTATATTCAATAGAAACTAACCTCTGTTATAAGTCACCCGTACCCATGGCCAGGTCAATACGTAAGAGCGTGTCATGGGACCTAGACTGACCGGAAAATTTATGATTTTCCCAGATGATTACCTCCCAACAAATCCATAAATGACAATTCTCATCAACACACCAAAATGGGTCAATGAGGTAGGATCCATGGTCTGATCTGATCCAAACCTATCCCAATAAATCTGAATCACCATATTAAAATCCCCCACCATTATAATCAGGACCATCAGCATAATCTCCCTAACAACTGTGGTATTATATGGTGGTGGTACATATGCAGAGACCAATAAATATTTAGAATCTATCATCTTGGTCTACCTGCGACGTAATACATTTAAACGGAATAGATTTATGAACAACAATGCTAACCCCCTAGAGTTACTTTGAAAACGCGGAATGATAAGTATGGCCCATCCACGCTCTGTTTAAGGTATTAATCTTATCTTTGTTAAGATGAGTCTCCTGGAGACGCACAATTGCTGGAGCATGTGCCCGTAAACAGTCAAACATTGCAAAGCGCTTAGTTGGATCGACCAAGCCACGTACATTCCAGCTTACAATATTAAATTCATCAGCCGTTATCACACATGAAATACATGGCCTTCCCCAGCATTCTATTCATTTTGTCAATTTCTCAACTAGCCACAAGAGGGCAACAAGATACCATACATAAAGTAGCAATACTCTGAAGGAAAAACTATTTGTTAAAAAAAAATGTTTCGTTTCACGACATTCCGAGAGGCATCACATTTTATTTTTATTTTTTGATGGATTGAGAGGTGTGAGGGCTTAGACCTCGTTCACATCTGCGTTGGGGTCCCGTTCTGACATTCCGTCGGAGCTTTCCATCAGAACGGGACCCTGAACAGGCACAAACGGAAACCAGAGGTTTTCGTTTCCATCACCATTGATTTCAATGGTGACGGATCCAGTGCCCATGGTTTGTCTCTGTTGTGCACCGGACCCATAGTTTAGTTTTGCCGGAAGCAATAGCGTAGTCTACTTATTTTGGCAGTTTAAATGTATTTTTTTTGGCGTTCACCGTGCAAGTTAAATAATGATATATTGTAATAGTTCGGACTATTATGGACGCAGCGATACCAATTTTGTGTGTTTTTTTTACATTACTTTAGAGAAAAAATGGGAAAAGATTATTTATTTTTTTGGGACTTTAACCCCTTCGTGCTCCACGACGTACTATTCCGCCATGGTAAGTACATAGTTCGTGCTCCATGACGGAATAGTACGTCGCAGGAGGAACTGCCGTTTCGGCCGTCCTCCCGGCACATACAGGTGCTGTGACAACTGCTGCCTCGTACAGCAGTTGCCGCAGCTCCTTCAGCGGGGACCGATCACTGACCCCCACCAATTTCTAAAATGAAGCGCTCGCGTGAGCACTCAGCCGCTTCGTGTCTGTTTAATACATTGGCTTTCTGGAAAAAGCCAGAGTACGGGCTGATAGGCATTTTATTGAGTCCATACTCCGATGCATTCATTTCTGGAATAAGCCGAACAGACACGAACTCACACGAGTGCTTCAGCTACTATGTTTTCGCGATTGGTGGGGGTCTCGGTGCTCGGACCCCCACCAATCAAAACTTCTGACATGTCACTGACATGTCAGAAGTTTGTTAAATGTTTAGTTACCCTTTAAATATTTATTTAATTTTTTTCACTAATAACCTTATTAACTTTTTTTTACACATCTTATTAGTCCCCCTAGGGGACTTGAACCAGCAATCAGTAGATAGCTGGTACAATACACTGCAATACTAATGTATTGCAGTATATTGTAATTTTTACAGGCTCCTGTAACAGCGCAATAGCTGTTCCTGTCCGTTAGTCCCGGGTGTCAGCTGCAATACACAGCGTGTGAGCCGGCTTCATACATCACTCCACGCACTTCAACATGCTATTAAGTCGCGATGCATGAAGGGCTTAATACGCGGCGGATGGTACCGAGTGAAAATTAAAATTTTCCACTAATATGCCATTTTAGTTCACAATATGTTGTGCCACTGAAGACAAATACCTCATAAAATGTTAATCGGGTTCTCCCGGGTATGGCGTTGCCATATCTGTGGACGTAAGCTGCTGTTTTGGCACGCTGTAGGGCTCAGAAGGGAGGGAGCGCCATTTGGCTTTTGAAGCGCGGATTTTGCTTGGTGGTAGTTCTGTTTGGGGTTTAACTGGTGTTTCAGTTTATAATGTGGGGACTTATGTAAGCTGGGCAGAGTACATCAGGGTATAATAAGAGGGTATAATAATGGTGTAAATAAATAATCTGGAGATATGTGGCCAGTGTCACACTGATAAATGGTGGCTGATCTCATCTGCTTTTGGAACACTGCACGCTTTGGTTTGCCGTGTACTGAGAGTCATAACTTTTTTATTCTTTCTCCACTGGAGCTATGTGAGGGCTTATTTGTTGCGGGACAATCTGAAGGTTTTTATTAGTACCATTTTGGGGTACATAAGATTTTTTTTTTTTTGTTCACTTTTAATTCCATTTTTTGGCAAGCAAGGTGACCAAAAACCAGCAATTATGACAATGTTTTTTATTCTTTTTTTTACAGCGTTCACCCTGGGCTATAAATGACAATTTTACTTTATTCTATGGGTTGATACGATTACAGTGATACGATATGTATATAGTTTATTTTAATGTTTTGCAGCGTTTGTGCAATAAAAATACTACTTTTTTTTATAAAACTATTTTCTGTGTCACCATATTCTGAGAGCCATAACTTTTTTATTTTTCAGTCAATCTGTGTAAGGGCTTATTTTTTGCGGGACGGGTTTGTTGTTTTTTATTTTTACTATTTTGGAGTACATGCGACTTTTTGATCACTTTTTATTCTATATTTTGTGAGGGGTGGTGACCAAAAAAATAGTGATTCTGGCATTCTTTTACTTTTTTTTTTTTTTTTGAGGTGCTCACCGAGCGGGAACAATATTATTATTTAATAGTTTGGGTTGTTACGAACGCGGTGATACCAAATATGTGTACTTTTTTTAACGTTAATTTTTTTCCTATAATAAAATACTTCTAGGAAAAAAAGAATTTTTTGTTTTTGTAACTTACAACTTTTTTATTTTACACTTTTTTATAAAACCTTTTTATTACCTTTGTCTTTACTTTTTTTGTGTCCCACTAGGGGCTCTGATTGCTGCTAGAATACATTACACTACCTACATAGTGTAATTTATTCTAACTGTCATTGTGACGCACAGTCACTCTGACAGGAAGCCTATAACGACCAGCCTCCGGCTAGTCCTCATAGGCTTCCATGCATGGCAGCCCGGAGGCCATTGGCTGGCCTCCGGTTGCCATGGCAACCGTCGACAGCCCCCACAATTTCATGTGGGGGCTGCCGATCTGCTCTAATCTCTTTAAATGCGGCGAGCGCAATCGACCGTCGCATCTAAGGGGTTAATTGCCGAAAATCAGCGGCGTTGGTCCGCTGATCGGCTACAGGGAATGCAGGGCACACACCCTGCACAGTTAACCACCCCTGTAGTGTAGCGCCACGTGGCGGTTAACTGTCAAACCCCAGATGTAACTGCATGCCAATTACGTCAAGGTGCGGGAACGGGTTAAAGAAGAAAGAAAAACCGTACAACAGAAATAAAACCTTTGTCGTCGTGCCTACTTCAACATACGAAGAGGGATAGGGCACCAGTTCTTCCCGAAACCAAGCAAGAAAGCTCAATAAGTAGAGTCAAAAGGTGCTGTCAAGAGTCCTGCCTTATAAAGGATACACATGCTCCTCGGGCATATGAGGCACATCATAATTCTCATCCACTCTTCCAAAAAAACAATTTTGTGAATTCGTCAGCGCCTCTCTTCACGTCTCGGCAATTGCAAATTCTATTCCAGCCAGCGGGCCGCATCTCTGGGATTCTCAAAGTGCGTGTTGTCCAATGCCGCAATCCTCAGCCGGGCAGGATTTAAACCTAGAATAAGGGACATTTAGAGCTCTCAGACACTTCTTGATTTCCAGGAATTGCGCTCTCTTTTGAACTTCAGAGGAGAAATCCGGATAAAAGGCCACACGATGACCATTAACAGCTATTTCTGGTCAGTTCCTTGTCACCTTTAGGATAGCATCTCTATCCTTATAATGAAGTATTTTAACCCCTTAATGACCGGCCCTGTTTGGACCTTAATGACAAAGCCAGATTTGTTAAATCTGGTATGTGTGAGTTTATCAGAGAATAACTCTGGGAAAGTTTTGAATATCCAAGTAATTCTGACATTGTTTGTTTTTTCGTCACATGTTGTACTTTATTTTAGTGGAAAAAGTAGACTGATAAGATTTGCGGAAATTAATTAAAAAATAGAAAAATTGAAGACATTTTGTAAAAATTATCATTTTTCCCTATTTTTAACTGCAATATGTCACATATGTACATACTGTACAAATTTTTTTTTTTATGAAATATATATTTCCATCTCTTTACTCTATTTTGGCAGCACTTTTGAAAAAAAAAAAATTTTTTGGGGAGCAATTTAGAAGACTTACAAATTTAGTAATAATTTTATACATTTTGAAGTACATTTTGTCTTCCTGCACCAAGCTAGGTTTTCAGAGGCTCATAGGTGTCAGAATGGTGGAAACCCCCACAAGTGACCCCATTTTGAAAACGACACCCCTTAAGTTATTTATTAAGGGGTGTTGTAAGTATTTTGACCCCACAGTTTTTTTTGTAAGAATTCATGCAAAGCAGGCGTAAAAAAATATAATTTCACCTTTTTCATAAAAGTATCACTTTGAAGACCGATTTCTGTGTAAAGCGACCATAAGAATGAAGAAACACACCCCAAAATCTATCACCCTGTTTCTCCTGTTTTCAAACATGCCCCCATTGGGATCCTAATGCCTTGCCTGGACACACAGCAGGGCCTGAAAGGAAGGGAGCACCCGGAGGCTTTCAGGACTCATATTTTGCTTGAAAATGTTTTAGGCCCCACTGTATATTTGGAGAGGTTTTGAACTACCAGAACAATAGAAACTCCCCATAAACGACCCCATTTAGAAAACTAGACCCCTTAAGGTATTTATTAAGGGGTGTTGTAAGTATTTTGACCCCACAGTTTTTGCTAAATTGAATACATAGCAGGTGAAAAAAAATACAATTTCACTTTTTTCATAAAAGTGTCAGTTTGAAGACCGATTTCTTTGTAAAGCGAACATGAAAATGAAGAAACACACCCCAAAATCTATCACCCGGTTTCTCCTGTTTTCAAAAATACTCCCATTGTTGCCCCTATCTCCTTATTAGACGTGTGGCTGGGCCAAAAAGCGAGGGAGCACCCTTTGTCTTTCAGGGCACAATTGAATAAATTCTAGGCCCCATATTATGCATTTAGAGGCATTGAGCTGCCTGAACGAAAAAAAAAAAAACACACGGAAATGAACTCATTTTAACCCCTTCCCTCTTTAGCCACTTTTGACCTTCCTGACAGAGCCTCATTTTTCAAATCTGACGTGTCACTTTATGTGGTAATAACTCCGGAATGCTTTCACCTATCCAAGCGATTCTGAGATTGTTTTCTCGTGACACATTGGACTTTAAGTTACTGGCAAAATTTGCTCGATATGTTCAGTATTTAATTGTGAAAAACACCAAAATTTTGCGAAAAATTGCAAAAATTAGCATTTTTCTCAATTTAAATGTATCTGCTTGTAAGACAGGCAGTTATACCACACAAAATTGTTGCTAATTAACATCCCCCATATGTCTACTTTAGATTGGCATTGTTTTTTGAACATCCTTTTATTTTTCTATGACATCACAAGGCTTAGAACTTTAGCAGCAATTTCTCACATTTTCAAGAAAATTTCAAGGCTATTTTTACAGGGGCCAGTTCAGTTGTGAAGTGGCTTTGAGGGCCTTATATATTAGAAACCCCCAAAAAGTCACCCCATTTAAAAAACTTCACCCCTCAAAGTATTCAAAACAGCATTTACACATTTCACAGGAATTAAAGCAAAGTAGAGGTGACATTTACAAATTTCATATTTTTTTGCAGAAATAAGTTTTTAATACAATTTTTTTTTTTTATAACACAGAAGGTTTTACCAGAGAAATGTAACTCAATAATTGTTGTCCAGTTTCTGCAGTTTTAGGAAATATCCCACATGTGGCCCTAGCGTGCTACTGGACTGAAGCACCGGCCTCAGAAGCAAAGGAGCACCTAGAGGATTTTGGGGCCTAATTTTAGTTAGAATAAATTATAGGCACCATGTCAGGTTTGAAGGGCTCTTTCGGTACCAAAACAGTCAAAATCCCCCAAAAGTGACCCCATCTGGGAAACTACACACTTCCAAGGAAATTATTTAGGGGTATAGTGAGCATTTTGACCCCACAGGTTTTTTGCATAAATTATTGAAAGTAGGCCCTGAAAATAAAAATCGACATTTTTTCAAAGAAAATGTAGGTTTAGCTTATTTTTTCTCATTTACACAAGGACTGAAGGAGAAAAAGCACCACAAAATTTGTAAAGCAATTTCTCCCGAGTAAAACCGTAGCCCACATGTGGTAATAAACGGCTGTTTGGAGACACGGTAGGGCTTAGAAGGGAAAGAGCGCTATTTGGCTTTTGGAGATCACATTGAGCAGGAATGGTTTGCGGAGGCCAGGTCACATTTGCAAAGCCCCTGAGGGGAAAAAACAATGAAAAAGCCCAAAAAGTGACTCCATTTAGGAAACTACACCTCTTGAGGAATTCATCTAGGGGTGTAGTGAGCATTTTGACCCCACAGATGTTTCATAGAATTTATTAGAATTGGGCAGTGAAAATAAAAACAATCCTTTTTCTTCAATAAGACGTAGCTTTAGCGCAAATTTTTCATTTTCGCAACAAATAAAGGAAAAAAAAGAAACCAACATTTGTAAAGCAATTTCTCCCGAGTACGTCAATACGTATTATGTGGTCATAAACTGCGGTTTGGGCACACGGCAGGGCTCAGAAGTTCCGGAAGGACTGCCATTTGGAGTGCAGATGTTGCTGGATTGGTTTCTGGGCGCCTGTGGGCCCAAAACAGTGGAAACCTCCCAGAAGTGACCCAATTTTGGAAACTACACCCCTCAGTGCATTTACCTATGGGTGTAGGAAGCATTTTAACCCTGCAGGTGTTTTGTAGAAATTAGTGTGAACTCGATGTTGCAGAGTGAAAATGGGATTTTTTTCCCATAGATATGCCAATATATGGTGCCCAGCTTGTGCCACCATAACAAGACAGCTCTCTAATTATTACGCTGGGTTTCCTGGTTTTAGAATCACCCTACATGGGGCACTAATCTTTTGCCTGGACATTCGACCAGGCTCAGGAGTGAAAGTGTACCATGTCAAATTGAGGCCTAATTTGGCGATTTACAAAGTATTGGTTCACAACTGCAGAGGCTCAGATGTGAAATAATAAAAAGAAACCCCTGAGAAGTGACCCCATTTGGAAACTACACCCCTCAAGGCATTTGTTAAGGGGTGTAGTGAGCATCTTCACCCCACAGGTCTTTTCCATAAATGAATGCACTGCGGATGGTGCAAATTAAAAATTTATATATTTCCCTAGATATGCCATTTCAGTGGCAAATATGTCGTGCCCAGCTTATGCCACTGGAGACACACACCCCAAAAATTGCTAAAAGGGTTCTCCCGGGTATGACGATGCCATATATGTGGAAGGAAACTGCTGTTTGGGCACGCTGTAGGGTTCAGATGGGAGGAAACGCCATTTTGCTTTTGGAGAGCGGATTTTGCTTGGTAGTAGATTTGTTTGAGTATTACTGGTGTTTCCGTTTATAATGTGGGGGTACATGTAAGCTGGGCAGAGTATATAAGGGGCATAGTCAGGTGGTATAATAATGGGGTAAAAAAAAACAATAAAATGATCCATAGATGTGTGTTACGATGTGAAGCAATCCTTTCTGCACAGGCCGGTGTCGCACTGATATACGGCGTCCTTTCTTATCCCCCTTTTGGTCCACACTCCGCGCCTTTGCAGTTTGGGGAATTTTGCTGGGAAAGTGCTGTCCTAGTATAATACGGCCACCCTCGCTTCTAGCAGATATGTTTGGGCCCTCCCTTTCCTGGTTCCCTAATTTTAGGTCCTTGATAAATCGCCTCTTCAAACAGAAGAAATGTTCCCCTTAGGCTGCACAACTGCATATTTTTTATTTCCTGACTTATTGGAGCCATAACTAATTTTATTTTTTCATAGACGTAGTGGTATGAGGGTTGTTTTTTGCGGGACAAGCTGTAGTTATTGGTACCATTTTGGGGTACATGCAACTTTATGATTACCTTTTATCCTATTTTTTGGGAGGCCAGGTAAACAAAAAAAACGCAATTCTGGCATAGTTTTATTTAGTTTTTTTTATACAGCGTCCACCAAGCGTTATAAACAACATGTTAACTTTATTCTGCGGGTCCGTACGATTCCGGCGATACCTATTTTATAGGACTTTTTTATGTTTTACAACTTTTTGCACAATAAAACTACTTTTGTAAAAATAATGTATTTTTTCTGTCGCCAAGTTGTGAGGACCATAACTTTTTATTTTTTTTGTCGACGGAGCTGTATCAGGGCTTGTTTTTTGCGAGACAAGCTATAGTTTTTATAGCTACCATTTTTGGAATACGTGCGACCTTTTGATCACTTTTTATTCCTATATTTATAGGGCAAAGTGATCAAAAAACAAACTCTGGTATAGTTTTTTACACGTTGTTCACCGCGTGCAATAAATAATATAATATTTTGATACCTCCGGTCGTTACGGTCGCGGCGATACCAAATACGTATGGTTTATTATTTTTTCAATAATAAAGGACTTGATAAGAGTAAAAGGGGGATTGTGTTTTATTTTATTACTTGAAACTTTTATTGTTTTCAAACTTTTATTTTTTACACTTTTTCTCAAGTCCCACTAGAGGACTTGAAGGTCCAACTGTCAGATTTATTTGTTCTAATACATTACACTACCTATGTAGTGCAATGTATTAAATCTGTCAGTCATTCACTGACAGCAAGCCGATTAGGCTTCGCCTCCCGGCGGAGCCTAATCGGCTTCCGTAATGGCAGAGCAGGAGACCATTGTGTCTCCTGTTGCCATAGCAGCGGTCGCCAGTCCCGATTGCCTATCAGGACTGGCGGTCTGCTAGTAACCGCTACGATGCAGCAATCGCTTTCGATTGCTGCATCGAAGGGGTTAATGGCAGGTATCGGAGCTAGCTCCGGTTCCTGCCGTTATAGGTGTATGTCAGCTGTAACATAAAGCTGACTTCCACCGCTGGTGACGCCGGATCAGCTCCTGACCCGGCGCCATCTTGCCGGCGGCTACGGAAGCCGATCAGGCTCCGCCGCCGGGTGGATCTTGACCGGCTTTCGTGCTAGGCAGACCGAGAGGCCAGTATTAGGCCTCCGGTTGCATTGCAGCCACCGGAACCCCCGGCAATTTCATTACTGGCGTTCCGATGAGCTGCAAACACCTTAAATGCAGCGATCGCGTTTGAGCGCTGCACTTAAGGGGTTAATGGCGGGAAATCGAAATTTCGGTCCCCGCCGTTACCGCCGGATGTCAGCTGTAAGATACAGCTGAGATACGGTGATTATGGCACCGGCTCAGCTTCTTAGCCGGTGCCAAACATTCGGCGTATGGGTACGTCAAAATGCAGGAAGTCAATGCTTTCCATGACGTACCCATACGTCAAATGTCGGGAAGGGGTTAAAAACTAAACCCCTAAAGGTATTCATCTAGTGGTGTAGTGGGCATGCGGACCAAAAATTTTTTAAAGGAGGAAATAATGGGTATTATTTCAGACACTATGGGTATATAATGTTTTCTTCAAATTCTTATTACGTTTCCAGATAAAATAGAGGAGACGTGGTAAAAGGTTATTTTTTTAGACATATGCCACATTAATAAATTTGTGCGGCATACAGAAGAGAAGTGAAGCCGTGTATTCATAACTGATACATGTTGCTATAGACGGACTTGCCTGTACTTATGACTATGTCTTGCTGAAGAAGCAGTTGTCCCGCATCTGTGCCATTATGATGTCATTGTGGACAGAATTCTGTCCTAATATAAAATCAGTCAGAGAGGAAAAAATAAACTGTACTGGAGTGACGGGCAATATCTTCAAACAAATGGAGGAAAATGTATCCAACTATGTTGCAAACTCGAGTCTGTTCACTAGATAGAAGAACACCTGCAGGGCTGTCATGACCAGCTTTTTTTTTTTTGCAGTGACTGGTTGTACAACGTCTCTTTGGCTCCATCAATCCCTATGAGGGACGAACGTGCCAAGTGACGCGGTACACCATAACAGGCCCCTGCCCGGCAAGGTAGAAACCGCTATGTGCACAAAACAACCAATCACCTACAGAATATATAGAGGGGCAGTGTCCAAAACCATCTATAGGAACAGTAAAGTATCACTAATCCCCAAAATGATGTCAGTATTTCCAGAAGAACTGTAACAAAGCCCATGGTGTATTGATAAGGAACAGCTCAATTATAAGAGATCCTCCAAAAAAAAATATATCATGCCCATATCACGGTACAGAATTAGGAATGTAACAGCCGTATGTGGCGGGACATAGTTATAAGAAAAAGGAAATACATCCCCAATTTATTCTTGTAACCATTGTTAAAATGCACGACTTCCACTAATTCAGGGGCAGCACGGGCCGCAGGTGTTGGATTTATCTACTAATAAATGCAATGCCCACATTTATTTTTTATTTCAAGAACACTTGTGGGGTCCATGTTCTGAATAGACAGATGTGGGCTCCTGCACAATAAACAGTATTCATTTGTGAGTGATCAAGTCCTGGATTTAATTGTCCAAGAATTGTATAAAAAAAATCATAAAGGGGAATTTAGTTTTAGTCTGAAATAAATAAACTTTACTACCTCCCCATGAGAATCCCTCCCTCCCTTGGAAAGCCCAGAAACGAAACAAAAAAATATGCATAAATGAAATTTACTCCCTAAAAAGAATTCCCCCACCCCACCCTTTTTGATTTTCCCTAAATTATAGATAAAATTAATAATTAGAAACGGTGTGGTAGGTCTCAAAACAGGGGTAGTTGCACAGGTCTGGATTTGAAGGGCACATGGGGCAGTAAAACCGGGAATCGCTCCTCCTTCCATGTTTACTGCACACCCGGCATCTCTTTTGGGGGTATCTTTGGTTCACAGAGGCAGGGACGGGGTGAAGGAAGTGGCGCTCAGTGATCCTTTTGACATCCTCTGACTCGAAGGATTCTCTAGGTGCAGGGGAGTCAAACAGGAGGTGCTCTATAATTTTCTCCTGATATTGGAGGAAACTGAGCGTTCCCTGGGTCTTGTAGAGCACATAGCTGTTGTCAGTGGCCATTTGGATGCGGTAGATCGCTACCTTTTTATACCAGGCCCTAGTTTTGCGCTTGACCAGGTACGGTTGTAGGACCTGGTCAGATAGATCGACTCCCCCCATGAACTTGTTATAGTCCACCACGCAGACCGGTTTCCTCTTATCAGAGGTAGCGCCCCTCTCCCTCACTGCCGCAGTGGTGTCTTTATGCACGGTGGAGAACATGTACACATCCTTTTTGTCACTCCATTTGACAGCGAGCAACTGGTCACTTGCAAATGAGAGTGACGCACCCCTTACTAGTCGCCTGGACACCAGTTGTTGAGGGAAGCCGACTCTATTTTTGCGCACCGTCCCACAGGCCCCTGTATTAGCAGCATGGAGGGACTTGTACAGGGGGACACTGGTGTAATAATTGTCGGTGTACACATGGTACCCTTTTTTGTAGGAATGGCGCCATGAGTTCCCAGACAATCTTCCCACTAATGCCAATATCCTCTGGGAATCCTGGGGGATTAAGGTGGCGGTCCCTGCCCTCATAAATGAAAAAGCCACAGGTGTAGCCCATTGTGCTCTCGCACACCTTCTAGAGTTTCACTCCGTATCGGGCTCTTTTGGAGGGGATGTATTGGCGAAACGATAGACGGCCCTTGAAGGACATAAGTGACTCCTCTACCGCTAGTTTTTGGCCTGGGGTGTACAAATTTAGAAAATACTCAGATAGGAGGGAGATAAGGGGTCTCCGTTTGTTGAGGCAATCATAGGCCGGGTCACTTCTTGGGGGGATTTGTGTATTGTCCGAAAAATGCATGAAACGCATTATTGATTAGTAGCGCGTTCGGGGCATAACGGCTGCAAATACAGGCGTGCTATGGGTAGCGCTGGTAGCCCAATAGGAGCGGATAGAGGTTTTTTTTTACTATGCCCATGTTTAGGGTAATTCCCCAAAAAATTTTTATTTCAGAAACTGTTGTGGGGATCCATCCTCTGGCATAGCAAGACCTGGGATTTTGGGTGCCAAATTGTCTGGCATAATTCGTTCCAGGACCTGATCACCTATAAACAGTTGGAAAAAATTATAGGGACTAAAATTTGAGACATCTGCGATGATGCCTGGAGTCGCTGTAAATGGCAAAACTTGGGGGGAGAAAGCAATTGCAGGATCCCAAATTGCGGGAGGGACTGCAGTACTAGGCCCTGCTCCTGACGCTCCAATGGTGACCGCTGCGTCCACCACCATATGACTGGGGGGTCCAGTGGCAAAAACAGAACTTGTGTCGCTTTCTGAGCCAAGTTCTGCTTCTGACGCAGTGTCCGTATCACTCCCGGAACCGCTAGAGCATAGCATGGCATATGCCTGCTCTGCAGAGAACATTCTGCGGCTTCTGCGATTTATGTTCACTACACTAATAATAACTAATAACTTTTTTTTTTTTAGAAGACAAACAAAAAAAACAGGGGGGTGATTACGGGCAATCTGGGGTAATTACAGGCAATCTGGGGTAATTACGGGTAATCTGGGGTGATTACGGGTAATCTGGGGTGATTACGGGTAATCTGGGGTGATTACGGGTAATCTGGGGTAATTACGGGTAATCTGGGGTAATTACGGGTAATCTGGGGGGTGATTACAGGTAATATAGGAACACTGGCAAATATGTGGTGTATTTCACAGTATAAGGCCCCATGCACAAAACCTCCGTTTTTGCGGACCGCAATTGTGGTCCGCAAAAACGGACCCATTCACTTTCATTGAACGCGGACACCTTTCCGTAGCACTACGGAAGGGTGTCCGTGCCGTGGAAATGTTCCGGGAATTATGGAACATGTCCGTTCTTTTGCATTTTGTGGGCCGTGCTCCCATACTTTGTATGGGAGCACGGCCCGAAAATGCGGCTGTCAGTCGGCGGCCGGCCGTGCCCGCAATCGCGGGCCATGATTGCGGGCACGGTCGTGTGCATGGGGCCTAATACAGCACAAGATTTGTATAGTATTTCTCTCTCTCCTCTCACGGATCAACTACAGTGAGAGAAGGGAGGGAAAAAGCACAAATCCTGTGCTGTATTTTGAAAATATGGGACTATGGTCACTGTGATCGGTATATCACAGTGACCATCTGATCAGGGACCAATTATAACGGTCCCTGATCAGTTTCTATTTACAGGCAGAATAGCTGCCTTACACTGACAGCGCATGCGTGCACCATTTTTTTAAAATTTTCCCCGGCAGTTGGGGGGTGAAGGGGGGGGGGCACGATCGGGGGCCTAACACGTTAGTTTTTTATCTCCTCTCACCAAGCATTCATGGTGAGAGGAGATAAAAAGTTAGATCTACACTGCTGCATTCATTGTAACGGCGAATACCGGCGATCGCCGGTTTGGGGACCGCAAACAACGGTCCCCAGACTGCTCCAAGCCCTCAGCTACCTCTGGTAGCTGAGAGCAAGGCGCTATCCCTCTGCACGGCGCCGCAATTTTATTCTGATTCAGTGCCGTGAAAAGGCATATGCATCAGAATAAAGCCCGTTAGTGGCCGACGTGAAAAGGTGTATTGGCAGTCACTAACGGGTTAATCAACACAGGTCTTGGTGGGGCTTCCTGTGGCAAGGGTTGGGTAGGGACTCTGTGCTCTCTCCACAGCGTATAATGGAGAAAGAACGTCCATGCCAAATAAATTCCTGAGACAGTCCTCAAAGTAGGTAGTAGGGTTGGATCCCTCTGTTTTTTCAGGGACTCTCAACACACTCACATTATTGCGCCGCAGACTGTCATTAGTTTTGGCAAATTAGGCAGCAATTTGTTAATCATGTCTGCGTGTATCCGCAAGTAGTGATGGCAATTTATCTTCTACATCACTCACATGTCCCTCTACTTCCACAACCCTTTCATTAACGTTTTTAGGTCGTGATGCGTAAATGACAGTTCTTGCCTGAGATACTATATTTTCAAATCCAGAGAGGGATTAAACTGTCACAGCCTATAGTACATCCTTAAGAGTGGGTTCGTCTTGAGTTACAACATTGCTGATCTCCTTAGCCTGCTTAGAAGCAGAATGTTCATAAGTACTCACAGAAGGATGCTCATCTGGGGGTATATTGCCAGAAATCCCCTCATCCAGCAGTTCTTCCCCCTCCACAGGTAACTCCTCATACCTGTTAGCAGACCCTCTAGCGAATGCAGCTAACTTAGCAGCAGCTCCTGCGGACATTACTTTGTCCACTCTAGTTCCTGAGGCAGTGGTGACGGCGCTAGCTTGGAAATGCCGGTCAGCCACACCCGACTGCAATTTCAGTCTCTTTGCTTGTCTGTCCGCCATTATAATAGCTCCGGCGGGGACAGGAGGATACTAGTGTCAGGCAACTAATAGAGCCGCAATACAATGAGCAACGTACCTGAGGAGAGAGGATTTTTCATCAGCGACGGCGGGAGCTCCTTCTCTCACATGCCCATCCAATCCACGCCCCTATGTCAGAAGTTTGAACGTTTAGTTACTCTTTTAAAGTGTGAATGTTTCCTAAAGATCTTTTAATGACCCTTTGGGGGACATATTATGTAACAAAAATATATACATAACAAACAAAAATCATAAAATTAAAATGCCAACTCATGTCGTTGCGCAGCCACCCCCATTCACCCGAGATTATGGATATTGTGTATCAAAGCGACCGACACAAGATGTCAATTTGCAAATTTTAACGAATAAAGAGCTAGAAGTTTGAAAGAAAAAACACTTTACCCTAATAAAACGGATAAAAGAGGAAAAATATTTATCTAAAAGGGCAAAATTGCTGGAAATGGGACTTTTTTTTTTTTTCTTCAACTGTGGTTTTATTGAAAGAAGAGTTTTGATTTTTCCAATACTAAAATAGAAACATGCGATTAACAAGAGTACAGACATTATATAGCCGCAAATTCAGTACAGTAATTAAGACCAACAAGACATGCATAATCATCACATAAGCATAGGATAGCCACCATCCCATTACAGCGTAAGAGAGTTACTACATTCAATATGTGGATAGCAGTAGCATATCAGGTGGCAACGAAACAAGAAAAAAATTAACCTTGATAAAATAACGCAACATAGAAGACAAAAAGACAAGACATAGGACCCAAGAGGAGGGGAGGGGGAAGATTCTGAGGCAGCGCTGATGATCAGGGGACGTACTGACTGGAGATATCAATGTTTACAAATGACTGGTAAGCGAGAAAACATCCCATGCATCCCAGATGTTCAGGAAATCGTCTAATTTGTCAAGAATCACGGCTGTAAGATGTTCCAAGCATCTAATATTCTTAATTCTAGAATATAAATCTGCTAGGGTTGGGGGATTAGATTGTTTCCAGGAACGGGCTTTGAGGAACCTGGCAGGCGTTAGGATGTGTAGAGGAGGAGTGCCAGCGTGGGTTTCCCTAACTGAGAGGGGAAAACATTTAGTAGATATGAAAGGGGATCTAGCGGTATATCTAAGTGAAGGGTGTCAGAGATTAGGTGTTTACCCTAGTCCCGAAAGGGGTGTATACCGGGACAGGTCCAAAAGATATGGAATAGAGACCCCCTGGTGGTTTGACACCTCCAGCACGTAGGCGGTATAGTAGGGTTCAAATGGTGGAGGAATTCAAGAGTATGGTATAGATGGGACTTTTAACTTCTTAATGACCAAAGTATATAATATAGAAAAGAATATGCACCTTTTGAATGTGACATTGTGAACATTCAGGCATCTGAAGGCCCTGGTCCTGAAAGAGTCAACCAATATAATAGAATTCACAACACTCTCCTGACCAATTTACCTCCCAAACCTTCTGTAGTAATTTTCTTGTCTTATATTTTATTATTAATTTATTCTTATTCATTCATGACCTTAAATCTACCTCTTATTCTAATTGTACCCGATTTGTTGTAGTATATGGCCTAATTATGCCAAAATTATTACCTTTCTTAATAACATTTGTGTACATTGGAAAGGAATTTATCAACCACTTTAGACACAAATTTTGGTACACCTGTTTTGTGGAAGGGGGTCTGACAGTAACTTTAATCGAAGACCGAATTAAACTATAGCAGATATGTATGCCAGCTCATAGCTGGTGTAGATTTCACTTCATGGCAAACAGCCAGCCCATGATGTGACAAATTTATTAAGAGGCTTGCTCCTCTTAATACACTTCGGTAAAGTTTCTGTTGCAATTACTCACAGCACAGCGTGATCTCACGAGATCACGGTGTGCTGTGAGTAAGTCCCACAGAAACTTTACCGAAGTGTCAGGAGTGTGAATAGACATCTCATCCTGGCTGGAGACGATCTCTATTCACTCTCGAGACACTTCGGTAAAGTTAATGTGGGAGTATGTGACAGCACAGCGTGATCTCGCGAGATCACGCTGTTCCGTGAGTACAGCTAAACATGTATGAAGAGAAGTGTATGATGCTGATTGGTCCGCGTCATACACTTCTCTTTACAACGCCCAGTTTGTAAAACGTTAAACGCCCAGTTGTCTATTAAGAAACTAATTGGCATAAATCTAAAATTGGTCATAACTTTCTCAAAAATGTTTTTCAAAATAAAAACCACTGTTATCTACATCACAGCACCAATCAGATTATGTAGGAGATAGGGCACTTATAATCTGGTGACAGAGCCCCTTTGAGTACTGGTTATATTTTTGCAGATGACACCAAGCTATGTAGTATAGTTCAGTCTATGGAAGATGTTTATAACTTACAAGCCGATTTGGACACAGTGTTTTGGCATCCACTTGGCAAATGAGGTTTAATGTAGATAAATGTAAAGTTATGCATCAGGGTATCCATAATGTACATGCATCATATGTCCTAGACTAAGCTAAACTGAGAGAGTCAATTGTTAAGAAGGATCTTGGTGTTCTTGTAAATCATAGACTAAATAACAGCATGCAATGTCAATTAGCTGCTTCTAATGCCAGCAAGTAATTGTCGTGCATTAATAGAGGCATGGATTTACGGGACAAGGATGTAATATTACCATTTTACAAAGCATTAGTGAGGCCTCATCTAGAATATGCAGTTCATTTCTGGGCTCCAGTTTATAGAAAGGATGCGCTGGAGTTTGAAAAAATACAAAGAAGAGCAACTAAACTAATAAGGGGCATATGGAGAATCTAAGTTATGAGGAAAGATGAAAAGAATTAAACCTATTTAGCCTTGAAAAGAGATGACTAAGGGGGTACATGTTTAACTTCTATAAATATATGAATGGCCCATACAAGAGATATAGTGAAAACCTGTTCCATGTAAAACCCCCTCAAAAGACAAGGGGGCACTCCCTCCATCTGGAGAAATAAGTTTCAATCTCCAGAGGCGACAAGCCTTCTTTACTGTGAGAACTGTGAATCTATGGAATAGTCTACTGCAGGAGCTGGTCACAGCAGGGACAGTAGATGGCTTTAAAAAAGGGTTAGATAATTTCCTAGAACGAAAAAATATCCGCTCCTATGTCAATGTATAGAATTCTTGTTTGAATGTTGATCTAGTCTGATTAAACCTTCCGCGGGATCAATAGGGGTAAGACAAAGTTCTATCATTTCTCAGATCCCTTGGTTGAACTTGAACATGTTTTTTTTGGTTTTTTTTTCTCGACCTTTACTATGTAACTATATAGATAGTTCCAGTCCAAATCTCCTTTAGAAAAATGGAGCTTAAACTTGCTCCTATTTTATTTATTCTAGCATCCGACTTTATTTCTTTATACAGCAGCGAAACATTCACTGTATTGGCAAGGCTCACTGGGAAAGATGAACTGAGCTCACTGCTCGTCTGCCTACTGTTACTCTGTACATATAATTTGTATATGGCCAAAGCTGTTTATATGTGATTGGAAAATTAAAAACTCAATTCAAGTTTTCAGGGAACAATAACCTTACAGAACAAATAAATATAAAGGTTGATAAAATAATCAGACACTTTGTATGGACCTTGCCTTCATTTCTGAAGGGTACAAAAGATTCAGTACAGAATCTACTAGGAATTTACCGTGACACATGGGTCACCAGCCTAGATGTTAAAGCAATATACAGCAGCTTTAAACATGAAATAGGCTTCCAGGCAGTCTTGCTCTTTTTAAGTACGCGAGGCACACATCTGAGACCACAATTAAATTGTTTGTCTTGGCACACAATTTATTTTATTTTTTTATACGGTTTACGACCAGCTCAGGGGGACCGCTTTAGAGACATTCTGTGCACCCTCATATTCTAATTTCCTCCTAGGCTATTTTTTTTTTTAAAGAGATAGGGAGGAAAAAGGAAATGGGGCGGGGAGACCAGAGAGACAGGCACCCCTCTAAGATGATAACGTTCGAGTATTTGGTTGGATGAAGAGATAGATGTGTAAGCTGGAGGTTTTGTTTTAACTCATCTTCTATGTTTGTGCAAGATGGTCTGCACAACTCAATTGTAAAGCGTGTTGAGTCAATGGACTCCGTGGATGTACGGTCTGCAGCCCTCCGGAGTGGGCACCGGTAGCTTGTGAAACACCAGGTTTTCTGGTGAAAATGGTAGCAAACGAATTTTGGAAGAGATCACTTCTCCTTTGGGCACTCCTGTAGCGATAGTTGCCGTGGTGGCTCGTGACAGTAGGATAACTCTACAGTTTTAAGAATAATTTTAGTTTAAAAGAGATTACATGTGTATGAACACCATGCAATGTGTTTTGACCTAGCACTTAGGTCTTCATCACGCATAAAAAAAAATATATCTACTACATGGTACTCGCGCATATGTAATCTCTTCTAAACTAATGAATTATTATTCTTAAAACTGTGGAGTTATCCTACGGTCAATAGCCACCACGGCAACTATCCTCACTACAGGAGTGATCTTTTTAAAACTTTTGCTCTCCTAGGCTAGTGGGAGGATAAGCTTTTTTTTTTTTTTTTTTTTAATCCTAATTTAGGTTTTTACACGCACCATATAAACTTCTGTGAAAGATAAATCTTTGTATTGATTCTTTGGGGGGTAAAACCATAATTATTTGGAGATTTTGTTAATATTTTAAATACAAATGACTAAGGCCCTGTTCACGCATTTTTTTGCAGGCAGAAAAATCTGCCTCAGAATTCCGTTAGGAATTTTGAGACAGATTTTGAACTTCCTGCGGTCTTTTCTTTTGCCCTTGAAACTGTGGACGAAAAACGCTCAGACGCGCACTGCAGTTTTGTTTTTTTCTGCTTCAAGAAAAAAAATTCAGCTTTTTCTTTTTTTTTCTTCTCACAAGCGGCCAAAAGGCACCCATGGGGAAAAATGCCTCTGCCCCCCCTTGAAATCAAATGGGGCAATTTTTGACGTTTTCCGACACTGTTTCGGCTCAAAATCGGCCCTAAAAAACTGTGTGGACTGACCCCTTTTTTTTAAAATTTTGGAGTTGCACAAAATAAAAACAAAAATAATTATGAGCAATTTAATGACTTTGAATAGTTACAATCAAGGGAGGAGGATTTCTAGGAGGCCAGCAGAGACCTATACATGAGGTTTCTTTTAAGACATTCATGTAAAATTTTGAAAAAAGCAATACCATATATTGTTCCTTCCTAAATGACAAACTACCCAGGGATGAAATGAAAAAATACTGAATAATTAGATGCATAGGAATGTTTATAAGACAAAGACGTGACATAAAAATAAACCTTTCCAAGAATTGTGAGGTTCTGATGAATGACAAGGACTTCAGAGGTTCTATATGCAAAGCCAGCAATAACTTACAGGAGAAAAGAAAAAAAAAATGTGATACCTTGGTACATAGCTCATTAAAAAGTGCCAAGCAAGACTATAGTGGACAGTTCTGGATTCTAAATACTGTAGACCAGCAGGTTTCTAAAAGTGTGGGGACTTCAAAGCCTGTGAAAAAATGTAACGTCCTAAAATAAATTCTTGATAACTCCAATGGATAATAGATACTAGAACACCCGTCAGATTATAAATTGTAAGACTGAAGGAGTTATTTATGTAGTACAAGGTGTCTGCTTATTTACTTCAGGAAGACTAATTAAATTTTTCCTACTTGAAAAATAATTATTCCTCGAGCTCTGAAGGCAGCATTGAAGGGTTAAAGTTAACTGCCCAATTAGGACAGCATTAAGTCACTGCCGCCCCATAAGTACCCTTTCGAGGCAGGAAAAAGATGTGTTATTAGCCAGCAATAATATATTTATTGGGAGGAAAAATAGTGCTGGCTTCGAGGAAAATACATTTTCAGTTAGGCAAAATTATTTTTTCTTCTTTGTCTCCTCAGGCAGCACTTAAGGGATTGAAGTAGCAAATCAAAGAGGTGGGTTAAAATCAAAAGCTCTGGATAGTTTACTAAGGTCAAAGGCTGAACCAGCCGAGGAGACGTCCAGCATGTAATGCCTTGCGAATGTGTTGGACGATACCCACGATGCAGCTTGGCAAATTGAATCCTAAAATACCTGAGCAAGCTCAGCCTGGGAAGTAGCCGCGTATCTAGTGGTATGCGCTTTTCACTTGGATGGGTGAAGGGAGATCATGAGCTTCATGGGATACATAGAAAAGTGAGGCTTTGCCAGCTTTAAGACCTTTTCTGGGACCATGGTGCTGAAGAAATAGAACGTGTTACTTACATTGGCAGAACCCAAAAACTTTAGGAATGCAGGGCAGCTCTCAACATCGAGGAGTTGAAAAGTCCAAAGCGGTTTATAATCAGGAGAAGAAAAAAGGTGGAAAATAATACTCCTGGTTAAGATTAGCCACAGAGGAAACTTTTGCCAGAAATGACAAGACCGTTCTTAATCCTAAGCAGTCAGGAAGAAAATGTTCTTTGCAGGCAAGAACCTGTATCGCTGAAAGTCTTCTAGCAGTGGCAATTGCCACCAGAAAATTGGATATGCCATAAACGTCTGATAGACCCACACCTTTATCGAGAACGTGGGATATCCTCAGACATTTCTGACGTATCCTATGTATTTGCCATTAATGTCCAAGTTGGGAACATCCCTTGAATGAGGGATGTAAAAAGGGGTGGAGTAATAGCGGGGTTCACTGGCTAGTGTCGCTCACTCTTAAAACCTTTTATATCAGGGTCACTATGGTTATGCCTAGTTTCCCCTACCTTTTCTCTTGTATTAGCTGTAGTCTAATTGCTTTGCTACTAAGTGTATATGACTGCAGAGTAAATAAGGGTATATTTATTAATACAAACCGTAATCACACTTAGATATAAAATACACCAAACACCGTAAATCACAGTATCGTATCAGTGCATCCCAATACACATACCTTAATATGAGTTGAATACACTGACGCTACACGTGGTACAGTATAAACCAGGTATTACAAACACTAATCTATACCACCACCCACTTACGTAACATAATTCACGATATAGCATATGCATACCTCAATACATATAATCACTTAATATGTACTAAGACTACGAGTGCCACAGTATCCGTACAATATATTACAATCCCCCTGTTGAGCAATTTTGGGGAAGTGTTTGTGGGGTTGTATTTACCCCCCCCCTCAATCTCCCCGGTTACTGGTAATGGTCAGAGATGGAAGGAAGTATACTTAGGTACTCATCATCACTTATCTCCTCAAGGACACCTTCCCGCCAGTCCTCAGACTCAGGAGTCTAGTGTTCAAAGAAACGAAACCTCATAGTCCATAGAACAATTCCTCAAAGTAAATGAAGTCTCAAAGGTCCATAGAACAAAACTCAAGTCCTTGATCTTCTACTTTCTTGGATCTTACTCTTTATGGATCTTTTCCTCTTTAGCGGCGTCAGCAGGTCTTTCCAGCGGCTGATCCAATTTTAGCATGCCGACCCGTGTAAGGCTACTTGTGCCCTCACACGTTCAGCCTTGGAATGGCTTAGCCTGCCTTTCGACAACCTTTGTACGTAATCCGTTACTTTTCTAAATCTTTCCAGCATCTTGATTGAAGACTAAACAATCTTTGTGGGCTGACATCCAGGTCTCTCTCATGACAGGTTAACAGTCCAAAGTGCATGATTACTATGAGAATGAGAAGGATTATCACTGGGTGGATGAGCAAATTGAAGAAGGAAGTGGCCTTGGGACTATATCCAAACAAGCTCTCCCACCAAGACACTTCCGAGTCAGTCTCAAGGTTGTTCACAAATCCTGTGATCTTTGTAGTGTCATGTTTCAATTGAATTGTAGCTCGATGTTGGAAATCCTTCAGTTTCTCCACGACATCCTCTTCCTCCCTGAAGTCTGGCAGGAGCTTTCTCAGTTTGATGCTAAACCCAAGAGGGATTGTCTGGAGTCTCAGAGGGGTATCCAGAAGGATGTCGAGCCTTTCTTTGGGGAGTCACAAGAGTTCTTCCCTTCTGATCTGCCACATCAACTCCTAATATGGGATTAAGGGTACAATACGCTCCTGGGAGGAGCATGCCTCTTTCGGTGCAGTTAGTCGCGTGAATGGTATATGACGTTCTGCATTTGATACCAGCACCAATACCCTTGACCCATGTATTTGTTTGAGTTGGCCTTCATTTCACAGGACCCCTCGGTATCCCAACACTGACGTCTAAGCGCCCGGTCCTAACTACTATCGCAGAGGATCGCATCCTCCTTCCTTCAACATCCATCTGTACAGACCGATATGGATGGCTGCCCTTATAGGTTAGGATATCCGAGGGGAGCTGTGGATGAAGCACCATGTTTTGTGGTTCCTCACAATTCTCATGTTTGTGGAACTATATCCCTGTCTTACCAAACCCATTATCTTATAGAGGCTCTGTCACGAGATGATCAAATCCCTATCTCCTATTGAATGTGATGGGCGCTGCAATGTAGATAACAGCAAAGTTTTTTTTTTTTTTAAAACGATCATTTTTGCCCAAGTTATGAGCAATTTTATATTTATGCAAATGAGCTTTTCAATGGACAACTGGGCGTGTTTTCTCGTATTATCAGCTGGGTGTGTATTGTGTTTTTACCAACTGGGCGTGTATTGTATTTTTACCAACTGGGCGTTGTGAATAGAAGTGTATGACGGTGACAAATCAGCATCATACACTTCTCATCGTTCCCACCCAGCTTCTTTCACTAAAGACACACAGCGTGACGTCACCCACAGGTCCTTCAAGCTTGTCGTCGGAAGAGAGAAGACACATCAGCTCCAGGCGTACAGTTGAATTTGCAGCAGCATCACCGTGTCAGGTAAGCATAGTAAACTCCCTAGAGACGAGCATATTAACCTTTTGGACGCTCGAGCCGATGTATCTTCTTTGTCTGACGACAAGCTTGAAGGACCTGTGGGTGACGTCATGCTGTGTGTCTTTAGTGAAAGAAGCTGGGTGGGAACATGCACTGCTGGACTTAAGGCAGTCAACAGTGCATGATCTCTTAAAGTGCTGCATGGCTAGGGACGCACTTCGAAATATCGTACGCTTACGTTGCGTAACACTTTCGTAACCGTGTTACCTTCCGATTTCTGGATTGGATCATGATTTGCGACATCTGATCCATCACTCTTTCTTCTCCCCTCTTTTTGCCCTGTAGAGGGCAAACTTACAGTGGAATCAGGCCTTGACTTTTGTGGAAAAGACAAGGCCGGTAAAAAATTTTAAAAATCCTTTGATATTTTGCATACTCTTTACCAAATCTGGCCTAGCAGCAAGCTTATCATTTAACTTGGCAATGATTATCGTTACAAATATAATGGTGGTTTCTCTTGGCTCAAATACCCACAAAATCTCTCTCAGACCGGAGCAGGCAAAACTAAATTGGGTATGATCCAACAAATACCCTAAATAACATGGATCTTATGCTTCCTCTGGGGCATGTGTGACGTGTCTAATTAACAGGTTTATATAGCCGCATAACATATAAATTTACATACATGCCCCAGAGGAAGCCGGAAGGGCGAAACCCAGGGTCGGGTGAGTGTTTTGCGTGCCGCCTAGAAATTTTAAGGATTTTTACTTACCTTGATGCTTTTATTTCTTGTTACTTCTGTGAGTATGGATTAAACTTGGCGTGGAGCAATCTTTTTGCAGAGGGTGTTGCACTATGTGTCTTCCTTTTTCCATCTATTAGAGACATAGGATCCTTTTCCTACCAGGAGTTCTTTGAATGTGGAGAGAGACGATAAGGAGCTTGGTGGAACTACAAGGATAAGAATTACCATCCACACCCTCATTGGTTTGCGGACTGTCCACTGCATTTTTCTGGGAGAGAGCCCATACTGAATGATATTGGACTGTTACCAGTGCCGTCTGAGCGGTAAACTTCACTGTACTTTATAAATGATTATCGTTAAATGTATTGATCACAGCATAAGACTCAGTCAGCTGTGCATCAATATCATCACCATGATTTCTCAAATGTATCACCTACGAATCCAGCATGCAAATTTGCTTTTCTCTACATTGGGCATTCTCTGCCAGTTGTGTCTGCAAAGCACAAACCCGCTTCACATTGTTGGCACAACACTGGCAGTGAAAATTTGGGGAATCACTCCTCATTTCTGAGTTATCAGGCTTCTACGTCTCCTCATACACACAGATCGGTTTAGCGAGCATGTGAAGCCGTTTAGAGGTTTTATTAAAAACGCTCTTCTTGCTAATGCACAACTTATGTGTATAAGCCTCATCCAGCAGAGCGGACCACAGCATTCCTGCTGACTTGTAAGTAGTGGGGGGTACTGTGTTGAATGTACTGTTTTTGGGGAGGTGGTTAAGTGTGGAGAAATCCATACTCACTGTTTCAGAAGTCATTTCAGTCTGCGATGTCCTACTTGTCTCCCGCTGTTTTGAAAAAGGTCCTTTTCTTCCGGAACGCCTTTTCCCTATCAGCTGGCATTCACCGGAAGGACACAGACGTTGATACTTCTGCAAACTCTTTTGTATGTGTTGCTCGCTCGCCTGATGATTCGTCGCCGTAGAGCAGCATGGCGCAAAGCAAAATAAAAGACGTTACTAACATTAGTATTAGGTTCGCAGTTCTCAATTCTATCTTGTATTAAGCCTTAAATAAAACTGTTAATCGTCTGAACTTCAAAAGGTCTAGGCGCACAGTATAACCCAAACTACACCGTGTGCGTACGTTACCTGTCCATGCCTCTCCGCCTGTCTTCAGTTCACGTTTTAACACAATTTTATTGTACAAAACACATATATATGTGTCTCCTGGCTCGCCATTATGTAAAAGGGGGTGGAGTACTTGTGGGGTTCAGTTGCTAGTGTCGCCCCCTCTTACTGCCTCCTTTATATCAGGGTCACTAGGGTTATGCCTAGTTTCCCCTACCTTTCTCTTGTATTAACTTTAGTCTAATTGCTTTGCTACTAAATGTATACGACTGCATAGTAAATAAAGATATATTTATTAATACAAACCGTAATCACACTTCGATATAAAATACACCAAACACGGTAAATCCCAGTTTAGTATCCGTGCATCCCAATAAACATACCTTAATATGTATTGAATACACTGACCCTTCACGTGGTACAGTATAAACAAGGTTTTACAAATCCTAATCTATACCACCACCCACTTACCTAACATAATTTACGATATACCATCAGCATACCTAAATACATAAAATAACTTAATATGTACTAAGTACACTAATACCACACGTGCCACAGTACCAGTACAATACAATATAATACTATACTAAAACCCACCCACTTAACTAACATACATACAAGTTAGACCGGATTCACACCAGCGTGTGCGTTTTGTGAGCGCAAAAGGCACTTAACCGCTCCGTGTGGCATCATCATATGATGCGCGGCTGCGTGATTTTCGCGCAGCCGCCATCATTATGACACTCTGTATGTTTGTAAACAGAAAAGCACGCGGTGCTTTTCTGTTTTCATTCATACTTTTCACTGCTGTGTCAATCATGCGCGTCCCACGGAAGTGCTTCCGTGTGGTGCGCGTGATTTTCACGCACCCATTGAATTCAATGTGTGCGTGATGCGCGAAATGCGCACAAAGAACGGACATGTCGTGAGTTTTACGCAGCGGACTCACGCTGCGTAAAAAACACGGACTTTCTGCACGTCCCCATAGACTAATATAGGTCCGTGCGAGACGCGTGAAAATCACGCGCGTTGCACGGAAGTATATCACGTTCGTCTGAATAAGCCCTTACAGTGTACTCACTCATGCCTGCTTCTGTGACCCACCCCCACCTGGCTCTAACTTTCCCTATGCACTCAAGGGGTTAAATACCAGGGGAAATCTGTAGACCAGGGAAGGAAAAGTGTTAATAGGGAAAGTAGGGTTATGGGGAGAAGGGTAGGAGAGAGAGGGAAGATACTTAGCGGTGCATGGGGGTAAAGAGGTCTGTTGGTGTCTGGTGAGCAGGAAGTGAGAGCTGTAGGTGTCTGGTGAACAGGAGCAGGAGACAGGAGCAGGTCGTTGGTGGAGAGTGAGGTCCCACTGGAGAAGTGAGTTCCGTTGGTGGTGTGGGAGGCAGTACTCAGCTGCTCTTCGTCGGTGGAGTTTTGAGGGAGGTAGGCTGCTCTCCTGAGCGTACCGACACAGGGCTATTTAAACCCTATTGGTATGCTCGTAAAGGGGGGAGAGTGGCGCTCGCCCCCAGCTAACGTGTTGGCATGGTGATAACATCCCTCGAGAGCGCGTGAGAAGTTTAAAATGGAGACAGGAGATCAAAGCAGTATCTCCTGTCTCCATCGCTTCCAAACAAAGCAGGACAATGACAAATTGTCCTGCCTTGTTGTGAAGCCGGTGCTCATGACCAGGGCTGTGTCTCTACTAGGGATGTCACGATACCAGAATTTGGACCTTGATACCGATACTTTGTGTAGTATAGCGATTTTGATACCAAAACGATACCAATAGTAGAAAAAAAAAAAAAAAGTTCTTCCATTTTCTTATGTGATCCACGAGATGTGATCAATTTTGAATGTGCCTCACATTAATAGTGATGAACTCCATCATGTTTGCCAGTCATAATGGGTTAATGTGTAAGGTACATGATGGGGTTAATTACTATTAATTTGAGGCACATGGAGGTTAAATTCATCACACCTTGTGCCTCACAATCACTGAAAGAAAGCAGTTTTTATTTTATTTTTTTTTACAACGTACAGATCATAAATGTTGTGCAGGTTATTACAGCTGCGCCAATACCGAATGTGTATATTTTATGTATCGAGACTTATTTTAATGTTTATTGTAAAAAAGGTGTATGTGTATTTTTTTTAACCCCTTAACGACCAAGGACGAAAATGAACGTCATGGTCGGCTGCTAGTTCCCGCACCATGACGTTCATTTTCGTCCGCATTTCAAACTGTCACTCTGTGTAATCACAGAGTGACAGACCCGCTGACAGTTGTCCCCGACAGCTGAGACATCAGTCTTGCCGGACAGCGGACCATCGCCGCTGATTTCGGCAGTTAACCCCTTAAGTGCGGCGACGGATTGCAGTCGCCGCATTTAAGTGGTTTGAAGCACATCAGCAGCCCCCACGAAGTGATCGTGGGGGCTACCGATGCTTGTCACGGCAATCGGAGGTCAGATAATGACATCCGGGTTGCCATGCACGGAAGCCTCGGAGGAACAGCGTCCGGCCGTTCCTCCTCTGCTTCCGGTCAGTGTGACATTCACGTCACAATGACAGAGTACATTACACTACGTGTGTAGTGTAATGTACTCTAGCAGCGATCAAAGCTGCAAGACTAAGTGTCCCCTAGTGGGACAAGTTAAAAAAGTAAAAAAAAGTAATAAAAGTGTAAAAATAAAAGTTATAAGTTCTATAAACACTAAATGCTTTTTTTCCTATAATAAGACTTTTATTATAGAAAAAAAATGAACACGTTAAAAAAGTACACATATTTGGTATCACCGCGTTCGTAACGAACCCAACTATAAAACTATAATGTTGTTTTTCCCGCACGATGAACACCCCAAAAAAAAATCAATAAAAAACGACAACAGAATCGCAATTTTTTGGGTCACCACCGCTCCCTAAATAAAGAATAAAAAGTGATCAAAAAGTCGCATGTACCCGAAAATAGTACCAATAAAAACTTCTATCCATCCCGCAAAAAACAAGCCCTTACACAGCTTTTTTGACTAAAAAATTAAAAAATTATGGCTCTCAGAATATGGTGACACAGAATTTTTTTTTTTTATAAATAAGTCATTTTATTGCGCAAACGCTAAAAAAAAGGACCAAACCTATATACATATGGTATCGCCGTAATCGTACCAACCTGCAGAATAAAGTAAAAATGTAATTTATAGCGTACGGTGAGCGCCGCAAAAAGAAAACCTAAAAAACGGTGTCAGAATTCCTGTTTTTTACTCAGGATTGCAAAAAAATTGAATAAAAAGTGATCAAAAAAAATCGCATGTACCCCAAAATGGTACCAATGAAAACTAAAGATTGTCCCGCAACAAATAAGCGTTCACACCACTCTATTGATGGAAAAATAAAAAAGTTATGACTCTTGGAAAGCGGGGAGTGAAAATCTAAAATATGAAAGCAAAAAATGGATCAGTCCTGAAAGGGTTAATTCATTTCTAATGAAAAAACGTATGACAACATGTTGGGTATTTCTGGGAGAAATTGCTTTATAAAAAAATGGTTGTTTTTTTTTCCCTCCTTTATCCCTTGTGAAAATGAGAAAATGCAACATTTTAGTGGAAAAAATTTTGATATTAATTTTCGCGCCCTAATTCCAATAAACTCTGCAAAAGACCCGTGGGGTGTAAATGCTCACTATACCCCTAGAAAAATTCCTTGAAGGTTTTTCCAAAATGGGGTCACTTTTGGTGGGTTTCCACTGTTTTGGTCCCTCCAGTGCATTGCAAATGCGACATGGCACCGAAAACAATTCCAGCAAAATCATAAATCCAAATGGCGCTCCTTCCCTTCTGAGCCCTGCTGTGGGTCCAAACAGCAGTTTATTACCACATATGGGGTATTGTCGTAATCGGGAGACATTGCTTTACAAATGTTGGGGTGCATTTTCTTCGTTATTCCTTGTAAATAATAAAAATTTCTATGTTGTTTCAGAAAAAAAGTACATTTTAATTCTTACAGACTAATTTCAATATATTTAGCGAAAAACCTGTGTGGTCAAAATGCTAACTATACCCCTAGATAAATACCTTAAGGGGTCTAGTTTTCGAAATGGGGTAGTTTATGGGGAGTTTCTATCATTCTGGCAGCTCAAAGCTTCTCCAAATGTACATTGGGGCCTAAAACATTTTCAAGCAAAATATGAGTCCTGAAAGCCTCCGGGTGTTCCCTTCCTTTGGGGCCCTGCCGTGTGTCCAAACAACGCATTAGGGCCACAATGTGGGTATTTTTGAAAACAGGAGAAAGAGGGTAATAGATTTTGGGGTGTGTTTCTTCATTTTCATGGTCGCTTTACAAAGAAATCGGTCTTCAAACAAATACTTTTATGAAAAAAGTGAAATTATTTTTTTTTTCACCTGATATGCATTAAATTTAGCAAAGAACTGTGGGGTCAAAACACTTACTATACACCTAAATAATTACGTTATGGGGTCTAGTTTTCTAAATGGGGTCGTTTATGGGGAGTTTCTATCGTTCTGGCAGCTCAAAGCCTCTCCAAATGTACAGTGGGGCCTAAAACGTTTTCAAGCAAAATATGAGTCCTGAAAGCCTCCGGGTGCTCCCTTCCTTTTGGGTCCTGCCGTGTGTCCAGGCAGCGCATTAGGGCCACAATGTTGGTATTTTTGAAAACAGGAGAAACAGGGTGATAGATTTTGTGGTGTGTTTCTTCATTCTCATGGTCGCTTTACAAAGAAATTGGTCTTCAAACTGATACTTTTAGGAAAAAAAGTGTAATTTTTTTTTTTCACCTGCTATGTATTAAATTTAGCAAAAAACTGTGGGGTCAAAATACTTACTATACACTTAGGTAAATACCTTAAGGGGTCTAGTTTTCTAAATGGGGTCATTTGAGGGGGTTATCACCATTCTGACACCTATGAGCCTCTGAAAACCTGGCTTGGTGCAGGAAAACAAAATGTACTTCAAAATTTATAGAATTATTATTCAATTTGTAAGTCCTCTAAATTGCTGAAAATCTATTTTATTTTTTCAAAAGTGCTGCCAAAATGGAGTAAAGAGATAGAAATATATATTTAATTACAAAAATTTTACAGTATGTGTACATATGTGACATATTGCAGTTAAAAATAGGGGAAAATGGAAATTTTTACAATATTTCTTCCATTTTTCTATTTTTTTATTTAATTTCCGCAAATCGTATCAGTCTACTTTTACCACTAAAATAAAGTACAACATGTGACGAAAAAACAATGTCAGAATTACTTGGATATTCAAAACTTTCACAGAGTTATTCTCTGATAAAGTCAGACATACCAGATTTGACAAATCTGGCTTGGTCATTAAGGTACAAACATGCCCGGTCATTAAGGGGTTAAATGTAATATTACTTTTTTACTTTTATTTTTAAACTTTAATGTACTGGCATATATCTATATGCCAGTACGTTAGCCTGTGTACGGATAATACACAGGCAGTTTTTAGGACATGCCTAGATATGTCCTAACAGGAAATATGGTAAGACAGCTCTGGGGTCCTTCAATGTACCCTGAGCTGTCTGCCCATATATGGCATCCCCCCTTCTAATTTTCCCCTGAATGCTGCAGTCCGCTTTGATCGCAGCATTCAAGAGAATAGCGGCGAAGATGAGGTTTCTCTGACCTTCGCCGTTTAGAGCGGGGCTGCGGCTGTGTAATACAGCCATTGCCCCGCTCTTGACATTAAGTGCGCGCAGGGTCAGCATGAGGTGATGCGGCTGGCGCTGCACTAATCAGCAGTGGTTCAGGCACTGAAGACCGAGAACATGGGGGTGTTTTGCATTGCGCTCGCCATGTTCGGTCTTCAGTGCCACTGCTCATTAGTGCAGCGCCGGCCGCATCACCTCACGCTATCCGTGCACACACACTTGTCAGGACTCGGGAGAGGGGCTATGACTGTATTACACAGCCCCAGCCCCGCTCTCATACATTCATGTATTACTATACTAAGCTGGCGCACAGCTTAGTATCGAAATACATTAAATAACGGTATTGGACCGTTTGGGGGTGGACTGTATCGAAGTTTAGATGCATCGTGCATTCCTAGTCTCTACAGCCTTGGCTCATGAGACCACACAGACACACACACACACACACACACACACACACACACACACACACACACACACACACACACACACACACACACACACACACACACACACACCTCATTACTGCTGTATAATTTCTTCCGTGCTGCTGCAGCTTCTATAGACATGATAGAGAAGAGGTCAGTCCTGCTCTCCTATTTCTATCTGTGTATAGAAGACCTAATTACAGTTAGGCTATGCCCACTAGCTTTCAGACCACTGAGAATTAGAGAGAGAGCCTGCAGGGGGAAAACTGTTAAGAAAAAAAACCGCCACATACACATTGTTATATAATGGGCAGAAATAGCGTTGTTCCTCATGTACACGCTACATGAGGTTAGGTACACTTTAAAGGGAATGGGTCGCTAGAAATTTTTTTTTTTTTTTTTTAGTTAAACAGTATATAAATGATTACACATTGTTCTAATTTTTTTCACAAGTCAGGAAAGTGCTGGTCGCTAGAGGGAGCAATTCCCAAAATTGCAGCATTGGCATGTGGTAAAGCAACCTCATTGCTTTATGCTGCAAAATTGGAGAAGACACACTCGCTCTATTGCCCTCAAACAATCCCCCCTCCTTTATCCTGGCTAGTGCCAGGAGAAAGCAGGGGGTTGAATGTTCAAACCTCCTACACTGTGTGCCGCCATTTGTTGAGCGAATGCACAGTGAAGGAGGATTAGATACAGTGGTAATTACACAGTATAACACGAACATACACATACCTCACATACACAAACATTAACTTACCTGCTCCTGCCGCCTCCGCTCCTAGTCCTTGCTTCTGAACATATGGACGGAAGCCGCGACCGGAAGTAGTTGTCTTACTGTCCAGCCGCGGCTTCCGGTCCACATGAAAATGGCGCCGGATGTCGCTCTGCCGAAGACCTTCCTTTTGGACTGTGTGGGAGCGGCGCACGCTATAGTGAATGGAACGGCTCCCGTTCGCATTCTCTATGGGGATGTATGTGCCGTATTCCATCTCTGTATGTGTCGTTAATCGACACATACAGAGATGAAAAAAAAAAATGTCAGCCCCCATAGAGAAGTAAAAGAAAGGAAAAAAGTAAAACCCAAATAAATGTATTTTAATAACCTACTAAAAGCAATGACATGTAAAAAAAATAAAATTCTGTGACACCTTCCCTTTAAGTACTCATACTTTCTCCTTTTTCTTTCCCTCCGTCTCCATTTCTGATACCAATACATGAAATCTTTACAGAAGTGATGATATTTATAGCAGTAGGATAGCCTCGGTGTGCCATTGGGGAATTGATAGGAGAAAGTTAGCGCTGTCTCTCTAATTTCGTCAAACACTGGACAAGATGACCTATAACAAAATGTGTGATTTATAATACAAATAGAGAATATTGAGGTCATACAGTAGAAATAATTTAGTAATCATGTATTGTAAAAATAATTTTATAGTGGTTACTTTAACCCCTTAAGGACGCAGCCTAGTTTGGGCCTTAAAGGCAATGTGTTGCCAGAAAAACATGTTGTTTTTTTTTAAATTAAACATTTAGTGTGTGGGTGATTAAACATTGTTCAATTTTTTTTAATTTTTTTCACGAGTCAGGAAATATAAATAAATTCTAATTTATAATACTACCCATTTTTGGTCACTAGATGGAGCTATTCCCAAAATTGCAGCTTTGCAAAATTGGGTAAAAAGCCCTCGCTCTAGTGAGCTCTCAGCATCCCCCCCTCCTTTATCCTGGCTAGTGCCGGGATAAACGAGGGGTTTGAACGGTGTAACCTCCTACACTGTGTGTCGCCATTTTTTGAGCTAACACACCGTGTAGTAGGTTTACATACAGTAGTAAACACACACAAACACGAACATACATTGAAATCTCTTACCTGCTCCTGCCGCCGCGGCTCCCTCCGGCCCGTCCGCTCCGTTTGCTGCCGCTGGTCCAAGTGCACAAATCCGGAAGCCGCGACCGGAAGTAGTAATATTACTGTCCGGCCGCGACTTCCGGTCCACAGGAAAATGGCGCCGGACGGCGCCAATTTCGAATTGGACTGTGTGGGAGCGGCGCATGCGCAGTTCACACACAGACGCCGTACACTGAAGTCAATGGGACGGGAGCCGTTCGACGGGAGTCCCTATGGGACTGTGGCTGCCGTATTCCATGTCTGTATGTGTCGTTAATCGACACATACAGAAATGGAACAAAAAATGGCAGCCCCCATAGGGCAGAAAAAGTGTAAAAATAAGAAAAAGTAAAACACAAACACACAAATGAATATAAACGTTTTTAATAAAGCACTAACATCTTTAACCCCTTTAGGACGCAGCCTTGTTTTGGCCTTAAGGCTCAGAGCCCATTTTTCAAATCTGACATATTTCACTTTATGTGGTAATAACGTTGGAATGCTTAAACCTATCCAAGCGATTCTGAGATTGTTTTCTCGTGACACTTTGGGCTTCATGTTCGTGGTAAAATTTGGTCGATATACTCAGCCTTTATTTGTGAAAAACTGCAAAATTTAGAGAAAATTTACAAAAAATAGCATTTTTCAGAATTTAAATGCATCTGCTTGAAAAACATACGGTTATCCCACCCAAAATAGTTACTAGTTCACATTTCCCATATGTCTACTTTAGATTGGCATCGTTTTTTGAACATTATTTTATTTTTCTTGGACGTTACAAGGCTTAGAACATAAACAGCAATTTCTCATATTCTTAAGAAAATTTCAAAAGCCTTTTTTTGAAGGTACCAGTTCAGTTCTGAAGTGGATTTGAGGGGCCTATGTATTAGAAACCCCCATAAAACACCCCATTTTAAAAACTAGACCCCTCAAAGTATTCAAAACAGCATATAGAAAGTTTTTTAACCCTTCAGGCATTTCACAGGAATTAAAGCAAAGTGGAGGTGAAAATATGCAAATTTCATTTTTTCTGCTGAATTTCAATTTTATTCAATGTTTTTCTGTAACAGAAGGTTTTACCAGAGAAATACTACAAAATATGTATTGTCCAGATTCTGCAGTTTTTAGAAATGTCCCACATGTGCCTCTAGTGCGCTCGTGGACTAAAACACAAGCCAAAGAAGCACCTAGTGCATTTTGAGGCCTCTTTTTTATTAGAATATATTTTAGGCAGAATGCCAGGTTTGAAGAGGTGTTGAGGTATCAAAACAATGGAAACCCACCAGAAGTGACCCCATTTTGGAAATTACACCCCTCAAGGAATTCATTTATGGTTTTTGTTATCATTTTGACCGCACAGTTTTTTCACAGCACCTATTTGAATTGGGCTGTGAAATGAAAAAAATGATATTTTTTCCAATAAGATGTCATTTTTGATCAAAATTTCTTATTTTCACAGGGAACAACATACCCCATTTTGTTGCCCAATTTGTACTTAGTGCGGCAATACCCCATTTGTGGTGATAAACTGCCGTTTGGGCCCATGGGAGGGCTCAGAAGGAAAGGACCACCATTTGGCCTACTGGAGCTTTTCTGGTGCTAAGTCATGTATGCAGAAGCCCCTGAGGTACCAGTACAGTTGAAACCCCCGAGAAGTGACCACATTTTAAAAACTACACCCCTTAAGACATTCATCTAGAGGTGTAGTGAGCATTTTGACCCCACAGGTACTGTGTAAAAGATAATGCGCAGCAGATGGTGCAGTGTGAGATTTGCAATTTTATATATATATATATATATATATATATATATATATATATATATATATGCCATTTCAGTGTCCAATATATTGTGCCCAGCATGCGCCACCGGAGATATACACCCCTTAAATTGTAATGTGGGTTCTCCTGGGTACGGCAATACCCTACATGTGGCTGTTATCAGCTGCCTGGGCATACGGCAGTGCTCAGAAGGGAAAGATGAGGGGGGTAAGCTGTGCGGAGTGCATCAGGGGAAATTAAAAATCAAGGGATGTATGATACATTTTAAAACAATCTTTTATACAGAGCCCTGGTTTTTCGGGACACGTTTCACATTGGTATATAGTGTTCTTCCTTATCCCCCTCTTATAGCAGACTCTGCACCTCTTTTGACTCTTTCCCTTTCCACCGGTTTGGCGAACTTCTCCTGGAAAGTGTTGCCCTGGTACGATGCGTGTGGCCTCGCTTCCAGAAGTACTGGGTGCCCCCCCTTCCTGGTCCCTAAAGATTAGATCTTGAAATTCCAGGAAAGTTCCCCTCTGGCCTGCACATCGACGTAGCACGTACGCATTGTACAAAGCCATCTGTATGATGTGCCCGGCCAGCTTCTTATACCACACCGCATGGCGCTGTAGGGCTTCAGGACTTGATTTGACAAGTCCATCCCTCCCATGTACCTATTGTAGTCCAGGATGCAGTCTGGTTTGGGGGGTGGCCTTTCCTTCATATATCCTAAATCTGTAGGTATACCCTGATGCACTCTCGCACAGCTTATACATCTTCACGCCATACCTTGCCCTCTTACCCGGCAGGTAATGGCGGAATTTAACCCTCCCTTTAAAATGTAACAGGGACTCATCAATAGAAAAACACTTCTCGGGGGTGTATGCTTGGGAAAACCGGGCACTGAAACGGTCTAATAGGGGTCTCCGTTTATACAAACGGTCAAAACTGGGGTAATCTCGGGGTGGGCACGGCTCATTATCAGTATAATGTGAGAAGCGAAGTATTTCCTCATTTATTTATTTTTTTAGGTTCCAGTTCAGTTCTGAAGTTGCTTTGAGGGGCCCATATATTAGAAACCCCTATCAAACACCCCATTTTAGAAACTAGACCCCTCAAAGTATTCACAACAGCATTTAGAAAGTTTATGAACCCTTTAGGTGTTTCACAGAAATTTAGAGCAAAGTAGAGGTGAAATTTACTTTTTTTTTTTTTGTCAGAAAATCCTCTTTATACCATTTTTTTTATAACACAAAAGGATTTATCAGAGAAACGCAACTCAATACGTATTGCCCAGATTCTGCAGTTTAGAGAAATATCCCACATGTGGCCCTAGTGCGGTAATGGACTGAAGCACCGGCCTCAGAAGCAAAGGTGCACCTAGTGGATTTTGAGGCCTCTTTTTTTATTAGGCACCATGTCCGGTTTGAAGAGGTCTTGTGGTGCCAAAACATTGGAAACCCCCCCCAAAAGTGACCCCAATTTGGAAACTAGACCCCTTGAGGAATCCACTGTAGTTTTCTTGGGGTGCATGCAGCTTTTTGATCAGTTTTTATTCTATTTTTAGGTGGCGTGGTGACTAATAAACAGCAATTCTACTATTGTTTTTTTATTCTTTTTTTTTTACTGCGTGCACCGTGCGCTATAAATGACATATTCACTTTAATCTGCGGGGCGATACGATTACGGCGATACCCTATGTTTATAGTTTTTTTTTTTATGTCTTATGGCGTTTGCACAATAAAATACGTTTTATAAACAATCATTCACTTTTTGTGTTACCTTATTCTAAGAGGCAGAACGTTTTTATTTTTCAATCAATAAAGCCGTGCAAGGACTTATTTTTTGCGTAACGAACTGTAGTTTCGATCAGTACCATTTTTCGGTACATGCGACTTTTTGATCTCTTTTTATTCCATTTTTTGGGAGGTGAAGTGACCAAACAATTGTGATTGTGGTACGGTTTATTAATATTTTTTTTTACGGCGTTCACCGTGCGGGATAAATAACAAAATAATTTTGTAGTTCAGGCCGTTACGGACGCGGCGATACCAATTATGTATAGTTTATTTGTTTGTTTATATATTTTTATTAATAATAAATGAGTGATAAGGGAAAAAGTGGGACTTTTACTTTTATTACTTTTAAAACTTTTAGTTTCTTATTTTTACACCTTTTTTTTTTTACTTTTTTTTTACTTTATTACTTTGTCCCACTAGGGGACTTGAGGGCAGGAGGCCCTGATCGCTATTCTAATACACTGCATTACATGCGTAGTGCAGTGTATTAGAACTGTCAGCTACTCACTGACAGCAAGCATAGTGGGTCCTGACTTTGTCAGGACCCACTAGGCTTCCGTCTATGGCATAGCCGGACGCCATTGTTTGGTGTCCGGTTGCCATAGTCACCATTGCCGGCCGCTATCGTGTAGCAGGCCGGCGATGGCGGATTAACCCCTAAGAAGCCGCGATCGCTATTCAACGCGGCTTCTGAGGGGTTAATCGGCGGGGGAGCTCCACGATCGGTCCCGGCACATTGAGCAGTGATAGTCTGCTGTCGGAAACAGCAGCTATCACAGCTCATGAATGCGCCCCGCGCGAACGGCGCCGTGTTTACTCCATGACCTACTATTAGGTCACTGAGCGCGAACGCTACAGTTAGCATGACCTAATAGTAGGTCATGGAGCGTTAAGGGGTTAAACAATGTGATAACCAATTGGTACTCAATGTAATCATTTCAGGGTTTTTAAAAATAAAAACATTAATTTAAAATATTTCATAAATGGTATCTGATTCTTTTCTATATAGATATAGAATTGTATTGGATGCAACAAGTTCAAAACCAAAGATTCCAGATTTGACCATTATTATTTATGATTATTATTGCAACTGAGTGATCCATTGTAGCCACATTGTTGCAGAGTAAGTTAATGCATTAATTTACCTTAGCTACTTGTCTGTGTAACGAAGTATCATGCCCCATGTCTCTCCAATCAGTGTATGTAAGAAGGAGCTTTGGCCTCTGTGATTGGCCAGAGAAAGCACATGATCAGCAGAGGAGGGGAGCGTTGCTTTCAGCCATTGAGCATTACAATGAAATTCGCGCCTCCTTTTAAAACCTTTCACCCAGTCTGTTTGTCATGGGCGCCATTTGTAATGGCCACTACTTACCTGAAGACGCCGCAGTGAAACGTGTTGGGAGGATGGATTGTTTTTTAATTAACTGATCATGTATTGACTGCTGCAGCAATATACAAATTTTATGTACTACATCACATTTGGCAGGCGAGCGGAATGCTCACTCTTCTTTCCTAGTGATCCCTGTCAATACAGTGAATGTTTTATCATGCAATGAATGTTTCGCTGCTGTATAAAGGAATGAAATGTGTCTCTGGAAGAAATAGGAGTGCGTATAAGCTCCATGTTTCTAAGACCTTATTCACACTAACGTGTATTACGTCCGTGATATGCACGTGAAAATCACGTGCGTCGCACGGACCTATGTTAGTGAATGGGGCTGTTCAGACAGTCCGTGATTTTCACGCAGTATGTCAGCTGCCTAAAACTCATGACATGTCCTATACTTGGCCGTTTTTCACGCATCACGCACCCATTGAAGTCAATGGGTGCTTGGAAATCGCGCACGGCACACGGAAGCACTTCCGTGTGACGCGCGTGATTCGCGCAACAGTAAAGTAATGAAGGAAAAAATAAAAGCACTTCCATCATTTCTTTTTCTAAACTTCAAAACCACGTGTCATAAGCATGGCATATGCGTGAAAATCACGCAGCACATACTGATGACACGCAAAATGCACACGTTCGTGTGAATAAGGCCTAAAGGAGATTTAGACTGGTACTATCTATTCTTTACCAATGGTTTTTCAAATCAAAATATACAGTGAATAATAGTCAGTTCATAGCGCATGTTTTTCTTTATTATAAATTTACACCGCATATATATTTTTTAGTAGATATTAATAAAGTATACTAGTTCTCAACCGTGTATCCAATCCTCAGCTAGTGGGAGCATTCTATTGGGTTGTGTTTGCACAGCGTATTAGTATAATATAAATATAGCATTATTGTGCTCAGTTTGTTGACTTCAATAAATTTATTTTAATAAATTTGTTGCATCTTACTCCAGCGGCCTACAGTCTAAGGCCCCATACACACGAGCGTAAAAAATTTCCGCAATTACGGACCCATTTAGTTCTATTGGCCGCGCACACCCTTCCGTATTGCTATGGATGCCGTGCCGTAGAACTGTGCCTGGAATTATGGAGCATGTCCTATTTTCCCGCTTTTACGGGCCGTGCTCCCATACTTTGTATGGGAAAACGTCCCAAAAATGCGGGCTGCGGTCGGCCATGCCTGCAATTGCGGGCAGTGATTATGGGCACAGCCGTGTGCATGAGGCCGAAGGCCGTAATTACAGACCCATTAATTTCTATGGGCTACGGACAGCTTTCCGTGTCTATGGGCGCTTCCATAATTACGGATGTGCATACGTAGCCATCCATAATTACTGAAGCATTGCTATGCGACACCAGGGGATTACCCTAGATTCCTCTCTGTTTTTGTGTGGATCCGTAAATACGAATGCGTTACGGATCATTATTACGGACACCCTTCGTATTATGTGGATCTACGGATGACTATGGATCCGTATTTACGGACAGTATTTACGGATGGATGAAAAATATGGTCTTGTGCATAGGGCCTAAGACTGGCATATGAAGCGGCACTCTTAGTAAATCTGCACCATTGACAAAGGGTCTCCCTATTCATTGAGCCGTATTGAACATAGTCATAGAAAGTAATTTAATTTTGTTATGTTTTATTAAACATCCGTCCATAGTATCGTAACTCTAATGTATTGAAATTTATGTATAGCTCTTGTATAATGCAAAACTGTTCACAAGGTTAACTTTATTGTATACTAGCAAGTTATTGTTTTGGAATTACTCTATTACATGATTTCTTTTATTTTGCTTATTTTCTATTTTTTCCATTTAATGACTTTATGATCAAGGTCTGGCAGGACTAAAACATCTAGTATATATATCTAATAAGAGTACTGTGAATTCTAGTATATATCTAATAAGACATATTGACAGGGGTTGTCCAGAAGTTTTCTGTGCTATAGATAAATCTTCATAAACTGCACTTCCTTTTATAGGTAATCAGGTACTCAGGTAATCCTGTATGCTGTTCTTAAATGATAACCGTTTTCACTTGAGTGCTTTTTTACTTATTTAGGCCCCATGCACACGACCGGATTTTTTCTCTCCCGTAAATACTGGCCATAAATACGGGTCCTTTGTCACACGTCCGTAACCTGTATTTACGGTCACGTAAAAAAAAAGGGGGGCTGGAAATGTCACAATCATGTCCAAACACCTTAAAAGGGTCACATGATCGCTCAGACGCCATTTTCTCTGCTTCTCTTTATTCCAAAATTTAAATTCCCTGACGTCGCCTAGCAACACTCCCGTAATTACGGGAGCCCCATAGACTTCTATGGGCCTTCCCGTGCCGTAATTACGGCCTGAAATAGGACATGTTCTATATTTTTCAATGGCCGGGGCACCTTCCCGTACGCAAACGGGAAGGTACCCGTGGCCAATAGGAGTCTATGGGCCCGTAATTACGGGCGTTTTTACGGTCAGGTGCATGGGGCATCACTGTTATCATAGTGCAGTGCCTCTTGTCTGAGCTCCCATAGAGAGAAATATTTGCTTTGCACTTAAGTTTGTCTTACGCTGCCCAAATTTATACATATTCGTTCTTTCTCTTCATGGGTAATAAATTTACCTCTTCTTTCTTTCAGCACCACCTGAAGAAATTAGAAGGTCGCCGGTTGGATTATGACTACAAAAAAAAACGCCAAGGAAAGATCCCAGATGAAGAGTTGAGGCAAGCCTTGGAGAAGTTTATAGAATCTAAAGAAGTGGCAGAGACAAGTATGCTAAATCTTTTGGATACTGATGTAAGAAAAATAAATATTCCTTACTCTATTAATTGTAACAAGGTTGCCTGGGAATAAAAAAAACAAAAAGGGGCGTTTATTCCTATCATCATGGATATTTCCGCTGTAGGAACTGGGATATATATATATATATATATATATATATATATATATATATATAATTTGATTTGACTACTTTTTAACTTTCAGTGGTAACAAGCTGCCTTGCCTGTACAAAACGCGATTGCAATGAGATTTCATCAATGATACTGGCATCCTAACGGAAGAATCACACAGCAATTGTTATTAGAATTTTATTTTTAAGCTGCACATGAGAAAACATGCACACTTGGTAAAGTAACTAAAATACCCATATTCTCTCCACCCACTAAACTATTGTGTTCTCTCTCGGTTCCTCACATGGCAATGTAACATATAATGTTGAAGGATATACCTTCTATAATGTTAAAGAATATGCCTCTCTTATTCTTACCTATTCATACTGGCCCCTGAAGATACCTTGGTGTATTGTAGGTGTTTTCCAAACAGAGTGTGGCTGAATTTAATAGAGCTAAACCTGTCACTTGAGAGCAAATGATTTATAAGAATGATGGGAACAATGTAATTTAACTAAAAACTAGTATGTGGTAAGCTCCTCTTTCACCCACCAGCTTAAGGAGCATCTCTCACAACATCTCCAACCAGTGTCTCACCATCTCCAGGGTGAACTACTGATGAGATCCTACTGCGGTCACATATCTGGGAGATGACGGTCGCAATGGAGTAGACCTGAAGGGGTGCGTGTCACAACACCTTAACACCCCCTTCCCCAGGGCCTCCGTTTGTGATACAGAACTGTGAGCACACTACTTTGGACCGGTGGACTCCTTTCACTGTTCGCTATTTTTCTCGGGCTCTGCAGACCCTCATCGCTTAATAAGCACCATTTCCAGCTGGCCTGTAGCAGACGGCAACATTTTTTATTTTTTTACTATAGGTTGTGCCATTTTTGCCATACTTGTGCCAGACTTGTGCCGGTGGCGCTTTTTTCTGACAGTGTGTGTGGTTACTACTAGTAGAGGGTTGCGTGCCCTCCGCTCTTCCAGTAGCTTTTCATCTTCTTCACTATCCCCTCATAGATAATCAGTCCTCTGCTCTTGCTAGACATGTCCACATGACAAATGGCAGAAAATCAAGGTGGTTCAGGGGCATGGCGAATCTTCCCCGCTTTGTCACTCTATCATTCGAACAGACGCTGCTGGGGACACAGCACCTCTCGACCGTGCTTGCTGCATATTTTGCCTCTGGTTGAGTACAAGACACTAGAAACCGGGTGGAAGTGGCCCTTGGCTTTTTTCTTTCTCCTGTAGGTACCCTAACCTCGGTCCATGAGTTTTACAGATCACTGTAGGAGTGTGTCCTTTTCCTAGCAGACCTAGGTGAAGGCAGCCATTACTTCCTAGTGGTAGTTTATTGCTGCGCAGTCTCTCTACACTCGCAGTTTTTTTTTCAAGAGTGTGTGGTGTAGTGACCCCTTCTAAATTGTCTGACCCTAAACAAGACCCTTCACACCAGACAACCATTACAGTCTAATATGCATTCTTTAAATGCAGCACTAAGTTTCCTTGTGGTCTACCTACTTCCCTATGTGATGCATGCCGGCCTCCTAGCCAAATGCCTGTGTGTCCTGCATCCCGGCCACCCGCAGTGTTACTCAAGCCTGGTATGTTGGGCTTTAATCTGAAATGGGCCAATTCCCTTACTAGAACTATTGGTAACCTAGTGAACATCACTCAGTCCGTGATGTGCATGATTATTCATTTTTATCGTCAACCTACCCTGGACTCTACATCTACGTCTTCCTCATGTAGCAGACCCCAAAATCAAGCAAGGTCCACTCGACTGACTTCATTTTCACAGGTCTCTTCTCTCTCTCTCACCCCCCCCCCCCACCGGAGGTACGGCTTGGTGCCTTCTCCCCCCCCCCCTAGAGAGGGGTCTTGTCTAGTCTCCGGCGGTAGACCCTCCTGTTTCCAGTTTGGCCAAAGCTACTACTATTCCTATTGCGGACACCACTTCTTCAAGGATCCTTTTTTTTTGCCTAGGTCTGAGTCAGCAGAGCTGTCCCTAAATGGGCGAACAAATGTTGTCATTGGTAGCTCGGGCTTCGGCTTCTGGTGTCCACCGGATGACCTGGCTAAAAGCTTGTTCTGCAGATAAGGCTTTCAAGCGGTCCCTTACTGCACTCCTTTTTCGGGTTCCCGTCTCAATTCTGGACCAGATTAGACAAAATCATCTCAGAGGCTACTGGTGGCAAGAGCTCTCACCTCCCCCCAAAGAAGGCAGGTCCTCATTTTCAGTCCTGTGGGTTCTCCAACACTGTGTCTTCCAGTTGGCCTCTCCAGGACCAGAGAGCCAAACGTTCATAAAAGGCTCACCCCCTCCTGGCGACCCCTTCCTCAGTCTGCCAAGGTTGGAGCCGATAAGTACGCCCCTGCTCAATTCACTTCTGCGCTTCAAGGCTGTCTGGCTCTGTCACGTTTTGGATGCCTGGGTTCAGGAACTGGTATCTTCCAGATACAAAATCAAATTGATCAGCCTTCTTCTAGAGTGCTTCTTTCATTCCGCCTTTTTTCGAGCAATTAACCCTTTGCTCCTTCAAGGGGTCATCATTCCGGTTCCCCTTGACCCAAAGGTTTCGTGGGTTTTTTCCCAATCTCCTTGGATTGTCAACCGCTCCAAATGTTGCCCGCTTTCTTCCCAGCAGATTGAGTGTCAAAGCGACGCCCAGGAACACTGTCTGCGAGAGTCTTCCTTCCTCAGGAACGACAATGGGTCCTTTTGCTCATTGTGGGCCGGTTTTGACCTCGCTTCGCTGCTGCATGAAGGTTCTTGGAAGCATTGTTGTCTCTATCAATCCCCTTTTGCAAAGTTCCACATGCGCCCCCTTCAGCGAGAGATCCTCTCTCTGTTCCCTGGACTCCTTGGATCAATGGTTCAACTGTCACTTTACAGTCCGTTGATCACTTCGGTTGTGGATCTCTTCCCTGGCGGTTCCCCCTGTGTTCGCTCATTCCTTCTGCTGAACTGGCAGATCCTCTCCACAGATGCAAGTCTCGAGCTGGGGAGGAACTTTTTGGAACCTCACCGCTCAGGGGCTATGGTCTCCAAAGGATTCCTCTTTCCCCATAAACCTACTGGAGTTGAGAGCCATCTTCCTTTGCCTGCTGCACTGGATATCGTTGCTGTCCGGACATGCGGTGAGAGTTCAAGTGGACAATATCACGGCCGTGGCTTCTCCATCACCAGGGTGGAACTTGCAGTGCGGCAGAAAGAGATTCTAGCCAGTGTGGAAGATCACGTTCTTGCTCTGGCGGCAGTACACATTCCGGTGGTTTACAACTGCGTCACGGACTTCCTCAGTCGCGAAAATGCGGATCCTGGGGAGTAGTTCCTCCACCAGGTGGTCTTTGACCAGATATGCCTCAGAGACCTGATGGCATCCAGGTTAAATCATCCGGTTCCCTGCTTAATCTTCTGAGCCTGGGATCCAAAGGCCTGCGCTGTGGACGCTCTTGTGGCTCTATGCACCAACTTCAGTATCCTTTACATTTTTTTCTGCCTCTCCTCCTTTCGCCGGCTCAATGCCGAGGGAATGCAGGGATTCTGTCGTTGGTACGCGGACGTAGTATCCCTGCTGGCTGACATCCCGTGGCCATTGCGTCTCCATCCCGACCTAGTCTCTTTTAGGGACCCCTCTTCCATCAGAATTGTAACGTCTCTCTACGGTCGCAGTGTGACGGTTGAGGGCTCGCGGTCTATCAGTGTTTTCCCTCACTATGCTCAAGGCTAGTAAGCCTACCTCAGTCCACATTTACCGTCTTACTGAGACCTACTTTCGTTGGTGTGAGGTTTGAATCTTCCTCCTTTTTGTGATTTTTTTTTTTTTCTCTTTTTTTTCTTTATCAAGAGTTCTTTCCTTCCTCCAGGGTAGCTTGGAGATTTGGCCCTTAGTTCCCTGAAAGGACAGGTGTTAGCACTTTGTTTTGTTTGGTTGCCGTTTTGGCATCGAAATGTGTAGTCGAGACTTTTATACAGGGGTGCTGCTCACGCGGTTCCCCTTTATTGTCCTCCGATTCCTTCTTGGGATCTCAATTTGGTTTTAGAGGTCTTGCAGTAGTCTCCGTTTGAACCTTTCCGAGAAGTCTTCCTTCGTTATCTTTTCTGGAAAGTGGTTTTCATCCGACTTTCATCAAGTGTCCCCAAATTGGCGGCTCTGTCTTGCCGTTCTCCATTAATGACACTACATCAGGGCAAGGCGCTGCTCCGCACGGTGCCTTCCTTTTTGCCTAAGGTTTTTCGGCTTTTCATGAGGATATAGTTTGTTTTACTGTCCTTTTCTCCATCTCCCAATCATCTGAGTCGGCATTCTCTCCACAGCCTGCGGACTTACCTTTCTGTCACTGCTTCCTTCTGGAAGTCTGATTCCTTCTTCATCCTCCCAGAGGATCGCAGTGAGGGGTTGGTGGCCTCTAAGGCCACGATCGCTTGTGAGATTCGGAGGCTTACCGGATTTGGGGTAAAGTTCCCCTAATTCGGATCATGGTCCACTCTACCAGAAAGGTTGGGGCTTCCTGGTCTGTGCGCTATCAAGCTTCTGCCCTACAGGTGTACAATGCGGCCACATGGTCTACCTTGCACACTTTTGTCAAGTTCTATCAGGTGCACACCTTTGCCTCAGCAGACGCTTCCCTGGTTCGCAAGGTCTTGCAGGCATCTGTGAAATGGGTGACCATGTCCTGTGTTCTGTTCCCGTCCGTGGGGACTGCTCTAGGACGTCTCACGGTCTGTGTCCCCTAATGTAAAAAACAAGAAAACCGAATTCTTTTGAGTACTTGCCGTAAAATCCTTTTCTCATCCAGTTCATCGGGGGACACGGCTCCCACCCATTATGTCTTCAAGGTTTTTTTTTGTTCATGGTTTTCCGTTTGAGGGACCCTTCTCTATTGCTTTGAAATACCCTTTCTTATCTTGTTGCTGCTTCTCCTACAGCTTTCGGACAGACTGAATCGCTCAGTGTATGTAGGAAGGGGATATCCTGTAGGAGGGGCCACTTTTTCAATTTATAGTGTCAAGCCTCCTAGTAGCAACAGCTTATACGCGCGGTCTGTGTCCCCCATTGAACTGGACGAGAAAAGGGTTTTACGATGAGTACTCGAAAATCCGGTTATGTACAGCTTCCAGCGGTTGTCAAGTCACTGTTTTCTGTGTTCTGTTTTGAGGAGGAGGGGGGGGGGCTTAATTTGCACTTTCAGCAAATGCCCACAATAATGCCTCTTCTACTGCCCATACACATTTGATTAATGCAGGTGGATCATCCCAAAACCGTCAGGATTCACCAACCGTCTATTGTATATAGAGGCTTCTCAACTGTACCCAATTGTTGGCTGTTTTTTTTTTTTTTTTTTAAAAAAATAAAAAATTAATATATATTTTTTTTTTGGACACACCTGTATGTTACTGCAACTACCCTGGGGCCACCTTCCACCGTTCTTTCCCCTTAATATTCCGGTAACCGGATGTGCTCGTACCTGAGAATCTCCTTTTTCCTTACCAATTTTGCTTCTCCAGATTATAAAAGGAAAACGGCTTTAATATTTTGTTTTAGCTTTTGTCTAGTCCATGTAAGGATAAGTATGGTAGCCATTTGACTGAATAATCTGTTCCCCTTTACAGGTGGAGCAAGTAAGTCAGCTTTCAGCTTTGGTGGAAGCACAGGTGGATTATCACAGGCAAGCAGTGCATATACTGGAGGAGTTGTCAGAAAATCTCAAGGTTGGCGTTCGTGAAGCTTCCTCCCGGCCCAAAAGAGAAGTAAAAGTTAAGACACAGGAAAGTTATGACTATGGTGACAGTGACCATTCCAATGGAGGCATTTCCTGTAACCCTCTAAACAAGCCACCAGGTAAGATTTGTAAAATCCCCTCCTCCCAAAGCTGCTGTTTTAACCCTTTTTGTTTTTTATCTTCTGGACGCCTTTTTTAAAGTTTCAATGTTTTGTGACGATGGCTCTTTAAAGGGAATGTCACCAGAAAAAGACCTATTTGTTTAAATTAAGTTTTAAAGGCTATGTAAACCTTCAAAAGCGTTTTTTTTGTGTTTTTTTTATATTTTTTTATAAAAACAAAAAGCATGTGTTTATAATTCGTATTTATTAAAAATTATTTTAACTTTTTGAGGTACAGCTGCTCTGTATTCTGTATGCAGAGCAGCTGTATCGTGCACGAAGACCTGAATCTTTCAGGTCTGCGGGACTGACTGGGTCAGTGTCAGCGGGTAGGATCCACCTGTAATTGATCACATCTAAGGCTTTCGTTCACATATCAGTCAGGGCTCTATTGTGACGTTCCGTCTGAGCTTTCCGTCAGAAAGGAGCCCTGACTGAAGCAAACGGAAACCATAGGTTTCCGTTTCCATCACCATTGATTTCAATGGTGACTGATCTGGTGCCAATGGTTTCTGCTTTCTCAGTTGTGCAAGAGTTTTGACGTTTTGATGGAATGAATATCGTAGTCGAGTACTTAACGCAAAGCAATGTAAGGGTACGTTGTACAATACAATGCTGTACAGCTGACACCCTGCTGCATGGCCAGGGCCGGAGCTGGCCTCCGATCCGGCCGATTAACTCCTTATATGCAGCACTCAAAAGCGAGCGCTGCATCTATAGTGTTTCCTAGCCGATCGGAACCCCGCAATGCAAATTTGCATGGTTTCCGATGGCTGTTCTGGCTGACTGGAGGCCTAACAATGGCCTCCTGTCTGCCAAGTATGGAAGCCCCCTTCTGGGGGGCCCAGAGACGTGACCTAATAGGCCTGCTGTCAGTGAATGACTGACCGCTCAAATGCATTGCACTACGTCGGTAGTGCAATGTATTAGAGTCAAGATCAGAGGTTCAGGATGTGTGGCGTTGGAAATTTCCGTCTGATCGATTATACACGTATTATTCATCCACTCCTAAATCTTTCTCTAGAATTGACCTTGCAATGGCCTCGAGAGATTTTTCTTTTTACCTGCAATTAATTCCATTACTATTACTCCTACATCTGATCATTCTGCTCTTCTATTAACATTCTCAGCGGGTCCTCCCATCGCCTCTAAGGTCTGGAGGCTACATCTGGCGTGGCTTGATAATACTGAGGTGGTCTCGGCCTCTCATGTAATATATTGGGAAAACTATACCTCCCACCCAGACCCGCTAGTTATGTAGGATGCATAAAAAGCTACGGTGAGAGGAGCATTTGTAGCAGGAGTGGCTAAATATAGGAAGACCCTTGGGGCCAAAGAGAGGTTCCTGACGTGAGGTCCAAAGGGCTGAACAAGATTATATTGCGAACCCCCGACCTGACGCCAAGAGCCAGTGGGCAAGAGCCCAAAGAGAGTTTCTTCCTATACACACTGAGCAGACTAAGAAACGAGTACTTGCTACTGAGGCATTTGAATTGTATTTGAATTCAGGGATAGGAACGGTAAACTCCTGGCATATCTGTCGCGCTCAGAGCGTCCCTGTGTGTCCATTCCATCTATTTTCTCCCTAGAAAGAGTGATGTGTACTACCCCGAAGGAAATTAATCAGATCTTTTGTGCTTTTTATCCTGTACTATATAGTTCCAAATGTAATGGTCCGGTAAGCACTGTGGAGATGTTTTTTACACTCCCTTCCTTTGTGGTGTCTGTCAGCTGCTCAGGCCATTGAGTTAGATAGCCCAATTATGGCTGAAGAAATAGAGGCTGCTATTCAGTCCAGTCTTTGGGTAAAACACCGGGACTTGATAGATTTGGGGGGGGGGGGGGTGAATGGTATAGGGCCAATAGTGAGGTTTTGGTGCCAAGACTTTGTGACGTTTATTCTAATGCTCTTGAGTTGGGTTACCAGCGTCTATGCGGGGGGCACTTATTGTGGTGGTGATGCCATGGAAGGACCCTACTCTACCGGATTCATACCGTCCTGATTCGCTTATTAATTCTGATGTTAAGATAATAGCCAAAATCCTTGCTAATAGATTAAAGAAGATTATATTGTCTTTAGTTCACCCTGACCAAACAGACTTTATGCCGGGGAAGTGTACGGACATTAACATACATTGTTTCTGAATATTGATGCGGCCAGGGGGTAATGAGTCTCCTGGGTTCGTTCTCTCTGGATACATATAAGGCATTTGACTCGGTTGAGTGGCGCTATTTATGGTTGCTGCTTTCCAGGTTAAATTTTGGTCCAAGTTTTCTGTCACTTGTTCGTCTCCTCTATGAAGAACCTTGTGCTAGGGTAAGAACGAATCTGGATATATCGGACGCCTTTCTCTTGGGACGTGGTACCCGTCAGTGCTGCCCACTTTCCCCGCTGTTATTTGCCCTGGCCATTGAACCCCTGGCAGTGGCTATCCGCCATTCCTCTGATATACAAGGTATAACGAGAGACCACATAATAGAAAAAATATCTTTATATGCTGATGACACTTTGGTGTACTTGGCGGATGATGGTGCTTCCTTGGCTTCTCTCTTTGAGTTGATTGATAAGTTTGGTAGTTTTTCTGGTCTACCGGTAAATTGGGCCAAATCCGTTATGTTTCCACTTACTCCTAGTTATTGCTCCCGCCAGGACCTGCCTGTACCATAGCAGATCGCCTCCCAATTTACATATTTTGGGAATGAGATCTCCCTTAACCGCTTCCCGACCGCCCACTGTATATTCACGTCGGTACTTGCTGGGCTCTGTGCAGCGCCGACGTGAATTCACGGTGGGTGTTAAAAGCACGATCCGGGTGTCTCAGAGTAGCGCTGACACCCGGATCGCGCTGTTATCACCTGCCTCTGGTCCCGGAGATATGATCGGGACCTGATTAGTTCAGGTCCCGGTCATGTGATCGCAGGGAAAGTGTGTTGTAGCAACGAACTGGAAAGTTTGTTGCTACAACAAACTTTCCCGGGGACCGATTGCGGGTGCTGCAGTCGGTTATAAGGCAGAACCGGGGGCCATACAACGGCCCCCGGGTCTGCCATGCAAGGCAGCCTATGAGAACCAGCCGGAGGCCGGTCCTCATAAGCTTCCTGTCAGTGTGACTCTCAGCGTCACACTGACAGTTTATAATACGTTACACTACCTAGGTAGTGTAATGTATTATAGCAGCGATCAGTGCTGCCAGTCTTCAAGTAAAACAAGTAAAAAATAAAGTTATAAAAATGTTTTATAAAAGTGTAAAAACAAGTTATAAAAGTTACAAAAACAAAAAATGCTTTTTTTTCCTATAATAAGTCTTTTATTATAGGAAAAAAATGAAAATGTTAAAGTACACGTATTTGGTATCACCGCGTTCATAACGACCCAAACTATAATATTTTTCCCGCACGATGAACACCGCAAAAAATAATAATTAAAAGACAATGTCAGAATCACTATTTTTTGGTCATCAACCCTCCCAAAATATAGAATAAAAAGTGATCAAAAAGTCGCATGTACCCCAAAATAGTACCAATAAAAACTACAACCCGTCCTGCAAAAAACAAGCCCTTACACCGCTTTTTTGACGGAAAAATAAAAAATTATGGCTCTCAGAATATGGTGACACAAAAAATAAATAATTTTATCGAAAAGTGATTTTATTGCGCAATCGCCACAAAACATAAAAAACCTATATACATATGGTATCGCCGTAATCGTACCAACCTGCAGAATAAAGTAAAATGTCATTTATACCGCACGGTGAGCACTGTAAAAAAAAATAAATACAAAAAACATTGTCCGAATTTATGTTTCTTTGTCACTTTGCTTGCCAAAAAAATCTAATAAGTGATAAAAAAAAATCACATGTACCCTAAAATGGTACCAATGAAAAGTACAGATTGTCCCACAACAAATATGCCCTCACACGGCTCTGGTGGAGAAAAAAATAAAAAAGTTCTGCCTCTCAGAATATGGCGATGCAAAATGTGCAGAGTGTTCCAAAAGCGGATAAGATCGGGCACCATTTATCAGTGCGACACTGGCCACATATCTGCGAATTATTATTTATGTACCCCATTATTATACCCTCTTATTATGCCCTGATGTACTCTGCCCAGTTTACACATACCCCCACACTATAACCTGATATACCAGCAAAACCCCAAACAGAACAGTTACCAAGCAAAATCTGCGCTCCAAAAGCCAAATGGCGTTCCCTCCCTTCTGAGCCCCACAGCGTGCCCAAGCACCAGCTTACGTCCACATATATGATATTTTATATCCGGGAGAACCCGCTCAACATTGTATGAGGTATTTGTCTTCAGTGGCACAAACTGGGCACAATATATTGTGCTTTAAAATGGCACATCAGTGGATAATTAAAATTTTCAATTTGCACCATCCACTGCGCATTAACGCCTTCGCACACCACAACTTAATAGCATGTCGTGGTGCGAGGGGTTATATATGGAGCGGGCTCACGCGCTGCGCCCGCTCCATATTCTGCAGGTGTCAGCTATGTATTACAGCTGACACCCGGGACTAACTGACAGGAACAGCGATCGCGCTGTTACAGGAGCCTGTAAAATGACATTATACTGCAATACATTAGTATTGCAGTGTATTGTACCAGCGACCTAATGATCGCTCGTTCCAGTCCCCTAAAGGGACTTTTGGGAGGTTTCCACTGTTTTGGTACCTCAGGGGCTTTGCATATGCGACGTGACACCCGAAACCATTCCAGCTAAATTTGAGCTCCAAAAGCCAAATATTGTTCCTTCCCTTCTGAGTCCGGCCGTGGGTTCAAATAATTACCACATATGGTGTATTGCTGAAATCAGGACAAATTGCTTTACATATTTTGGGGTGATTTTTCTACTTTATTCATTGTAAAAATTAAACATTTCTATGTTTTTTCAGATAAATTTTCACGGCCTAATTCCACTAAATTCAGCAAAACAACTGTGGGGTCAAAATGCTAACTATACCCCTAGAAAAATTCCTTGAGGGGTGTAGTCTTCAAAATGGGGTCAGTTTTGGGGGGATTCCACTGTTTTGCTTACTCCAAGGCGTTGCAAACGCGACATGGCACTGAAAAACAATCCAGCAAAATCTGCGCTTCAAAATCCAAATGGCGCTCCTTCCCTTCTGAGCTCTGCCGTGGGTCAAAACAGCAGTTTAGTACCACATATGGGGTATTGGCGTAATCGGGAGAAGTAGCTTTACAAGTTTTGGGGTGCTTTTTAATCTTTATTCCTTGCAAATATTATTATTTTTTTATATTTTTTTCAGAAAAAAAGTCTATTTTCACTTTCACAGACATACTCCAATAAATATAGCAAAAGACCTGTGGGGTCAAGATGCTAACTATACCCCTAGATAAATTCCTTGAGGTGTGTAGTTTCCAAAACCATCTCACTTTTGGGGGATTTCCACTGTTTTGGCACCACAAGACCTCTTCAAACCTGACATGGTGCCTAAAATATATTCTAAAAAAAGGAGGCCCCAAAATCTACTAGATGCTCCTTTACTTCTGAGGCCGGTCTTTCAGTAAATTAGCGCACTAGGGCCACATGTGGGATATTTCTAAAAACTGCAGAATCTGGGCAATAAATATTGAGTTGCATTTCTCGGGTAAAACCTTCTGTGTTATAGAATTTTTTTTATTACAAATGAATTTCAGCAAAAAAAATTAAATTTGTACATTTCACCTCTACTTTGCTTTAATTCCTGTGAAGCGCCTAAAGGGTTAAGAAACTTTCTGAATGCTGTTTTGAATACTTTGAGGGGTGCAGTTTTTAATATGGGGTGATTTATGGGGTCTATCTAGTACATAAGGCCCTCAAAGCCACTTCAGAACTGAACTGGTCCCTGTAAAAATAGCCTTTTGAAATTTTCTTGAAAATGTGAGAAATTGCTGCTAAAGTTCTAAGCCGTGTAACGTCCTAGAAAAATAAAATAATGTTCAAAAAACAATGCAAATATAAAGTAGACATATGGAATATGTAAAATAGTAACTATTTTGTGTGGTATTACTATCTGTTTTACAAGCGGATACATTTAAAATGAGAAAAATCATAATTTTTGCAAATTTTCTCTAAATTTTGGTGTTTTTCACAAATAAGCAATGAATTTATTGATCACATTTTTCCACTAACATAAAGTACAATATGTCACGAGAAAACAATCTCAGAATCGCTTGGATAGGCAAAAGCATTCCAGAGTGATTAACACATAAATTGACACACATCAGATTTGAGAAAATGGGGCTGGTCATGAAGGCCAAAATGAGCTCGGTCTTGAAAGGGTTAATTTGACAAGTTATAGGGAACTGAATCTTGATCCTTTGGTGGTAGCCACTGAGAGACAGTTGACCACCTGGAGGAACCTTCCTTTCACTGTATGGCAGGATTAATTTATTTAAGATGATATACTTACGTTTTTATATCTACTTCGAGCCTGCCCTATTGTGTTAAAAAAAACTATTTTTTAAATAGCTTGATAGTATACTGCGATCGATTGGCGGTGTGGAGTTCCTCGGTTCAGCCTGAGTTTGTTGCAGGCCCCTAAACGATGGGGGGGAATGGCGGCGCCAAATCTTCGTTTCTTATTTAGCCTCTCAACTGGTGGTTGCTCGTTGGTGGATTGATATAGATCTGAGTAATGCAGCCACTGCACTGGCAGGTGCGCTTATAACCTCTTATGAAAGACTGACAAATTTGCTATATAGATTTAAATCCCCGGGCTGTGTACCACTCCCACTTCAGACGGTGGCTGTAGCCTGCAGGTCAGCGCACGCTCTGCTAAAGGTTACTACAGTCCCCTCCTACTCACCTAGGACTCCACTATGGAGTAATCCTTGGTTGCCTCATCTTGAATCACTGCCGGGAGCGGTGATGTGGTCAGGGGCAGGGGTCAAATTCCTGGGGCAGGTATGTAATGGAGATTCTGGCTTTGTATCTTTTTCTGAACTTCAGGAGAGATATATCATTTCAGGGACATGTTTTTCTTTCATTATCTCCAGCTACGACATGCCTGATGTGCCGAATTTGGCTCTACGTCACCTCAGGTGGGTTTCTCTGGATTAGAGGAATGGATTGGTGCTCCAGATCTCTCAGGGGTTCTCACTAAATTGTACACCTTCATTACATCCATGGGAACTAGACCATTTGATAAGGCATTTTTGCGATGGAGGGATGATGTCCCTCCCTTGACAGAGGAGGACTGGCGGGAGGTGGAATCCTCTTTTTTTTTTTTATTCAGTGGTGAGTGCAAGGGATTTTCTAATACAGTCTAGGTTCTTGTATAGGATCTATTACACGCCAGTTCGGCTTCAGTGGATGGGAGCATTGACTTCAGATAGTTGTTTTCGCTGCCAGTCAGACGTCGGTACATTTCTACATTGCGTGTGGATGTGTCCCAGAGTTGCCCCCTTTTGGTCCGAGGTGGTGGAATTTCTTCATACCCATTATGAGTTTCCGCGACTTCTTACCCCTCAGCTGTGTCTCTTGGGCATTATGGATGAAGTTATACACACCCGCTATGATAAAATATTCTTTCACTTCGCTTTGTTTTGTTCTGAGCCAGGAATATTGGAAAAGCGCAGATCGTCCGAGTTTGATCCACTGGCTACAACTAGTAAATACATATATACCTAGGTATAAGAAGCTCTACCTTAGTAGGAAATGTCTGAATAAGTTTGGGAAAATTTGGTTGAGGTGGTTGGAGACTCTAGAGACTGCGGTTTAATTGTCACTTGAAAGTGGCATTAGAAGGGGGGGGGGGTTGAGCACAAGGATGAATGTGTATGTATGGTAGTTGGTTTCAGTTAGGCTCTTGGGGAAGATCATGTCATTTATTTTGTATATGTTATATAATGCATCTCCTATGGATTGAAATAGCTTTCTGATACTCATGCCTTTCTGAATGTATCTTGTTTTGTATTGATTTGTATATTTGTACATGTTTAGTACAACAAAAGTTTTTGAAAATAAAGCCTTTTAAAAAAACAAAAGAGCAAGCAGGCCCTCAAGTCCCCTAGTGGGACAAAAAAAAAAACGTTTAAAAAATTTGAATACGTTTCAAGTTAATGAAAACAAACATCACCTTTTTTCCTAAAAGTCTTTTTTTATTATAGGAAAATAATGAAAGCGTTAACATAAAGTACACATAATTGGTATTGCCGCATCCGTAACGACCCAAACTATAAAACTGTAATGTTGTTTTTCCCCACACGGTGAACGCCATAAAAAATAAAAATCAAGGCCAGAATCGCGAATGTTTTTTTATCACCACCCCTCCCAAAATATGGAATAAAAAGTGATCAAAAAGTCGCATGTGCCCCAAAACAGTACCAATAAAAACTACAACCGGTCCTGCAAAAAACAAGCCCTTACACAGCTCTTTTGAATGAAAAATAAAGTTATGGCTCTCAGAATAGGGTGACACAAAAAAAAAAAGTGATTTTATTTTTTTATCTTTCTATTGTGCAAAACTTAAAAATGATATACATATGGTATTGCCATAATCAAATCGACCCCCAGAATAATGTAAAATTTGTATTTATAGCCCACAGTTGACGCTGTAAAACAATTTTTAATAAGTCAAAATTGCTGGTTTTTGGTCACCCTGCTTTCCAAAAATGGAATAAAAAGTGTTGAAAAAATTGCCTGTACCCAGAAATGGTACCAATAAGCCCTCACACCGCTTCGGTGGAGAAAAAAAGAAAAAAGTTTTGGCTCTCAGAATATGGCGAAATATAATTTATTTACCGCATTATTATACTCTCATTATGCCCTGATGTACTCCTCACAGCTTACATATGCCCTACGTTATAACCTGAAATACCAGCAAAACCCGAAACAGAACAACTACCAAGCAAAATCTGCGCTCCAAATGCCGCTCCCCCCCTTCTGAGCCCTACATCGTGCCTAAACAGCAGTTTACTTCCACATATATGGCATCGCCATACCCGGGAGAACCCGTTTAACATTTAATTAGGTATTTGTCTTCGGTGGCACAATCTGGGCACAACATATTGTGCACTAAATTAACCCATCAGTGGAAAATTGCAATTTTCACTTTGCACCATCCGCTGCGCATTAATTTCTAATGAAAAACACCTGTGGGGTCAAAATGCTCACTACACCCCTTTAAAATGCCTTAAGAGGGTTAGTATCCAAAATAGGGGTCACTACTTGGGGTTTGTTTTACTATTTGACCTCAGAGCCCTGCAATTGTGGGCCAATGCTTTGAAAATCACCAAAATAGACCTCAAATGCGCATGTTGCTCTTAATTTCTGAGCCCTGTCATATGTCCAGGCAAATGATAAATGCCCTGTGGGTGTAGTTTCTAAAATGGGGTCACTTCTTGGTGGCTTCCACTCTACTCTGGTACCTCAGGATTTTTCAAATGCAACATGGCGACGGAAAAACAAACCAGCAAAATCTGCATGCCAAATAGCGTTCCTGCCTTTGAGCCCTGCCGTGTGTCCAAACAGCACTTTATGACAACATGTGGGGTATTTCCGTACTCTGGAGAGATTGGCTTACAAATGTTGTGGTGCTTTTTCTCCTTTAACCCTTGAAGAAAGAAAAAATATAATTTTTTTTAGTGGGGTCTAAATGCTCACTATACCCCTCGATAAATTCCTTGAGGGCTTTAGTTTCCCAAATGAGGTTACTTTTGGGGGGTTTCCACGGTTTTGGTCCCTCGGGCATTGCAAATGCGACATGGCACCCAAAAACCTTTCCAGCAAACTTGAGCTCTGAAAGCTAAATGGTGCTTCTTCCCTTCTGGGTCCTGCCGTGTGGGGTATTGCTGTAATCGGGAGAAATTGCTTTTTAAATGTTGTGGTTCTTTTTCTCCTTGTAAAAATGTTACATTTCCACTTTTTGTCAGAAAAAATTAAATTATCAGTTTCACCGCATAATTCCACTAAATTGAGCAAAAAAAAAAAATGTGGCGTCAAAATGCTCACTATACCCTTGATAAATTCCTTCAGGGGTGTAGTTACCAAATGGGGTAACTTTTTGGTGGTTTCCACTGATTTGGTCCCGCAGGGGCTTTGCAAATGCGACATGGCACCCGAAAACCATTAGAGCAGAACTTGAGCTCCAAAAGCCAAATGGTGCTTTTTCCCTTCTGAGCCCTGCCGTGTGTCCAACCAGCAGTTTACCACATATGAGGTATTGCCGTAATCGGGAGAAATTGCTTTTCAAATGTGGGGTGCTTTTTATTCTTTATTCCTTGTAAATATTGAAGACTTCTACATTTTATTGGAATTTTTTTTTTCATTTTTACATCCTAACTCATTTTTTTAAAATAAAATATATATTTTTTTGTCCATACATTACATAAAAACAAAAAACCTACACGTATTAGGGATCTACACGACAGTAATAACATGAAGAATTTATTTAAAAGCTTATTTAGCGTGAAACATGAACAGGATTAAAAAAAAACAATGCAGAGAATCGCTTTTATACAATAGTTTGAGAAAAATTAGCATTTTTCTAAATCTGAATGTATCTGCTTGTAAGACAGATAGTAATATCACAAAATAGTTGGTAATTAACCCCTTCCCTCTTTAGCCACTTTTGACCTTCCTGACAGAGCCTCCGTTTTCAAATCTAACATGTTTCACTTTATGTGGTAATAACTTCGGAATGCTTTTACCTATCCAAGTGATTTTGAGATTGTTTTCTCGTGACACATTGGACTTTATGTTGCTGGCAAAATTTGCTCGATACGTTCAATATTTAAATGTGTAAAAAACACCAACATTTTGCGAAAAATTGCAGAAATTAGCATTTTTCTAAATTTAAATGTATCTGCTTGTAAGACAGGCAGTTATACCACACAAAATTGTCGCTAATTAACATCCCCCATATGTCTACTTTAGATTGGCATAGTTTTTTGAACATCCTTTTATTTTTATAGGACGTTACAAGGCTTAGAACGTTAGCAACTCACATTTTCAAGAAAATTTCAAAAGGCTATTTTTACAGGGGCCAGTTCAGTTGTGAAGTGGCTTTGAGGGCCTTATATTTTAGAAACCTCCAAAAAGTCACCCCATTTTAAAAACTTCACCCCTCAAAGTAATCAAAACAGAGTAGAGGTGAAATTTACAAATTGAATTTTTTGTTGTTGCAGAAATTCATTTTTAATCCATTTTTTTTTATAACACAAAGTTTTACCAGAGAAACGCAACCCAATATTTATTGCCCAGGTTCTGCAGTTTTAGGAAATATCCCACATGTAGCCCTAGGGTGCTAATGGAGTGAAGTACCAGCCTCAGACGCAAAGGAGCATCTAGAGGATTTTGGGCCTCCTTTTTATTAGAATATAGTTTAGGCGGGGGCGTGGCCTAGCGGTGAATGTGAGAGGACGTGTGTGACCGGAGCTCCTACTGTATTCATCCTATAAGGTCCATATATCCCGTAAAATTCGGGGAAAACAGTTTCCCCAGGGTCCTACCAGAGTCCAGAGGTGGAGGAACACGAGTGCCCGTCCATAATGACGCGCTCAAAGAAGCAGAAGTCGCCGCCAGCGAGTCCCGGGTCCCGCGCTCAAGATAGCGCTGAGGAGAAGGAGGGCCGCAATAGAGGCCTCCGGCAGGAAGTAGTGGAGAAGCTGGAGAGGTTCGCCCGCACGCCGAGAGCAGGGGGGGCGGCTGCACAGCAGCGAAAGTCGGTTGGAGATCAGGCAGCTGGAGGCTCATCTTATGGATCCAGGTACTCTCCTTTGGCGGGGGACATGAGAAGTGAGGAGGAGGAGGAGGAAGGAGATGAGTGGCGCCATGCAGGATCAGCCAGGTTATGGAGGGAAAAGTGGAGCAAGGAAGGAGGAACCCTCCTTAAAGGACATTTTGGCAGCGGTGAAGCAAAATTCTATGGTCCTTAATACCTTAGCAAGCCAGATGGGTGGATTGAAGGAGGACATTTTGCTGCTCAGGAACGATCTGCAAAAAGTAGCGGAACGCACCACTGCCGTGGAGGGGAGAGTCTCAGACATGGAGGATGCGATTCCTCACATAAAGCAGGATGTACAAGCACATTCGCAGGCAGTGGCGACATTGCTGGCTAAGACAGACAACATGGAAAATCGGCTGAGACGGAATAACGTTCGCCTAGTGGGGGTTCCAGAAAGAGTGGAGGGAGCGAATCCGGATGATTTCTTTGAAAAGTGGCTGATAGACACATTTGGCAGAGAGGAATTGACCCCTTTATTTGCGGTGGAGAGAGCGCACAGGGTGCCGACCAGACCCGGCCCTCCGGGAAGGCCGCCGAGACCGGTGCTGATAAAGATTTTACATTACAAGGAGAGAGACAAGATCCTGAGGAAAGCTAGAGAACGTCAAGACATCTCCTTTAATGGGGTGAAAGTGTCCTTTTTCCCGGATTTCTCTATGGAAGTACAACGGAAAAGATCACAGTTTATGGATATAAAGAGACGCCTAAGGGCGTTACAAGTGCAATATTCAATGATGTATCCTGCCCGCCTGAGAGTGGTGGCGTTGGGCACAACTTCCTTTTTCGAGACACCGAGAGAAGCGGTTAGATGGTTGGATAGCCATGAAAGTCAGCTGAGACCGGCGGAGGCAGAAGGACGGCGCTGATCCGGAACAGACCGGCTGATAAAAGGAGGCTGGGGATGCGGGACTGAACCAGGTGTCGTAAAAAAATTGCAAGATATGGCATTGAGGGTTCCTGGTCATGTTTGGACTTGGAGTTGGAGGGCATGGTTGCGGTGAACGCGGAAGACCGGAAGAGGAGGAATGTGTTTATGGACATTGAGGGGTACCGATATGTTGAAGGGATGGTTGGTTATTCGCAAGGAAAAGGCAGCGGGAGGGATGGTCAGTTACGCGGGAAACGTGAATAACGAGTTATGGTATTGTTGAATGTACGGTGGGCGGAGTTGGCCTGCCGACGCTTGTTATGGGTAATGGCAGATACGTTTTGTCGCCCCAATCCTTGGAAAGGGGTAGGTTTACGGGGGAGGTTACAGGGGGGGGGGGAGGGGAGGGAGGGAAAGAGGACCCAGCCGGTCGGATATGTAAAACTACGAGAACAGGATAGGATGTGTTGGGATATGTTGAGGTATGATGGGATCACTTAATTGTTTGTCCTGGAATGTACGGGGCCTGCGGGAAGCCAGAAAACGACAGGCGGTATTTGATTTTATTAGGAAGCAGGAGTCGAGGGTGATAGGACTACAGGAGACACATATGACTAGGGATTCAGTCTCCATGATGCATAGTGCCTGGGTAGGCCATAGCTTTCATTCTTACCATACTACATATTCAAGGGGGGTGAGTCTTCTCATACATAGGGCGGTGCCATTTATATGTCATGACTCCTTCCAGGATGGAGAGGGGCGGTATGTGGGGGTACACTGTACGATGTATCATTGGAATTGTGTGTTGGTGGTGTTGTATGTCCCCCCTCCATTTTCTAGCGGATGTATCAAGAAAGTGGTGGAGGAACTGGCTAGATACCCGGAGGTGCCGTTGCTAGTGATGGGGGATTTTAACGCGGTATTGAATACTAATATGGATAAATTCGGCATGACAGGGGGAGGTTTAACAGCATTTGGCCATCTTGTTGCTGAAATGGGTTGGCGGGACATATGGAGGGATAAACATCCAAATAGCTTTCAGTATTCTTGTGCGTCTTCCACGTATCAGTCTTTATCCAGGATAGACCTAATCTTGTGCTCACCGGCAGCGGTGCCCTTTGTAGCCCAGATAGAATATTTGCAAAGAGCGTTATCGGATCATTCTCCTTTGATAATGAAGGTAGAGACGGAGGGGAGGACAGGGCGGGGGCAAGGGTGCTGGAAACTCAATGCCTTTTGGCTGAAGTTGATAGATCATAAACAAATTTTAGACCTCATAAAGGAATACTTTCAGTTCAACTCAGGAACGGTACCGCAAGAGATACTGTGGGACGCGATGAAGGCGTGGCTGAGAGGGGTGTTCATCCAGCACATTTCGGCAGTAAAAACACGGTCTAGACAATTAGGGGAAGCGCTGTTGGAAAGGGTAACAGAGACAGAAAGGCTACATATAGCAGATAACACACCAGACACACTGAAGCATTGGGTGGAGGCGCAGCGGTTGTTAAAACAGCATCAGTTGGAGAGGGCAGATAACAAAAGGATGTTTTTAAAACGCCAATATTATGAGGAGGGGGAAACCACTAGACGGCTGTTGGCAAGGATGGCGCAGGCTCAGAGGGAGAATAATTACATACACACTATTAAGGGGGGAGGGGGGGGAAGTCGGAGACGGATACAGGACAGATTTTGAAAGTTTTTCAGCAGTTTTACTCAGATTTGTATGCCTCTAGGGCGGAGCACACACCTCAACAGCTGGAAGAGTATATAGGGGAGATAGACCTTCCCAGGTTGGGAGGGGAGGAGAGAGGGACATTGGAGGACCCCATATCTCTGGAGGAACTCCAGGCAGCCATAGGGATACTAGCCAGTGAAAAGGCGCCGGGGCCGGATGGTCTTCCGGTGGAAGTTTTTAAGGAATATGGGGAGGAGCTCGTACCGCAGTTATTGGCCACTCTTTTGGATAGTTTTGATAGGGGGCGGCTCCCGGAAACAATGTACGAAGCAACTATTGTAGTTCTGCCTAAAGAGGGGAAAGATCCTCAGCTCCCGGGCTCCTATAGACCAGTTTCTCTACTGACGGCGGATATTAAAATCATAGCAAAAGTATTGGCGCTTCGACTAGCTAAGGTAGTGGCTGGGGTGGTACATGGAGATCAGGCCGGCTTTATGCCATCCAAATCGACGGCGGTGAATCTGAGACGGCTGTTCTTGAATTTACAAGTTCGACCGGACAATCATGGGGGGAGAGCCATTCTGTCATTAGACGCGGCTAAAGCATTCGATTGCGTGGAATGGAAATATTTGTGGTCAGTTCTGGAGAAAATGGGATTTGGCCCTAATTACATAAAATGGGTAAAGTTGTTATACGTAGCCCCGACAGCAAAGATAAGGGTGAATGGGGTGCTATCGGATCGGTTTGCGCTGGAGCGGGGAACGCGTCAGGGATGTCCATTATCCCCATTGTTGTTGGCGGTGGAACCCTTGGCGTGCGCAGTGAGACAACATGAACATATTCAGGAATTGAGATATGGGGGGGTGGAGGAACGAATTGCATTATACGCAGACGATATGCTGATATTCATGGCGGATACCGAGCGCACACTACCGTTAGTGATGGCCCTAATTAAGCGGTTCGGGAAATATTCGGGATTGCTCATTAATTGGTCAAAATCGGCTCTAATGCTCATGGACCCGGGGGGTATCCAGACTGGGGAGGAGGAGGTGGAGATACCGGTGGTCACGGAGTTTAAGTATTTGGGGGTTAGGGTGACGGCGAAGGTACAGGATTATATGTCCCTTAATGTAATGCCACTGTTAACAACGATAAAAGCCAAAGTAGAGGCGTGGAATAAGTTACCGCTATCGGCGCTGGGTAGGACGAATCTGATTAAAATGATCCTTATGCCCCAGGTGCTGTATGTCCTACATAACTCCCCGGTATGGATCCCCAAATATTGGTTCAGGAGGTTGCACAACCTTTTTAGGGACCTAGTATGGAAGAAGGGGGTACCTAGGATTAAACTGGAGAAATTACAACTGCCTAAAGAGGAGGGGGGCCTGGCTGTGCCCAATGCTTGGGTGTATTATTTAGCTGCCCAATGTCAGCATTTCTGGGGGTGGGAGCAGGAAGAGACATGGGGGTCCAGTGCGCGCATCCTATCATATCTGGGGGGGGGGAGAACCCGTTTGTAGGACTGGAAGCGCACAGCTATAAACGGATGGCGAGTACCAGACCCACTCTGCTTCTCATACACAAGGTGTGGTGGCAGTGCAAGCAATTGCTGGGGATAGGAGAGTGCACTAAATATACACCGCTCTGGAGGAATGCTTATCTGGGGGAATTGGGTAAATTGGAAGGGATGCATGGGTGGGAGCAGCAAGGCATAATACGATTGAGTCAGTTGTACGAGGGAGGCATACTCAAATCCTTTCAGCAAATAAGGGAGGGGTTTCAGCTGGACTCCCGCATGTTCTATCAGTACCTGCAGATTCGGCACGCTGTGCAGACACAAGCGGCCAGTGTAGACATGACAATACATGCCGCGGGAGTGTTGGAACATATTGCAAAAGCAGTAACGTCAAAAGGATTAATTTCATTGGTTTATCGCAGGTTATTGGTGGAACATCTGGGGGATCCTATGGCACCAGTGAAAGCTATATGGGAGAGGGATGTGGGTCCTATTACGACAGACCACTGGGAGGCGGTATTGGCAGCAACATGTACTTTGTCCATTAATGTAGCACAACGAAGATCGCAGTTGTTTCTGATACATAGGGTGTATAGGACCCCGTGGGTGCTGAAACAAATGGGATTAAGAGCAGATGCCAAGTGCCCTAGGTGCCCGGAGGAAAAAGCAGACATCCTCCATATGTTCTGGACATGCGGGAGGTTGGGGATTCTGTGGACGGAAATATCGGAGCTAGTGGGGAGAGTGTTTGAGGTACAGATTCCATGGGATCCTGTGGTAATGCTGCTAGGGTATGTTGGAGATTTGGAGGGGGATAGGATGTCAGGGTTGGCAATCGCTAAAATACTATATCAAGTTAGGAAAGGAATAGCAAAGCACTGGCTGGATGCGGAGCCACCCTCAAAACAAGAAATCATAGGGGCACTTAACTCACAGGTTCTAATGGAATATAGGATATACTCCAAGAGGGGGTCCAAGGTCAAGTTTGAGAAACAATGGGCTAGGTGGATTGATCAATCTGGGTATGCTTCTGTAGAGCTGATGACACTACGGTCACACGGTCAGGTATAGGGCTACTGACGGTGGGGTACATACGGAGAGCAGGCGTAAGATGGGGAATGGAAAAGGGGAAGAGAAGGAGATAGGACTGGAAAAGTGGTATCGAGAAGACCGGCTGGGGGGTTACAAGGGGGAGTTGGGGGAAGGGAATGTTTGGTTGGATATAAATAATTGGGTCTGTGGAAATTTGCTTATACACTGTATGTGAAAGTACAATGACCTGTAAAAATGTGAAGATTGTTGAATAAAATTGAACTGATTAAAAAAAAAAAGAATATAGTTTAGGCACCATGTCGGGTTTGAAGGGCTCTTGTGGTGCCAAAACAGTGGAAATCCCCCAAAAGTGACCCCATTTGGGAAACTACACCCCGTAAGGAAATTATCTAGGGGTATAGTGAGCATTTTGACCCTACAGGTTTATTGCAGAAATTATTGTAAGTAGGCCGTGAAAATGGAAATTCTTTCAAAGAAAATGTAGGTTTAGCTATTTTTTTCTAATTTCCACAAGGACTAAAGGAGAAAAAGCTAAATTTGTAAAGCAATTTCTCCTAAGTAAAACCGTACCCCATATGTGGTAATAAAGGGCTGTTTGGACACACAGGAGGGTTTCGAAGGAAAAGAGCGCCATTTGGCTTTTGGAGCTCAAATTTAGCAGGAATGGTTTGCGGAGGCCATGTCACATTTACAGAGCCCCTGAGGCGACAAAACAATGAAAACGCCCAAAAAGTGACTCCATTTAGAAAACTACACCCCTTGAGGAATTCATCTGGGGGTGTAGTGAGCATTTTGACCCCACAGGTGTTTCATAGAATTTATTAGAATTGGTCAGTGAAAATAAAAACAATCCTTTTTCTTAAATAAGATGTAGCTTTAGCTTAATTTTTCATTTTCTCAACAAATAAAGGAAAAAAAGAACCCCAACATTTGGAAAGCAACTTCTCTGAAGTACAAAAATACCCCACATGTGGTCATAAACTGCTGTTTGGGCACATGGGAAGGAGTGCCATTTGGCTTTTGGAGCACAGATTTTGCTGGATTGGTTTCTTGCCAACATGTCGCTTTTGCAAAGCCCCTAAGGTACCAGTACAGTGGAAACTACCCAAAAGGGACTCCATTTGTGATACTACTTCCCTTGAGGAATTAATCCAGGGGTGTAGTGAGCATTTTGACCCCACAGCTGTTTCATAGATTTTATTTGAATTGGGCAGTGAAAATAAATATTACGTTTTTTTTTTCCTGTAAGACGTAGCTTTAGCGTAAAATTTTTCATTTTCTCAAAACATAAAGCAGAAAAAGAACCCCAACATTTGTTAAGCAATTTCTCCCGAGTATGGCAATACCCCATATGTGGTTATAAACTCATTTTTGGGCACACGGCAGGGCTCAGTAGGGAAGGAGAGCCATTTGGCTTTCAGAGTACAGATTTTGCTGGATTGGTTTCTGGTCGCTATGTAGCATTTGCAAAACCCCTGTGGGACCAAATAGTGGAACCCCCCCAAAAGTGACCCCCATTTTGGAATCTACACCCCTGAAGGTATTCACCTAGGGGTGTAGTGAGCATGTTAACCCTGCAGGTGTTTTGAATAAATTAGTGTGCCCTCGATATTGCAGGGTGAAAATCTGATTTTTCAATAGATATGCCAATATGTGGTGCCCAGCTTGTGCTACCATAACAAGACAGCTCTCTAATTATTATACTGTGTTTTCCGGTTTCAGAATCCCCTTACATGGGGCCCTAATCTTTTGCCTCGACATTTGACAGGGCTCAGGAGTGAGCGAATACCATGCGAAATTGAGGCCTAATTTGGCGATTTACACAGAATTGGTTCACAATTGCAGAGGATCAGATGTGAAATACTAAAAGAAACCCCCCAGAAGTGACCCCATTTTAGAAACTACACCCCTCAAGGCATTTATTAAGGGGTGCAGTGCGCATTTTCACCCCACAGGTCTTTTCCATAAATAAATGCGCTGCATATGGTGCAAAGTAAAAATTTTAATTTTTCCCCAGATATGCCAATTCAGTGGCAAGTATGTCGTGCCCAGCTTATGCCACTGGAGACACACCCCCCAAAAATACTTAAAAGGGTTCTCCCGGGTATGGCGGTGCCATAGATGTGGAAGTAAACTGCTGTTTGGGCACACTGTAGGGCTCAGATGGGTGGGAGCGCCATTTGACTTTTGAAGCGTAGATTTTGCTTGGTAGTTTTGTTTGAGTATAGCTGATGTTTCCGTTTATAATGTGGGGGCATATGTAAGCTGGGCAGAGTAGATCAGGGGCATAGTCAGGTGGTATAATAATGGGGTAAACAATAAAATAATCCATAGATGTGTGTTACGCTGTGAAGCAATCCTTTCTGCACAGGCTGGTGTCGCACTGACAAATGGTATCTTTACTTATCCCCCTTTTGGTCCACACTCTGCACCTTTGCAGTTTTGGAGAATTTTGCTAGGAAGTGTTGTCCTGGTATAATATAGGCGCCCTCGCTGCTAGCAGATATGTTTGGGCCCTCCCCGGTTCCCTAATTTTAGGGCCCCGATAAATCGCCTCTTGAAACAGACTAAATGTTCCCCTCTGATCTTAAAAACTGCATATTTTTTATTTCCTGACTTATTGGAGCCCTAACTAATTTTATTTTTCACAGACGTAGTGGTATAAGGGTTGTTTTTTTTGCGGGACGAGCTGTAGTTATTATTGGTACCATTTTGGCCTACATGCGACTTTTTATCACTTTTTATCCTATTTTTTGAGAGGCAAGGTGACCAAGAAGCAGCAATTCTGGCATAGTTTATTCTGCGGGTCAGTACGATTCCAGCAATACCTAATTTATAGCACTTTTTTATGTTTTACAACTTTTTGCACAATAAAATTACTTTTGTAAAAAGAATGTATTTTTTCTGTCGCCATGTTGAGAACATATCTTTTTAATTTTTTCGTAGACGGAGCTGTATGAGGGCTTGTTTTTTGCGAGACGAGCTATAGTTTTTATAGGCACCATTTTTGGATGCATGCGACTTTTTGATCACTTTTTATTTTAATTTTTGTAGGGCAAAGTGACCAAAAACCAGAAATTCTGGCATTATTTTTTACGGTTTTTATTTTTTACGCCGCTCACCTCGTGGAATAAGTAACATAATATTTTTATAGTTTAGGCCGTTACGGTCGCGGCGATACCAAATATGTATGGTTTATTTATTTTTTTCACTAATAAAGGACTTGATAAGGGAAAAAGGGTGATGTGTTTTATTACTTAAAACTTTTAGTATTTTTTTACAACTTTTTTTTTTTTCCACTTTACTTTAGTCCCACTAGGGGACTTGAAGGTCCAACTGTCAGATGTTTTTTTCCTAATACATTGCACTACCTACGTAGTGCAATATATTAGATCTGTGAGTCATTCACTGACAGCAAGCCGATTAGGCTTTGCCTCCGAGTGGGGCCTAATCGGCTTCCGTAAGGGCAAACAGGAGGCCATTGTTAGGTTTCCTGGTGTCATAATAGCAGTCGGCAGTTGTGCGATTGCAGGGCACAGCTGGCGATCTGCTAGCAACCACAAAGATGCAGCGATCGCATCCGATCGCTGCATCTGAGGGGTTAATGGCAGGGATTGGTGCTAGCTCCGGATCCTGCCGTTACAGCTTGATGTCAGCTGTAACATACAGCTGATATCCACCGCTGAGGACGCCGGCTCATCTCCTGAGCCTGCGCCATCTTGCCGGCGGCTACGGAAGCCTTTCAGGCCCCGCCTCCGGGCGCGGGCTAGAAGTTTTCCGTGCTAGGCACACCGGAAGGCCAGTATTAGGCCTCCGGTTGCCATTGCAGCCACCGACACCCCGGCGATTTCATTGCTGGGGTGTCAATGAGCTGCAAACTACTTAAACGCAGCGAGCGCTTTTGACGGCTGCATTTAAGGGGTTAATGGCGGGGATCAATGCTAAAGAGGCTCTGTCACCACATTATAAGTGGCCTATATTGTACATGGTGTGATCGGCGCTGTAATGTAGATTATAGCAGTGTTTTTTATTTAGAAAAACTATCATTTTTGACGGAGTTATGACCTATTTTAGTTTTATGCTAATGAGTTTTCTTAATGAACAACTGGGCTTGTTTTACTTTTTGACCAAGTGGGCGTTGTGGAGAGAAGTGTATGACGCTGACCAATCTGCGTCATACACTTCTTCTCCCCAATCATTTACACTGCACATAGCGATATAGCTATATCGCTATGTGCAGCCACATAAACACACTATAATATTACTGCAGTGTCCTGACAATGAATATACATTACCTCCAGCCTGGACGTGATGTGTATTCAGAATCCTGACCACTTCCCTGCGCTTCTCTGTGATTTACAGCACAGCACAGCGAGACCTCGCCGTAAATGACAGTTTACAGCGTAATCTCGAGAGACTACGCCTGCTATGCTGTAAATCACAGAGAAGCGGTCAGGATTCTGAATACACATCACGTCCTGGCTGGAGGTAATGTATATTCATTGTCGGGACACTGCAGTAATGTTAGTGTTTGTGTATGTGGCTGCACATAGCGATATAGCTATATCGCTATGTGCAGAGTAAATGAATGGAAAGTAAAGTAAATGAATGGAGAGAAGTGTATGACGCTGATTGGTCAGCGTCATACACTTCTCTCCACAACGCCCACTTGGTCAAAAAGTAAAACACACCCAGTTGTCTATTGAGAAACTCATTAGCATAAATCTAAAATAGGTCACAACTCCGTCAAAAATGATAGTTTTTCTAAATAAAAAAACACTGCTATAATCTACATTACAGCGCCGATCACATCATGTACAATATAGGCCATTTATAATGTGGTGACAGAGCCTCTTAACTTCGGTCAGCTGACATCCGGGGATGATGGCACCGATTCGGCTTCTGAATTTGACGTAAGTATACAACGTTTTGCGGGAAGCACTGGCTTTCCATGTCGTATACTTATGACAATTGTCGGGAAGGGGTTAACATTTCCCCTATGGCATTGTTTTTTGAACAGTGTTTTTTATTTTTCTAGGACGTCTAGTTTAGCAGCAGTTTCTCACGTTTTCAAGAATTTCAAAAGCCTATTTTTATGGGGTTCAATTCTGAAGTGGCTTTGAGGGGCCTATATTTTGGGAAACTCTCATAAATCACCTGATTTTAAAAACTGCAACCTCAAAGTATTCAAAACAGCATTTAGAAAGTTTCTTAATCCTTTAAGAATTTTACAGGAATTGAAGCAAAGTAAGTGCGAAATTTATAAGTTTGATTTTTTTTATATTTTTTGTTTTGCAGAAATAAATTTTTAATCCATTTTTTTTTCTGTAACACAGCAAGAGTTAACAGAAAAACAGAACTCCAGATTCTGAAGTTTTTAGAAATATCTAATGTGGCCATAGTGTGCTAATGGACTGAAACACAGGCATCAGGAGCAAAGGAGCACCTAGTGGATGTTGGGCCTTCTTTTTAATAGAATATATTTTAGGCACCTTGTCCGGTTAGAAGAGGTCTTGTGGTGCCAAAACAAAAGAAACGTTCCAAAAAAGACCCCATTTTGGAAACTAGACCCTACAAGGAATTTATCTAGGGGTGTAGTGAGCACTTTGACCCCACAGGTGTTTCATTGATTTTATTAGAATTGGGCAGTCAAAATGTTTTGTTTTTTTCCAGTAAGATGTAGATTTAGTTAAAACATTTTAATTTTCATGTCAAATAAAGGAGAAAAAGCACCCCAACATTTGTAAGCAACTTCTCCAGTGTATGGAAATACCCCATATGCTGCTGTTTGGATACATGGCAGGGCTAAGAAGGAAAGGAGCACCATTTGGAGTGCAGATTTTACTGGATTGATTCCTGAGCGGCATGTTGAGCCCCTGAGGTACCAGTACAGTGAAAACCCCTGAAAGGTGACTCCATTTGGTAAACTAGACCCCTTGAGCAATCTCTGGTTGTAGTGAGTATTTTGAACACACAGGTTTTTGCTGAATTTTTTAGAATTATGACATGAAAATAGAAAAAAAATTCCAATAAGATTTAGTTTTAGTTCAACATTTTTCATTTTCATAAGGCCCATAGGAGAAAAGCACCTCAACTTTTGCAAAGCATTTTCTCCCGAGTAAAGTAGTACCCCATATGTGGTCGCAAACTGCTGTTTGGACACACTGCAGGGCTCAGAAGGGCAGGAGCGCCATTTGGCTTTTTGAGTGCACATTTTGCTGAATTGAGTTTTTGGGAGACATGTCGCATGTGCAAAGCTTCCTGAGGTACCAGTAGAGTAGAAATTCCCCAGATGTGACTCAATTTTTGAGACTTTACCCCTCAAGGAATTAAATTAGGGGTGTAGTCAATATTTTGATCCCACAGTCTTGCATATATATTTTATTAAAATTCGGTCATGAAAATATAAATCTAAATTTTTTCCAATAATGTAATTTTAGTGCAACATTTTTCATTTTAACAAGGAATACAGCAGAAAAGACACCCCAAAATTTGTTATGCAATGTCTCGCGAGTAAGTGAATACCCCATATGTGGTCATAAATTGCTATTTGAACACACAGCAAGGCTCTAAAGGGAAGGAGCCCCATTTGGTTTTTGAAGTGGAGATTTCACAAGATTAGTTTTCAGACACCATGTCGCATTGAGCTAAAGTACAGTGGAAACCCCGAAAAATTACCCCATTTGGATAACGACATCCCTCAAGGAATTCATCATGAGGTGTAGTGAGCATTTTGACCCTGCAAGCGTTTTGCACAAATTACTACACAATAGATATTGCAGTTTGAAAACTGCCATTTTTCCACAGATAAGCCATTTCAGTGACCAATATGTTGTGCCAATGGCGACACACACCCCATAAATTGTTAAACGGGTACTCCAGATTACAGTAATACCCCATATGTGGTCATAAACTGCTGTTTGGGCACACTGCCAGACTCAGACCGCCATTTGGCTTTTGGAGCACAGATTTTGCTTGCGAATAGTTTTGTTTGGGGTTTTACTGGTGTTTCATCTTACAATGTGGAAGCATATGTAATCTGTGCGTAGTACATCAGGGTATATGTAAACTGTGCAGAGTACATCAGGGTATCTGTAAGCTGGGCGGAGTAAATCAGGGCATAATAGGATGATGTAATAATGGGGTGAATGAATAAAAAAACAAAACCCTAATAATCCATGGATTGGTGTGGCACGCTTTGAACCAATTCTTTATGCACAAGCCAGGTTTTTTTGTGCAGGTGTCACACTGATAAATGGTGTCCTTTCTTATACCCTTTTTGGAATACACTCTTTTTTTGGGTCCTTCCCTTGTTTGCAGTTTGGAGAACTTCGTTGGGAAAGTGTTGCCCTGCTATAATAGGCAGCTATGTGGTAAATCCGGGGTATTGTACAAATACTGTACTCCGCTCCAGTATTGCCAAATCTTTTACTACTTTACAAGCCCTATAAGTAGCACAAGGCCCTAAAGTGTCCTCATCTCCGCTGCATCTACGAGGTCTACCTGTGGGGTTTAGAAAATTATGATGTAGGGCTCTTAGTGAAAAACTACTGTACCTAAAAAAAAAATTAGTCTGGCCCATCATTTTGCATAATTTTGCAGCATTGCGTTCAGAGAGTCAAAACGTTTTATTTTTCCATTGACGCAGCTGTGTGAGGGCTTGGTTTTTGTGGAACAAGCTGTAATTTTTATTGGTTTCATTTTGGCGTACATGTGGTGTTTTTGGTTGTTTAGCACAATTCCATTTTTTGGGAGATGAGGAAACCAAAAAACAGCAATTCTAGTATTTATTTTTTTTCGACAGTGTTCACCGTGCAGTATAAACAACATGTTAACTTTTATTCTGCGGGTTGATACGATTACAGAAATTACCAAGTATATACTGTGTTTTTTTTTTTAGTTTTACTACTTTCCCACAATAAAAATACTGTTTTCTAAAAAAAAAAAAAAAATAAAACTTTTCCGTGTCGCTATTTTCGAAGAGGCATAACTTTATTTTTCAGTAGATATCGCTGTGGGAGTGCTTGTTTTTTGCGGGACGAACTGTCGGTTTTGTGGCTGCCGTTTTGGAGTACTTGCGACTTTTTTGATCACTTTTTATTAAATTTTTATTTAATTTTTTAGAGACCAGGTGACCAAAAAGCAAAATTGTCATTGTTTTTAATTAACACTTTTGACGGTGTTCACCTTGCGGTAAAAAAAATAACATGATATCCACGGGCAAAGCGTCGACAGCACTCTGGCTCGAGATTCCACTCCTAGAGGTATCCCCAATAGAGCAAACTATGAGGGGGGGGGGGTGTGGCACGATCTACAGAGGGCACTGTGTCACTATCTAAGAAGGGGCTGCCCAATCTTGACATTCTTGTGTCTGCCAACTGAGCCGCCGGACTGCATTTAGCGACGCTTAAACTGGAGAACAGGATTGTTAAAATACACGTGGAGTAAACTCGCAAATTTCCATTAACCCCTTAACGACCAAGGACGAAAATGAACGTCATGGTCGGCTGCTAGTTCCCGCACCATGACGTTCATTTTCGTCCGCATTTCAAACTGTCACTCTGTGTAAACACAGAGTGACAGACCCGCGCTGACAGTTGTCCCCGACAGCTGAGACATCAGTCTTGCCGGACAGCGGACCATCGCCGCTGATTTCGGCAGTTAACCCCTTAAGTGCGGCGACGGATTGCAGTCGCCGCATTTAAGTGATTTGAAGCACATCGGCAGCCCCCACGAAGTGATCGTGGGGGCTACCGATGCTTGTCACGGCAATCGGAGGTCAGATAATGACCTCCGGGTTGCCATGTACGGAAGCCTCGGAGGAACGGCCTCCGGCCGTTCCTCCTCTGCTTCCTGTCAGTGTGACAGTCACGTCACAATGACAGTTAGAGTACATTACACTACGTGTGTAGTGTAATGTACTCTAGCAGCGATCAAAGCTGCAAGACTAAGTGTCCCCTAGTGGGACAAGTTAAAAAAGTAATAAAAATGTTTTAAAAAAAGTGTAAAAATAAAAGTTATAAGTTCTATAAACACTAAATGCTTTTTTTCCTATAATAAGACTTTTATTATAGAAAAAAAATGAACACGTTAAAAAAAGTACACATATTTGGTATCACCGCGTATAAAACTATAATGTTAATTTTTCCCGCATGATGAACACCCCAAAAAAAATCAATAAAAAACTACGACAGAATCGCAATTTTTTTGGTCACCACCGCTCCCTAAATAAAGAATAAAAAGTGATCAAAAAGTCGCATGTACCCGAAAATAGTACCAATAAAAACTTCTATCCGTCCCGCAAAAAACAAGCCCTTACACAGCTTTTTTGACTAAAAAATTCAAAAATTACGGCTCTCAGAATATGGTGACACAGAATTTTTTTTTTTTATAAATAAGTCATTTTATTGCGCAAACGCTAAAAAAAAGGACCAAACCTATATACATATGGTATCGCCGTAATTGTACCAACCCGCAGAATAAAGTAAAAATGTCACCTATAGCCTACGGTGAGCGCCGCAAAAAGAAAACCTAAAAAACGGTGTCAGAATTCCTGTTTTTTGCTCAGGATTGCAAAAAAATTTAATAAAAAGTGATCAAAAAAAATCGCATGTACCCCAAAATGGTACCAATGAAAACTTCAGATTGTCCCGCAACAAATAAGCCTTCACAGGGCTCCGGTGGTGAAAAAATAAAAAAGTTCTGGCTCTCAGAATATGGCGATGCAAAATGTGCAGAGTGTCCAAAAGCGGATAAGATCAGGCGCCATTTATCAGTGCGACACCGGCCACATATCTGCGGATTATTATTTATTTACCCTCTTATTATGCCCTGATGTTCTCCGCACAGATTACATACATATGCCCCCCACATTATAAACTGAAATACCAGCGAAACCCAAAACAGAAACCTACCAAGCAAAATCTGCGCTCCAAAAGCAAAATGGCGTCCCTTCTGATCCCTACAGTGTGCCCAAGCAGCAGTTTGCGCCCACACATATGGCGTCGCCATACCCGAGAGAACCCGCTTAACGTTTTATGAGGTATTTGTCTTCTGTGGCACAAACTGGGCACAACATATTATGCACTAAAATGGCGTATCAGTGGAAAATTGCAATTTTCACTTTGAACCATCCGCTGCGCATTAACCCCTTTGCGCACCATGACTTAATTGCCCGTCATGATGCGGCGGTTGATGTATGGAGCCGGCTCACGTGCTGAGCCCGCTCCATACGCTGCGGGTGTCGGCTGTGTATTACAGCAGGCCCCCTCGGTACTAACGGACAGGTACCGCGATCGCTCTGTTACAGAAGCCTGTAAGAATAACAATATACTGCAATACATTAGTATTGCAGTGTATTGTACCAGTGATCCAATAATCGCTGGATCAAGTCCCCTAAGGGGATTGATTAATAAAATGTGTAGAAGAATTATAGTTATTAGTAGTGAGATTTTTTTTTTTTAAAGTTAAAAAAACAAAACACCTTTTCGCGTTTTTCTTCTAAAGTAATGTAAAAAAATGAACAAAATTGGTATCGCTACGTCCGTAAAAGTTCGAACTATTACAATATACCAATATTTAATTTGCACAGTGAACACCTTAAAAAAATTTAATAATTGAAACCGCCAAAATCGCAATTTTTTTTTTTTTGTCACCTTCGCTCTAAAAAAAAAATGTAATACAACTTTTGAATCACTTTTTATGTACCCAAAAATGTTACCAATAAAAACTGCAGCTCCTCCCGCAAGAAATAAGCCCTCACACCGCTCTATTGATGGAAAAATAAAAAAGTTATGGCTCTTGGAAAGCGGGGAGTGAAAATCTAAAATATGAAAGCAAAAAATGGATCAGTCCTGAAAGGGTTAATTCATTTCTAATGAAAAAACGTATGACAACATGTTGGGTATTTCCGTACTCGGGAGAAATTGCTTTATAAAAAATTGTTGTTTTTTTCCTCCTTTATCCCTTGTAAAAATGAGAAAATGCAACGTTTTAGTGGAAAAAATTTTGATATTAATTTTCGCGCCCTAATTCCAATAAACTCTGCAAAAGACCCGTGGGGTCTAAATGCTCACTATACCCCTAGAAAAATTCCTTGAAGGTTTTTCCAAAATGGGGTCACTTTTGGTGGGTTTCCACTGTTTTGGTCCCTCCAGTGCATTGCAAATGCGACATGGCACCGAAAACAATTCCAGCAAAATCATAAATCCAAATGGCGCTCCTTCCCTTCTGAGCCCTGCTGTGGGTCCAAACAGCAGTTTATTACCACATATGGGGTATTGTCGTAATCGGGAGACATTGCTTTACAAATGTTGGGGTGCATTTTCTTCGTTATTCCTTGTAAATAATAAAAATTTCTATGTTTCAGAAAAAAAGTACATTTTAATTTTTACAGACTAATTTCAATATATTTAGCGAAAAACCTGTGTGGTCAAAATGCTAACTATACCCCTAGATAAATACCTTAAGGGGTCTAGTTTTCGAAGTGGGGTCGTTTATGGGGAGTTTCTATTATTCTGGCAGCTCAAAGCTTCTCCAAATGTACATTGGGGCCTAAAACATTTTCAAGCAAAATATGAGTCCTGAAAGCCTCCGGGTGCTCCCTTCCTTTTGGGTCCTGCCGTGTGTCCAGGCAGCGCATTAGGGCCACAATGTGGGTATTTTTGAAAACAGGAGAAACAGGGTGATAGATTTTGTGGTGTGTTTCTTCATTCTCATGGTCGCTTTACAAAGAAATTGGTCTTCAAACTGATACTTATATGAAAAAAAGTGAATTTTTTTTTTTCACCTGCTATGTATTAAATTTAGCAACAAAACTGTGGGGTCAAAATACTTACTATACCCTTAGGTAAATACCTTAAGGGGTCTAGTTTTCTAAATGGGGTCATTTGTGGGGGTTTCCACCATTCTGACACCTATGAGCCTCTGAAAACCTGGCTTGGTGCAGGAAAACAAAATGTACTTCAAAATTTATAAAATTATTATTCAATTTGTAAGTCCTCTAAATTGCTGAAAATTTATTTTATTTTTTCAAAAGTGCTACCAAAATGGAGTAAAGAGATAGAAATATATATTTAATTAAAAAAAATTGTACAGTATGTATGTACATATGTGACATATTGCAGTTAAAAATAGGGGAAAATGGTAATTTTTACAAAATTTCTTCCATTTTTCTATTTTTTAATTAATTTCCGCAAATCGTATCAGACTACTTTTACCACTAAAAATAAAACCAAAATATGACACAAAAACAATGTCAGAATTACTTGGATATTCAAAATTTTCACAGAGTTATTCTCTGATAAAGTCAGACATACCAGATTTGACAAATCTGGCTTGGTCATTAAGGTACAAACATGCCCGGTCATTAAGGGGTTACGTTTAAACTGAACGGTATTATTATAGTAATGTAGTATTGTTATAGTAATGTAGTATTGTTATAGTAATGTAGTATTGTTATAGTAATGTAGTATTGTTATAGTAATGTAGTATTATTATAGTAGTATTGTAGTAGTGTAGTATTGTAGTAGTAATGTAGTATTGTTACAGTAATGTACTATTATTATAGTAGTGTAGCATTGTTATAGTAATGTACTATTATAGTAGTATTGTTATAGTAATTTAGTATTATAGTAATGTAGTATTAGTATAGTAATGTAGGATTGTTATAGTAATGTTGTAGTAGTAATGTAGGCTTGTTATAGTAACGTAGTTTGTTATAACTAATTAATTAACAATAATTTTGTATTGTTTCATATTTGAAAGTAATGCGGCCTGTCAACTTCACATTTTTTCTATGTGCGGCCCATTTACCCGGCCGAGTTTGAGACCCCTTCTTTAGACTATTTTCACAATGCTCACAAAGTGCATAATGAGATGTCCTTCACAAACATCTCATCATGTCTGTAAGTACATTTATGTCAATGTAGTATTTCAACGTGTAAATTTCAGACAGTTCTGGATGTTGTGCTTCTTTTCACTGCTAATGAATGCATCACAATAAGTATATACCTGAATTTGTGTAGACGTTCTCCATATCCTGTCATTTTAACTTTATTTTTGTGTAGCATATGTTATATGCATTCCATTTTTGACACTGTAAATCGCAAGATACTGCTGTGTTTCTAATAAATGTACTTTTTTTGTTTACTAGTCTCATCCTCTTTCCGCTCCGAGAAGCCCACCAGAACACCTAGCAACCGCAGCTCCAGTAAGTGACAAGTACTTTATTTCATGTACCTGATCTAGTCAGCCATAACAGAAGCCATCAATCCAACTTTACCTTTTCATGCAAAATTTTATCTTTCTTGCCATTATTTCTACTTCTAGCACCACTGGACCAACCATGTTGTAAAGCTTTGTATGATTTTGATCCTGAAAATGATGGAGAGCTTGGCTTTCGTGAAGGTGATATTATCACTCTGACCAATCAGATTGATGAAAACTGGTATGAAGGAATGATCAATGGGTTGTCTGGATTTTTCCCCTTGAACTACGTGGAGGTTCTGGTTCCATTACCTCAATGAAGACTTCATTATGCTATTGGCAAAGAAAGCCGTTATCCAGCCTTTCACTTCACAAAGGACCAAATTACTGGGATGCTTATTACATCACTCCTTTGAGTAGGAGAATGCCTCATTTCCCATTGAGCAGAAAGTGGTAATGCTTTATTGATATTGGTGCATTAGCTTCAGAACACTACGTATATACATGATTCCGTCCATATAACTTCTGTTATAGCTCTCTTTATGGACTTTATGTATGAAGAGATTCATTATAACATTACCTAACTTGTAAAACACTACGGTCTTTAGCACAGTAACTGTATTGTCTCCAGAAAGTAATTCTAAATTTTTTTACCGTTAATTGGCCTCTGATAAAGGGGCAGATATGATGTATCGCAACTACGTGAGGTAATGTTAGGGCTCTTGTATTCTTTTATATTTCTTTTTAATCTGCTACTCTAAAAAGAATTTATCCTGACTATATAAATACAAATGCTTGTAACCTTTATATATGTTACTATTTGTATTGTTACAGTAAATGTTATTTTTTTTCATATTTTTATCTATCTCAATAGCACAGGCTGATGGCCTTCAGATGTGAGTTAAATTCTTGTATTAAAGAATATCAACATCTATCTCCATGGATGCTTCATCTTCTATTCTTTAAGGGCTAACACATACATTTCATGTTTCCATTTACTTGCAATAAATACTCTATTGAACCCAGCATCCGACCTTAAGCTAGTAACTCTCAGTTCAGAATGTATTTTCCAATGATATCTTCAAACAGAAGTGTGCATTTAACTGAATTTATAACTCCCTTTGAGCGCTCTAGACAAAATGTAGTGTTGGTTAAAATTTAATTGTACAGCAAGGGTCTCTGTTGTACAGTCTCTGCATCCATTGGGTGCAGTTTTTTACAGAGCGCATGTAGAGGAGAAAAAGCTTCATACATAGCCATCTGACGAAGCTTAGTGACGTTCCAACTGGCATCTACTTTGGTTAACTGTATACATGTAGGTGCAAGAACAGGTCAGCCATGATGTGAGAGGCCACACCAGTTCACAGAATAAAGCTATAAATAAAGAACGATGTCATGAACTATGTAGCCGTGGAAGCACATTCAAATTGCATTTAACTAGCCATCAGTCAAAGATGAAACTTGATTTGGCAGGTGCCAATAGAATGCTTCCCACCCAAATTTTTATTGCCACTGTAAAGTTTAGCGGAGGAAGAATTATAGTCTAGGACTAGATTTCATTATTTTGCCTGAGCCCTTTAGGTCAAGTCGAGTGGAATTTAAATTTTAAAGAAAAAACATTAAATATTTGTTTGCATCCAAACAGAAATGGGCCTTCCCCAAATTGTTGCCACAAAGCAAGGTCCATAAAAAAAGAACCCAACTAACACATTTAGGATAGACTGGACCTATGACCGTACGCTCGTCTGTATGGCCCAACATTGGTTCCTGACCTGTATATCAAGCAATAGTGAGAATTCCTAAAACTCTGCCAAAATCTGGTAGAAAGCCTCCCCCAAGAGTGGAAGCTTTTCTAGCAGGAAAAGGTCCAGACCCAATGTTAATGCCTGTATTTTTAAAACGTGAAGTTCAACAGGCACTTGCAGCTGTCCACATACTTTTGGCTGTGTATGTTATTCTCTATACCATTGTCAGAGAGAGCTTTTTTTTCTTTGTACACCTCAGCAAGATTGATAAATTTGTACAAAGAAGCAAGTTACTAGAACCATCTTAGAAATTGTAGAAATATTTTACACAATAGACTTACTTACATAGCATAAAACTAAGGAAATTCATTCAAATAGTCAGTAAACCAAACTTCTGACTCCTCTATTTTACAGCTCCGACTCCTTCATAAATGTCTCATATATAATAATCCCGGTTGTCTGCTCGCTGTGTATAAATCTATATTAAAGAGAAAAGAAACAGGCGCTTCATGGTGCAGTACTTTAGGTAAAAATATAAAAGGTTGATAGACTGTAAGAAAGCTGCTCACCTTGTCAGGTTGTTCGTATTCCGGCACAGTGCTGCGGAGAATTATCAAATAGAGTGTTACTTTGTCGCTTTTCCTTCCCAAGGTGATATGGAGAATCCGTGGATTATCAACAGCAATGGAAAGAATGTTGTAAAAACATGGGGAAATTGGGTTCTGACATATATTCCAAACTGACAACATTCAATGTGAAAGTTAAAAAAAACTATATATAACAAGCAACGCGATTTGGCGCTGTACTAGCGGATTCTTCAGGCCTGGATAGTAGCACATGTAAACAACATATAACTAGTATGTGCAGGTACATGGGTGGGAGGAGAAAATTACAGAAAGACCGCCCCTTTTAAAAATACTATCCTATCATGCGATCACAGCAATAACACAGAATGTATGTTTAATATGCGAAAGTATATTAAACATACAGGAAAAAATACAAATGTATTGTATGACCTATGCCCTCTCAGGGTTAACCAAGGCATCATAGATCATACAGGGTGATTCAAAAAGGATGGTGCAAAAGTGAAGGCCATTGACTGAAAATCAAAGCTCATAGCAACTAATCACAGCACAGCTTTAATTTTTAAGAGCCAAATTTCAAATGTGCTTACATAGTGTGACATACGATGGCGGCGTTGAAGCAAGGAAAACCTCTGAGTGTTGGAATTTGCAAGAACGGGGTCTGTTATGAAACTTTCAGAATAAATTTGGTAAATGTGCTCCACATAGAAATTGCGTTTCGCGTTGGGTGAAACAATTCGAAACCACTGGGTGTTTGTCATGGGAAAAGTTTGGGCAGCTCAAGAAGAGAGAGTGAACAGGATTCAAGCAGTGTACAAGCATAGTCCTGGAAAGTCGACCAGGCTGACTAGTATAGAACTATAGGTGCCACAAACCACAGTATGGCCTATTTTACGAAAACGTCTTAGTTGTAAGCCATATAGATTATATTTTCAGGAGCTGAAACCAGATTGACAAATCGAAACGCTGCAATTTTGCATTAACTTGCAGGGCCGATTGGAAGAGGCTGCTGTTCAGCGATGAGGCTTCCTTTCATGTCAGGGGGAAGGTCAATCGCCACAACGTTCGAATTTAGCACTCAGAAAAACCATGTGCCCTTAACGAGCACATGACGGACTGCAATGAGCAGGTGCAAAGTCTATGGTCCCTTCTACCTGGACATGTTAAAGGAATGGCTTCTGCCACAGACTACGTGTGGCAGATTTTCCTCAAACAGCAGGATGGTGCACCTCCGCATTTCCATTTGGATGTTCGCCAATACCTGAATGAAACCCTACCGGAAAGTTGCATCGGCCGTGCTGGAAACAACAATTCACCAATGTTGCGCTGGCCTCATTGATTGCCATATCGAGCACCCTGCAACTTTCTTTGGGGCTAAATCAAGGACTCGTATCCCCCCCCCCCCCCATCCACAGGATCTGAACGCTCTGAGTCAATGCATCATTGAAACAGAGCGTCCATATCTGAGGATATGCTGGCACACTTCTGGACAGAACTGGACTACCGCCTAGACCTCTGCCGTGTGACTTTTCATGTTAATAAATTTTGTGTTTATGTTCTCTCGGTTATGAATACAGAGGCTATCATTTTGCACCATCCTTTTTGAATCACCCAGTATTTCTAGTAAGGGGTGACAGTACATAAAATAAACATATATGCAGTATAAAACATTTTGTGTATAAATGTCTAAAGCTATCAAATCTATAGTAAAATTAATAACTTCATTCTCTGGCCAGTGTGGACTTATCTTGTCTGGTTACAAAAGTATCTATCTCAGCCGTTCGTATTGGTGGTTATTATTTGTAAGGAAAGTGTTTTGACTACATATTATGTTTTTATTTCTTTTAGATCGATTTGCTGTCTGGTGGGAGGAATAGTCGCTTTGGGGTCCCTAGGAGAATAGCACTAGCAAACCCAAACTGTTTTAACCCCGTCGCGCCATTTCACGTACAGTTACGTGATGGGATATGGCCTTTTTGCGCATCTCCACTTAACTGTACGTGATGGAGATGAAGCTGGCTCAGGAGCTGAGCCAGCGACATCACCGCCGGGTGACAGCTGTATGTTACAGCTGGCACCCTGAGGTATCGGCCAGCACCGGAGCTAGCCTCCAATCCGACCGATTAACCCCTCACATGCTGCGTTCAATAGAGATCGCAGCATGTGAGGAGTTTATAGCCACAGGCACCCCAGCAACGTGATCGCTGGGTTGCCGGTGGCTGCAAAGGCGATCGGAGGGCTAATACTTACCTCCCGGTCCGCCAGTAACGGAATCCTCCTATGCCCCGTCGTCGGCGGGGCCCAGGAGGCTTCCGGTACCATCGGCAAGATGGCGCCGGCTCAGCTTCCGGCTCAGAAGCTGAGCCGGCGTCATCAGCAGTGGGTGTCCGCTGTATGTTACAGCGGACACCCCGATCTATCGGCAGGAACCGGAGCTAGCTCCGATTCCTACCATTAACCCCTTCAATGCAGCGATTCAATGCAATCGCTGCATCAAAGTGGTTTGTATGCAATCGGCAGCCGTGCCATACGATGGCAAGGCTGGCGACTGTTACTATGGCAACAGGATGCCTAACAATGGCTTCCTATCTGCCATTACGTTAGCCGATTAGGCCCCGCCCGGAGGCGGAGCCTGATCTGCTTGCTGTCCCAGTGAACAACTGACAGTTCTAATACATTGCACTACATAGGTAGTGCAATGTATTAGAACATCAAACAAACATTTGGACCTTCAAGTCCCCTAGTGGGACTAAAGAAAAGTGTAAAAATAAAAGTTGTAAAAAATACAATAAAAGTTTCAAATAATAACACAAAACACAATCGCCCTTTTTCTCAAGTCATTTATTATTGAAAAAAAATAATAAAGCCATACATATTTGGTATCGCCGCGACCGTAACGACTTTAACTATAAAAATATTATGTTATTTATTCCGCAAAGTGAACGTCGTAAAAAAAATAACTAAAAAATACTGACATAATTGCTATTTTTTAGTCACTTTGTCTTCCAAAAATTAAAATAAAAAGTGATCAAAAACTCGCATGTACCTAAAAATGGTACCTATAAAAACTATAACTTGTCTCGCTAAAAACAAGCCCTCATACAGCTCCGTCGACGAAAAATGTAAAACCGTTATGGCTCTCACAACTTGGCGACAGAAAAAATCCATTCTCTTTACAAAAGTTATTTTATTGTGCAAAAGTTGTAAAACATAAAAAAGTGCTATAAATTAGGTATTACCGGAATCGGACTGACCCGCAGAATAAAGCTAACATGTAATTTATAATGCAGGGTGAACGCTGTATAAAAAAACTAAAAAATGATGCCAGAATCGCTATTTTTAGTCACTTCAGCACCTTAAAATTTTTTTATAAATAGGGATCAAAAAGTCGCATGTACCCCAAAATGGTACCAATAAAAACTACAGCTCGTCCCACAAAAAAAACAGCCCTCATACCACTACGTCTATGAAAAAATAAAATTCGTCAAGGCACCAATAAGCCAGGAAATAAAAATATGCAGTTGTGCCGGCCCGAGGGGAACCTTTCTTCTGTTTCAAGTGGCGAAATATCAAGGCCCCTAAAATTAGGGAACCAGGAAGGGGAGGACCCAAACATATTTGCTGGAAGTGAGGGTGCCCGAATTATACCAGGACAACACTTTCCCAGCAAAATTCCACAAACTGCAAAGGTGCCGAGTGTGGACCAAAAGGGGAATAAGCAAAGACCATTTATTAGTGCGACACCGGCCTGTGCAGAAAGGATTGTGTCACAGCATAACACACATCTATGAATTATTTTATTGTTTTTTTTTACCCCACTATACCACCTGACTATGCCCCTTATATACTCCGCCCGCCTTACATGTACCCCCACGTTATAAACTGAAACACCAGTAAGACTCCAAACAAAACTACTACAAGCAAAATCCACGCTCCAAAAGCCAAATGGAGCTACCTCCCTTCTGAACCCTACAGTGTGCCCGAACAGCAGTTTACTTCCACATATATGGCATCGGCATACCCGGGAGAACCCTTTTAACAATTTTTGGGGTGTTTGTCTCCAGTGGCACAAGCTGGGCGCCACATATTGGCATATCTATTTAAAAACATTTTCACTCTGGCAGAAATTGGTGTGCACTCGATGTTGCAATCACCTGTGGGGTTAATATGCTCACTACACCCCTAGGTGAATACCTTGAGGGGTGTAGTTTCCAAAATGGGGTCACTTCTGGGGGGTTTCCACTGTTTTGGTCCCACAGGGACTTTGCAAATGCGACATAGTGACCAGAAACCAATCCAGCAAAATCTGTACTCCAAAAGCCATATGGCGCTCCTTCCCTTCTGAGCCCTACTCTGTGCCCCAATCAGCAGTTTATGACCATATGTGGTATTGCCGTACACAGGAGAAGTTGCTTTACAAGTGTTGGGGTGCTTTTTTTCATTTATTTGTTGAGAATATGAAACATTTTCAGCTAAAACTACATCTTATTGAAGAAAAAGGATTTTTTTTATTTTCACTCCCCAATTCTAATAAAATCTATGAAACACCTGTGGGGTCAAAATGCTCACTACACCCCTAGATGAATTCCTCAAGGGGTGTAATTTTGTGAATCGAGTCACTATAAGGCCTCATTTACACGAGCGTAATATACGCGCGTGCACCTATATTACTCTGGGGCAGTGCAGACGATGCGTGAATTTTGCGCAGCGCGAGTGCGTTGCGTAAAACTCACGACATGTTCTATAATCGTGCGTTTTTCGCGCATCACGCACCCATTGAAGTCAATGGGTGCATGAAAACCACGAAGGTCGCACGGAAGCACTTCCGTGCGAACTGCGTGATTCGCGCAAGAGCTGTCAAACTGAATGTAAACAGAAAAGCACCACGTGCTTTTCTGTTTACAAACATCCGAACGGAGTGTCTTAGACATGAGCGAACCGAACTTTACCGCGTTCGGCCGAACTCGTTTTGACCGAACCCGGCAGGAGACAGTCACTGTGCAGGGTGCTGAAAGAGTTAAACTGGTTCAGCACCCTGGACAGTGACTTCCGATTCCAATATACGTGAACGTGTAAAAAAAAAAAAAAAGTTCTGACTTACCGATAACTCCCGGCTTCTTCCTCCAGTCTGACCTCCCGGGATGACAATTCAGTCCAAGTGACAGCTGCAGCCAATCACAAGCCAAGCACAGGCTGCAGCGGTCACATGGACTGCCGCGTCATCCAGGGAGGTGGGGCCAGATGTCAAGAGAGGCGCGTCACCAAGGACGCGTCACCAAGGCAACGGCCGGGAAGTTCTCGGTAAGTACGAACCTCTTTTTTTTTTTAAACCGGTTACTCGATATGGTGATCGGAATTCACTGTCGAGGGTGCTGAAAGAGTTACTGCCGATCAGTTAGCTCTTTCAGCACCATGGACAGTGACTGACGTCGACTAGCCTCATCTCTATGATGGCGGCTGCGCGAAAATCACGCAGCCGCGCATCATACACGGATGACACACGGAGCTGTCAAGTGCCTTTTGCGCATGCAAAACGCTGCGTTTTTTTGCGCGCACAAAACGCACACGCTCGTGTAAATGAGGCCTAAGACCTACAATCTCCAACGAGGAACAAGACTATTGTACCCCGTTTGAGCAAATCCTTAAGTGCCCATTCGACTTAATGACCTTAATGACTATCTCTTATCTACAAAAGAATATAGCGGAATTGAAGACCCAAATATCATCAGCCGAACATCAATTGAAGGCTACAATGTCTACTACGGATTCCAACGACTTTGATGGCAAGCTAAAATCCATTCTGAGCACAAACAGGAGTGATGTGGAGTCACAAAAGAGAAAAATGCTCCAGAGGGACCTGGATGACTACAACAATCACAGAGTCTATAGATGGCAGGAAGGATATACCGCCATAAGAACAACACATAGAGGCCAATACAACTCCTCAGAATCGTCTCATTCAGTATCCGGCGGTATGGGGCAGGAGTTCTACCAACAAAGAGTATACAGCAATCGTTTTTTAGGACGTCGGGGCAGACGCCCAAGAAGAGGACGAGGAGAGGTTGGAAACAACACAGAAGAAGCCAATCGAACCATGGAGACTAGGTCCCAGGTATACGCCACAATCATTAGTTGTTAATATTTCTTCTAAAACCCTGGGTCCTGCACAAGTACTCCTTTTCCAGAACGGCCTTTCCTTTTGCCGTTCTTATAGATACGATTTGTTCCAGCTCGATATGGACCTAAATCGTCTCTACTGATCCCTACGCCTCCGGGTTTATTTCTCCGGCATGGAGGAATCCTGAAGAAACAAGGAGTCCATAACGATTACCCCCAGAATCACCTCAAGAGACTTGGACCTGAGATACAAAAGTTTATTCTACCCTCCCAAAAACTCACCTGCCCTCGAGACATTCATCAATCTAGTCCACAGGGATGTGGACAGATTTCATCATGACTTTGGATTGGGCCATTTTAAAAGTCAGGCCAATCTGAGTAGTCTGGATAGACAGGCCTTATCTTCCCTTACCGGAGATAAGTATTTGGTAATCAAACCTGCAGATAAGGGGGGAGCCATTGTGGTTATGGAAAGATCTACTTACTTTAGTGAGATCCACAGGCAATTACGGGATACCACTGGCTACCTACGCATCAGTCAGGACCCCACCCACATCATAGCCCATAAGATCAAAGGTACTCTTAGAGACGCGCATAAGTGAGGGTACCATAAATCAGAACACCACTACCTACCTGACCAACAGATATCCGTTTATACCAGTATTTTATACTTTGCCAAAAATACATAAGGGCATTGACCATCCACCAGGCCGCCCTATTGTGGCTTCAACACACCATCTTTTCGCCACTCTCTAGATTCATGGCAAAACTACTGACCCTATTAGTGAAAAATACGAGATCATTCTTATTGGATACATCTCACTTCCTAGGGATCATACATGCTGTCACGGGCACAGGGTATGTGGACCCACTAGGCCGCTCCGCCGTAGCGGGGAGGCAGCTGACCAGGTCACAGTCTATGCGGAAGTAAATGGCAGACCGTAATGCTTGGGTAACTGAAATAGTCCGGGCGGTGGCTGTGGCTTCAGCACGGATGAAGGCAGGTGCGACAAGTGGCGCCTGACGTGGCGGGCAATATCCGATGAAGCGGTAGACACTTGGCGTGGCAGATGGCACTTGACGTGGCAGATGGCTCTTGACGCTGGTAGGCACAGGAACAATACGGAATACAGGAACGGTAACGGCACGGGTAACAGCTGGAACGGGAAACAATAAGGAACCATTTGCGAGACAGACTGGGAAAGACTAACAACGCTCAGGCATCAAACTAGGGGGCTGGACCCCTCTTATAGCCCAGGGTACTCACGGGTCAAAGGTCGTTCAAGATGTCCGGTGCGCGCGCTGCCCCTTTAAGAGCGGGCTCCGGCGGAGGTGAGTGGATGCAAGCGCTGGCGTCTCCTGAGGAGGAGGCTGGGGCCAGCGCTTGCCGACTCGTGGCTGTCAGCGGGAGGCTGGAGCGGACAGTCCGCAGCCACGGACATTACAGTATCCCCCCTCTTCTTGGGACCGGAGCGAGAGAGAAACTTCTTTAGAAGAGTAGGGGCATTAAGGTTCTCCTCTGGTTCCCAGGACCTCTCTTCGGGACCAAACCCCCTCCAATCCACCAAATAAAAGGTCTTTCCTCTCACTCTCTTGGTGTCCAAGATCTCCTTGACCTCAAAGATGTCCGAGGAGCCGCTGGGAGCAACCGCAGGGCTGCGAGTCTTGGAACAGCGGTTTAGAATAACAGGCTTCAGGAGGGAGACGTGGAAGGAGTTGGGAATCCTGAGGGTAGGAGGCAGCCGAAGCTTGTAGGCGACAGGGTTGATCTGCTACAGGACCTCGAATGGTCCAAGGAACCTGGGAGCGAACTTGTATGAGGGCACCTTCAAGCGAATGTTCCGAGAGGACAGCCAGACTTTAGTCCCCGGAAGATACTGAGGTGGCTCTCTTGTCTTGGTATCTGCCTTTCGCTTCATGCGATCTACTGCCAGCAAAATAGAGGACCGGGTCTGTTGCCAGATTTGCAGGAAGTCCCCATATGCAGAGTCAGCAGCGGGAACCTGAGATGAAGTCGACACAGGAAGAGGGACTCAGGGATGTTGACTGTACACGATGTGAAATGGAGTGGAAGTGGTGGACTCACTTGTATGGTTGTTATATGAAAACTCGGCCTCAAGGAAGAAGCTGTACCCAATTACCGTGCTGAGAAGAGATGAAGGGGCGGAGATAATTTTCCATGATCTGGTTGATCCTCTCAACTTGCCCATTGGATTGGGGGTGATAGGCAGAGGAAAACTCCAAACTCACATCCAGGAGTTTACAGAGTGCTCTCCAGAATTTAGAGGTAAACTGAACCCACCGGTCGGACACGATGTGAAGAGGCAGGCCATGCAAGCGAAATATGTGCTGAATGAAGAGACTCGCCAGTCGGGGAGCAGAAGGTAGGCCGGTCAGCGGGATAAAATGTGCCAGCTTAGAGAACCGGTCCACCACCACCCAGATGGTGTTGCATCCTGCTGAGAGAGGAAGGTCTGTGACGAAGTCCATTGCGATGTGCTGCCAGGGGGCACTGGGTACAGGCAGGGGTTGAAGCAGGCCGGCAGGCTTGGAGTGAGTCTCTTTATTAGAGGCACACACCGTGCAAGCAGAGACAAAGTACAGAACAGCCTTAGGTAGCGTGGGCCACCAAAAGTGACGAGTAATTAGGTCTTGGGTTTTACGGACACCAGTGTGCCCAGCTAGTTTAGAACTGTGTCCCCAGCGGAGAATTCTTTTTCTGTCTGCCAACCGAACAAAAGTTCTCCCCGGAGGGATATTCCTTAGCTGCAGAGGATTGGCGGTGACAACGCAGGATGGGTCTATGATCGTCTGAAGGGACTCCACCGTGTCTTCCGTCTCAAATGATCTGGACAGGGCATCGGCCCTCACATTCTTGTCAGCGGGACGGTAGTGGAGCAGAAATTGGAAACGGGTGAAGAACAGTGACCACCTGGCTTGACGGGGATTCAGTCTTTGAGTGGACTGAAGGTAGGTGAGGTTCTTGTGGTCGGTGAAGATCAGGATGGGGTGAGCTGCGCCTTCTAAAAGATGTCTCCACTCCTCCAGGGCCAATTTGATAGCCAGTAGCTCCCGATCTCCAATGGAGTAATTGCGCTCAGCAGAGGAAAACAGTCTTGAGTAGTAGCCACATACTACTGCTGTAATGACAGGGATAGGGAAACAGACAAGTGAGCCCTAATCTACCCGCCACTCAGTCCCTGCCTACTTGCAACGACCCGCCCTAGGCGACGGGGTACAACTGGGCGACGGTCCCTACACTCAATAAGTGCACGACAGACAACAGACAAGGAAACACAGAACAAAGGGAAACGGGGCTGTTGCCCACGGCAACACCGTGAGCAACAAGAGTAATAAACGAGCCGAGTCAAACCAGGAGAGTACGAGGTGCCAAACGTAGAGCAGGAGAGTAGTGAACAAGCCGAGTCAAACCAGGAGTGTACGAGGTAACAAACGCAGAGCAGGAGAGTAGTCAGTAAGCCAGGGTCAATATGAAGCAGGGTCAAATAGTTCAGAAGCTGCAGCAGGGCCAGGAAACCAACAGAGAAGAATCAAAAGCAAGGAGGAACAGGAAAGGCAGGTATAAATAGACAGAGGGCGGGAGCTAGCTCCGTCTGGCCAGGCTGTGATAGGCTCTCCCACTCCTAAGCCTGCCACCCTGAGTGGTGGAAGATGGAGTCAGTCTCACAGACATAGAAGCAGGTGCAGACTGATTACCTATGGACGTGGATACAGAAGCTGTGCCTGGCAGATCCTTAACAGTACCCCCCCTTTTATGAGGGGCCACCGGACCCTTTCTAGATGGACCTGGTTTATTGGGGAAACGAAGGTGGAACCTCCTAACCAATACCCCAGCGTGAACATCCCGGGCGGGTACCCAAGTCCTCTTCTCAGGCCCGTATCCTTTTCCAATGGACCAGGTACTGGAGGGAGCCTTGGACCATCTTGCTGTCCACAATCTTGGCCACCTCGAATTCTACCCCCTCAGGGGTGAGAACGGGCACAGGAGGTTTCCTCGAGGGAGCCAAGGTCGGGGAGCAGCATTTAAGGAGGGAGGCATGAAGCAAGTCGTGTACTCGAAAAGATGGGGGCAACTCCAGTCGGAAGGAGACAGGATTGAGGACTTCAATGACCTTGTACGGCCCTATAAACCGGGGAGCAAACTTCTTGGACGGGACTTTAAGGCGCAAGTTCTTTGACGATAGCCACACCAGATCCCCGACAATAAACAAGGGGTTAGCAGAACGTCTTCTATCTGCCTGAGTTTTTTGTATGCTCTGGGACGCCTCTAGGTTCTTCTGAACCTGGGCCCAGACTGTGCACAGTTCCCGATGAACGACATCTACCTCGGGATTGTTGGAACTACCAGGTGAAACGGAGGAGAACCGTGGATTAAACCCAAAATTACAGAAAAAGGGGGAGACCCCTGACGAGTTACTGACCCGGTTATTAAGGGAAAATTCGTCGAGGGGAATGAATGAGACCCAATCATATTGACAGTCAGAGATAAAACACCTTCAATATTGTTCTAGAGACTGATTAGTCCTCTCGGTTTGGCCATTAGTTTCAGGATGGAAGGCAGAGGAGAAGGACAGATCAATCTCCAAATTTTTACAGAAGGCTCTCCAAAACAAAGAAACAAATTGTACCCCTCTGTCAGAAACAATATTGACAGGGACCCCATGGAGACGCAGGATGTGTTTGACAAACAAGGTAGCTAACGTCTTAGCATTGGGTAGTTTTTTGTGGGGCACAAAGTGGCACATCTTACTGAAGCGGTCTACTACAACCCACACCACCGACTTGCCTTGAGATGGAGGCAAATCGGTGATAAAATCCATGGAGATATGGGTCCAAGGTCTCTGGGGAATGGGCAAAGAACGTAGTAAGCCCGCTGGTCGGGACCTGGGAGTCTTGGACCTAGCACAAACCTCACAAGCGGCGACGTATGCCTTAACGTCTTTAGGCAACGCAGGCCACCAAAAGTTTCTGGCAATGAGATGCTTGGTACCCAGGATGCCTGGATGACCAGATAGTGCGGAGTCATGATTTTCCCTCAGTACCCTTAGCCGGAATTGCAGGGGAACAAACAGCTTGTTTTTAGGAAGGTTCCCGGGAGCCGAACCTTGATCAGCAGCAATTTCAGAGACTAAATCAGACTCAATAGAGGAAATGATTATACCTGGAGGCAAAATACAAGCAGGATATTCCTCCGAAGGAGGGCTGTCCATGAAGCTACGCGACAGTGCATCAGCCTTAATATTTTTAGACCCAGCCCTATAGGTAACAAAAAAATTGAATCTGGTAAAAAATAACGCCCATCGAGCTTGTCTCGGGTTTAGCCTCCGGGCAGATTCTAGGAAAACCAGATTCTTGTGGTCGGTATGGACCGTTACCTGGTGCCTAGCCCCCTCCAGGAAGTGGCGCCACTCTTCAAATGCCCATTTAATGGCTAAGAGTTCACGGTTGCCAATATCATAGTTACTCTCAGTGGGCGAAAACTTCCTGGAGAAGTAGGCACAGGGACGGAGATGGGTGAGGGACCTGTTACCCTGGGACAAGACAGCCCCCACTCCCACCTCGGACGCGTCAACCTCCACGATAAATGGCTCCATTTGGTTGGGCTGAACCAACACCGGGGCCGAGATAAAGCACTTCTTAAGGACCTCAAAAGCCTGGACAGCCTCAGGAGGCCAGCGGAGGAGATCAGCACCCTTGCGAGTGAGGTCCGTAAGAGGCTTAGCGATGACCGAGAAGTTAGCAATAAATCTCCTGTAATAATTAGCGAACCCCAAGAAACACTGTAACGCCTTCAGGGAGGCAGGTTGGACCCATTCCGCCACAGCCTGGACCTTGGCGGGGTCCATGCGGAATTCATGAGGAGTGAGGATTTGACCCAAAAATGGTATCTCCTGCACCCCAAACACACATTTTTCGGTCTTCTCAAACAGTTGGTTTTCCCGAAGGACCTGGAGCACCTTCCTGACATGCTCAATGTGGGAGGACCAGTCCTTGGAAAACACAAGTATGTAATCAAGGTACACTACAAGAAATACCCCCAGGTAATCTCTTAAAATCAAATTTATGAAATTCTGGAAGATCGCGGGAGCATTACACAACCCAAAGGGCATGACGAGGTATTCGAAATGACCTTCGGGCGTGTTAAACGCAGTCTTCCACTCATCCCCCTCTTTGATGCGGATAAGGTTATACGCCCCCCGTAGATCAAACTTAGAGAACCATTGGGCCCCCTGAACCTGATTAAAGAGATCAGGAATCAAAGGAAGGGGATACTGGTTCCTTACAGTGACCTTATTCAAGTTACGGTAGTCAATGCATGGTCTAAGACCACCATCCTTCTTTCCTACGAATAAGAAGCCAGCACCTACCGGAGAAGTAGAGGGGCGAATGTAACCCTTGGCCAGGCATTCCTGGATATACTCTCTCATGGCTTCACTTTCGGGACCAGAGAAATTAAATATCCTACCCTTAGGGAGCTTAGCTCCTGGTACAAAATCGATAGCGCAATCGTATTCTCTATGAGGAGGTAACACATCGGAGGCCTCCTTAAAGAAAACATCAGCGAAGTCCTGAACAAACTCAGGTAGCATGTTCACCTCCTCAGGGGGAGAAATAGAATTAACAGAAAAACATGACGTCAAGCATTCATTACCCCATTTGGTAAGATCCCCAGTATTCCAGTCAAACGTGGGATTATGCAACTGCAACTAGGGAAGGCCTAAAACCAAATCAGACGATAATCCCTGCATCAACAGTACAGAGCACTGCTCCAAATGCATGGAGCCAACAAGGAGTTAAAAAACAGGGGTATGCTGTGTAAAATAACCATTAGCAAGAGGAGTGGAGTCGATACCCACTACCGGGACAGGTTTAGGCAAATCAATCAAAGGCATAGCTAGAGACATAGCAAATTCCACAGACATGATATTAGCAGACGACCCTGAATCCACGAAGGCACTGCCGGTAGCAGACCTACCAACAAAAGAGACCTGAAAGGGAAGCAAGATTTTATTACGTTTCATATTTACGGGAAAGACCTGTGCGCCCAAGTGACCTCCCCGATGATCACTTAGGCGCGGAAGTTTTCCGGCTGCTTATTCTTACGCCTAGGACAGGTGTTCACTTGATGCTTGTCATCCCCACAATAGAAGCAGAGACCATTCTTCCTGCGGAACTCTCTAAGTTGTTGGGGGGACACGGAGGCCCCGAGTTGCATAGGTACCTCCGAGTCTTCCGTGGAAGAACGAAGCAACGGAACCTCGGGAGGCATCATGGGGGAGTCAGAGGAGAAAACACATAAACGTTCACGTTGTCGTTCCCTGAGACGTCGGTAAAGTCGTACCGCTAAAGCCATAACCTGGTCTAGGGAGTCAAAAGAGGGATAGCTAACTAGCAGGTCTTTCAGGGCGTTCGACAGACCCAACCTTAACTGGCACCTTAAGGCAGGGTCATTCCACCGAGAAGCTACACACCACTTCCTAAAGTCAGAACAATACTCCTCAACAGGTCTCTTACCCTGATGTAAGGTCACCAGCTGACTCTCGGCAAAGGCAGTCCTGTCAGTCTCGTCATAAATGAGTCCGAGAGCAGAAAAGAAAAGATCAACGGAGGAAAGTTCAGGGGCGTCAGGAGCCAAGGAGAAGGCCCATTCTTGGAGCCCTTCCTGGAGCCGGGACATAATTATACCCACCCGCTGGCTCTCAGAACCTGAGGAGTGGGGCTTTAAACGAAAATAGAGCCTAAAACTCCCGAGAAAGGAGAGAAAAGTCTTCCGGTCCCCTGAGAACCGGTCAGACAACTTGAGGTGGGGTTCAAGAGGTGAGGTGAGGGGTACTACCATGGTAGCATCAGGCTGGTTGACCCTCTGAACCAGCGCCTGGTCCTGTAGGCAGAGACCCTGCATTTGCTGAACCAGGGTCTCAAGGGGGTCCATAGTGGTGTGAGGGACCAGGGTAGAGTAGGTATATGGGCTTGTGATTATGTAATGACAGGGATAGGGAAACAGACAAGTGAGCCCTAATCTACCCGCCACTCAGTCCCTGCCTACTTGCAACGACCCGCCCTAGGCGACGGGGTACAACTGGGCGATGGTCCCTACACTCAATAAGTGCACGACAGACAACAGACAAGGAAACACAGAACAAAGGGAAACGAGGCAGTTGCCCATGGCAACACCGTGAGCAACAAGAGTAGTAAACGAGCCGAGTCAAACCAGGAGAGTACGAGGTGCCAAACGTAGAGCAGGAGAGTAGTGAACAAGCCGAGTCAAACCAGGAAACCAACAGAGAAGAATCAAAAGCATTGAGGAACAGGAAAGGCAGGTATAAATAGACAGAGGGCGGGAGCTAGCTCCGTCTGGCCAGGCTGTGATAGGCTCTCCCACTCCTAAGCCTGCCATTCTGAGTGGTGGAAGATGGAGTCAGTCTCACAGACATAGAAGCAGGTGCAGACTGATTACCCATGGGCGTGGATACAGAAGCTGTGCCTGGCAGATCCTTAACAACTTTCCTTTGGAGCTCCTCTGGAACAGAAGTGCGCCTGCACCAACAGAGGAAGCGTCCACCTCTAGTGAGAACTGCTGAGATACGTCAGGGTGATGGAGGATCGAAGCTGAAGTGAAGGCTTTCTTGAGGCTAATGAACGCGGACTCTGCCTCTGGAGTCCAGACCTTGGCGTTTACGCCCTTCTTGGTAAGGGTAGAGGTTGGAGCCGTCAGAGAAGAAAAGTTTGGAATAAACTGCCGGTAGAAATTGGCGAAACCCAGGAACCGCTGTATGGCCCTTAGGCCTTGAGGACGTGGCCATTCCAGGACAGACTTTAGTTTCTCAGGGTCCATCTTAAGGCCTTGATCCGAGATGACGTAGCCCAGGAAGGGCAAAGACCTTTTCAAAGGTGCATTTTTCTAACTTGGCATACAAGCGATTCTCTCTTAGTCGCAGGAGAACTTGACGAACATGCCTCCGATGGGTCATCAGATCTGGGGAGAAAATTAGAATATCATCGAGATAAACTACAACACACGTATAGAGGAGATCTCGGAAGATATCATTAACAAACTCCTGAAATACTGCGGGAGCGTTACACAGTCCGAAGGGCATCACTAGGTATTCGTAATGCCCATCGCGGGTGTTAAATGCCGTCTTCCATTCGTCACCCCGGCGAATCCGGATTAGATTATAGGCCCCCCGCAGATCTAGCTTGGAAAAAATTTTGGCTCCTCGTATGCGATCAAACCGCTTGGAAATAAGTGGCAATGGGTATTTGTTCTTGACCGTGATCTGATTGAGACCACGGTAGTCAGTGCAGGGTCGGAGAGATCCATCTCTCTTTTTAACGAAGAAGAAGCCTGCCCCGGCCGGGGAGGAAGAATTTCGAATAAAACCCCTGTCCAAGTTCTCCTTGATATAGGCTGACATCGATAAAGTCTCTTTCAAGTAGAGAGGATATACTCGTCCACGGGGAAGAGAAGCATTGGGAACCAGTTCAATGGGACAGTCATAATTCCGATGTGGAGGCAACGTCTCAGCCTCTCGTTTACAAAAGACATCCGCAAAACTGGCATACTGAGAAGGTAGATCGGAGAGTGACTGAGGCAGAGGGGGCACAACAGGACGGACTTGTGACAGGCAATGGCTATGGCATCTGGGACCCCATAGAAGAACCTCTCCAGAACTCCAGTCGAGTGTCGGGGCGTGTAGACGGAGCCATGGCAGACTCAGCAGGATAGGATTGATAGCCTTGGGTAGTACCAGGAAGGTGATCTGTTCTGAGTGAAGAGCTCCGACCCGTAGTGTCAACGGCTCAGTGATGAGCATGATTGGATCAGGCAACGGTAGACCACTCACAGAGGCAACTGCCAGGGGTCTCTCCAGACGGACTGTGGGTAGTTGAAACCGATCCACTAGATCCTGGTGGATAAAATTAGCAGCCGCTCCAGAGTCAAGATAGGCGGAGGAAGGATGTGATGTCTGTCCGGTGACTATGGCCACAGGTATCGACAATTTGGAAGAGGTTTTAACGTTTGGAGACGTTCCACCTCTCCAACCAACCCTAGGTACTGGAGTTTCCCGGTTTCTGTGGGCATTGGTGCACAAAATGACCCTTGAGGCCACAATACATACAAAGTCCAGAGGAGCGTCTGCGCTGCTTCTCCTGTTCGGATAACCGGACTCTGTCTACCTGCATGGGTTCCTCAGGTAGCGCACTAGGAGTGGACAATAGTGGTCTCTGGGCAGAGGGTGCTGGTCTGTGGGCCCGGGTCTCCTGACAAACCTCTTGAGAGCGCTCCCGGATTCTCATATCAACCCGGGTGGCTAACAGGATGAGGGCATCCAAGGTAGAAGGAAGGTCTCGGGCTGCCAGTTCGTCCTTGATGTGAGAGGACAGTCCCTGCCAGAAGGTCGCCACCAGTTCCTCATTGTTCCATGCCAGCTCGGCTGCTAGGGTACGGAGGGAGATCGCATACTCCCCTACTGTGGAGCCTTCTTGCTTGAGGGTCAACAGAGTGGCTGCGGCAGAGGATGTTCGACCCGGCACCTCGAACACGGCACGAAAGGACTGCAGGAACAAGGCTAGGTCCGAGGATACAGGTCCTTGTTGCTCCAAGATTGGGTTCGCCCATGCGAGGGACTTGCCAGCGAGGAGGGAGATAATAAATGCCACTTTGGCCTCCTCGGAGGGGAAGAGATGAGGCCGTAGCCTAAAATGCACCGTGCATTGATTGAGAAATCCTCTACACGCTCTGGGATCACCGTCGTAGCGAGGAGGAAGAGGCAGAGGAACTGAGGATCCAAACAGGGGGAGCAACGGGCAGTGGCACAGCAACAGCCTCAGGAGGAAGAACCGGAGGTGGAACAGCGAGTAGATCCAGGCGGACCAGGATAGAATTCACCGCCTCAAGGAGTTGATCCTGACGTGTGCGTAGGTCATGCATCTCTGTCTGAATCTTCTGTATTGGGGTCTTGGGCTGGCCAGCGGGTTCCATGGCCTGAGCGTACTGTCACGGGCACAGGGTATGTGGACCCACTAGGCCACTCTGCCGTAAAGGGGAAGCAGCTGACCAGGTCACAGTCTATGCGGAAATAAATGGCAGACAGTAATGCTTGGGTACCTGAAATAGTCCGGGCGGTGGCTGTGGCTTCAGCATGGATGAAGGCAGGTGCGGCAAGTGGCGCCAGACGTGGCGGGCAGTATCCGATGAAGCGGTAGACACTTGACATGGCAGATGACACTTGGCGTGGCAGAAGACACTTGGTGTGGCAGATAGCACTTGACGTGGCAGATGGCACTTGACGTGGCAGATGGCTCTTGACGCTGGTAGGCACAGGAACAATACGGAATACAGGAACGGTAACAGGGCACAGGTAACAGCTGGAACGGGAGACAATAAGGAACCATTTGCGAGACAGACTGGGAAAGACTAACAACGCTCAGGCATCGAACTAGGGGGCTGGACCGCTCTTATAGCCCAGGGCACTCACGGGTCAAAGGTCGTTCAAGATGTCCTGCGGGCTCCGGCGGAGGTGAGTGGATGCAAGCGCTGGCGTCTCCTGAGGAGGAGGCTGGGGCCAGCGCTTGCCGACTCGTGGCTGCGGCTGTCAGCGGGAGGCTGGAGCGGACAGTCCGCAGCCACGGACATTACACATGCGTTTGACGAGCTATCAAGAGATACCATTCTAGTCACACTTGATGTGTGTAGTCTATACACCTCGATTGAGTATAACAAGGGGATACTAGCTGTTAGAGAGAGCTTGACCATCACAGGGAAAGATACCAAAATAATAGACCTTAGCACAGATCTACTAACCATCATCCTGACTGAGAACTACCTCCTCTTTGAGGATGCTTTCTTTATCCAGCAATGAGCCACAGCTAATGGGTCTAATATGGCACCCCCTATGCCAACTGCTTTATGGCATACTTTGAGAAACACTTTGTGTACCCCGATACCAATTTTAGGGAGCATGTCTTAATGTGGAGAAAATAAATAGACGATATCTTCTGTCTATGGCTCAGCTCCATCAAGACACTGCTAGAATTCACCACCTATCAATAGCATTTGGCCAGAACTGCAATTCACTCTGAACTATGACCTGTCCAAAATCAGTTTCCTGGACACATTGGTCATCAAGGATGATACTGGTCACCCTAGTACGGATCTATTTACTAAGGAGACCGACAGAAATAGCCTACTACACTACACCAGTTGTCACCCCTTAGCTACAAAAAAAATTACTGCCCAAGTCCCAGTATAAGTGCGTTTCCAGAATAGTGGATGAAAGTGATACAAGGGCTGATTAGAACCGCCACCATCAGCAGAAAATTCAGAGATAGAGGTTACCCTGCAAAAACACTTCAGGAAGCACAACAAACCACAATTAGTGTCAGGGTAATTGAGAAACCTATACGTATTCCATTTGTACCCACGTACCACCCATGTTATTATAAAGTTCACCACATTATCATGAAACATTGGCCCCTTCTGAGAAAGGCTTATCCACGGATTGCTGAGTTCCAAAACCCTATCCTCTCCTGTACAAAGAGACCACAGAATCTTAGGGACAAACTGGTGAGAGCAGATGTAGGCTCGGCTAAAATACTCCCTAGGCAGACCTTCCTGAATACACCTAAGAAAGGAACCTTTCCCTGTCGATCATGCATACAATACTCACGTGATCACAGGCGACAAAATCCACCATCTACTGTCCGGCCAACAGATACCCGTACGCAATTATTTCACCTGTAATACCAATTATGTCGTATACATCATTAAATGCCCATGCGGCATTGCATACGTGGGGTAGACGACCCAACGTGTACGAGACCGGATAGGGCAGCATAAGTCTAATATACGCTGCAACAAAACATTACTGCCCTTTCCATCACACTTCCTTACTGAAGAACATAATATCTGACAACTTATGGTCCAAGTGATAAACACGTACCAGCCCCTAGAAGAGGTGGGGATAGGGTTAAGAATCTTAAATGTAGAAAAGCCTACTGGATTCACAGATTACAGATGCTTGAACTGAGAATATAAGATTAGTAGCTTCTTGTAACCATCACAAGAATCTGTCTTATATGTTTACAATATGCATCGGACTCTATAATGTATACAACAGTTACTAACTACCTGTTTTTGTTATCTCCTACCAGACATGTTGATCCTTTCCACATTACATTACCACGGGGACTGCCTTTCGGGCATAACCGGGCATATATATATATTATCCCTACTGAAATAGAGTAAGTATGCTTACAACGCCTATCCTCTATGACTTAGATTAAGTATTACCCTTCTGTTCCCTAGTTTGACTTAGGCATTGTTCTATCATTTATGGGCTTAACCAGGCCCATTACCTATAATACGTTTCTATGGCAACAGGACGTGCTGCTAGAACACATTATTGTAGTATTGCACTCACACCACTCTCGATCCAGTGTGTTGTCACTCTGCACCACGCCACCTAACTGATACGTCGGTATTGACGACATCACGCTAGCGGCACTTATGACGGTAATGCGCCAACGTCGTCTGTTAATATCTCCGCCTCCGGAAGTTATGTACTGTTGCTTAGTTGCACGGCCCACATTACCGCCCACACCAACAATGATGTAGGCTAACACGCCTATACACGGCTTATAAGGAGCCACCCATAGTTAGCTAATTAGCGCCAATACTAGCGACTAGCCGCCATTTTGAACAGAGCACCAACTACAGGATTAACCAGTTCCCAGCACGGTTGAAGCCTCCATACTTTGATGGGTTCATATTTGCTCCATATACAGTACATACTTATGCATATATCCTGCCCACTTTGCCTTCGCTTTGCATCAATAGTGTAGAGATAATTTCTGAGTCTTTGTAAGTATATGTAAATATATAATTGCTGGAAATGCATGCATAAGTAATTGCCCTATTAGATTACCTCTATATATAAGCCTAGATTAATATCTCCGTGAATGGGTCATACAACATGTACTTGAAAATTGTATTTCTTTCTTAAAGGGAAACTGTCACCAGAATTTCACCTATTAAACCAGCAATACCTGGTGGTAGTGGGTGAAATATCATAGTTACATAGGTTACATAGTTACATAGTTAGTACGGCTGAAAAAAGACACATGTCCATCAAGTTCAACCAAGGGAAGGGAAAAGGGAAGGAAAAATTTCTACACATAGGAGCTAATATTTTTTTGTTCTAGGAAATTATCTAACCCTTTTTTAAAGCCATCTACTGTCCCTGCTGTGACCAGCTCCTGCGGTAGGCTATCATATCATTTCTATGTAACCTATAATTGTCTTCTTAGTCGGCTCTGTAGCTTTAGTATTCCGTTTTTTAGTGTTCCTACACCGTATGCTAATGAGCATAAGAGTCAAAGCTTTGTTTGAAAAGACTCAAATCTTCATTCCTCAAGTCTTTCTGAGCTTACCCCGCCTCCTTACTTTTGTTTGACACTAAATCCTGCGCTTGTGCATTGATGTCCTCTTCTGGTGTGTGCAACACCGGATTACTTCGATAAAAGGAGCAAAATATTTGCAGACCGTTATTTACAGTCGGAGGAGGAGTTTGGGAGAGGGGATAACGGCAATGAACTTATGATAGCAACGGCCAGTGAGGGATAAGTAAAGTTCAATAGGTGAAATGCTGGTGACAGATTCCCTTTAACCCTTATATATACACGATTATATTGACGATTATTTATTATTATAGTAGATGATCCACTTACCAACAAGTTCTGTTCCTTAAACTTATGTCCTATAATTGATTCTGAATGTTCCCATCGTCACCTACAGGTGTCCCCTCATATCCGTGGGACAACATAACATAATATAACACTGATCTTCATACGCTATGCTAGTATTCACTAATATGTCCTTGATGATGTTAACGGATGGAGGCTGTCCACATGTAATCTATATTTCCTTATCTTCATTATGAAGTGTTCTTCTTACATTTGTCGATATTTGAAGGTCATTTAACGACCGAAATATCGCACTAAGCCTCGCATTATTTCCATAAATAAAAACAAAATTTTCTTTAACTACAGTATTGTGTGCCGAATACTTCTTTCTGGCAGACACAGTTACCGTTAAAAACTTGTAAGGCTGGTTTTGGGGGCAGACATGAGGGGAGAGCGGAAGTGTTGTGTGTCTTCCCCTGTGTTTGTGTCCCCTCTTATCCCTTGTGTCCTTCACTTTCATTGGTTGTCTGTCTTTATCACCTTCTGTGTAGGTCTGGCCGTACTCCTTCCTGTTGTTCTTTTCGGCAGCTTGCTGCAGCACAACTGAGAACTCTGTAGTGTTCCTAGTTGTCAGGGAGACAGTTTCCCAGGCAGCCAAGCTAGGAAGGAGAGGAGGAGCGCAGCGTCGATTCGTTCTGAGCTCAGCGCTGATACGGGGCCACGCCAGCTGAGCTGAATGACTAGGTGGCAAGGCGGGACTGGGATATAGTAGAGAGGATGTACGGCACAGCGGGAGACCACATGATATATTACAGGATGCTATAGCACAGCCCTGGTACTCACAGCGCTCACTCAGTACAGCCTGATCACTGGGAACAAAGACAATATTAACCCTCGACAAGTCTGTTCAGATGGGGCGGGTCACTCTTGAAACTTTTGTACTGGGCCCACTAAAGTGCTAAAATGGACTTATGCCCAGTGGTGAACTTCCTGTGCTTTTCAGAGGAGTAACCTCAATGATCAGGTTTACCAGATTCAGACATTTTAATGAAGGCCCTTGGAGCAGCCAAATAAAGATAGTTTAGTCTGAGGTGGAGGAGAGAACAAAGGAGAGGTGGTGATCAATTTTCTATGGCCGCTAGAATATCCTCGATATCCCTGGTGTTTTTGTTTTCGTTTTTTGGAGGATTTTATATGGAGCAGGTTTTGACCATGTTTTTTGTAGGGGCCATTCGTATATTTGTACAAGTTACTCATGTCTCCCCTTAGTTGTCTCTTTTCAAGGTTAAGTTGGTTTAATACTTTTAATCTTTCCTCTTAACGAAGATCCTCCATGCCCCTTATGAGTTTAGTTGCTCTTCTTTGTATTTTTTCCAACTCCATTCTTTCTATGAACTGGAGCCTAGAACTGAACTGCATACTCTAGATGAGGCCGCACTAATGCTTTGTAAGTGGTAATATTATGTCCCTGTCCCACGAGTCCACGCCTCTTTTAATACACGACAGTATCCTGCTGGCCTTAGAAGGAACTGATTGACATTGCATGCTGTTATTTAGTTTATGATTTAGGGTATGTTCACACGGCAGCGTCCATTATGGCTGAAATTTCTCCTGAAAACAGCTCCGGAATTTCAGACGTAATGGCAAGTGCAGGCGTTTTTCACTGCGTCCATTACGGACGTAATTGGAGCTGTTTTTCCATTGTGTCAATGGAAAACGGCTCCAATTACGTTTCAAGAAGTGACAGGCACTTCTTTGACGCGGGCGTCTTCTTTACGCGCCGACTTTTGACAGCGGTGCGTAAAAAAAATGACCGTCGGCACAGAACATCGTAAAGCCCATTCAAATGAATGGGCAGATGTTTGCCGACGCTTTTGTGCCATATTTTCGGACGTAATTCGAGGTTAAAACGCCCGAATTACGCTCGTAAATAGGGTGTGTGAACCCAGCCTTTCAAGTACGGCTCATTTGGCATGTGGATGCCCACTCACTCAGTGTGCCCAAATCGACTTGTAATTTATGACCATCTTCCATGGACAGAACTATGCTACATAGCTTGGTTTTATCTTCAAAAATAGAAACTGTTAATACCATCCTCTAGATCATTAATAAATAAGTTAAATAATAGTGGTCCCAGCACGGAATCCTGGGGTACATCACTCGTCACCGGTGCCAATTCTCAATCCAATTACAAACTATACTTTCTAAACCTATAGTCCTTAATTTACCCATTAGGGCATGACCACACGTGGCGGATTTCCTCCGCAACTGTCCGCATCAATGCCGCACAGAATCTGCGTTGCAGATTCTGCTGCGGATCTGCACAAAATGTGCAGAAAATTGATGCGGACTAGCTGCTGCGGACTGCGGGAAAAGTGCTTCCCTTCTCCCTATCAGTGCAGGATAGAGAGAAGGGACAGCACTTTCCCTAGTGAAAGTAAAAGAATTTCATACTTACCGGCCGTTGTCTTGGTGACGCGTCCCTCTTTCGGCATCCAGCCCGACCTCCCTGGATGACGCGCCAGTCCATGTGACCGCTGCAGCCTGTGCTTGGCCTGTGATTGGCTGCAGCCGTCACTTACACTGAAACGTCATCCTGGGAGGCCGGACTGGAGACAGACGCAGGGAGTTCTCGGTAAGTATGAACTTATATGTTTTTTTACAGATACATGTATATTGAGATCGGTAGTCACTGTCCCGGGTGCAGAAACAGTTACTGCCGATCGCTTAACTCTTTCAGCACCCTGGACAGTGACTATTTACAGACGTCTCCTAGCAACGCTCCCGTCATTACGGGAGCCCCATTGACTTCCTCAGTCTGGCTGTAGACCTAGAAATACATAGGTCCAGCCAGAATGAAGAAATGTCATGGTAGCAAAACCAATACGCTCCGCAGCACACATAAGATCTGCGGACTTCATTGCGGAATTTTGACTCTCCATTGAAGTCAATGGAGAAATTCCGCCATGAGTCCGCCACTGCTCCGCAACAGACAGAGCATGCTGCGGACACCAAATTCCGCTCCGCAGCCTATGCTCCGCAGCGGAATTTTACGCCTCGTCTAAACGAACACTGCTAAATTAAAGTGTAAGTCAATGGACAAACGGCACCGCTGCGGATTAACGCTGCGGAGTGTCCGCAGCGGAATTTAAGTGAAATTCCGCCACGTGTGAACCCGCCCTTAGACGTCTATGAGGGACAGCGTCAAATGCCTTTGCAAAGTCCAAAAACACTATATCCACAGCGGCCCCTCTTTCTATGCTTCTGCTCACCTCTTCATAAAAACAAATCAGGTTGATTTGACAACTTCTGTCCTTAGTAAAACCGTGCTGGCTGTCATGTATAATACTCTTTTCTCCAGTAATCCTCCATGACCCCACCACAGGAGGATGACTCCACACCCTAATACGGACAGGAAACAGAGGTTAAAAGTCCCTCCCCATCCTAACTCCATCTATGTTTTTCCTGTCCATATGGGGCATGGCAGAGAGGTTTTCTGGGCTCTGGGAACAGTCTAGTACATTTTTAATTTTCTGATGTATTTATTTTTATATTTTACTTACCATACAGCTGAATAAGTCTAAAAAACGGTTCTCCAGGAACTCCTCGGTCATATACCCAGGGCCTCTTCCGTGTGTGTGGGACTTCGGATAGCGTGACAATGGCGATTTCCAGTCAGTGGAACGCATATGTGTTTCAAAACTAAAATTAGTTGGGCCTACTTTGGGTAGTGGCGACTGCTGGGTTTTATGGAAATTCAACGGATTGGACGTCCTGGAAAAGGGTACCCTCGTATTGGACGAGGAAGGCGCTGATCCTGGCGGCAAGATTTAAAAAGTCCCTGATTAAGGGGTCTATTCTACTAAGGTAGGACTAACACTATATGTCTAGAATACCTGAGATGGAAGGTTCCTCCTCCCGCTCTGGCTCTGTGGAGCACTGCGCAAACCCCGGCTCATTAAATATTACTGTCAGGGGATCTGGGACCCTTAAGGAGGGAGCAATTAATTATATTTCCCTTTTGTTTCTTGCTAAAATGACAAAGCGGGAGTAGGGAACACAATAAGAGTAGCCCCTCTATCTCTCCCCAGGCCTCTCCCTCTAATAAAGGCCCAGGAAACAAATGCAGCACAATAACTGCCACTAATAATATGAATTTCACCGTGGCATTTTCTTTCACAGACTGAGACGTCTACTCTCTCATCATCTGATAAACCTGTAACAGAAAACATGCTCCTCTCCCTGCAGAAAACATCTGCTCTAATCTAAGCAAAATTATATACCAACTACAATCTAAGATAAATGATGTGGGAAATAAAGTGGGAGAATTTTCACTAGCCCATAATGAATTGGTAGACATACACAGTGCAGTGAAATCAATGAGGGACGTTTATGACATATCCACCTCTGGGACCCGCACCTATCTCTAGAACGGGGCCCCCTAACCGCGTTCTACCTCTTTGTCTTCCAGCTGATTTCCGACCATGAGAAAACAGTGTAGCTTGCTGAGCTACGTTGTTTTCCTAAGCCCCATAGAACTGAATGGTAGTTACGGAAACAACGTAGCTCGCATGCTACACTGTTTCTGTAACTGCCATTCACTACTATGGGAGTTACGCTGTTTCGGTAACTCCCGACCATGTAAACAGGAAGTGGCCGGGAGTCGGCGTGAGCACAAAAAGCTAGAACAGGGTTTAGGGGGCCCCGTTCTAGAGATAGGGGGTGCCCGCATCTATCTTACAATGACCTATCCTGTGGATATGTCATAGATGTCCCACGTGGGAAAACCCCTTTAGGACACAGCCTGTTCTGGCCTTGTGGACACAGACGATTTTTTTTCTTCAAATTGACGTGTTACTTTATCTGGTAATAGCTTTGGAACGCTTTTACCTATCCATGCGATTCTGAGATTGTTTTCTCGTGACATATTGTGCTTTGTTAGTGAAAAAATTTAGACGATAAATTTCATATTTATTTGTGGAAAAACCCCAAAATTGATAGAATATTTGCAAAAATGTGAATTTTTCTAAATTTAAATGTATCTGCTTGTAAAACAGATAGTAATAACACACAAAACCGTTATTAGTTAACATTTCAGATATGTCCACTTTATGTTCGCAGCCTGAACATCCTTTTCTTTTTCTAGGATGTTACAAGGCTTAAGCTGGATTCACACAAGCATGTTCGGTCCGTAAAGGATGGAACGTATTTCGGCCGCAAGTCCCGGACCGAACACACTGCAGGGAGCCGGGCTCCTAGCATCATAGTTATGTACGACGCTAGGAGTCCCGGCCTCACTGCGGGACAACTGTCCCGTTCTGTAATCATGTTTTTAGTATGGGACAGTAGTTCCACAGAGAGGCAGGGACTCCTAGCGTAGTACAAAACGATGATGCTAGGAGTCCGGCTCCCTGCAGTGTGTTCGGTCCGGGACTTGCGGCCGAAATACGGTCCGTCCTTTACGAACCGAACATGCTCGTGTGAATCCAGCCTTAGAACGTCAGCAGCAATTTCTCACATTTTCAAGAAAATTTGAAAAGGCTTTTTTTTCAGGGACCAGTACAGTTCTGAAGTGGCTTTGACGGCTTATATAGTAGAAAGTCGCCATAAATTACCCCATTTTAAAATCTACACTCCTCAAAGCATTCAAAACAGCATTTAGAAGGTTTCTTAACCCTTTCAGTGTTTCAAAGTAGAGGTGAAATTTACAAATTTCATGTTTTTTTGCCGAAATAAATTTGTAATAAAAAATATATTTCTGTAGCATGTTTTTTCTTCTTTTTTTTTTAAAGAGGCTCTGTCACCAGATTTTGCAACCCCTATCTGCTATTGCAGCAGATAGGCGCTGCAATGTACTTACCTGCAAACGCTGATGCTGCTGCAGAATCAACTGTAGCCTCTGGTGCCGATGTGGCCGTCACGATGCAGGACCTGTGAGTGACGTCACAGATCTGCACTGTCAGAAGCTGGGCGTTCTGAAAAGAAGAGGATGTTACTTCTCTTCAGAGCGCCCAGCTAGTAAAAGTATTAAAAACGCCCCGATGTACGCACATAATACACGCCCACTTGGACTTTTACTTTTAAACACACCCACTTGGATTTTTGCAAGCCTCATTTGCATAACTACAAAAATGGTCATAACTTGGCCAAAAATGCTCGTTTTTTAAAAATAAAAACGTTACTGTAATCTACATTGCAGCGCCTATCTGCTGCAATAGCAGATAGGGGTTGCAAAATCTGGTGACAGAGCCTCTTTAAACTCGTTTTATTAAATAATATACACAATACAATTAGTGTATCAATAGAGAAATAATGGCGTCACATCATGCATACATATATTGAATAAAATACAATGAAGAGATAAGAAACTGAGTATCCGGTCACACCGTAAACAATACTCAATCTAACACATTTGTAAAGTGCACAGCATAAATCAGGATGTTACAAGGAAATATAATACATATTGTATGGAAAAACTTAGTATAACATAGTTTAACTGAACTTCTGCACATGTGAGTTTCGTACTAAGGGTTTATTCAGACGAACGTGATATACGTGCGTGCAACGTACTATGTTAGTCAATGAGGCCGTTCAGACAGTCCATGAGTTTCACGCAGCGTGTGTCCGCTGCGTAATACTCACGACATGTCCTATATTTGTGCGTTTTTCATGCATCAAGCGCAGCACACGGAAGCACTTCCGGGTGACGTGCGTGATTCGCTCAACAGCAGTAAAAACTATGAATGTAAACAGAAAAGCACCACGTGCTTTTCTGTTTACAAACATACAAACAGAGTGTCATAATAATGGCGGCTGCGTGAAAAATCACACAGCCACGCATCATACGCTGCTGACACACGGAGCTGTTATGTACCATTTGCGCGTGCAAAACGCACACGCTCGTGTGAATCCGGCCTTAACATCATATTAACGCATCCCGAGCATTAAGCAAAGCACTATATATGGGAAACGAAAGCAGCAACACACTTCATGAAACAGTCATGTACAGCAATGGAACCCCTCCCACACTCAAACACTGGCTACTTCAGGAATCCTAAAGACCAGAGGAGAGGCCCACTCTCAATGATCTCGGAGGCAATAGGGCCAGGGAGGAGGAATTCCAAACATCCCAGAGCCTCTGGAATTTGTAGGGACAGCCTCTATGAGTATATACCATTCTCTCATATGGAATTGTCGCATTTATCCATTGGGCACAGGTAGGAGGTCTATCTCCCATCCATCTGATCGCAATAGCTTTTCGAGCAAAAAATAATGATTCCCTAAGGAAGATCCTGGTATAATGTAACCATATCGACTCATCTAATAGACACAGAAGACAAACCTCAGGGGTGAAAGGCACCGGGATACCCAGAAGAGATGACAATTTCGATATTACATCCCCCAGAATGACTTAATATATGAGCAGTCCCATGCCATATGCCAGAAGTCAGCCTGTGATTCCGAACACCTATGACATCTAGTGTGTGGGACTCTGCCCATTTTATGGAGTCGTGTTGGGGTCAAGTAACATAAATGTGGGGCCTGGCCTGGTAATGGCGCTGAGCGGACGTGTGGACTGAGAGCTCCGCTTCTGACTACACCCCAGCATGGTCATTAGCACGATACCGCAGATGAAAACGGCACCCTAATGATCAGGAGAACACCCAGACTTTCAGGAACACCTTCCAGACCGCAATCAGACGCACTTACCGGCGGTATTCTCAGATACTTCAGCGTCACAGTGAGGGGAGATAAATCCAAGATGGCGCCGCTGGGTCCTGAACGCCGGACCAGGGGAAATGGCTGTGCAGTGCAGGACACCTCATCTGCAGCTCCCCCTACTCCAGCTCGAGCCCCCTCTCCCAGCTCCTCTTCACCTCAGAAGAATATTACTCCTTCAGACCTGCCTATGCCTACAACTGATGTGATCTGGAGCTAAAGCAACAACTTGCTGCAGTTCCTACCAAAGGTGACATGGAAGCTTATGTGAGCAGATTGGAGACCACATACAAATCAGAGATACAGGCACTGACATGCAATCTTTCTCAGCTTACAGACCAGGTTCAACGAATGGATGGAGATATTACTGCTGCATCACAAGTGGAAGCCTCTCAACAGTCGACATTAGAGCAACATACTCAACAAATACATATGCTGTTTAATATCGCTGAGGATCATGAGAATCGCAACCGACGCAATAACTTGCGCATACGAGGTCTGCCTGAGACTTACAATACTGCTGCTATAGTCCCTACGCTGAAGGGCTTATTCAACTCTCTCCTGTGCCGCGAACCTGAATCTGCACTGGAAATTGATAGAGCACACCGCACTCTGGGTCCTAGAAATGCTGATCCCGACAGGCCAAGAGATATTTTGTGTCACATCCATTACCTCACGCTCAAGGAAGAAATACTCCGTAAAGCAAGAGATAAAGGTGATATCACATGGCAGGGGAACAAACTTCAGCTTCTATCTGATCTTTCCAAAATGACTTTGGATAAACGACGAACTTTGCTCCCCTTATTGGATGTTCTCCGGGAGCACGGGATTCCCTATTCGTGGGGATATCCTTTCCAACTCCAAGTAAGGAAAGATGGAGTTCTCTTCTGTATCCGGGACCTGGATGATATGCCAGAGTTCTGTGAGGCCCTGGACATTCCTAGAGTCTCCATATTGGACTGGCCCTCCATTCCCTTACTTCCCCAAAGAGCGCGTCAAGGGCGTCGTGGAAGATCTCCCGCCATTCGTGAACGTCGTCAGGATCGACAACATATGGACCCTGTTCCAGAAGCTTGAGGGTTTTTCGTGAGTATATATACTCACCTGCGCTTGGCATGCCTTCAAGCCTTTTTGAATTTAGCGCAGAATTCTTATATTTATATGTATATGTTTTATATATTTTGTTCATTATGCAGGGTTACCTGCTGTGGTTAACTGTTGTGTACTACTGCGCTTTTGTGCAGTGAATGATTCTCATGGCGTGACAAGCCTCTACATATCTGTACTTAGGATGGAGGCGGTTGTGGTTTATTTGCACTGTCCAAAAGCGCTTTTCTCTAAGGGGTTTCTGTTCTGATGTATGTACATGAAGGTATATGCTATTTTTCCTGAATGTATTTTTTATGATGTCATATTGTCATAGATACTAAAGTATTACGGGTTTTCTCGACAGCTTTTTTTGTACTGTTCTGTTTTCTTAACAATTATTTATTTTTCTATTTTTCTATTTCGCTCTTATTATTTTCCTTTTCTAAGTAGTAGTGCTGGGGTGATAGTCTAGCGTTCGCTGGGTTTCTGAATAGTCACTCTTCCACTTAGAGATTCGCTGGTTCGCCAGTGTAACTTTGTTTGAGATTATCTCTCTGATTTAGTCATCAGAGAGCGGGTATTTACCCTTTTTCTATATTTCTTCCTCATTTTTCTTTTATTCTTTTTTTTTCTCCCCTTTACCCTTTTGTCTTGTTTCTACCCCTCCTTTTTCGTCTTTTTTTTGTGTGGAGGGATGGCCTCGCTGAAGATGTGTACCTTGAATGTTCGGGGATTCAATACACCAGAAAAACTCGCGCAGATCTTATATGATATGCATAAGGAAAGGGTTCTTACAAGAGACCCATTTTAAAACTGCTCATACTCCTCGTCTCAACACTCAATACTACTCTAAGTGGTATCATAGTACGAATGCGGAGTCCAAAAGTAAAGGTGTCAGCATTGCAATTCATAAATCTCTGTTGCATGAGGTATTGGCGACGGCGTCAGACACGGAGGGACGCTATTTATTTGTCAAAATTTCTTTGCATGGCAAGGTGATTACGTTGGCAACTTTTATTTACCCATTCAAGATCAAGCCCGGGTTTGCAGGTCGTTGTTGCGGAGGTTAGATGACTTTACAGAGGGTCTTTTGGTAATCGGAGGTGATTTTAATCTAGTTTTTGACAAACACCTTGATTCCTCGTCGGGTAAAAGTACAGTGCCTAGGTCCCATTTGTCTGCTTTATCCTCCACACTGCATTCAATGCAGTTGGTTGACGTTTGGCGCATGCTTCATCCACTAGTTAAGGATTATACCTATTTCTCTGCATTGCATAATTCTTACAGTAGAATTGACATGTTTCTTCTCAGTCATCATCTTCTCACATGGAGACCCACAACACTGATAGGGAATGTACTCTGGTCAGACCACGCTCCAGTGTATCTGATTTTAGACATTCTGGATAGGCTGACTCATTTTTAAAAACTGGAAACTGAATGATAACCTCCTGAATGACACTGTCTGTATGACAGCAATGAAGGCCTCCATACAGTCCTTCATTCTTAACCATACAGCTGATACAACAGCCCTGCCAGTACAATGGGAGGCTTTGAAATGTGTGTTAAGAGGAATTCTCATTCAACATGGGTCTCGCTTGAAGAGGGAGAAAGGTGCTCAAATTACTAAATTGTTAGATAGGATTAACGTTCTTGCGGCTCAGCATAAACGTACACAACTCCTCTCTACACTCTCAGAGCTTGACCTTGCAAGGAATCAACTTAGGGCCCTTCTTGACCAATCTTACACAAGGTATAGAGACAGGAATCGGAAGTTCTTTTGTGAATTCGCTGACAAGTGTGGACGACCTCTTGCTAGGGCGCTGCATCCCAGGTCGCAGGCTGCTTATATTCCTAAAATACATACGGCTTCGGGGCAAGTGGTCTCTGATCCGAAGGACATAACCACATGCTTCCAACAATACTATTCCTCTTTGTACAATATTAAAGGCAGCTTACATGATATACCGGTTGAAACTCTGCAGTCCAAAATCGATGTATATTTAAATGAGACTCCGCTCCCTACTCTTTCCCATCTGGAATCTGATACCTTGGAAGCTGACTTCACAGAGGATGAAGTGCTGCAAGCTTTGAAAGATTTTCCATTGGGGAAGAGTCCTTGTCCTTCTACAAACATTTCAGGATTTGTTAATTCCCTTCTTAACGCGGGTCTTCAATTCCATCACTTCAGCCTGTGGTTTTACTCAACAGTCACTTGAGGCACATATCACGTTGTTACCAAAACCTGGGAAAGACCCTACGTCTTGCCCTAACTTCCGCCCGATCTCACTGATCAATGTGGATGTCAAGCTATTTGCGAAGACCATTGCGTCACGCATCTCCCCCATCTTACCCTCTCTCATTCATGATGATCAGGTGGGATTCGTTAAAGGGCGAGAGGCAAGGGACAATACGAATAAAACCATTCTTCTCATGTCCTATGCACAAAGACAGCATATTCCAGCATGCCTGCTCTCAGTAGACGCTGAGAAGGCTTTCGACAGAGTGAGTTTGCTATTCCTTCGAAGAACCTTGTCACAAATCAGTTTGGGTCACAATATGCTTGGTAAAATCATGTCCCTGTATACGAGGCCTACAGCTCGTGTTCGTGTGAACAGTTTACTGTCGGATCCACTACATATTTCGAATGGCACTAGACAGGGATGCCCGTTATCCCCTATTCTATATGTCCTCACTATGGAACACCTGGCTAGTGCCCTGCGAAATAACCCCTCCATAAAAGGAATAACTGTGAGATCACTGCATACTAAACTTGCTTTGTATGCTGACAACCTCCTCTTATATGTAACAGAACCAATTGTGACTTTACCATCCATACTTAAGGAATTTGAATGTTTTAGTCAGCTCAGCAACTTCAAAGTTAACTACTCTAAAACTGAGGTCTTAAACGTGTCCCTCAGCCCTGATTTGGTTGAACACTTAAAACAAAACTTCCCATTTAAATGGCAACAGGAATCCTTAAAGTATTTGGGGATCCACATTTCACAAGATTTGAAGGCGTTGTTCCGTCTGAACTACATCTCTCTATTGCACCGTACTTTGAGAGATTTAGAGCAGTACTCCTCGGTCCGCCTTTCCTGGTTTGGCCGGATCAACGCTGTGAAAATTGACATTTTACCTAGATTTCTACATGTATTTCAAACTGTGCCGATTCTGGCCACTCAATCCTATTTCCGTCCATTGCATAGAGCCATAAATAAATTTATTTGGGACTCTAAGAAACCTTGGATAAGCATGACGGTGCTCTGCAGACCTAAATCGGATGGAGGGGCGGGGTTACCAGATTTTAAAAAATATCATTCTGCAGCTCTTCTAATGAGAATTGCTGATTGGTTTAGATCATTTACTCACAAACAATGGGTTCGTCTGGAATTTGAAATTTCACCCTTGCACCTAACATCTCTTCCGTGGATTGCCAAGCAGCATAGAAATACACCTATGCTACCATTATTGACTCAACAATTTCTGGTGGCCTGGGATAGGGATGCAGTGCCTTCCAAATTAACACATTGTCCTGGTCCTTTCACTCCTTTATTTGACAACCCCGACTTCACACCAGCGATGGGAGTGGAGGAATTTCTTTCCTGGAGTAGACAGGACAATGTTAGACTCTCTTCCACACTTGCCGACACTCGTGAGCTTCCCACTCTATCGTCTCTGCAGACATCTTGTCCTCACAAAAGATTATCTTGGATGGAATATCTCCAGTTTAGAGCATACATTTCCTCCTTCTCAGATTGCGAGGCTCTTATCTTAGACAAAACTACATTAGAAACTTTTCTATTGCTACCCTCTATTCCTTCTAAACCCTTATCAACACTGCATGCATTCCTTCGTGCTCCCCCGGAGCTCTCGCAGCTTAGATACGTACAGGCGTGGGATCGTGAATTAGGGTTTCATATTCAAGATGAGGATTGGTATAAATTTTTTTGGCTTACGCATAAACTGCCCTCAGCTTGCTATGCTCAGGAAAAGAATTTTAAGATTCTCACCCGATGGTACGGTTATCCGGTCTTGCTACACAGAGCCTTTCCCTCCGTGTCTGATCAATGCTGGCGATGCTTTTCTGCTTTAGGAACCATGCTGCACATATGGTGGGAATGTCCCATTTTGTCTCCATTTTGGACTAACATATTCGAACTATATAATGATTTGTTTGACTCCCAAATACCTATCGAGCCTGCTGTTGGACTGTTGTCCCTTTTACCAGGTAATGTCACAGTTCTGAAAAGAGGTATCTTCAGACATTTTCTTACTGCAGCCAGGTGTGTGATCCCTAGGCATTGGAAATCTACGGGATGCCCTTCTCTTCGTGAATGGGCAACCGAGCTGAATCGTATCATGAGAATGGAGGACCTCCTGGCAGGAGACAATGGCAAACATGACAGATTCATAACTACCTGGAAGAGTTGGATTCTGTTTACAGAGAGTGAGGCGCTCTCCTGTTGGCTGGAAGAACACACTTGAATCTCTTTGGTCAGTAGCGCATCTTGGGTCGCTGCCATCCCTCTTCACCTTTCACTTTTCACTTGTTCGCTTTCCTGCCTTCCTTCTCCGCTCCCCCTTTGTATTTGCATCACCATTTTATGATTCATATGCCAATGTAAACTTTTTTGCTGCTGACATTACATGTACTCTACTTGTATTGCATTTGTATTGTATTCAACTGTGTAAACTTGAAGTGGTTCAGTTGAACTGCCACTCATTTTTTGTGCAATTACATTGTTTTTGTATATTTGTACTGAAAAATTTAATAAACTTTGATAAAGAAAAAAAAAGTAACATAAATGTAAAAAGTATGGTTGAGTCATATGATTGTTAATTGTAGGAGATACAGAAAGCGGAGACGCCAGTGCCTCCTCCCAATCCTCCACAGATAAACCTGTAATAAGAGATCTCCATCTAGTCTCAGAGACCAACTGTGTAGAGTCCAAAAGATATGTGTATAATGCGGATATGATGGCACCTCAGGCATGTTCAAGGAGGTATAAGCCTTTCGGGAGGAGAATCATTTTGATTAAGTTGATGTGTCCAGGAACGGACAAAGGCAAAGCACCCCAAATCTTACATTTGGATGTAGTATACTCTAGCAGAGGGTAAATATTTTTCGCATGGGATTTATTAGCGCATTTAGTAATATAAATACCTAGATATTTAAAATCCTCCACCACTGGTAGGTTATAGTACTCAACAGGCTAATCAGATTCCCATAAGGGCATCAAAGCAGATTTGCCCCAGTTTATGTGGAGGCCCGAAAATGTGCAAATGTATCCAAGAGATGAATAGCTCTACACAAGGACGCGTCCGGGTCTTCCATAAATAAAATAAGATCATCTGCATATAAGCCAACGCGATCCTCCCTCTCCCCACAAGAAATCCCATGGAAAACAGTATCTTGTCGTATGCGAAGTGCCAAAGATTCAATTGCCAATGCAAATAGCAATGGCGATAAGGGAAAAAGACGCCTCCGCCTCCCATTGAAATCAATGGTAGGCATTTTCGGCTGGTTTTTGACGAGTTTTGCGGCGCGGTTTCCGTGTCAATCAACTCAGTGTGAACATACCCTAATACACCCCGCAGCCTAATACTACTAGCCTGCGGCCGCCCCGGTACCTGACCGTCACTACAGATGGTCGGGTACTGGTTCGTACCCGGCTCTTCCCAGTACCCCTGGTGGTGGTGGGTACCGGGGTAATAATGGGGGTTAGTGGTTGCCTCTGCACCTGCTAACATTAAGCCCCGCCTTAGTAATGGAGGTTGTCAATCAGCCAGCGGCCATTACTAAGGCGGTAATAAGGCGGTAATAATAAAGTTTAAAAAAAATAGAAGCACATAGAAAAAATATTTTATTGAAATAAAAAAATACACACAACCCTCGTTAACCATTTTATTGAGAATAAAAAAGCGCTGTCATTGAAGTAGTCCTCGAATCCGAAATAGTCCAACAACCGAACTTGTAAAAAAACACAAAAATAATTTGTGTAACATAAAAAAGCAAAACAATTATTATTCTTACCTTTCCTGGGTCCAGCGCTGGAGCCACAATGTCACCGAGCTGAGCCCTGTATCTAATCCAATCATGTGTGATACTGTCTGCTGAGCTGTGTATCTAATACCATCATGTGTGATACGGTCTGCTGAGCCACTGTATCTAATCCTATCATGTGTGATACTGTCTGCTGAGCCACTGTATCTAATCCAATCATGTGTGATAATGTCTGCTGAGCCACTGTATCTAATCCTATCATGTGTGATACTGTCTGCTGGGCCACTGTATCTAATCCTATAATGTGTGATACGGTCTGCTGAGCTGTGTATCTAATCCCATCATGTGTGAAACTGTCTGCTGGGCCTTATATCTAATCCAATCATGTGTGATAATGTCTGTTGAGCCACTGTATCTAATCCTAATGTCTGAGCCACTGTATCTAATCCTATCATGTGTGATACTGTCTGCTGGGCCAGATATCAATGGTGACGGAAACATCGCTAATGGTTTCCGTTCATCACCATTCCAGCAGGTTTCCGTTTTAACGACGGAATCAATAGCGGAGTCGACTGCGCTATTGATTCCGTCGGAAAAACAGTATCACACATGATAGGATTAGATACAGTGGCTCAGCAGACAGTATCACACATGATAGGATTAGATACAGTGACCATTAGCAATGTTTCCGTCACCATTGATATCAATGGTGACTGAAATGGAAGCTGTGGTTTCAGTTTGACTTTCCGTTGCAGGGTTCACCCGACGGAACCCCGGAACGGAAAGCCAACGCTGATGTGAACAGGCCCTTATACTGACTGCTGGGCCACTGTATCTAATCCTATCATGTGTGATACTGTCTGCTGGGCTACTGTATCTAATCCTATCATGTGTGATACTGTCTGCTGAGCCAATGTATCTAATCCTATCCATAGTTTATAGGGTCGTAGTGCTATAGATATGCTATGCTATCTCCTATACACACACATACAAACATATACACACACACACACACACACGCGCGCGCACACGCGCACACACACACACACACACACACACGCACACACACATTTTATTTGGGTGGACACATATGTATTGGGGCTATTTCCCCAGACATTTTAAGTCCTTAGTGACAACCCTGGCTGCTAGTTCTGCATTGTTGGGTCACTTAGGAGACCCAGCGATGCAGCTGAAAGCTGCGGACCGTCGGCAATGAGAAGTTTGCGGGGGGCAATAAGAACTTTTGCATCGGGGCCCATGAGCCTTTAGCTACGCCCCTGGTCCAACACCATGTTACAATCTCCCATGCACACCACCCGGGCATCAGACCGCAAAGAGTGCAGCTTGGTGCAGTATAGACATGCCTGACGCTGGGGGTATGTATAAACCTAGTATGACATAGGAGGAGCAATTAATGTAGGTGTGAACAAATATATATCGCCCGTCAGGGTCAACAGAAACCACGCACACACCCCTCCCCCCCATACATCTCAGCAGGTGCACAGAAGACCTTATTCACATTTGAACAGGGGAATCTACCCAAGTGCTCTCCAGCAACTCCCGAGAAGTACGAGTGCGTAACAGCATATCACATGTGGCGCGGAACGCAGAACCAGCAAACAGCCTAACCATTGAATAAAAAGATAACATATAATTCAAAAAAGTAGTAAGTGGCAAATTACAGGGGTTACTCGTGAGACGAAAAAGACAGATGTTGGTTGTCTCACAAGTAAATGACAATTCTCTTGTGACTAATATCACTGGCTAAATACAAAAATGGTATACATATATATATTAGTGGTCGTGTCTCTACACCTCTGTAGACTTATTTAGTATAGTGTAACATATACTCGTAATACACACCCGCAAGCCAACTATCCAACAGGTGTCGCAGCCTAGAAACAAAACAATGTTATATGCACAGTAATTATGATCATAGAAATTACAGTCACATTAGTTATTGAATCACGGCTGCAGCACTCCTGCAATAATATAATTTCCTGAACATAAATAGCATCAGTAGAGGCAGCACGGATTCAGTGATCAGGTAGTACATTTGCTATGTAGCCATTACAGCATACAAATGGGGCATATCCAACATTCGAACAACAATAGGAGAATAACTGGTCATCTCTGAAGGAAACCGTCCATCCTGAGAATAAGAAGTAAAACCTAAAGTAAAAACATGTTAGATTGAAAGGTGTAGAATAGTTCAAAGCGTATAAGTGAAACATGGACAGTCATAGCAGCAATGCAAGAATATTTTACCAGTTCACTGCTCTCCATTATGAGGATGACGTGTAATCCAATCTTCTGCTTCAGCCGGATCCTGAAAAAACAAAACCTTATCTCTATCTACCACTCGAAGACATGCAGGATAAGCCATGGAATATGGATGGTGAGCTGCACGCAATCTCCTCGACAGATACAAAAGTCGCTCTCCTCTTCTGCAATTCCGCAGAGAAGTCTGGAAATATTAGAATTGACGTATTCTCAAACCGGATCTCCTGCTTCCGTCTAGACGATTGTAATACGAGGTCACGATCTTTCCAGTTGAGCATCCTGACCAGTAACGGTCGGGGTGAAGCTCCAGGCGGTGAACTCCGGGCTGGCACCCGATGTGCGCTTTCCACCGCAAATGCCGAGGAAAAGGAAGCCTCCGGGAAGGTGTTTATAAGCCACGTTTCCAGAAATTCAGCCGGATTCGTGCCCTCAGCACGTTCTGGAAAGCCCAAGATCCTAAGGTTATTCCGGCGAACTCTATTCTCCATATCATCACATTTTTGGTGCCAGAGATCTACTTTCCGTTCCAGAGCAGACATTCTGTATGGTATTGGCGCCACAGTATCCTCCAACGATGGAATACGAGTTTCAGCTTCCTTGACTCTATCACGCACATTATGAAGATCTTGTCGCAGCAAACCCAGGTCCACTTTAACTTCATCAATTTTGCCCATAAGGGAAGTATTTCTAGTAGCTATGGCCGCCAAAAGTTGTTCAGACACTTGCCTCAAAGTTGGCTCAGTGTCCAGGGTATGCAGGGGTGAACCTAGCCCCTCTGCTGCCTGAGGCGAACTATAAAAAGGCGCCCCCCCCCCAAATCTATCAGAGTTTTCTCATTACTAGCTTTACACAAACACGCAATATATAAATTTTTTAAATAGGAAAACATTTGATGTTTATTTGTTAGGCCCTGTTCACATGGAGTATTTTGACGAGTTTTTTGGAGCGGAAACCGCTCCGCAAAACTTGTCAAAAAACAGCCGAAAATGCCTCCCGAGAAAGAAGGGACATGCCCTATCTTCATTGACATCAATGGGAGGCAGAGAAAGAGTATTTCACAGAGTTTTTTGCCCGTAGCACTCAATGGGCGCAAGCGAAAAACGACGTGCAGGAAGGACAAAATCTGCCTCAAAATCCCAAACGGAAGTTTGAGGCAGAATTTTCCTTCTGCAAAAAACTCTGTGTGAACATAGCCTTAAAGTGCTGTTTGAAGTATGGAAAATATTTAAAGAATTATTCTTACTGCCAATCAGTGCACTGCAAATAGTACAGTCTGCTCTGCACTGCCCCATATCTTTCCTCGGCAGCCAGTTTCATTTGCAGCGTCACTCTCTGCAATTACATTCAGGCCAGTCCAGGACGCACATAGCTCTGTTTTGAAGCGGCACGTCCTGGGCTGGTTTCTTTGCTCTACCTGCTGTATTGTAGTGGTCTGCCTGTGCTGACTTGCGTAAGTATCACCTACATGTTAATGTACATCACATGCCACTCTGCAGACTGTCTCTTAGCCTGATCATCTGCTGCCACACTCACACTTCCCCACAGCCCCCACCACAGTAATTTACATAGATTGTAACGCCAACATTACCAATAATACCCCATACTGTTACTGAATAATACCGCCACACCATAACCACATAGTGACTGAATAATACCACCATACTGTTACTGAATAATACCGCCACACCATAACCACATAGTGACTGAATAATACCACCATACTGTTACTGAATAATACCACCACACCATAACCACATAGTGACTGAATAATACCACCATACTGTTACTGAATAATACCTCCACACCATAACCACATAGTGACTGAATAATACCCCCATACCATAACCACATAGTGACTGAATAATACCCCCATACTGATACTGAATAATACCTCCATACTGTTACTGAATACCTCCATACTGTTACTAAATAATACCCCCATACTGTTACTGAATAATACCACCACAGCATAACAACATAGTGACTCAATAATACCCCATACTGTTACTGAATAATACCCCCATACAGTTACTGAATAATACCACCACGCCATAACCACATAGTGACTGAATAATACCCCCATGCTGTTACTGAATAATACTGCCACACCATAACCACATAGTGACTGAATAATACCTCCATACTGTTACTGAATACCTCCATACTGTTACTAAATAATACCCCCATACTGTTACTGAATAATACCACCACAGCATAACCACATAGTGACTGAATAATACCCCCATACTGTTACTGAATAATACACCCATACAGTTACTGAATAATACCGCCACACCATAACCACATAGTGACTGAATAATACCCCCATACTGTTACTGAATAATGCCCCCATACAGTTACTGAATAATACCACCACACCATAACCACATAGTGACTGAATAATACCGCCATACTGTTACTGAATAATACCACCACACCATAACCACATAGTGACTGAATAATACCCCCATGCTGTTACTGAATAATACCACCACAGCATAACCACATAGTGACTGAATAATAACCCCATACTGTTACTGAATACTGATACACCCATACAGTTACTGAATAATACCGCCACACCATAACCACATAGTGACTGAATAATACCCCCATACTGTTACTGAATAATACCTCCATACAGTTACTGAATAATACCGCCACACCATAACCACATAGTGACTGAATAATACCCCCATACAGTTACTGAATAATACCGCCACACCGTAACCACATAGTGACTGAATAATACCACCATACTGTTACTGAATAATACCGCCACACCATAACCACATAGTGACTGAATAATACCCCCATACTGTTACTGAATAATATCCCTATACAGTTACTGTATAATACCGCCACACCATAACCACATAGTGACTAAATAATACCCCCATAGTGTTACTGAATAATACCACCACAGTATAACCACATAGTGACTGAATAATACCCCCATACTGTTACTGAATAATACCCCCATACAGTTACTGAATAATACCGCCACACCATAACCACATAGTGACTGAATAATACCCTCATACTGTTACTGAATAATACCGCCACACCATAACCACATAGTGACTGAATAATAACACCATACTGTTACTGAATAATACCGCCACACCATAACCACATAGTGACTGAATAATACCCCCATACTGTAACTGAATAATACCTCCACACCATAACCACATAGTGACTGAATAATACCACCATACTGTTACTGAATAATACCGCCACACCATAACCACATAGTGACTGAATAATACCCCTATACTGTTAATGAATAATACCACCACACCATAACCACATAGTGACTGAATAATACCACCATACTGTTACTAAATAATACCTCCACACCATAACCACATAGTGACTGAATAATACCCCCATACTGTTACTGAATAATACCCCCACACCATAACCACATAGTGACTGAATAATACCACCATACTGTTACTGAATAATACCACCACACCATAACCACATAGTGACTGAATAATACCACCATACTGTTACTGAATAATACCTCCACACCATAACCACATAGTGACTGAATAATACCCCCATACTGTTACTGAATAATACCTCCACACCATAACCACATAGTGACTGAATAATACCCCCTATACTGTTACTGAATAATACCACCACACCATAACCACATAGTGACTGAATAATACCACCATACTGTTACTGAATAATACCACCACACCATAACCACATAGTGACTGAATAATACCACCATACTGTTACTGAATAATACCTCCACACCATAACCACATAGTGACTGAATAATCCCCCCATACCATAACCACATAGTGACTGAATAATACCCCCATACTGATACTGAATAATACCTCCATACTGTTACTGAATACCTCCATACTTTTACTAAATAATACCCCCATACTGTTACTGAATATGACCACCACAGCATAACCACATAGTGACTCAATAATACCCCCATACTGTTACTGAATAATACCACCACACCATAACCACATAGTGACTGAATAATACCCCCATGCTGTTACTGAATAATACCACCACACCATAACCACATAGTGAATGAATAATACCTCCATACTGTTACTGAATACCTCCATACTGTTACTAAATAATACCCCCATACTGTTACTGAATAATACCACCACAGCATAACCACATAGTGACTGAATAATACCCCCATACTGTTACTGAATAATACACCAATACAGTTACTGAATAATACCGCCACACCATAACCACATAGTGACTGAATAATACCCCCATACTGTTACTGAATAATGCCCCCATACAGTTACTGAATAATACCGCCACACCATAACCACATAGTGACTGAATAATACCCCCATACTGTTACTGAATAATAACACCACACCATAACCACATAGTGACTGAATAATACCCCCATGCTGTTACTGAATAATACCACCACAGCATAACCACATAGTGACTGAATAATACCCCCATACTGTTACTGAATACTGATACACCCATACAGTTACTGAATAATACCGCCACACCATAACCACATAGTGACTGAATAATACCCCCTATACTGTTACTGAATAATACCACCACACCATAACCACATAGTGACTGAATAATACCCCCTATACTGTTACTGAATAATACCACCACACCATAACCACATAGTGACTGAATAATACCACCATACTGTTACTGAATAATACCTCCACACCATAACCACATAGTGACTGAATAATACCCCCATACTATAACCACATAGTGACTGAATAATACCCCCATACTGATACTGAATAATACCTCCATACTGTTACTGAATACCTCCATACTGTTACTAAATAATACCCCCATACTGTTACTGAATAATACCACCACAGCATAACCACATAGTGACTCAATAATACCCCCATACTGTTACTGAATAATACCCCCATACAGTTACTGAATAATACCACCACACCATAACCACATAGTGACTGAATAATACCCCCATGCTGTTACTGAATAATACTGCCACACCATAACCACATAGTGAATGAATAATACCTCCATACTGATACTGAATAATACCTCCATACTGTTACTGAATACCTCCATACTGTTACTAAATAATACCCCCATACTGTTACTGAATAATACCACCACAGCATAACCACATAGTGACTGAATAATACCCCCATACTGTTACTGAATAATACACCAATACAGTTACTGAATAATACCGCCACACCATAACCACATAGTGACTGAATAATACCCCCATACTGTTACTGAATAATGCCCCCATACAGTTACTGAATAATACCGCCACACCATAACCACATAGTGACTGAATAATACCCCCATACTGTTACTGAATAATAACACCACACCATAACCACATAGTGACTGAATAATACCCCCATGCTGTTACTGAATAATACCACCACAGCATAACCACATAGTGACTGAATAATACCCCCATACTGTTACTGAATAATACCGCCACACCATAACCACATAGTGACTGAATAATACCCCTATACTGTTAATGAATAATACCACCACACCATAACCACATAGTGACTGAATAATACCACCATACTGTTACTGAATAATACCTCCACACCATAACCACATAGTGACTGAATAATACCCCCATACTGTTACTGAATAATACCCCCACACCATAACCACATAGTGACTGAATAATACCACCATACTGTTACTGAATAATACCACCACACCATAACCACATAGTGACTGAATAATACCACCATACTGTTACTGAATAATCCCTCCACACCATAACCACATAGTGACTGAATAATACCCCCATACTGTTACTGAATAATACCTCCACACCATAACCACATAGTGACTGAATAATACCCCCTATACTGTTACTGAATAATACCACCACACCATAACCACATAGTGACTTAATAATACCACCATACTGTTACTGAATAATACCACCACACCATAACCACATAGTGACTGAATAATACCACCATACTGTTACTGAATAATACCTCCACACCATAACCACATAGTGACTGAATAATACCCCCATACCATAACCACATAGTGACTGAATAATACCCCCATACTGATACTGAATAATACCTCCATACTGTTACTGAATACCTCCATACTGTTACTAAATAATACCCCCATACTGTTACTGAATAATACCACCACAGCATAACCACATAGTGACTCAATAATACCCCCATACTGTTACTGAATAATACCCCCATACAGTTACTGAATAATACCACCACACCATAACCACATAGTGACTGAATAATACCCCCATACTGTTACTGAATAATAACACCACACCATAACCACATAGTGACTGAATAATACCCCCATGCCGTTACTGAATAATACCACCACAGCATAACCACATAGTGACTGAATAATACCCCCATACTGTTACTGAATAATACCGCCACACCATAACCACATAGTGACTGAATAATACCCCTATACTGTTAATGAATAATACCACCACACCATAACCACATAGTGACTGAATAATACCACAATACTGTTACTGAATAATACCTCCACACCATAACCACATAGTGACTGAATAATACCCCCATACTGTTACTGAATAATACCCCCACACCATAACCACATAGTGACTGAATAATACCACCATACTGTTACTGAATAATACCACCACACCATAACCACATAGTGACTGAATAATACCACCATACTGTTACTGAATAATACCTCCACACCATAACCACATAGTGACTGAATAATACCCCCATACTGTTACTGAATAATACCTCCACACCATAACCACATAGTGACTGAATAATACCCCCTATACTGTTACTGAATAATACCACCACACCATAACCACATAGTGACTTAATAATACCACCATACTGTTACTGAATAATACCACCACACCATAACCACATAGTGACTGAATAATACCACCATACTGTTACTGAATAATACCTCCACACCATAACCACATAGTAACTGAATAATACCCCCATACCATAACCACATAGTGACTGAATAATACCCCCATACTGATACTGAATAATACCTCCATACTGTTACTGAATACCTCCATACTGTTACTAAATAATACCCCCATACTGTTACTGAATAATACCACCAAAGCATAACCACATAGTGACTCAATAATACCCCCATACTGTTACTGAATAATACCCCCATACAGTTACTGAATAATACCACCACACCATAACCACATAGTGACTGAATAATACCCCCATGCTGTTACTGAATAATACCACCACACCATAACCACATAGTGAATGAATAATACCTCCATACTGTTACTGAATACCTCCATACTGTTACTAAATAATACCCCCATACTGTTACTGAATAATACCACCACAGTATAACCACATAGTGACTGAATAATACCCCCATACTGTTACTGAATAATACCCCCATACAGTTACTGAATAATACCGCCACACCATAGCCACATAGTGACTGAATAATACCACCATACTGTTACTGAATAATACCCCCACACCATAACCACATAGTGACTGAATAATACCCCCATACTGATACTGAATACCTCCATAATGTTACTAAATAATACCCCCATACCGTTACTGAATAATACCGCCACACCATAACCACATAGTGACTGAATAATACCACCATACTGTTACTGAATAATACCTCCACACCATAACCACATAGTGACTGAATAATACCCCCATACTGTTACTGAATAATACCACCACAGCATAACCACATAGTAACTGAATAATACCCCCATACTGTTACTGAATAATACCCCCATACAGTTACTGAATAATACCGCCACACCATAACCACATAGTGACTAAATAATACCCCCATACTGTTACTGAATAATACCGCCACACCATAACCACATAGTGACTGAATAATACCTCCATACTGTTACTGAATACCTCCATAATGTTACTAAATAATACCCCCATACCGTTACTGAATAATACCGCCACACCATAACCACATAGTGACTGAATAATACCACCATACTGTTACTGAATAATACCTCCACACCATAACCACATAGTGACTGAATAATACCCCCATACTGTTACTGAATAATACCACCACAGCATAACCACATAGTAACTGAATAATACCCCCATACTGTTACTGAATAATACCCCCATACAGTTACTGAATAATACCGCCACACCATAACCACATAGTGACTAAATAATACCCCCATACTGTTACTGAATAATACCGCCACACCATAACCACATAGTGACTGAATAATACCTCCATACTGTTACTGAATACCTCCATACTGTTACTAAATAATACCCCCATACCGTTACTGAATAATACCGCCACACCATAACCACATAGGGACTGAATAATACCCCCATACTGTTACTGAATAATACCGCCACACCATAACCACATAGTGACTGAATAATACCACCATGCTGTTACTGAATAATACTGCCACACCATAACCACATAGTGACTGAATAATACCCCATACTGTTACTGAATAATACCACCACACCATAACCACATAGTGACTGAATAATACCCCCATACTGTTACTGAATAATATCACCACACCATAACCACATAGTGACTGAATAATACCCCCGTACTGATACTGAATAATACCACCACACCATAACCACATAGTGACTGAATAATACCCCCATGTACTGTATATATATATATATATATATATATACATATATATATATATATATAAAATGCTGCCATATATTGTACATATAGAGTCAAACATATGCTGCAAGTATAATTAATCAAATCACTTTATACTCTGTACATTGTATAGCGGTGTTATATGTGTGTACACATATAATACCACCACATATTGTTTGTATAAAAAATACTGCTATAACTGTAGACATATAGTACCATTATATTCACTGCACACCTATTATACTGCTATATACTACACTCACATATAATACCGCTATATACTGCATACACCTATAATCAGGGGCATAGCTAAAGGCTCATGGGCCCAGATGCAAAAGTTCTTATTGTGTCCCCCCCACACGCAAACTTCTCATGGCCGACAGTCTGCAGCTTTCAGCCCCATCGCTGGGTCTCCTAAGTGACCCAACAATGCGCACTAGCAGCCGGGAGCGTCACTAAGGACTTAAAATGTCAGGGGAAATAGCCCCAATGCATATGTGTCCGCCCAAAAAAATGTGTGTTTGTGTGTGTGTATAGGAGACAGCAAATCTATAGCACTACGACCCTATAAACTATGGATAGGATACATTGGCTGAGCAGACAGTATCACACATGATAGAATTAGATACAGAGGCCCAGCAGACAGTATCACACATGATAGGATTAGATACAATGGGTCAGCAGACAGTATCACACATGATAGGATTAGATACAGTGGCTCAGACATTAGGATTAGATACAGTGGCTCAACAGACATTATCACACATGATTGGATTAGATATAAGGCCCAGCAGACAGTTTCACACATGATGGGATTAGATACACAGCTCAGCAGACCGTATCACACATTATAGGATTAGATACAGTGGCCCAGCAGACAGTATCACACATGATAGGATTAGATACAGTTGCTCAGCAGACATTATCACACATGATTGGATTAGATACAGTGGCTCAGCAGACAGTATCACACATGATAGGATTAGATACAGTGGCTCAGCAGACCGTATCACACATGATAGGATTAGATATAAGGCCCAGCAGACAGTATCACACATGATGGTATTAGATACACAGCTCAGCAGACAGTATATGGTATTAGATACATGGCCCAGCACGCTGACATTGCGGCTCCAGCGCTGGACCCAGGAAAGGTAAGAATAATAATTGTTTTGCTTTTTTATGTGTTACTAATTATTTTTGTGTGTTTGTGTTTTTTTACAAGTTCGGTTGTTGGACTACTTCGGATTCGAGGACAACTTCAATGACAGCGTTTTTTTATTCTCAATAAAATGGTTAATGGGGGGTTGGTTTTTTATTTCAATAAAATATTTTTTCTATGTGCTTGTACTTTTTTAAACTTTATTATTACTGCCTTAGTAATGTCCGCTGGTTGATTGACAACCTCCATTACTAAGGCGGGGCTTAATGTTAGCAGGTGCAGAGGCTACCACTAACCCCCATTATTACCCCGCTACTCACCGCCACCAGAGGTGCTGGGAAGAGCCGGGTACGAACCAGTACCCGACCATCTGCAGTGACGGTCAGGCACTGGGGCGGCCGCAGGCTGGTAGTATTAGGCTGGGGAAGGCCAAAAACAGTGGCCCTTCCCACCCTGGTAATGCTGCCTGCTGCTGCTGCTGTGTTGTATCTGGCTGGTTATGAAAATTAGGGGGGACCCCACATCGTTCTTTCCAATTATTTTGTATTTTATTTTTTTTAAATGACGTGGGGTCCACCCCATTAGTCATAACCAGCCAGATACAATAAAGCAGCAGCAGCCTAGCATTACCAGGGTGGGAAGGGCCACTGTATAAGGCCTTCCCCAGCCTGCGGCCGCCCCATTGCCCGACCATCACTACAGATGGTCAAGTACTGGATCGTACCCGGATCTTCCCTGGTGGTGGGGGTAATAAAGGGGGTTAGTGTTAGCCTCTACACTGGTTAACACTAAGCCCCGCCTTAGCAATGGACGCTGTCACTCAGCCGGCGGCCATTACTAAGGCGGTAGTAATAAAGTTTAAAAAAAAAACACAAAGACATAGAAAAAATATTTTATTGAAATAAAAATAAATCACACAACCCTCATTAACCATTTTATTGATAATAAAAAAAGCCGCCATTGAAGTGGTCCTGGAATCTAAAATCTTGTGTAAGAAAACACACAAAAAACGATTAGTAACACATGTGTTAGGCTTAGATAGAGGGCCCATGTGCGATACTGTCTGTGGGACCCTGTATCTAAGCCTACCACAAGGTAGGCTTAGATACAGGGTCAGGCAGACAGTAATCTTATACAGTAATAAAGGGCCCATCAGACAGGATCACACATGGGCCATGTATCTAAGACTACCATATGATTGGCTTAGATACAGGGCCCAGCAGACAGCATCACACCATCTGTGATCCTGTCTCATGGGCCCTCTAAGCCTGCTACATCGTAGGCTTAAAGGGGTTGTCCAGTCCCTAAACATTGATGGCCTATCCTCAGGATAGGGGTCCGTCTCCCGGGAAACGCCAATCAGCTGTTTTGAAGGGGCCGCAGCACTCGTACGAGAGTTGCTTCCCCTTCATTTCTCTTACTCGCTCACACTGTGAATCGCCAACACGGATTCACAGTGTGACCGGAATGAAGTGACCGGAATGAAGGGGAAGCAGCTCTCGTACAAACACTGCGGCCCCTTCAAAACAGTTGATTGGCGGGTCCCGGGAGTCGGACCCCGCCAATCAGCTTCAGCAGACAGGGATATTAATCTTACCCTCCTCTTCAGCCGCGGCGGAAGCTCTGTCCTAACTCTATCCAGGATCACGATGTTGTGCGCGGCGCATAGCGCTGTGACGTCAGGACCTCCATTGCGCTCCGGAACCAGGAGGGTAAGTACTGTCAGTTACTATAGACACAGGGGCCCGCGGCCCGAGTTACTATAGTAACTTTTTATTGATGTGGTGCGGGGGGCTTCGGGCCCCACTGGCTTCGGGGGCCCGGTCGCAATTGCGACCCCTGTAGCTACGCCACTGCCTATAATATTGCAACATACACTACGCACAATACTGCTACACAGTCTACACACACAATACCAGTATATGCACTATATACTCTACACATCAGTTTTCCCACTATTTACACAAAAGCACAGCAAAAACATAATACATAACATAATTTCTAAATTATTGCTGCAAAACTACAATGTGTGAATGTCCTTACAGTATCATATATATCCACATACACACAGATTATATATACATATATATATACATACACACACACACACACACACACACACACACACACACACACACACACACACACACACACACACACACTTACCTTCTATGTAGGATCCCTCATGCAGTCTCTTGAAGCAGCAGGGGCTTTACAACATGCCCCATCCCAGGACAGCAGATATAACAGGCTGCAGAAGTAGCTGGTCTGTTAGAAGAAGAGGGGGACACAGCACACGAGAGGAGGGGGGCAGAGGAGAGGGAAGCAAGGGGACACAGGAGAGGAGGGGGATACAGGAGACACAGAAGAGTGACACAGGAGAGGAGGGGGGCACAGGAGAGGGAAGCAAGGGGACACAGGAGAGGAGGGGGATACAGGAGACACAGAAGAGGGACACAGGAGAGGAGAAGGGCACAGGAGAGGGAAGCAAGGGGAGGAGCGGGATACAGGAGACACAGAAGAGGGACACAGGAGAGGAGGAGGGATACAGGAGACACAGAAGAGGGACACAGGGGAGGACTAGACACGGAGCTTCCTCTCTGCAGACGCTGAGGCTGTGAATTCTCCCCTCGCCCTCTTCTCTACCCCGACTGCTTCAGACGAAAGGGAGAGAGAGGGAGAGGACGTAGTTTGTATGCACAGCAGTCCAACGCTCACCTCATGCGTCTCGTCACTTGCTTGAGGAGAGGACCGCTCCTCCTGCAGACCTGCTAATCTCTGGTGGCGCGTGCTGCATACAGTGTCAGAGAGGCCTCTGAGAAGAGGATTAACAGGGATTAGAAGGCAATGGCTGTGGAGCCTCTCTAGTGTGCGTCCTGTCCCGCTCGTGCCGAAGCCACGCCCCGGCCATTGACTTTTATTGCTTTAGTCCATAGTCTTTATTTAATCAATTGTGAAACAAAATCTAAACGGCATAACAATAGGTCAGCAGCACCACGGATTCCCAGACAGTCTCCCACCTCAGTACTTGCAAGACTTTAAGCCATGTAACTTCTTCAATCTGACGAGAGCAGGAACATTCAGTTTAGAATGGCCTTTGATAGCTTGCATTTTAGTCCGTTGTCCTTTTTTAATTAATCTAGGAACAAATTCTAAATAGCAAATGCAAAGTAAAGAGCACCACAGATTGCCAGACAGTCTCCCACACCAGTACTAGCAAGGGTTTAAGCCGGGTATCTTCTACGATCTGACTAAAGCAGGAATATTCAGCTTAGAACAGCCATTGACTTTGAAAGGGTTTCTCCATAGTCCTTTTTTAATCGATTGTGAAACAAAATCTAAACCGCATAACTACAGGTCAATAGCACCACGGAAACCCAGATATTTCCCCACACTGGTATCTCGAGATGACTTAAGACGTGTAACTTCTGCGATCTGACGAGAGCAGGCATGTTCAACTTAGAATGGTCATTGACAGTTTGCATTTTAGTACGTTGTCCTTCTTTAATCGATCTTGGAACAAATTCGAGATAGCAAAACCAAAGTCAAGAGCATTACCCATTCCCAGACAAGCTCCCACACTGGTACTAGCGAGGCCTTAAGCTGTGTAGATACTGCGATTTGATAAGAGCAGCACATTCAGCTTAGAATGGCCATTGACTTGTAAAGCTTCAGTCCATAGAACTTTTTTAATCGATTGTGAAACAAAATCTAAACAGCATAACAGTAGGTCGACAGCACCACGGATTCCCAGACAGTCTGCCACACTGGTACTAGCGAGGCCTTAAACCATGTTACTTCTGCACTCTGACAAGAGCAGGCACGTTCAGCTTAGAATGGCCATTGACTTTTAAAGATTTAGTCTTTAGTTCATAGTCCTTTTTTAATCGATTGTAAAACAAAATCTAAAAAGGCATAAAAATAGGACAACAGCACCACGGATTCCCAGACAGTCTCCCTCACTTTTGGTAGCAACGGCTTAAGCCGAGTAACTTCTGTGATCTGACAAGAGCAGGGATATTCAGTTTGGAATGGCCATTGACTTTTAAAGCATTAGTCCATAGTCCTTTTTTAATCGATTGTGAAACAAAATCTAAACAGCATAACAATAGATCAACAGAACCATGGATTCCCACACTGGTACTATCGAGGACTTAAGCCATGTAACTTCTACGATCTGACTATCGCAGGCACATTTAGCTTAGAATGGCCATTGACTTTTAAAGCTTTAGTCCATAGTCCTTATTTATTTTTTGTTTGGATAGGGGATGAAGCCTCAGCCGTTTTGTTTATTGAATCTTTAAATATAAATTCCTGTGGATTAAATTTTACACACACTTTTTCTATGGAACAAATAGATTTTCCTGATTTAACTATTAGTAAAAATATGGACACATTCACAACAAAAACACATTTTAACCCCTATCCGCACGAGGACGTAACTGTCCGTCGTTGCAGGAGGTTACTTCCCGCACGAGGACGTATAGTTACTGAGTTTTTCCCGGTGCACACTGTCGGCGACAGTGGGAACCGGGAGGTCAGCTGTCGCCGACAGCTGACACTCCCCTCTTGCCGGCCAGCGGTCCTTTGCCGCTGATTTCGGCGAATTAACCCCTTAAATTCGGCGATCGGGTGCAATCGCCGAATTTTGGGGGTTTTCTAACATATCGGCAGACCCCGGTCCGAAATCGCGGGGTTTGCCGATAGTTACTATGGCAAACGGAAGCCAAACAATGGCTTCCGGGTCTGCCATGGACGGAGGCCCATCAGGACCAACCTTCGGCTGGTCCTGATAGGCTTCCTGTCAGAGTGACAGGAAGTCACTGTGTCGTTCCCGATGGCACACTGTCGGCGACAGTGTGCATCGGGAACTTGGAGATCAGCTGTCCCCGACAGCTGACACTCCAGTGTTGCCGATCAACGGCTCATCGCCGCTGATTTTGGCAATTAACCAGTTACATGCGGGGCTCGATTGCGATCTCCGCATGTAGCGGGTTTGTAGCGCATCAGCAGCCCCCATGCAATCGTGGGGGCTTCTGATGCTTGTGATGGCACCAGGGGGCCAGACAACGACCCCCGGGTCTGCCATGTATGTCAGCCTATGAGGATCAGTGACGTCACACTGACAGTTGGAATACGTTACACTACCTAGGTAGTGTAATGTATTCTAGCAGCGATCAGAGCTGCAGGTCAAAAAGATAAAGTGTAAAAAGTAAAAAAAAGTTAGTAAACAAAAATATAAAGTGTAAAAAGTAAAAAAAAGTTAATAAAAATGTTTTATAAAAGTGTAAAAATAAAAGGTTTTGTTTTCCTATAATAAGTCATTTATTATAGGGAAAAAATGAAAACGTTAAAAAAAAGTACACATATTTAGTATCACCGTGTTCGTAACGACCCAAACGATGAAACTATAATGTTCATCTTTCTGCACAGTGAACGCCGCAAACAAAATTAACGGAAAACTGTCAGCATCGCTATTTTTTGGTCACCACCCCTCCCAAGATATAGAATAAAAAGTGATAAAAAAGTCGCATTTACCCCAAAATGGTACCAATAAAAACTACAACCCGTCCCGCAAAAAACAAGACCTCCCACAGCTTTTTTGACGAAAAAATAAAAAAGTTACGGCTCAGAATAGCGTGTCTCAGAAAATAAATTATTTTATAGAAACTTAATTTTATTGTGCAAACGCTGCAAAACGTAAAAAAAACTATACACATATGGTATCGGCGTAATTGTACCGACTGGCAGAATAAATTAAAACGTAATTTATTGCACACGGTGAACACTGTAATAAATAAAGGATTTAAACGCCAAAATCTCTGTTTTTTGGTCACCTTAGCTCTAAAAAAGATCCTGAGGGGCCAAAATGCTCACTATACCCCTAGAAAAATTCCTTGAGGGGTGTAGATTCCAAAATAGGGTCACTTTTGGGGTATTTCCACTGTTTTGGTCCCTCCGGGGCGTTGCAAACCCGACATGGCACTGAAAACCAATCCAGCAAAATCTGCGCTCCAAAATCCAAAAGGCGCTCCTTCCCTCCTGAGCCCTGCTGTGGGTCCAAACATCAGTTAACGACCACATATGGGGTATTGCCGTATTCGGGAGAAATTGCTTTACAAATGTTGGGCGGCTTTTTCTCCTTTATTCCTTGTAAAAATGAAAAAATTCTATGTTTCCACAGAAAAATAGGTGATTTTCATCTTCACAGACTAATTCCACTAAATTCTGCAAAAAACTGTGGAGTCAAAATGCTAAGTATACCCCTAGAAAAATGCCTTGAGGGGTGTAGTTTCCAAAATGGGGTCACTTTTTTGGGGTTTCGACTGTTTAGGTACCACAAGACCTCCTCAAACCTGACATGGTGCCTAAAATATATTCCTAAAAAAAGGAGGCCCCAAAATCCTCTAGGTGCTCCTTTGCTTCTGCGGCCTGTGTTTCAGTCCATTAGGACACTAGGGCCACATGTTGGATATTTCTAAAATCTGCAGAATCTGGGCAATAAATATTGAGTTGCGTTTCCTTGGTAAAACCTTCTGTGTTACAGATTGTTTTTATTACAAATGAATTTTGGCAAAAAAAATGAAATTTGTAAATTTCACCTCTACTTTGCCTTAATTCCTGTGAAACGCCTAAATGGTTAAAATACTTTCTGAATGTGGTTTTGAATACCTTGAGGGATGCAGTTTTCAAAATGGGGTGATTTATGGGGACTTTCTAATATATAAGGCCCTCAAAGACACTTCAGAACTGAACTGGTCCGTGATAAAATGGCCTATTGAAATTTTCTTGAAAATATGAGAAATTGCTGCTAAAGATCTAAGCCTTGTAACGTCCTAGAAAAATAAAAGTACGTGAAAAAAAATGATGCAAACATAAAGTAGACATATGAGGGATGTTAACTAGTAACTATTTTGTGTGATATTACTATCTGTTTTACAAGCAAATACATTTAAATTTAGAAAAATGCAAATTTTTGCTAAAATTTGAAGTTTTTCACAAATATATATTGAATTTATCGACCAAATCTTTCACTAACCTAAAGTACAATATGTCACGAGAAAACAATCTCAGAATCGCTTGGATAGGTAAAAGCATTCCGGAGTTGTTACCACATAAAGCGACACATGTCAGATTTGAAAAAATCATCTGTGTCCACAAGGGGTTAAATCAGTCGATGTAAACAGTTATCTTGATTTTACAAGTGCTCATTATTCCCCATGGCTCCGAAATATCCCCTTTGGACAATTTCGTAGAATTAGAAAAAATTGTTCTAATCCAAAGGATTTTAAAAATGAATGTCAGATTTAAAAAAAAAGGTTTAACAGGTTCCCGACCGCTGGCTGTATTTTTACGGCCAGTGGTCAGGGTCTCTGAAGTCCGCCGTATAGACTAATTATGGCGGCACTTCAGAGACTGTTGCTAACAGCCATGGGCACTGGGCAGACAACCAATCACAGCGATCACATGCATTTGTACGTATAATACAGTGTGCACGCGATCGCGTGCACACAGCCCTGTGCCCACACTGTTACCAACAGCTCTGGGCACTGGGCATAGTATCAGGGACCATTCTGATGGTCCCTGAACATGTGGTCGCTGTGAAAACCTATCACAGCGACCACATTTGTTTTATTTTGATATTTCTGGCAGCAAATCTCCTGCCTCTTTTCTTCTCCTCAAACATTGTTTCAGTGTGAGGAGAAGAAGAGACTCGAGAGAATTGCTGCCAGAAGATTACAGTTACAGTTACAAAAAAATACAGTTACACTCTATAAAACATTCTCTATATAGATAGATTTCTATCTATCTATACAATCTATCCATCTATCTTTTTTTCTTTCTATCTACCTTTCTATCTTTTATTCTATTAGAATAGGCAGGTAGGGAATATATAATTATATATATATATCCACATATATATAATATATATAGCAATAGCGGTTTATTTTTTTGTTAGCGGTAGTGTAGATATATATATATATATATATATATATATATATACGTCCATTTATTTATAAATGACGACATCCTAAATATCATTGTCCACGAAACAAATTTATATGCCGCTTAGTATATAAGGCAGAAACCTTCATCCACCCATGCCAGATTGGACGCCCACCAATTTGCAGGAATTAAAAAAAATTTGTGGCTCACCCTAAATATGGGTATTGTCAAAAAGCCCTCCATTAGGTCTTACTGGTCAACAAGACCCGCCCAAGCCACCCCAGTGTATTCTGCAGTAATGCCCAGGTCTCGTTATGAGACAATAATGAGGTTCCTCCACTTCAATGACAACGCACAGGCCCCCCCAAGTACCGATGCAAACCGGGATCGGTTGTTCAAAATAAGACCACTGATAAATTCCCTCAATAATTTATTCCTGCAACTCTACACCCCTGAGCAGAATGTAAGCGTGGACGAATCCCTCCTCAACTTTCATGGAAGACTTAGCTTTCGCCAATATCTACCTTCCAAAAGGGCAAGATATTGCGTTAATCTTTATAAACTGTGCGAAAGCGGGTCAGGATACATCACCGCCTTCAGAATTTATGAAGGGCGGGACCGCTCAATAAATGTTCCTGGATGCCCCCCTGATCTTTCCACCAGCAGTAAGATTTTGTGAGAGATAATGCAGCCTCTGCTTCACAAGGGGTACCACCTGTACTGTGATAATTTTTATTCCAGTGTGCCCCTGTTTAGGCATTTGCATTCTGCAAGGACTGGGGCATGTGGTAATGGGGGACTCCTGTGCTTATGCATCTGAGGCAGTGGCGTAACTACCGCCGTAGCAGCTGTAGCAGCTGCTACGGGGCCCGCGGCATGAGGGGGCTCGTGTCGCCCGCCGGCACGGGCCCCCACCATGGCCGCAGGCTCCGCTAGCAGTCGCTATGGCTGCTACAGCGGGATGCCAGTGATCACTACGGCAGAGTAGGGAGGTATCTCCCCGCTCTGCCATTAAACAAAAGACATATATCCCCTATCCACAGGATAGGGGATACATGTGTGATCGCTGGCAGCGATAGGGAGAACGGGGGACTGAAAGTCCCCTGAAGTTCTCCATCACAAACCTCAGACTTCCGTGTTCTGTGTCGGCTTCTCCGTAGAAATGAATGGAGCGCCGGTCGCGCTTGTACGATCCTTTCATTTTTATTGAGCTGCCGACACAGACGCCGGAAGTCAGAGGTTAGTCATGGAAAACTTGGGGGGACTTTCAGTCCCCCGTTCTCCCTATCAATGCCAGCGATCGCACATGTATCCCCTGTCCTGTGGATATGGGATGCATGTTATTTGTAGGACACAACAACACAGTAGGTCGCATTTTTTTGGGGGGTTGGGGACGCTGTATGGCGTTCCCTGCCGGGGGGGGGGGCGCTGTATAGCGTTCCCTGCAAGGGGGGGGGGGGCGCTGTATGGCGTTCCCTGCACGGGGGGGGGGGGCGCTGTATGCCGTTCCCTGCAGGGGGGCGCTGTATGGCGTTCTCTGCAGGGGGGGGGCTGTATGGCGTTCTCTACAGTGGGGGCTGTATGGTGTTAGTGCCACACAGTCCCCCCTGTAGATAATGCCACACAGTCCCCCCTGTAGATAACGCCACACAGTCCCCCCTGTAGATAACGCCACACAGTCCCCCCTGTAGATAACACCACACAGTCCCCCCTGTAGATAATGCCACACAGTCCCCCCTGTAGATAACGCCACACAGTCCCCCCTGTAGATAACGCCACACAGTCCCCCCTGTAGATAACGCCACACAGTTCCCCCTGTAGATGACGCCACACAGTCCCCCTGTAGATAACGCCACACAGTCCCCCCTGTAGATAACGCCACACAGTCCCCCTATAGATAACGCCACACAGTCCCCCCTGTAGATAACGCCACACAGTCCCCCCTGTAGATAACGCCACACAGTCCCCCCTGTAGAAAACGCCATACAGCCCTCTCCCTGTAGATAACGCCACACAGTCCCCCTGTAGATAACGCCACACAGTCCCCCCTGTAGATAACGCCACACAGTCCCCCTGTAGATAACGCCACACAGTCCCCCTGTAGATAACGCCACACAGTCCCCCCTGTAGATAACGCCATACAGCCCTCTCCCTGTAGATAATGCCATACAGTCCCCCTGTAGATAACGCCACACAGTCCCCCCTGTAGATAACGCCACACACACAGTCCCCTCTGTAGATAACACCATACAGTCCCCCCTGTAGATAACGCCACACAGTCCCCCTGTAGATAACGCCATACAGTCCCCCTCTGTAGATATCTACAAAGGGGGCTGTATGGCGTTATCTACAGGGGGGGGGGCTGTATGGCGTTATCTACAGGGGGGACTGTATGGCGTTATCTACAGGGGGGACTGTATGGCGTTATCTACAGGGGGGGCTGTAAAAAAGGCACTATCTACAAGGGGGGTGTGTGTGACTCCCAGGGGAGGGGGGGCCCCAGTCAAAAGTTCGCTATGGGGCCCAGTCTTTCCTAGTTACGCCCCTGATCTGAGGAATTGCTGGCAGTCAAGTACAGGGATTGCAATGACGTGTATCTACTAAGCACAATACATACCGCAGGAACAGTGGCAGTGAGGGAAAGGGGGGCAACATCGGACAAGCAAAACCAGTGAGCGTGTCCGAATATAACAATTACATGGGGGGGGGGGTGGATTTAAGCGACCAGGTCTTACAGCCCTATTTAGTGAAGCGAAAAACAAAAACCTGGTACAAAAAAGTGGCCATTTATTTTTTACAGGTGGTAATCCACAATTCATTTGTGCTCTACAAAAAAAACAGAGGCAGAGACACATACCTGGATTTCCAGGAGAAAATTATTGAAGACCTCATTTTTGATGTTCAGGACTCCAGAGAATGCCCCCAGTCTGAGGATGTCACGCGACTGACTGAAAGACACTTTATCAGTCAGATTCCCCCAACACCAACCAGAAGCAACCCCTAGAAAAGGTGCCGCATCTGCAGAAATGAAGGGGCACCGCAAAGATTCCCGATATTTCTGTCCATCATGTCCCTCACAACCAGGCCTGTGCGTTGACCCATGTTTTAAAAAATACCACACTATACCACATTATTAGATTTTAGTTAATTAGTTGAAAATATATTTGTCCTACATTACATTTTTATTTTTCCCCTGATTTTACTCCATGGGTGGGGGGTGGATGTATATTTTCTAAAGTTCATCTGCTGGAGAGCTCCATTTGCATAAACCTGCAATTTCTTATTTTAGAAAACCCCAAAAAATAAATTCCCATTATACCCCTAGATTAATATTTTGGGATCTCTGCTTCAAGAGCAGATATTTTGGAAGTGTTAGGCTGGGTTCACACGACCATGTTACGTCCGTAATGTACGGAACGTAATTCGGCCGGAAGACCCGGACCGAACACAGTGCAGGGAGCCGGGCTCCTAGCATCATAGTGATGTACAATGCTAGGAGTCCCTGCCTCGCTGCAGGACAACTGTCCCGTACTGTAATCAAGCATTGCAAGCATTGCGGCGAGGCATCTTCCACGGCCAGCGTCCCGCCCGCCTCTCCTCCCCCGCCTGAGGGAGATTGGGATGACAACCCCTCCAGGATGACAGCCGAGGGTGAGTCTGTGCCCTGTGGGGACGGGGAATCAGAATCGCCTAACGTAGCTTCCATGGGGAAGGGACGCTTTGCTGCACTAACAAATATCCCCACATCTAAAATGGCATCATCCCCTCATGTATCAGAGGAGTCCCCCCCCAGTCCTGCAGGCCTTACAGCTGCCCAAGTTCCCTGTGTGGGGGATATGTTTCCACATTCTGTGGCCATAGAGGATATACCCTCATCGGATCAAGCTGCTTCAGAAGCTTTTATAAAAAATGTGGTATTAGCCCTCAGGGGTTCCTTTCACAGCGATTATTTGGGGTTCTCCACGAAGCTCTCTAACGCTATCGACGACTTGGGAGAACCAGTAGACCACGTGGAGTAAAAAATTAGTGAACTCACTAATGCACATAACGATATAGTGGACGCCCATGTGTCTTTGGAGGAAGAAATGCAAGCTTTAAAATATAAGTTGGCTGACTTAGAAGATCGCAACAGACGGAATAATGTCAAATTTAGAGGAATTCCGGAGTCGGTCCAACCTTCCAACCTTACCGCATACTTGTAGCAACTTATTAAGGATGTGTTACCTACTTCCAAACCTGCGGATCTTATCATAGATAGAGCCCACAGGCTCCCTAAACCTAAATCTATTTCTGCTGATTTGCCACGGGATGTGATTGCAAGGATCCACTTTTATCATACCAAAGATTCCCTCATGTCTGCTTCACGACGATTGCCGGCTCTACCTGTACCTTATGAGAAGATACACATATATGCGAATCTCTCCCAAACAACCCTGCAAGCTAGGAGGAAATTTCTGCCTCTTACATTGGCGCTGAGGAAGAACGACGTGGGATACAGATGGGGATTTCCTACCAAATTACTGGTGTATAAGAATGGAGTCCTGCATACCATGGCGGACGTAGAGGAAGGATTGGCCCTGCTTCATAAATGGGGACTTGCACCTATTTCACCCGCTGCGCTTCCTGCTAGAAGGTCCCCCTCAAGACTTTCGCCGGAGTGGATTGGGAAATCTCGTCCTTGATCTTTTCTGGGGTATTGGCTGCTAAATGGAGGTCGTGATGGTGTCCAAGTAGACTCTTTCCCCACTTGTGTTTGGTGACTCTCAGCCAGGACGTCTGGCGGAGTTACTTTTTCACTACGTGATGTTTTTCTTGCTACAGTTTCTCAGTTTCTACTTTCCTTCCCTGTCCTTCTTCCTTGAAATTGCTGTTCTACGATTATTGCCATATGTGCCCGGCGCGTTATGTTCAGACCCTAGCCAGGCCCGAATACGGTTTTTGGTACATATAGAGTACTTTACATCTATTATTCATGGCGGTTAAATTTGTATCTCTGAACACGAGGGGGCTTAATTCTCCCTTTAAGAGAGCTTCGGTATGGAAGGATGCTTTGGCTTCCAACGCTGACATAATCTGTTTACAAGAGACGCATTTTGCCAAGTCCCATTGTCCCAAATTTACCCATCATAAATTTCCGTTAATTTACTCCTCTAAAGCTGATAAGAAAAGGGCGGGAGTGTTGATAGCCTTTAAGGACACAGTGTCCTTTCAACTGCAGTCTTCTGTTATTGATGAGCGGGGGAGATTTTTGATCCTGGTAGGTCTGCTTAACAACTGTCCCGTCACTATTGCTAATATTTATGCTCCTAACGCATCACAAATGCGCTTGCTCAACAAGTCTATGCGCAAAGTTCACAAAATTATGCAAGGAAAGCGTATAGTATGTGGAGATTTCAACATAATCCCGGACGCCAAATGGGATTCTACTAATCAGGATAGAAGGTCTCCTCCGACTCTAACCCCATGGTTACTTAAGGAAGATTTATATGACACGTTTAGATGTATGAATTCCTCTTCTAGAGAATTCACCCTTTATTCCACAAGACACCGCTCATTTTCCAGAATAGACCTTTTCTTGGTGGACAGGAACTCTATATCAGATATTAAAGCTTCTGAGATAGGGCAAATAACATGGTCAGATCACGCTCCCTCATATCTCCTTCTCTCTTTAGGGCCCGCCCCCTCACCAAGAGCCTCATGGCGGATCAATAATTTTCTTTTCAGTCTTCCCAAATATAAGAAGAAAATCTCCTCCCAATTGCAGGAATATTTTCTTTTGAATTGATCCCCAGACCTAAGCCCATTCACTCTATGGAATGCACATAAAGCGGTTATGCGGGGGTTCTTGATACAACAAGGGGCGCAATACAAAAAATTGAAAATGGCCGCGTTGACATTCTTACTGTCTGATATGCGTTCTGTGGAACAAGAACTCCAACTAACTCAATCTCCCTCCCTGCATGACAAACTCATGACCCTTAGAAGGAATTTGCAGGCCCTCCTCATAGATGAATTCGATAAAAAGATTGCTGTCTTAAGATTAAACTACTACACTTCCTATAATAAATCTAGTAAAGTGATGGCGCGTAAAATGAAACAACGTCAGCTAAAAACTAAAACCACACATCTAGTCGCACTAACAGACCGGTCTAGGATCTCTAACCCCCAAACTATAGCAGACCAATTCAGCTCTTACTATTCGAAACGATACAACCTGAAGTCCGATCCCCAAACTCCACAACCCTCAGATAGGGATATCCAAACCTTTTTAGAATCGGTTCAGTTGCCATCTATATCTCCGGACCAACTATCTAGTTTAAACGCCCCTGTATCTCTCTTAGAAGTGTCTAAAATTATTAATTTATCTAAAACCAACAAATCTCCTGGTCCAGATGGGTTCTCCAACGAATACTACAGAACCTTTAACACCATTCTCGCTCCCCATCTAACTGCAGTCTTTGATAAAGCAATGTCGGAGGGAAGTATGCCCCAAATGCTGGAAGCCACGATAGTGACGATCCCTAAACCTGGGAAATCCCCTACAACCCCCGGCCAATTTTAGACCCATCTCCCTTCTTAACTGTGACACTAAATTATACGCCAAACTTCTAGCCACCCGCTTATTAGACATTCTGCCCACGTTAGTACAATCCGACCAGGTTGGTTTCACGAAAGGGAAGCAAGCTCCTGAGGGTACTAGACGAATAATTGATCTCATAACTAAAGTAAGCCAATCTCGAGCGTCTTCTCTCCTCCTTACCCTGGATGCAGAGAAGGCGTTCGATAGAATACACTGGGGGTTTGCATTTTCGACTTTGACGAAGTTTGGATTCGTAGGGAACATATTTTAAGCTATTCAAGCGCTATACACTCTACCTACTGCTAAAGTTCTTTCTAATGGTTTCCTGTCTACCCCCTTCCATATTACTAATGGCACCAGGCAGGGGTGCCCGCTGTCCTCCTTGTTATTTACACTGGTTATGGAACCTCTAGCAGAATCTATAAGATCTAACTTGCTGATTCGTGGAATCCCAGTGGGGTTTCGACAGCATAAAATTGGATTATTCGCGGATGACATTATTTTGACTATTACTGACCCTTTATCCTCCCTAAGGGAAATTTCTCAACTTATCTCTAACTTTGGATTAGTATCTTATTATAAAGTGAATGCATCTAAATCTCAAATTTACAGAAAGAATTGGATCAAATTGCTTCACACGAACCCTCATGGCTAGGACGCAACGTGTGCTATAAGATGTTCATACTACCCAAAATATTATACTACCTACGCACACTGCCAATCCCTATATGCACATATGGCTTTCTAAGTTCCAGAAGCAACTTCAGAACTTTCTGTGGGGGGGGGGGGAGCCTCGGATAGCAGCGTCCCTCTTGATGAAGCGGAAACATAGAGGTGGGCTGGGAGTACCTAGTCTCTTATCTTACCATAGAGCATTAGTAATTAAACAATCTGAAAAATGGTTTACTTCCTCTTCTGGAGTTAGCTGGCCATCGATTGAACACCATTTAATAGGAGGTCAACCTCTACCTACGGTACTGATGGCCTATGCCTTGAGACCTGACCTTCCTCTTCCCAATATCCCCCCAATTAGGGTTGCAGTACAATGTTGGCTTCATTTCATCGCACAGCCCGCTGGAATTCCTGGGAGTGGTGCGATTCAGATACCGATAGGGGTGCTTGAAATACTGATTCCCAACTTAGGAATCAAACATTGGCATCCATTTTGTTTCTGACCTATTCTTGGGGAAAGATATTAAGCCCTTTGCCAACATTCAGGTACAGTTTATGATCTCGGATAGAGATATTTACAAGTATACTCAGATTAAATCTTACTTAACGGCTTCAGGTACCCCTATCAACTAGTGCACTTCTTTCTGGGTCTGGTTGGGGGAGTTGGAAACCTTACGGCTAGAATATATGATGCAATGAATGGGGATGTGGAGACTTCTAGGCGAGCACACTTCTTGACATGGGAGAGAGACATGGGTAAATCTTTCTCTCTGGCACAATGGGAAGCAGCGATTAAATGGACTTTGAAATCATCAGTTTCTATGAACCTCTTGGAAGTTTTCCATACGTTTCTGTTACGATGGTACTATACTCCGGCCAAATTGGCGAAGATATATCCTCAAACTTCTAAACATTGTTGGCGTAACTGCGGCCAAGAGGGCGCGATATATCATATATTTTGGGGATGTCCCCGCCTGGTGACCTTCTGGACCAACATTTTTCAGTTACTCTCAGAGGTTATGGGGATTCCTATTCTCCAAGACCCAGGGTTAGCATTGCTATCTCTAGAGATAGAAAAGATCCCACCTGTTTCTCGACGCCTAGTGTGCCATGTTCTGCTCACAGCGAAGCTGCTGATAGCTAAGGCCTGGAAGTCTCCAACATCACCCACACGTGAAGAGGTGGTGGCCAGGGTGTCAACACATTGTGTATATGCATGCATTTTTTACCTTAGACAACATAGATATGCTTCTTATATTGCCTTTTGGAATCCCTGGATAATATATCATAAAGTGGATGTGGAGATGACACAGATTTCAGCAATTTCCCCCCCTCTCCTTCCCCCCTGGACCTCCCCTTGTTTCTGGTTCTCTGTTGATATGATATGTGAACAAGATCGATCACTGCTGGCGACATTATTGTAATACTTGTGTATGTTGCACTTCACTTCTGTATCAAATGTTGTTTATTTGAAAATTTCAATAAAAATTGAATGTTAAAAAAAGAAACCATAGACCAGGTTAAAAAGAGGACATTTGGCCATGCAACTCACTGAGTGAGTAAACAGTGCAAAAAAGTAAAGTGCCAGTAGCACACCTATCAATGTATACAATTCCAGACTTTGTAAAAGACCACATATGAATTAAATGAAGTGAAATAAACATATACAGTATAAAGTGGTATAAAAATAAGTGACAAGGTTCGTATAAAGATGACAACAAAATGTAATAGTGCTGATATATGAGAAGATTTTAAAGCAAACTGCAAGAATAAACCATACCCATGATAGGTCAGGAGTACACAGCAAAACGTCCACCCCAACATGCGTTTCGGCGCAAATGCCTTCGTCTGAGGTATTGGCGACGGCGTCAGACACGGAGGGACGCTATTTATTTGTCAAAATTTCTTTGCATGGCAAGGTGATTACGTTGGCAAACTTTTATTTACCCAATCAAGATCAGGCCCGGGTTTACAGGTCGTTGTTGCGGAGGTTAGATGACTTTACAGAGGGTCTTTTGGTAATCGAAGGTGATTTTAATCTAGTTTTTGACAAACACCTTGACTCCTCGTTGGGTAAAAGTACAGTGCCTAGGTCCCATTTGTCTGCTTTATCCTCCACACTGCATTCAATGCAGTTGGTTGACATTTGGCGCATGCTTCATCCACAAGTTAAGGATTATACCTATTTCTCTGCATTGCATAATTCCTACAGTAGAATTGACATGTTTCTTCTCAGTCATCATCTTCTCACGTGGAGTCCCACAACACTGATAGGGAATGTACTCTGGTCGGATCACGCTCCAGTGTATCTGATTTTAGACATTCAGGATAGGCCGACTCATTTTAAAAACTGTTGACTTTTAAAGCTTTAGTCCATAGTCCTTTCTAAGCTGAATGTTCCTGCTTTCCCTGCTCTTGTCAAATCATAGAAGTTATATGGCTTAAGACCCTGCTAGTACCAGTGCGGGAGACTGTCTTGGAATCCGTGGTGCTATTGACCTATTGTCATGCTGTTTCGATTTTGTTTCACAATCGATAAAAAAGGACTATAGACTAATGCTTTAAAAGTCAATGGCCGTTCTAAACTGAATGTGCCTTCTCTCGTCAAATCGCATTAGAACAATGCCTTAAGACCTCACTAGTACCAGTGTGGGAGGCTGTCTTGGAATCCGTGGTGCGGTTGACTTATTATGTCATTTAGATTTTGCTTCACAATCGATTAAATAAGGACTATGGAATAAAGCTTTACATGTCAATGGTCATTCTAAGCTGAATGTCTACCCGGCTTAAGGCCTCATTAGTACCAGTGTGGGAGTCTGTCTGGGAATCTGTGGTGCTGTTGACCTATTGTTATGCCGTTTAGATTTTGTTTCACAGTCGATTAAAAAGGACAATAGACTAAAGCTTTAAAAGTTAATGATCATTCTAAGCTGAAATGTGCCTTCTCTCGTCAAATCGCAAGAAAAACACCTTGAGGCTGTGTTTACACGACTTCTTTTCAGATGTAATAAAGGCATGTTATGCTTAGAATTACGCCTGAAAAGACATGTCCAATACGTCGGTAAACATCTGCCCATTACTTTCAATGGGTTTACGATGTACTGTGCCAACGACCTGTCATTTTACGCGACGCTGTCAAAAGACGGCGCGTAAAAAAGAATGAAGTGCAGGACACTTCTTGGGCCATAATTGCAGCCGTTTTTCATTGACTCCTTTGAAAAACAGCTCCAATTACGTCCGTAATGGACGCCGCGAAAAACGCGAGTACGAGCAATTACGTCTGAAATTCAGTAGCTGTTTTCTCCTAAAAACAGCTCCGTATTTTCAGACGTATTTGCCGTTATCGTGTGCACATACCCTAAGACCTCGCTAGTACCAGTGTGGGAGACTGTCCGGGAATCTGTGGTGCTGTAGACCTATTGTTATGCTGTTTAGATTTTGTTTAACAATCGATTAAAAAAGGACTATGGACTTTAGCTGTAAAAGTTAATGGCCATTCTAAGCTGAATGTACCTGCTTTCGTTAGTTCATAGAAGTTACATGGCTTAAGACCCTGGTAGTACCGGTGAGGGAGACTGTCTTGGAATCCGTGGTGCTGTTGACCTATTGCTATGCTGTCTAGATTTTGTTTCACAATCAATAAAAGAAGGACTATGGACTAAAACTTTAAATGGCAATGGTCAGTCTAAGCTGAACATGCCTGCTCTTCTCAGGTCGCAGAAATTACATGGCTTAAAGCCTTGCTAGTACCAGCGTGGGAGACTGTCTGGGAATCCATGGTGCTGTTGACCTATTGTTATGCGGTTTAGATTTTGTTTCACAATCGACTAAAAAGGACTATGGACTAAAGTTTCAAAAGTCAATGGCCACTCTAAGCGGAATGTGCATGCTCTCATCAGATTACTGAAGTTATACAGCTTAAGCCCTTGCTAGTACCAGTGTAGGAGACTGTCTTGGAATCCCTGGTGCTGTTGACCTATTGTTATGCCGTTTAGATTTTGTTTCACAATCGATTAAAAAGAAAAATAGACAAAAGCTTTAAAAGTTAATGGCCATTCTAAGCTCAAATGGGCCTTTTCTCGTCAAACAAATAATGTGCTAGAGCACAAATGATCCCAGTTTCCCAGCTGCTATTGAGTTGTTGAAATGATTAAAACGTAACTTTTAATATTTTACTTTAGAAATAAAGCACAGCAGGAAGTGAAAAGACGTACAACATTAAAGTGAGTTAAAATTATTCCAGGTCGGTTAGCGTAACGTTTGAGATCCAATGTGTATTGAGATCTCATAGGAATAGTGTGGCAGGCACAGTCAGCAGCTGCAGACTGCTAGAGAGCCTCTTTGTCACACTGAGTGGAATGCAATAGCTTGTGCCGACTAGGATTATTAAAAGAGCGCTAGCCCCCCGACATGTTTCGCTGCTTCAGCAGCGTCCTCAGGGGATAAATTCGGGGCTAATAGCCGCGCGTTCATTTTCCTCTTCCTGTTATAGGAGGGGGAACCACCTACAAGGGTACGTCATCGCCGCAGAGCGGCCAATAGTGATTGCAGAGAGGGACGAGCCCTCGCTGTATTTGATTGACATGATGGTTGGCCTATACGGTGATGTAGCCGTTCCTCCAATGGAGTGTCGATTGGCGCGCATGCGCTCCATCGTCAGATCGAGTAATAGAAATGTGGATGTTTGAAAGGACAGATGTCCCTATCAGGACACGGATGGAGGCCGGATGATACACTAAAGTAAGGCATGCTGTTGTCACGTCTTAGTTTTTAAGTAGTTAGTTAGTTAGTTAGTTAGTTAGAAGTGCCCCTGGCGATGGCATACAAAAAGGAAAGAGAAAAAATTATTATTTTGATGTTGTACAGTAACAAAAGATTTTTGAGTGTGTGTTTATAGTAAACAAACATTGTCTCTGCTGCGAAAAGTATGCCAATACTTTATAGACATATGTAAGAATTATCTCATGTAGAAAAGTTGTATCAGTACATAATAATAGATATTGTGAGTTCATTTGATAAGATATTGGATAAATGGCCATCAGTGCCTTTAATAGTGAGTCTGATATGTATTAGGGATGTTAGATAGATATAATTAGGTACCTTGTTGAATAAAGCGCTACAAAAAGGCAGCAAAAGTGAAACCTTCGTTTAGACCGTTGGGGCTAAGAGAGTTAAAGAGGCTCTGTCACCAGATTTTGCAACCCCTATCTGCTATTGCAGCAGATAGGCGCTGCAATGTAGATTACAGTAACGTTTTTATTTTTAAAAAACGAGCATTTTTGGCCAAGTTATGACCATTTTCGTATTTATGCAAATGAGGCTTGCAAAAGTACAACTGGGCGTGTTGAAAAGTAAAAGTACAACTGGGCGTGTATTATGTGTGTACATCGGGGCGTGTTTACTACTTTTACTAGCTGGGCGTTGTGTATAGAAGTGTCATCCACTTCTCTTCACAACGCCCAGCTTCTGGCAGTGCAGCACTGTGACGTCACTCACAGGTCCTGCATCGTGTCGGCACTAGAGGCTACAGATGATTCTGCAGCAGCATCGGCGTTTGCAGGTAAGTCGATGTAGCTACTTACCTGCAAATGCTGATGCTGCTGCAGAATCAAGTGTAGCCTCTGGTGCCGACACGATGCAGGACCTGTGAGTGACGTCACAGTGCTGCACTGCCAGAAGCTGGGCGTTGTGAAGAGAAGTTAATGACACTTCTATACACAACTACCAGCTAGTAAAAGTAGTAAACACGCCCCGATGTACACACATAATACACGCCCACTTGTACTTTTACTTTTCAACACGCCCAGTTGTACTTTTGCAAGCCTCATTTGCATAAATACGAAAATGGTCATAACTTGGCCAAAAATGCTCGTTTTTTAAAAATAAAAACGTTACTGTAATCTACATTGCAGCGCCGATCTGCTGCAATAGCAGATAGGGGCTGCAAAATCTGGTGACAGAGCCTCTTTAAGCCTATGTATCCAACGGGCTTCTTCTTGTAGCAATTTTCTATCTAAATTACCGGCCCTGGGGCCTAGTTTGACTTGCGTAATGCCCCAGAAATGGAGAGAGTTGGCGTTTCCCTGATGTGAGAGTCTGACATGTCTGGAAAGTGGTGTGTCTTGTTGTGTATTAATGGTACTTACATGCTTAGAGAAAACTAAGATGTGACAACAGCATGCCTTACTTTAGTGCATCATCCGGCCTCCGTCCGTGTCCTGATAGGGACATCTGTCCTTTCAAACATCCAAATTTCTATTACTCGATCTGACGATGGAGCGCATGCGCGCCAATCGACACTCCATTGGAGCAACGGCTACATCACCGTATAGGCCAACCATCATGTCAATCAAATACAGCGAGGGCTCGTCCCTCTCTGCAATCACTATTGGCCGCTCTGCGGCGATGACGTACCCTTGTAGGTGGTTCCCCCTCCTATAACAGGAAGAGGAAAATGAACGCGCGGCTATTAGCCCCGAATTTATCCCCTGAGGACGCTGCTGAAGCAGCGAAACATGTCGGGGGGGCTAGCGCTCTTTTAATAATCCTAGTCGGCACAAGCTATTGCATTCCACTCAGTGTGACAAAGAGGCTCTCTAGCAGTCTGCAGCTGCTGACTGTGCCTGCCACACTATTCCTATGAGATCTCAATACACATTGGATCTCAAACGTTACGCTAACTGACCTGGAACAATTTTAACTCACTTTAATGTTGTACGTCTTTTCACTTCCTGCTGTGCTTTATTTCTAAAGTAAAATATTAAAAGTTACGTTTTAATCATTTCAACAACTCAATAGCAGCTGGGAAACTGGGATCATTTGTGCTCTAGCACATTATTTGTTTTTCGTACCTAATCTATCCCTGCCAGCTACTAGGGTCCATGCTATTTCTTTTCTCGTCAAATCGCAGAAAAATAACACTTTAAGGCTGGGTTCACACGAGCACATTAACGTCCGTAATGGACGGACGTATTTCGGCCGGAAGTCCCGGACCGAACTCAGTGCAGGGAACCGGGCTCCTAGCATTGTAGTTATGTACGACGCTAGGAGTCCCTGCCTCTCCGTGGAACTACTGTCCCGTACTGTAATCATGATTACAGTACGGGACAGTTGTCCTGCAGAGAGGCAGGGACTCCTAGCATCGTACATAACTACGATGCTAGGAGCCCGGCTCCCTGCACTGAGTTCGGTCCGGGACTTCCGGCCGAAATACGTCCGTCCATTACGGACGTTAATGTGCTTGTGTGAACCCAGCCTAAGACCTCGCTAGTACCAGTGTGGGAGATTGTCTAGGAATCCGTGGTACTGTTGACCTAACGCTTTGTTGTTTAGATTTTGTTTCACAATCGATTAAAAAAAGACTGTGAACTAAAGCTTTAAAAGTCAATGGCCATTCTAAGTTGAATTTGTCTGCTCTCGTCAGATCGCAGAAGTTACACAGATTAAGACCTTGCTAGTAGCAGTGTGGGAGGCTATTTGGGAATCCGTGGTACTGTAGGCTTATTGTTTGCTGTTTAGATTTTGTTTCACAATTGATTAAAAAAGGACTATGGATTAAAGGTTTTAATGTCAATGGCCATTCTATGCTGAATCTGCCTGCTCTCGTCAGATTGCAGAAGTTGCACAGCTTAAGGCCTTGTTAGTACCAATGTGGGAGACTGTCTGGGAGTCCGTGGTGCTGTTGATTTATTATTATTTTGTTTCACAATCGATTAAAAAAGGACTATGGACTAAAGACTAAAGACTAAAGACTAAAGATAAAGATGTCAATGGCCATTCTAAGCTGAATGTGCCTGCTCTCGTCAGATCGCGGTAGTTACACGGCTTGAGGCCTCGGTAGTACCAATGTGGGAGACTGTCTGGGAAGCTGTGGTGCAGTTGAATTTTTATTATGTAGTTTAGATTTTGTTTCACAATCTATTCAAAAAGGACAATGGACTAAAATTTAAATGTCAATGGCCATTCTAAGCTTGATGTGCCTGCTCTCGTCAGATTCCAATACTCACATGACATTGGGCCTCGCTAGTACCAGTGTGAGGGATTCCGTGGTGCTTCTGACCTATTGCTATGGCGTTTAGATTTTGTTTCACAATCGATTAAAAAGGACTATGGATTAAAATATTTAATGGCAATGGCCATTCTAAGCTGAATGTGCCTGCTGTTGTCAGATCACATAAGTTACACAGCTTAAGGCCTTGCTAGTACGAGTGTGGGAGACTGTCTGGGAAACCGTGGTCCTGTTGTTATGCTGTTTAGATTTTGCTTCACAATCGATTAAAAAGGACTCTGGATTAAAGCATTTAATGTCAATGGCCATTCTAAGCTGAATATGCCTGCTCTCATCAGATCACAGTAGTTACACAGCTTAAAGAGGCTCTGTCACCAGATTTTGCAACCCCTATCTGCTATTGCAGCAGATAGGCGCTGCAATGTAGATTACAGTAACGTTTTTATTTTTAAAAAACAAGCATTTTTGGCCAAGTTATGGCCATTTTTGTATTTATGCAAATGAGGCTTGCAAAAGTACAACTGGGCGTGTATTATGTGCGTACATCGGGGCGTGTTTACTACTTTTACTAGCTGGGCGTTCTGATGAGAAGTATCATCCACTTCTCTTCAGAACGCCCAGCTTCTGGCAGTGCAGATCTGTGACGTCACTCACAGGTCCTGCATCGTGTCAGCACCAGAGGCTACAGTTGATTCTGCAGCAGCATCAGCGTTTGCAGGTAAGTAGCTACATCGATTTACCTGCAAACGCCGATGCTGCTGCAGAATCATCTGTAGCCTCTGGTGCCGGCTCGTCTGACACGATGCAGGACCTGTGAGTGACGACACAGCGTGATCTCTCGAGAACACGGCTGTGTCTGCACTGCCAGAAGCTGGGCGTTGTGAAGAGAAGTGGATGATACTTCTCGTCAGAAAGCCCAGCTACTAAAAGTAGTAAACACGCCCCGATGTACGCACATAATACACGCCCAGTTGTACTTTTACTTTTCAACACGCCCAGTTGTACTTTTGCAAGCCTCATTTGCATAAATACAAAAATGGTCATAACTTGGCCAAAAATGCTCGTTTTTTAAAAATAAAAACTTTACTGTAATCTACATTGCAGCGCCTATCTGCTGCAATAGCAGATAGGGGTTGCAAAATCTGGTGACAGAGCCTCTTTAAGGCCTCGCTAGTACCATTGTGGGAGACTGTCTGGGAATACGTGGTCCTGTTGTTATGCTGTTTAGATTTTGTTTCACAATCGATTAAAAAGGACTTTGAATTAAGGCATTTAATGTCAATGGCCATTCTAAGCTGAATGTGCTTGCTCTCCTTAGATTGCAGTAATTACACAGTTTAAAGAGGCTCTGTCACCAGATTTTGCAACCCCTATCTGCTATTGCAGCAGATAGGCGCTGCAATGTAGATTACAGTAACGTTTTTATTTTAAAAAAAACGAGCATTTTTGGCCAAGTTATGACCATTTTTGTAGTTATGCAAATGAGGCTTGCAAAAGTACAACTGGGCATGTTGAAAAGTAAAAGTCCAAGTGGGTGTGTATTATGTGCGTACATCGGGGCGTTTTTAATACTTTTACTAGCTGGGCGTTCTGATGAGAAGTATCATCCACTTCTCTTCAGAACGCCCAGCTTCTGGCAGTGCAGATCTGTGACGTCACTCACAGGTCCTGCATCGTGTCGGACACATCGGCACCAGAGGCTACAGTTGATTCTGCAGCAGCATCAGCGTTTGCAGGTAAGTAGCTACATCGACTTACCTGCTAACGCCGATGCTGCTGCAGAATCATCTGTAGCCTCTGGTGCCGATGTGTCCTCGCTCGTCTGACACGATGCAGGACTTGTGAGTGACGTCACAGCGTGATCTGCCAGAAGCTGGGCGTTCTGAAGAGAAGTGGATGATACTTCTCTTCAGAGCGCCCAGCTAGTAAAAGTATTAAAAACGCCCCGATGTACGCACATAATACACGCCCACTTGGACTTTTACTTTTAAACACACCCACTTGGACTTTTGCAAGCCTCATTTGCATAACTACAAAAATGGTCATAACTTGGCCATAAATGCTCGTTTTTTAAAAATAAAAACGTTACTGTAATCTACATTGCAGCGCCGATCTGCTGCAATAGCAGATAGGGGTTGCAAAATCTGGTGACAGAGCCTCTTTAAGGCCTTGCAAGTACCAGTTTGGGAGACTGTCTGGGAATCCGTCGTTCTGTTGACCTATTGTTATGCCGTTTAGATTTTGTTTCACAATCGATTAAAAAGGAAAATAGACTAAAGCTTTAAAAGTTAATGGCCATTCTAAGCTGAAATGTGCCTTTTCTCATCAAATCGCAGAAGAATAACACTTTAAGACCTCGCTAGTACCAGTGTAGGAGACTGTCTGGGAATCCGTGGTGCTGTTGACCTAACGCTTTGTCGTTTAAATTTTGTTTTACAATCGATTAAAAAAAGACTGTGGGGGGCGTGGCTTGGACACTGAGAGAAGCAGATGTGTGGAGATTTTGCTGCAGGATTTCTGCCTAAAATCTGCAGGAATCCGCCGGGAATCTCTGATTCTTACCTGGCATATTCACAGGAGGTCATCCAGGATAACTGCCGCTCCCTTTGGTGGACTTTGGCACGGATCAGACGGCAGGAAGTGGTAGGACGAGTTGCGTCCTAGTCCACGTGGAACCGCGGCCTTGAGTTTGGGTCCAACCCGGCAGTTGTGCTGTGGTGTGGGTGTTCCGGCATTCAAGGGACACAGTCCTGGAGACAGGAAACCTTGTCCTGTGCACTGGGCAGCAGCAGCTACTTGAACTGCAGGGATCCACAGAGTGATACACGGTGGAGGAGATCTTAAAGCACCTCAGCGTTCTCAAACTACTGAGTAAGTGCCATACAATAGTCCCCTGATTAGACTGCCTTTACATCCATTGCTAGGCCTCAGGATTCTAGGGCCTTGCACCACACTTTGGAAGACCATAGCTCTAATTTTTTTTGCTGCACAACCAAGTTCAGTACACAAATAGACTGCCTTTTAAAATTACCCTGAGGATTGCATTATCTGAGGAATTAGCATTTCTGAACAGGATATAATTGTAATACCAATGCTGTTTTAAAGAGCATCTGCTCTGGTGGGATACTTGCATTCTTACTCACCTGAACATTACATTGCATAGAACAATGGTTAAACCTTCTAAAGATAATATCAAGGCTACTCCCAGTACTCCTAAACGTCGCAATAGTCAGCAAGAACTTGATAAATTTCTGAGGAAGAAGCTGGAAGCTTCACCAGCGAGTAGGCCTTTAAATGTTTCTGATGACTCTGCTCAGATTGATCCGGCTGATGACTCTGATGAGGGCAGCAATACTTCTGACAGGAACATGGATACTGATACTTGTCAGCTCTCTAAGTCGTTTCTGAGACGCTGCTTGGCACAAGTGTTGTCTCCTGTTTTAAAAGAACTTTCAGACATAAAAGTGGAGTTGAAGCATATTGGCGGTAGAGTGGAGTGTTTGGAAAATACACAGTTCTCCATTTTGTCTCATAGTGAAGTTGCTCAGCTGAATATTTTAGCACAACAGGATCACCTGAATAACGCTCTTCTTATGTTAGAAGACCAAGAAAATCACAGTCGCAGGAAGAACATTCGGATAAGGGGTCTACCTGAAAGTATAGCTAATGACGCCTTACAGAGTGCAGCCATGACTATGTTTTCTGGATTACTTGGAGATGACAGAGCGAATAAAATTACTATTGAGAGAATTCATAGAGCTTTACGCCCAAAGCCGGCGTTATCGGATCCACCACGAGATGTGATATGCGGTCTTTTGAGCTTTGTGGATACGGCCGCATTACTGCAGAAAGCTAGAGAGGCGTCCAAGGTGGTCTTTGAGGGGACTACGGTTCTTTTCTTCCTGGACCTAGCAACCAGCACGCTGACCAAGCGGAGATTGTTAAAACCGTTAACTGATGTATTGAGAGAGAGGAAAGTTCCGTTTAGGTGGCTGTACCCCTTTGGTCTATCAACCATGTGTAATGGTAAACAGATTACTATCAGACATCCGGATGATCTGGGATCTTTGTGGCAAAGGCTAGCCATTCCGCCCTTGAATATACCCTTATGGCTACCGATTTACCTTCAAACCCCTTTCCCAGCTCTGCCACAGCGGGGTGAATGGAAGACTGCAACTAAGGGGAAATCGCCTAGGAGAAGATTGGAAGGCTATACTGCTTCTCCTTCAACGTCATGAACTTTCCATTTGTGTCTTTGTTAGATACGTGAGGAATATGGTTTTTCTCCTGCAAAATATGCTTAATTCTGTGTTTGGGACTTTCTGAAATTGTGCTGGGTCACGTAAGTTGACATGTCATTAATGTCCAATGTTTCAGATGCTGTTGTCATATTGCAGGTCTGTTCTGAATCTCTAATGTGGATTTATCTTATCCTGTACCTGACTTTAAATAATTTCTATTTTATAGACAGAATGTTATTACGTTCTAGTGTAATTAGGATGCATGCTTTACTTTTTGAAGAGTGCATTTGTTCTCACCAGGGCTTGTTTGCCTTGTAAGTATTGTTATTGAACTATGCTATTAACCAGGGTCTTTTCAGTATACATGGTTACTTCTTATGTAATTTGCTTTGATACACTGCAAAATTTCTCTATTACCTCTATTCAGAGTTTCGTAAGCACATATATATCTCTCTTTCTACAGGGTAGAGGAGTAATTACTACCGATGTGTATTTGCTTAGTCTATTACGATTCGCTATCTATGTATTGTTTTGTTCCCTTTTTGTGTGTCATGTGAAATGGCGTATTCAATCTCACTGCTACCATCCATTTTTATATAAGTAATGGCGAATATCAAAATAGTTTCACTGAATACTAGATGGCTTAATACGCCGCAGAAACGATACCAGGTTTTTCATACCCTGCGGAAAGAACGAGCAGGGATCCTCTTCTTACAAGAAACACACTTTAGACACCAGCATATACCTAATTTATCACGCTCTGATTTTCCTCTTTGGTTTCATAGCACTCACTCCTCAGCGTCTAAAGGAGCGAGTATAGGCATCAGTAAACAGATTCCTTTTACTGCTTTATCACACAAGGCAGATCCCAAAGCTAGATACATTTTTGTAAAGAGCCACATAGGTAACACGTTGGTGACTCTGGTGAATTTGTACACGCCAAATGTGCACCAAGTTACATGGATATCTAACACATTAGATGAACTTCACTTATTTGCTGAAGTACTAATTGTTTTGGGAGGAGATTTTAATTGCATATTAGACAAGGAGTTGGACACAACCTCTAAATCGCCTGCTTTGTCTCATAAGGCCATTAGGAAGATTAAACAAGCCCTAACTAATTTTCACCTCTTAGATACCTGGAGAACACTCAATCCGGATAAGAAGGACTATTCCTACTACTCACACATTCATGGTACTTACCATCGTTTAGATAAGATTTTTATTACGGAACGACACTTATCTGGTATAATTGCGGCAGATATTGGGACAATCACAGTGTCCGATCATGCCCCAGTTTCAGTCACACTATCCATCGCTTCACTTCCATGTAGAGCTTGGAATTGGTCATTGAATGAGACACTCTTAGGTGACGCTACTCAGGTTACGTATTTACAGGAACGGCTTAAGGAATATTTTCGTTTTAATGATGTTCGTGAGACCCCAATACCTATGGTGTGGGAGGCGCATAAAGCCTATATTAGAGGAGAACTGATCTCATTAGGAACTAGTCTGAAAAAGGCTAGATCGGCAAAAATCGATGGGCTCATTAATCAAATCTCAGCTTTGGAAAATTTAGGTAAAAAATCCCAGTTACAAAATGCACGGCCTGAGATACTTAGACTCAGGAATGAGCTCAAAGGTCTCTTGAATGTGAAAGCGGCAAAGGTCCTACAGAAATGTAGATATCAATTTTACGCACATGGAGATAAGGGATCCAAAATAATGTCCGCCTTGGTTAAGAAACAAAGGGAAAAAACTTTTATCTCTACTTTAAAAACGAGGACAGGCAATGTGATCTCAGATACTTCAGATATTGCATTGGAATTTCATGCTTTTTATACCTCTTTATATAACATTGAGTCCGTTTCCACTCAGTCGGCCATGTCAAGTGAAAATGTTATCATGGCAGAGTTCTTAGATTCAATTAAATTACCACACCTAACCATCAAGGAACAAGAGTCTCTTGTGGCTCCATTTACAGCTGAGGAGATGTCAGTGGTTTTGTCCTTTATTCCGGGAGGTAAAAGCCCAGGCCCGGACGGTCTTCCTATCTAAGACTTTTTCTTCTATTTTGTTGCCATATTTTACATCCTTGAGTAACTCTCTTCTGAGAGGGGGCTGCTTACCGAGACAAATGTTAGAGGCTTACATTACGGTTCTACATAAAGAAGGGAAGGATCCTGAGAACTGTGGTAGCTATAGGCCTATATCACTTCTGAATGCGGATGTCAAGTGGTGGGCGAAACTTTTAGCTAGTCGTATAAGTAAATTCTTGCCTGAATTAGTGGGACCATAACAAGCAGGGTTTATTCCAGGGCGGGAGGGCAAATTCAATATGACAAGGCTGATTAATGTCATTGCATATGCTAGGAAACATCACATCCCATTGCTGCTTCTTGGTACCGATGCTGAAAAAACCTTTGATAGGATGGCTTGGGATTTTATGTCAAAGGTGTTAGAACGATTTGGTTTTCCTGCGCCTTTCATAGAAGTAATTCTCACACTTTACAAATCTCCACATGCAAAAATAAGAATTAACGGTACCCTCTCCTCCACTTTTGAGATAACGAATGGTATTAGGCAGGGGTTTCCTCTTTCACCTTCGCTTTTTATATTAGTAATGGAGACACTCATACAAAAGATTACTCAGACTCCTGAGATTAAAGGGATTGATGTAGGCCCACTAACTCACTCCACGTCTGCATTCGCGGATGATTTATTACTTTTCATAACTAACCCCACTGAAGCACTTCCGAAACGTCTAAATTTGCTTGAGGATTTTGGGAGAATATCTAATTTCAAGATTAACTATAGTAAATCAGAAGCCCTTAATATAACTATTCCCAGTCGAGTGCTCACTTAAAACTCCAGTACCCTTTAAGTGGCCGTCCACGACGATCAAGTATTTGGGAGTAAATGTTCCACCTGACCCAGGTCACTTGTACTTACATAACTATAAGCCCCTCTTGAAACGCATATCTAAGCAGATGTCTCAACTTAAGATACCTTACGTCTCTTGGTTGGGGAGAAAGAACTTGGTCAAGACTTATATTTTGCCACAGATATTATATCTTCTCTAAACGGTGCCTATACGGCAGCCACTGGCCTTTTTCAAACAAATAAACTCCCAGTTAACAAGGTTTATATGGAACAATAAACGCGCTAGAATATCTTATGCACAGTTGAAACAACACAAATTGCAAGGGGGGTGTGCTTTTCCAGATGTGTCCACTTATTATGTAGCAAATCATTTAGTTCGTTGGATTACATTGGTTCGTACTCAAGATACAGCACCTCATCTACGGATAGAATGGCATATGCTTGGAGAAGGTGGTCTTCTATATCTACAGATGTACCTCTGCATCAACAGGTTTATAGCCTGACACTCTTGGGCACAGTCACAGTATATAGGAAACATATCTCACTCACACAGCCATATGGGGGCCCATCCCCACTCATGCCGGTGAGCTTAATACCGGCTTATGTTCAAAACAAACCTATACCATTAATTGTGCCTTGGACTAATCTTCAGAACATATTTATCTCACCACATTTTAAAGATAACTCTCGTTTGCCTAAGTTGACTGGGCTGTTACTAGAAACACCTACGGAACCTACTACGTTTTTACACTAAATGTCCTTTAAATACTGGTGTGGAAGATTTGCAGCTCGACAGGTAGCCCCCATACGGGATGCCAGTTGGCTTGAAAATATCTTAATACTCCCAAAGCTTCCTAAAGATTTATTGTCTAAAATGTATAAAAAGTTGTCGATACAATCTGCTCCATCTAGGCCCTGTTATTTGACTGCTTGGGAAAAGGAATTGGGACCCTGTTATTTGACTGCTTAGGAAAAGGAATTGGGAGTACAATTTACGCAATCCGAAATTACTAGAATTTTTTTAAGCTCAAATGGTTTTTCCAGATGTATAAAGATCCAAGAGAATTCATTCAAAACATTATCCAGATGGTACAGGACGCCATGTCAATTAAAATTGATGGGACTATCTCAAGACGATAGTTGTTGGAGATGTGGGTGGGGTACGGGTACTCTTTCACATATTTGGTATCACTGTGATCTGATTCAACCCTTTTGGTTGGAGGTACAAGAATATATCTCCAAAATTTGTGGAGGTGCGATTGCCTTGACTCTGGAATTAATTTTGCTGTGGCTCCCTACCCAGCAGTTTTGACCCTCTAGGCATAACCTACCAACAATATTACTCACAGCGGCGAAACTGCTGGTTCCACTTCGGTGGAGATCTGTTGACCCCCCAACTATGGGAAAATGGATTGAAAAGGTGCATCAGATATCCAGATTGGAAGAGTTGGCTAGGTGGGAGACGGGCAGTCATGTTAAATATATGAAATTATGACAGCCGTGGGTTCTTTCTGGAACAATAGAGACCACCCACTCTAGTTTACATATTGTCATAAGGAGGGGCTTCAATTCGGTAGATCCTCTAGATATATGCTCGTTGCTTATATATATTTTTCATTATATTGCTTTTTGATTGGAAATGGTTCCTCATACTAATTGCTGCTTACAAACGTATTGTCACTGTGTGTTCCCCCCCCCCCCCTGTTTTCCATACTTTTAATTTTTTTTATGTATACCTGTATAACAGTGTCTGTAATTTGCAATGTAAATCTCAAGTACTAAAATTGTAACTTTATTTCTTTGCACTTTGGGCTAATGTGCCCCTGTTTCTATGATGTTACGATTTGTATTTCAAATAAAAACAGATTTGAGACAAAAAAAGACTGTGGACTAGTCTTTAAAAGTCAAAGGCCATTCTAAGATGAATTTGCCTGCTCTCATCAAATTGCAGAAGTTACACAGATTAAGACTTTGCTAGTACCAGTGTGGGAGACTGTCTGGGAATCAGTGGTGCCGCTGCCTTATTATTATTTTGTTTCACAATCGATTAAAAAAGGACTATGGACTAAACCTAAAGATGTCAATGGCCATTCTAAGTTTAATGTGCCTGCTCTCGTCAGATTGCAGTACTCACATGGCTTTAGGCCTCGATTGTACCAGTGTGGGAGACTGTGTGGGATTCTGTGGTGCTGTTGAACTATTGTTATGCCGTTTAGATTTTTGTTTCACAATAGATTAAAAAGGACTATGGATTATAACATTTAATGTCAATGGCCATTCTAAATTTAATGTGCCTACTCTCTTCAGATCGCAGAAGTTACGATTGGACTCGCTACAGCTTAAGGCCTCGCTAGTACCAGTGTGGGAAACTGTCTGGGAATCCGTGGTGCAGTTGACTTATTATTATGTTGTTTAGCTTTTGTTTCACAATCGATTAAAAAAGGACTATGGACTATCGCTAAAGATGTCAATGGCCATTCTAAGCTGAATGTGCCTGCTTTTGTTAGATCACAGTAGTTACACGGCTTAAGGCTTCGCTAGTACGAGTGTGGGAGAATGTCTGGGAATACGTGGTGCTGATGACCTATTGTTATGCCGTTTAGATTTTGTTTCACAATCGATTAAAAAGCAAAATAGACTAAAGCTTTAAAAGTTAAATGCCATTCTAAGCTGAAATGTGTCTTTTCTCGTCAAATCGCAGAGGAATAACACTTTAGGACCTCGCTAATACCAGTGTGGGAGACTGTCTGGGAATCCGTGGTACTGTTGACTTTTTATTGTTGTTTAGATTTTGTTTCACAATATTAAAAAAGGACTATGGACTAAAGTTTAAATGTCAATGGCCATTCTAAGCTGGATGTGCCTGCTCTCATCAGATTCCAAAACTCACATGGCTTTGGGCCTCGCTAGTACCAGTGTGGGATTCCATGGTGCTGTTGACCTATTGTTATGCCGTTTAGATTTTGTTTCACAATTGATTAAAAAGGACTATGGATTAAAGCATTTAATGTCAATGGCCATTCTAAGCTTAATGTGCCTGCTGTTGTCAGATTGCAGAAGTTACACAGCTCAAGGCTTCGCTAGTACCAGTGTAGGAGACTGTCTGGGAATCCGTGGTGCGGTTAACTTATTATTATGTCGTTTAGCTTTTGTTTCACAATCGATTAAAAAAGGACTATGGACTAAAGCTAAAGAGGTCAATGGCCATTCTAAGCTAAATGTGCCTGATCTCGTCAGATCTCAGTAGTTACACGGCGTAAAGCCTTGCTAGTACCAGTGTGGGAGACTGTCTGGGAATCCATGGTGCTGTTGACCTACTGCTTTGTCGTTTAGATTTTGTTTCACAATCGATTAAAAAAAGCCGTGGGCTAAATTTTTAAAAGTCAATGGAGATTCTAAGCTGAGTTTGCCTGCTCTCGTCAGATCGCAGAAGTTACATAGATTACGAACTCGCTAGTACCAGTGTGGGAGACTGTCTGGGAATCCATGGTGCAGTTGACTTTTTATTATGTCGTTTAGATTTTTTTTCACAATCGATTAAAAATGACTATGGATTAAAGCATTTAATGTCAATGGCCGATCTAAGCTGAAAGTGCCTGCTCTCGTCAGATCGCAGAAGAATAATATTTTAAGACCTCGCTAGTACCAGTGTGGGAGACTGTCTGGGAATCCGTGGTGCGGTTGACTTTTTATTGTCGTTCAGAATTTTTTTCACAATTGATTAAATAGGACTATGAATTAAAGCATTTAATGTCAATGCCCATTCTAAGCTGAATGTGCCTGCTCTTGTCAGAACACAGAAGTTACACAGCTTAAAGCCTCGCTAGTACCAGTGTGGGAGACTGTCTGGGAATCCGTGGTGCGGTTGACTCTTTATTATGTCGTTTAGATTTTATTTCACAATCGATTAAAAAGTACTATGTATTAAAGCATTAAACGGCAATGGCGATTCTAAGATGAATGTGCCTGCTCTCGTCAGATCGCAGAAGTTACATAGCTTAAGGCCTCACCAGTACCAGTGTGGGAGACTGTCTGGGAATCCATGGTGCGGTTGACTTTTTATTATGTCGTTTAGATTTTTTTTCACAATCGATAAAAAAGGACTATGGATTAAAGCATTTAATGTCAATGGCCGATCTAAGCTGAAAGTGCCTGCTCTCGTCAGATCGCAGAAGAATAACATTTTAAGACCTCGCTAGTACCAGTGTGGGAGACTGTCTGGGAATCCGTGGTGCGGTTGACTTTTTATTATGTCGTTTAGATTTTTTTTCACAATCGATAAAAAAGGACTATGAATTAAAGCATTTAATGTCAATGGCCGTTCTAAGCTGAATGTACCTGCTCTCGTCAGTTTGCAGACGTTACACAGCTTAAGGCCTTGCTATTACCAGTGTGGGAGACCGTCTGGAAATCCGTGGTGCGGTTGACTTTTTATTATGTTGTTTAGATTTTGTTTTACAATCGATTAAAAAGGACTATGGATTAAATCATTGAAGGTCAATGGCCATTCTAAGCTGAATGTACCTGCTCTCGTCAGATTGCAGTAGTTACACAGCTTAAGGCCTCGCTAGTAACAGTGTGGGAGACTGTCTAGGAATCCATGGTGCTGTTGACCTTTTGTTATTCTGATTAGAATTTGTTTCACAATCAATTAAAAATAAAAATAGACTAAAGCTTTAACCCCTTAATGACCAAGCCAGATTTGTCAAATCTGGTATGTCTGACATTATCAGAGAATAACTCTGTGAAAGTTTTGAATATCCAAGTAATTCTGACATTGTTTTTTCGTCACATGTTGTAATTTATTTTAGTGGTAAAAGTAGACTGATACGATTTGCGGAAATTAATAAAAAAATAGAAAAATGGAAGAAATTTTGTAAAAATTACCATTTTCCCCTATTTGTAACTGCAATATGTCACATATGTACACACATACTGTACAATTTTTTAAATTAAATATATATTTCTATCTCTTTACTCTATTTTGGCAGCACTTTTGAAAAAATAAAATAAATTTTCAGCAATTTAGAGGACTTACAAATTGAATAATAATTTTATACATTTTGAAGTACATTTTGTTTTCTTGCACCAAGCCAGGTTTTCAGAGGCTCATAGGTCTCAGAGTGATGGAAACCCCCACAAATGACCCCATTTAGAAAACTAGACCCCTTAAGGTATTTACCTAAGGGTATAGTAAGTATTTTGACCCCACAGTTTTTTGCTAAATTTAATACATAGCAGGTGAAAAAAAAAAAATTTCACTTTTTTTCATAAAAGTATCAGTTTGAAGACCAATTTCTTTGTAAAGCGACCATGAGAATGAAGAAACACACCCCAAAATCTATCACCCTGTTTCTCCTGTTTTCAAAAATACCCACATTGTGGCCCTAATGCGCTGCCTGGACACACGGCAGGACCCAAAAGGAAGGGAGCACCCGGAGGCTTTCAGGACTAATATTTTGCTTGAAAATGTTTTAGGCCCCACTGTACATTTGGAGAGGCTTTGAGCTGCCAGAACGATAGAAACTCCCCATAAACGACCCCATTTAGAAAACTAGACCCCATAACGTAATTATTTAGAGGTGTAGAGTATTTTGACCACACAGTTTTTTGCTAAATTTAATGAATAGCAGGTGAAAAAAAAAATAATTTCACTTTTTTCATAAAAGTATTAGTTTAAAGACCGATTTCATTGTAAAGCGAACATGAAAATGAAGAAACACACCCCAAAATCTATCACCCTCTTTCTCCTGTTTTCAAAAATACCCACATTGTGGCCCTAATGCGCTGCCTGGACACACGGCAGGACCCAAAAGGAAGGGAACACCCGGAGGCTTTCAGGACTCATATTTTGCTTGAAAATGTTTTAGGCCCCACTGTACATTTGGAGAGGTTTTGAGCTGCGAGAACGATAGAAACTACCCATAAACGACCCGATTTAGGAAACTAGACCCCATAAGGTATTTATTTAGGGGTATAGTAATTATTTTGACCCCACAGTTCTTTGCTAAATTTAATGCATATCAGGTGAAAAAAATAATAATTTCACTTTTTTCATAAAAGTATTTGTTTGAAGACCGATTTCTTTGTAAAGCGAACATGAAAATGAAGAAACACACCACAAAATCTATCACCCTCTTTCTCCTGTTTTCAAAAATACCCACATTGTGGCCCTAATGCGTTGTTTGGACACACGGCAGGGCCCCAAAGGAAGGGAGCACCCGGAGGCTTTCAGGACTCAAATTTTGCTTGAAAATGTTTTAGGCCCCACTGTACATTTGGAGAAGCTTTGAGCTGCCAGAACGATAGAAACTGCCCATAAACGACCCCATTTCGAAAACTAGACCCCTTAAGGTATTTATCTAGTGGTATAGTTAGCATTTTTTTCTGAAACAACATAGAAATTTTTATTATTTACAAGCAATAACGAAGAAAATGCACCCCAACATTTGTAAAGCAATGTCTCCCGATTACGACAATACCCCATATGTGGTAATAAACTGCTGTTTGGACCCACAGCAGGGCTCAGAAGGGAAGGAGCGCCATTTGGATTTATGATTTTGCTGGAATGGTTTTCGGTGCCATGTCGCATTTGCAATGCACTGGAGGGACCAAAACAGTGGAAACCCACCAAAAGTGACCCCATTTTGGAAAAACCTTCAAGGAATTTTTCTAGGGGTATAGTGAGCATTTACACCCCACGGGTCTTTTGCAGAGTTTATTGGAATTAGGGCGCGAAAATTAATATCAACATTTTTTCCACTAAAATGTTGCATTTTCTCATTTTCACATGGGATAAAGGAGGAAAAAAACAACCATTTTTTATAAAGCAATTTCTCCCGAGTACGGAAATACCCCACATGTGGTCAAAAGTTTTTTCATTAGAAAGGAATTAACCCTTTCAGGACTGATCCATTTTTTGCTTTCATATTTTAGATTTTCACTCCCCGCTTTCCAAGAGCCATAACTTTTTTATTTTTCCATCAATAGAGCGGTGTGAGGGCTTATTTCTTGCGGGAGGAGCTGCAGTTTTTATTGGTACCATTTTTTGGTGCATAAAAAGTGATTCAAAAGTTGTATTACATATTTTTTTTAGAGCGAAGGTGACAAAAAAAAAAATATAGCGATTTTGGCAGTTTCAATTATTACATTTTTTTAAGGTGTTCACTGTGCAAATTAAATAATGGTATATTGTAATAGTTCGGACTTTTACGGACGTAGCGATACCAATTTTGTTCATTTTTTTACATTACTTTAGAAGAAAAATGCGAAAAGGTGTTTTGTTTTTTTAACTTTAAAATAAAAAATTCTCACTACTAATAACTATAATTCTTCTACACATTTTATTAATCAATCCCCTTAGGGGGCTTGATCCAGCGATCATTGGATCACTGGTACAATATACTGCAATTCTAATGTATTGCAGTATATTGTTATTCTTACAGGCTTCTGTAACAGAGCGATCGCTGTTCTTGTCCGTTAGTACTGAGGGGGCCTGCTGTAATACACAGCCGACACCCGCAGCGTATGGAGCGGGCTTAGCACGTGAGCCAGCTCCATACATCAACCGCCGCACCATGACGGGCAATTAAGTCATAGTGCGCAAAGGGGTTAATGCGCAGCGGATGGTTCAAAGTGAAAATTGCAATTTTCCACTGATACGCCATTTTAGTGCATAATATGTTGTTTGTGCCACTGAAGACAAATACCTCATAAAACGTTAAGCGGGTTCTCTCAAGTATGGCGACGCCATATATGTGTGGGCGCAAACTGCTGCTTGGGCACACTGCAGGGCTCAGAAGGGAGGGAGCGCCATTTTGCTTTTGGAGCGCAGATTTTGCTTTGTAGTTTTTCTGTTTTGGGTTTCGCTGGTATTTCAGTTTATAATGTGGGGGCATATGTAATCTGTGCGGCGTACATCAGGGCATAATAAGAGGGTATTATAATGCGGTAAATAAATAATAATTCATAGATATGTGGCCGGTGTCGCACTGAAAAATGGCGCCCGATCTTATCCGCTTTTGGACACTGCACATTTTGCATCGCCATATTCTGAAAGCCAGAACTTTTTTATTTTTTCACCACCGGAGCTGCGTGAGGGCTTATTTGTTGCGGGACAATCTGTCGTTTTCATTGGTACCATTTTGGGGTACATGCCATTTTTTTTGATCACTTTTTATTAAATTTTTTTGCAATCCTGAGCAAAAAACAGGAATTCTGACACCGTTTTTTAGGTTTTCTTTTTGCGGCGCTCACCGTACGCTATAAATTACATTTTTACTTTATTCTGCGTGTTTGTACGATTACGGCGATACCATATGTATATAGGTTTGGTCCTTTTTTTTAGCGTTTGCACAATAAAATGACTTATTTATAAAAAAAAAAAAAATTCTTTGTCACCATATTCTGAGAGACATAATTTTTTTATTTTTTAGTCAAAAAAGCGGTGTAAGGGCTTGTTTTTTGCGGGACGGATAGAAGTTTTTATTGGTACTATTTTTGGGTACATGCGACTTTTTGATCACTTTTTATTCTTTATTTAGGGAGCGGTGGTGACCAAAAAAATTGCGATTCTGTCGTAGTTTTTTATTGATTTTTTTTTGGGGTGTTCATCGTGCGGGAAAAATAACATTATATTTTTATAGTTGGGGTCGTTACGAACGCGGTGATACAAAATATGTGTACTTTTTTAACGTGTTCATTTTTTTTCTATAATAAAAGTCTTATTATAGGAAAAAAAGCATTTAGTGTTTATAGAACTTATAACTTTTATTTTTACACTTTTTTTAAAACATTTTTATTACTTTTTATTACTTTTTTAACTTGTCCCACTAGAGGACACTTAGTCTTGCAGCTTTGATCGCTGCTAGAGTACATTACACTACACACGTAGTGTAATGTACTCTAACTGTCATTGTGACGTGACTGTCACACTGACAGGAAGCAGAGGAGGAACGGCCGGAGGCCGTTCCTCCGAGGCTTCCGTACATGGCAACCCGGAGGTCATTATCTGACCTCCGATTGCCGTGACAAGCATCGGTAGCCCCCACGATCACTTCGTGGGGGCTGCCGATGTGCTTCAAATCACTTAAATGCGGCGACGGCAATCCGTCGCCGCACTTAAGGGGTTAACTGCCGAAAGCAGCGGCGATGGTCCGCTGTCCGGCGAGGCTGATGTCTCAGCTGTCTAGGACAGCTGTCAGCGTGGGTCTTTCACTCTGTGTTTACACAGAGTGACAGTTTGAAATGCGGACGAAAATGAACGTCATGGTGCGGGAACTAGCAGCCGACCATGACGTTCATTTTCGTCCTTGGTCGTTAAGGGGTTAAAAGGTAATGGCCATTCTAAGCTGAAATGTGCCTTTTCTTGTCAAATCGCAGATGAATAACACTTTAAGACCTCGCTAGTACCAGTGTTAGAGACTGTCTGGGAATCCGTGGTGCGGTTGCCTTTTTATTATGGCGTTTAGATTTTGTTTCACAATCGATTAAAAAGGACTATGGATTAATGCAATTAATGTCAATGGCCATTCTAAGCTGAATGTACCTGCTCTCGTCAGATCGCAGAAGTTACACAGCTTAAGGCCTTGCTAGTATCAGTATGGGAGACTGTCAGGGAATCAGTGGTGCGGTTGACTTTTCATTATGTCGTATAGATTTTGTTTCACAATCGATTAAAAGGACTATGGATTAAAGCTTTTAATGTCAATGGCCATTCTAAGCTGAATGTGCCTTCTCTCGTCAGATCGCAGAAGTTACACAGCGTAAGGCCTCGCTAGTACCCTTGTGGGAGACTGTCTGGGAGTCCGTGGTGCGGTTGACTTTTCAATATTTTGTTTAGATTTTGTTTCACAATCGATTAACCCCTATCCGCACCAGGACGTAACTGTACGTCGTTGCAGGAAGTTACTTCCCGCACGAGGACGTACAGTTACTGAGTTAATCCCGGTGCACACTGTCGGCGACAGTGTGCACCGGGAACCAGGAGGTCAGCTGTCGCCGACAGCTGACACTCCCCTCTTGCCGGCCAGCGGTCCTTTGCCGCTGATTTCGGCGCATTAACCCCTTAAATTCGGCGATCGGGTGCAATCGCCGAATTTTAGGGGTTTCTAACATATCGGCAGACCCCCGTCCGAAATCGCGGGGTCTGCCGATAGTTAGTATGGCAAACGGAAGCCAAACAAAGGCTTCCGGGTCTGCCATGGACAGAAGCCCATCAGGACCAACCTTCGGCTGGTCCTGATAGGCTTCCTGTCAGAGTGACAGAAAGTCACTGTGCCGTTCCCGATGCACACTGTCGGCGACAGTGTGCATCGGGAACTTGGAGATCAGCTGTCCCCGACAGCTGACACTCTCCAGTGTTGCCGATCAGCGGCTCATCGCCGCTGATTTCGGCAATTAACCCGTTACATGCGGGGCTCGATTGCGATCTCCGCATGTAGCGGGTTTGTAGCGCTTCAGCAGCCCCCATGCAATCGTGGGGGCTTCTGATGCTTGTGATGGCACCTGGGGGCCAGACAACGGCCCCCAGGTCTGCCATGTATGTCAGCCTATGAGGATTAGCCTCTGCTGATCCTCGTAGACCAACTGTCAGAGTGACTGTGACGTCACACTGACAGTTGGAATACATTACACTACCTAGGTAGTGTAATGTATTCTAGCAGCGATCAGAGCTGCAGGTCAAAAAAAGAAAGTGTAAAAAGTAAAAAAAAAAGTTAATAAACAAAAATATAAAGTGTAAAAAGTAAAATAAAGTTAATAAAAATGTTTTATAAAAGTGTAAAAATAAAAGGTTTTGTTTTCCTATAATAAGTCATTTATTATAGGGAAAAAATGAAAACGTTAAAAAAAAGTACACATATTTGGTATCGCCGCGTTCGTAACGACCCAATCTATGAAACTATAATGTTAATTTTTCCGCACGGTGAACGCCGCAAACAAAATAAACTGAAAACGGTCAGCATCGCTATTTTTTGGTCACCACCCCTCCCAAGATATAGAATAAAAAGTGATCAAAAAGTTGCATTTACCCCAAAATGGTACCAATGAAAACTACAACCCGTCCCGCAAAAAACAAGACCTCCCACAGCTTTTTTGACGAAAAAATAATAAAGTTACGGCTCAGAATAGCGTGTCCCAGAAAATAAATTATTTTATAGAAACTTCATTTTATTGTGCAAACGCTGCAAAACTTAAAAAAAACTATACACATATGGTATCGGCGTAATCGTACCGACCGGCAGAATAAATTAAAACGTAATTTATTGCGCACGGTGAACGCTGTAATAAATAAAGAATTTAAAGCGCCAAAATCGCTGTTTTTTGGTCACCCTAGCTCTAAAAAAGATCCTGAGGGGCCAAAATGCTCACTATACCCCTAGAAAAATTCCTTGAGGGGTGTAGATTCCAAAATAGGGTGACTTTTGGGGGGTTTCCACTGTTTTGGTCCCTCCGGGGCGTTGCAAACCCGACATGGCACTGAAAACCAATCCAGCAAAATCTGCTTCAAAAAATCCAAAAGGCGCTCCCTCCCTTCTGAGCCCTGCTGTGGGTCCAAACATCAGTTTACGACCACATATGGGGTATTGGCGTAATCGGGAGAAATTGCTTTACAAATGTTGGGCGGCTTTTTCTCCTTTATTCCTTGTAAAAATGAAAAAATTCTATGTTTCCACAGAAAAATAGGTGATTTTCATCTTCACAGACTAATTCCACTAAAGTCTGCAAAAAAACTGTGGGGTCAAAATGCTAACTATACCCCTAGAAAAATGCCTTGAGGGGTGTAGTTTCCAAAATGGGGTCACTTTGGGGGGGTTTCGGCTGTTTAGGTACCACAAGACCTCCTCAAACCTGACATGGTGCCTAAAATATATTCCTAAAAAAAGGAGGCCCCGAAATCCACTAGGTGCTCCTTTGCTTCTGAGGCCTGTGTTTCAGTCCATTACCATACTAGGGCCACATGTTGGATATTTCTAAAATCTGCAGAATCTGGGCAATAAATATTGAGTTGCGTTTCTCTGGTAAAACCTTCTGTGTTACAGATTTTTTTTTATTACAAATGAATTTCGGCAAAAAAAATGAAATTTGTAAATTTCACCTCTACTTTGCCTTAATTCCTGTGAAACGCCTAAAGGGTTAAAATATTTTCTGAATGTGGTTTTGAATACCTTGAGGGGTACAGTTTTCAAAATGGGGTGATTTATGGGGACTTTCTAATATATAAGGCCCTCAAAGCAACTTCAGAACTGAACTGGTCCCTGAAAAAATAGCCTTTTGAAATTTTATTGAAAATATGAGAAATTGCTGCTAAAGTTCTAAGCCTCGTAACGTCCTCGAAAAATAAAAGTACGTGAAAAAAAATGATGCAAACATAAAGTAGACATATAGGAAATGGTAACTAGTAACTATTTTGTGTGGTATTACTATCTGTTTCACAAGCAAATACATTTAAGTTTAGAAAAATGCAAATTTTTGCAAATTTTTGCTAAAATTTGAAGTTTTTCACAAATAAATATTGAATTTATCGACCAAATTTTTTCACTAACATAAAGTACAATATGTCACGAGAAAACAATCTCAGAATCGCTTGGATAGGTAAAAGCATTCCGGAGTTATTACCACATAAAGTGACACATGTCAGATTTGAAAAAATAGGCTGTGTCCTGAAGGCCAAAACAGGCTGTGTCCTAAAGGGGTTAAAAAGGACTATGGATTAAAGCATTTAATGTCATTGACTATTCTTAGCTGAATGTGCCCACTCTTTTTAAATCGCAGAAGTTACACAGCTTAATGCCTCGCTAGTACCAGTGTGGGAGACTGTCTGGGAATCCGTGCTGCAGTTGATTTTTTATTATGTCGCTTAGATTTTGTTTCACAATCGATTAAACACGACTATGGATTAAAGAATTTACTGTCAATGGCCATTCAAAGCTGAATGTGCCTGCTCTCGTCAGATCGCAGAAGTTACACTGCTTAACGCCTCGCTAGTACCAGTGTGGGAGACTGTCTTTGAATCCGTGGTGCGGTTGACTTTTTATTATGTCGTTTAAATTTTGTTTCACAATCGATTAAAAAGGACTATGGATTAAAGCATTTAATGTCAATGGCCATTCTAAGCTGAATGTGCCTGCTCTCGTCAGATTGCAGAAGTTACATAGCTTAAGGTCTCGCTAGTACCAGTGTGGGAGACTGTTTGGGAATCCGTGATGCGGATGACTTATTATTATGTCGTTTAGATTTTATTTCACATTCGATTAAAAATGACTATGGATTAAAGCATTTAATGTCAATGGCCATTCTAAGCTGAATGTGCCTGCTCTCGTCAGATTGCAGAAGTTACATAGCTTAAGGTCTCGCTAGTACCAGTGTGGGAGACTGTTTGGGAATCCGTGATGCGGATGACATTTTATTATGTCGTTTAGCTTTTATTTCACATTCGATTAAAAAGGATTATGGATTAAAGCATTTAATGTCAATGGCCATTCTAAGCTGAATGTGCCTGCTCTCGTCAGATCGTGTAAGTTACACAGCTTAAGGCCTCGCTAGTACCACTGTGGGAGACTGTCTGGGAATCCGTGGTGCGGTTGACTTTTTATTATGTCGTTTAGATTTTGTTTCACAATCGATTAAAAAGGACTATGGATTAAAGCATTTCATGTCAATGGCTGTTCTAAGCTGAATGTGCCTGCTCTCGTCAGATCGCAGAAGTTACACAGCTTAAGGCCTCGCTTCGTTACTTGCGCGCTGACTGTCGTATTGTTAGCATGAAGCAAAGAGATGAGTACTGGATAGCCACACTTTTAGACCCTCGGTATAAAGCCAGAATGGGGGAGTTTTTTGCGCCTTCCGAGAGGGAGGCAAAATTGGCTTATTATCGAGAGAAGCTATGCAGCCAGCTTGTCACGGCTTTCAAACGGCAAACACCTGCTGCAAGCATGTCTGACCGGGGGGCCACTCTCCGCTCCCCACTGTCTCATCGTTCCACCGTTTCTGGCAGAGCTACCTCTGCAATAGGCGGCAGCCAAGGCAGCAGCGGCAGCAGCACCAGCAGTACTATTGATTAAAGCGTTTAATGTCAATGGCCATTCTAAGCTGAATGTGCCTGCTCTCGTCAAATCGCGTAAGTTACACAGCTTAAGGCCTTGCTAGTACCAGTGTGGGAGACTGTCTTGTAATCCGTGGTGCGGTTAACTTATTATTATGTCATTTAGCTTTTGTTTCACAATCGATTAAAAAAGGACTATGGACTAAAGCTATAGATGTCAATGGCCATTCTAAGCTAAATGTGCCTGATCTCGTCAGATCCCAGTAGTTACACGGCGTAAAGCCTTGCTAGTACCAGTGTGGGATTCTGTCTGGGAATCCACGGTGCTGTTGACCTACTGCTTTGTCATTTAGATTTTGTTTCACAATCGATTAAAAAAAGCCGTGGGCTAAATTTTTAACAGTCAATGGCGATTCTAAGCTGAGTTTGCCTGCTCTCGTCAGATTGCAGAAGTTACACAGATTACGAACTCGCTAGTACCAGTGTGGGAGACTGTCTGGGAATCCATGGTGCAGTTGAGATTTTATTATGTCGTTTAGATTTTGTTTCACAATCGATTAAAAAGTACTATGGATTAAAGCATTTATTGTCAATGGCAATTCTAAGCTGAATGTGCCTGCTCTCATCAGAACGCAGAAGTTACACAGCTTAAGGCCTCGCTAGTACCAGTGTGGGAGACTGTCTGGGAATCTGTGGTGCAGTTGCCTTTTTATTATGTTGTTTAGATTTTTTTTCACAATCGATTAAAAAGGACTATGTATTAAAGCAATAAACAGCAATGGCGATTCTAAGATGAATGTTCCTGCTCTCGTCAGATTGCAGAAGTTACATAGCTTAAGGCCTCACCAGTACCAGTGTGGGAGACTGGCTGGGAATCCGTGGTGCGGTTGACTTTTTATTATGTCGTTTAGATTTTTTTCAGAATCGATTAAAAATGACTATGGATTAAAGCATTTAATGTCAATGGACGATCTAAGCTGAAAGTGCCTACTCTCGTCAGATCGCAGAAGAATAATATTTTAAAACCTCGCTAGTACCAGTGTGGGAGACTGTCTGGGAATCCGTGGTGCGGTTGACTTTTTATTGTCGTTTAGATTTTTTTTCACAATCGATTAAATAGGACTATGAATTAAAGCATTTAATGTCAATGGCCATGACCTGCCTAGGTAGAGTCGTGTGTTAACCTTAAACCATACTATCCCCCACCCCCATTTAGTAACGACACATGACACCGAGGTTGGATGTGAAATGGCCACAGCAGCCGTTTATTAATTTCACAGTTTTATAAAAACAATTTAAATCCGAAACATTCGGATAACTAGTTAGGAATCCACCAGAGAATTCCTCCTAATAATTCACATGACCCAACATGGGTCAGAATCATAAATAACAATTAAACGTTAACATTAACCCGAGCAGAGGAAGTCCTTGAAGCCCCTTCAGATGTTCCTTTCAAGAACACACCGAATTAGCCATCTGCAAACCACTAATTACCTCCAGCCGTAAACCAGCTCGGAAGCACCGTTCACCTCTGCAGATGGCTCCAACCACTAGAAGTCCACTTCAAGGGGATAACACCCGATGAAGCCCTCAAGTGATATACCGACCACTAGAAGTCCACTTCAAAGGGATAACACCCGATGAAGCCTTCAAGTGACATACCTTCTACCAGAAGACCACTTCAAAGGGATAACACCCGATGAAGTCTTCAACCATGTACCTTTTTTGGGGGACGCATACCCCCGATGCGACCCCCCCACCATTTTGTACTGACTGGCCTCAAGGACTCCCCCCGCCAGCTGCCATGACAACAGAACCTACTCCGGAAAAAAGAAAAACATGTTAAATAAGCACACAAAATAAAACACAACGCTCGTAGACAGACGTACATAAGACCTAAGGAGTAACAAAACAAGGGTGGGAGGGTGGGAGCTTTGCTTACTGTGTGTTACTCCTCCCGCTGCTTCCGGCTCAATGCCGAGAAACAGCGGGAAGCGCAGTAACGGCCCCCCGTCCCCCTTAACTCCTCCCCGTCCCTCCTTCAGCTCCTTCAACTTTCCCTCACCTCGTAACATTAACCCTTTCCCTACCAGGACGGTCATGTCGGCTTCCCTTAAGCCTGCAGCTGCGTCCAGCCTCTTCTTGACCTGCCTAGGTAGAGTCGTGTGTTAACCTTAAACCATACTATCCCCCACCCCCATTTAGTAACGACACATGACACCGAGGTTGGATGTGAAATGGCCACAGCAGCCGTTTATTAATTTCACAGTTTTATAAAAACAATTTAAATCCGAAACATTCGGATAACTAGTTAGGAATCCACCAGAGAATTCCTCCTAATAATTCACATGACCCAACATGGGTCAGAATCATAAATAACAATTAAACGTTAACATTAACCCGAGCAGAGGAAGTCCTTGAAGCCCCTTCAGATGTTCCTTTCAAGAACACACCGAATTAGCCATCTGCAAACCACTAATTACCTCCAGCCGTAAACCAGCTCGGAAGCACCGTTCACCTCTGCAGATGGCTCCAACCACTAGAAGTCCACTTCAAGGGGATAACACCCGATGAAGCCCTCAAGTGATATACCGACCACTAGAAGTCCACTTCAAAGGGATAACACCCGATGAAGCCTTCAAGTGACATACCTTCTACCAGAAGACCACTTCAAAGGGATAACACCCGATGAAGTCTTCAACCATGTACCTTTTTTGGGGGACGCATACCCCCGATGCGACCCCCCCACCATTTTGTACTGACTGGCCTCAAGGACTCCCCCCGCCACCGCGAAACAGGCCTTGACCACCTTAAGCCTGTGAGTTCCTCCACACCACCACCGCCCTTTCTATGCCTTCTGCTATAGCCAAGCTCCAAATATCAATGCCAACCTCGGTCAGATGAACCCCGTCACTCCTCCAGAAATTCCCCAATCCTGACTCCAAATCCCTATGCCTCACGCAAATGCCCCCGTTCTTCGCCACAAAACGGGACACCGCCCGGTTAACCTTTATCCGAGCCTTATTGACTCTCTCCACCGATCTAGCTAACCGCCAATGCTTCCTTGGGACTATGTCCGACCACACTACCACCAACTTGGGATAAGATACCCACAAACACAACAAATCATGTTTGATATCCCGCACCAACTCACGAAAAGGGCGGACTCCTAAGTCATTCCCACCCACGTGCAACACTAAAACCTCCGGAACCCTATCAAGCCGCACATATGTCTGGAATTCCGCCAACACCCTGTTCCACGACATACCTCTAAACCCCAGCCAATGCACAACCGCATCCTGTCGCGGAATGCGCAACTGGCGACCATCCGGGCGGACGTCCGCCCTCAAAGCCCCCCAGTGCACGTACGAATGACCCATCAACCACACCAGACAAGGAGGCGAATCTGAAACGGAAAACACAGTTAGGCACCACCATATAACATTTGCAAGCATAAACAACAAAATTACAACATATGGGGGCGGACATAGGACTTAAACCTTTTAGACTCCCAACGACCAATACGCCTCACCCCCTCATCATCCAACCCCCAGCGCCCTGCTTCCGTTGCTGCGCCAATCCGGAAGGAATGAGATGAATATGAGCCTGCCGCAACCCCAACCGCCGTCAAACATTTTTTAAAAACAGCTCCAAACTGAAACCTGGACAAGAACGACCCGTCCACATGACGTAACAAAGGCAAATCTGGAGACCCCCTGTTTTTTGTAAAACCCCGCATGCACTCTACTGGGCACATGACCGACCCCGGGAGAGCGAACAAAACTATCAGTTTTCCCTTCCCTAATTGGTCAGTTTTTGATCTACGCAACCATACCTCCAACCGATCTGCAAAAAGGCTCACCTCCCCAGATCTCAGCCCCCCTGCCTGTTTAGTACTTGGCGACACCAACTCACCTATTCTAAATGCTCCGAAGAACGCCAACGAGAAAGCCAACCGAAACAAATCCACCCAGGCATCCCCTAACCAATACAAAAGTGCCACCAACCTGTCTCTATCCGTATTGACATCACCCAACTCTCTTACCCACTCCTCCCACTGCCTCCAACAAGCAGCATAAGCCCTCCACGTCGTGCGCGCCAAAGACCTTTGTAACAGCTGCTCTACGGGACCGATACCAGATCCCATAGATGATCCGGACAAGCCAAACCGAGACGTTCCGCTCCCGGGGCCAATTGCCGAAACCGGTCCCACTGCGAGCGAGAAAGAGCATCAGCAACACAATTCCGTACACCCGGGACATGCACCGCCACCACCCACGCGTTCAACGACAAACACACCAACACTAAATGTCGCAACAATTGAACTACCGGAGGAGAGGACGCCGTGATGTTATTAATGGCAAGCACCACCCCCATGTTGTCGCAGTAAAAACGGACCTTCTTATCCCTGAGCCTGTCCCCCCAAATGGTAGCCGCCACCACGATGGGAAACAGCTCGAGCAGGGCCAGATTCCGCGTCAATCCACTGGACACCCAGCTAGCCGGCCATTGACCTGCGCACCACGGACCTCCCCCGTAAGCTCCAAAGCCACCCGCCCCAGCCGCATCCGTGAAAATATTCAGATCACTCGTATCCTGCGCTGGGGCCATCCATAGCGAGCGACCATTGTACTGGCCCAAGAAGTCATCCCAAACCTGAAGATCAGCTCGGTGCTCCTCCTTGAGCCTCACAAAATGATGCGGCGCCCGCACTCCCGCCGTTGCCGCCGCCAACCTTCTACCAAACACCCTCCCCATCGGCATAATCCGGCAGGCGAAATTCAACTTCCCCAGCAGCGACTGAAGCTCCCTCAGCGACATTTTCTTCCTTCTACAAGCCCGTCGCACCTCCAGCCTCAAAGCACCCAACTTATCCGCCGGGAGCCGACACTCCATTGCCACCGAGTCAATTTCGATTCCCAAGAAACAAATCGTCGCTACCGGGCCCTCCGTTTTTTCCGGCGCCAAAGGGATCCCAAAATCCCTCGCCACCTTCTGCAGGGCATGAAGCAAGTTACCGCAAACCGGCGAACCCCCCGGGCCAACGCACAAAAAATCATCTAAGTAATGGATCAACGAATCGACCCCGGATACTCCCCTCGTTACCCACTCCACGAAGCTACTAAACGCCTCGAAGTATGCACAAGAAAGAGAACACCCCATCGGAAGGCACCGATCCACGTAAAAGGCCCCATTCCAAAAACAACCCAACAGCCGTTGGCTTTCTGGATGCACCGGCAACAACCTGAACGCCGCCTCGATGTCGGTTTTTGCTAGCAGCGCCCCCGGACCCGCAGCCCGCACTAACCCCACCGCCTTATCGAATGAGGTATAAACTACGGAACACAACTCGTGATCAATCCCGTCATTTACCGACGAACCTTTGGGATACGATAAATGTTGAATCAAACGAAACTTTCCGGGCTCGCGTTTAGGGACAATACCCAGAGGGGACACAACTAAATCTTTCACCGGCGACTCCACAAATGGCCCCGACATGCGCCCCAACGAAACTTCTTTTAACAACTTTTCCGACACGACTTCCGCATGCAAGTAAGCCGATTTTAAATTTCTCCGCGTAACCGGAACCTCATAAGGAGGCGGAGGAATAACAAAACCAACACTAAACCCTTCATAAAGCAACTTAGCTGCCGCCCTATCCGGATACTCATTTAGATAAGGGGCCATCCTTTCCACCCTCACCGGCGACACCCCCTTGACCAGCCCCCTGCTGGTTCCCGGACCTCTTTTTCCGCAGACATTTTGCCGCCCCGTGTGATGCACCATTACACTCGGAGCACACGTGCTTGAACTTGCACGTGGCCCCAAACTTGCACTGGCCTTCATTGAATTGCCAGCAAAACCCCGCCTTTCCCCCGCCGCTTGGTCCACTCTGACTAGACTGGCCTCCCTGACCACCGCTCCCGGGAAAGGGCTGCCTAACCGGAGCCGTAACCCGTAACCAGAGAGCAATATCCTTCTGGTCCCACCGAATCGCCGGCCGAACCGCCTTCCGCTGACGGAATTGCTCATCATATCGCAGCCACGCCTGACCCCCATACGCCCTATGAGCCTCCCCAATAGCATCAAAATAACAAAATAACGCCGAACAATTTTCCGGCGCCTTTTCCCCTATCAAACTAGCCAATATGGCGAACGCCTGCGACCAATTAACGAACGTCTGCGGGATAAGCCTATACCGCCGCCGTTCCTCCTCGTCCTTTTTACTCTCATCCCGCTTGCTCTTATCCAAATTGAATTTAGCCAGCGGCAAGAGAGAAAAAATTTCAACATATTCATCTTTCCAGATCCGATCACGCACCTCCTGCTTTAAATGCGCCCCCAACGGACCCTCAAAACAAACATACACCTCCCCCCGAGCACGATCGTCCATGCGCACTCGATCGCCGTCCTTCTGTGCCTCAGTCTGCACCGACACCGCGCCCGCCTCTCTAACCGCCACCACAGGACGCGCCTGCAACGATCCCACGTCCATGGGGCCTTCCCAAACTACCGCAGGGGACACTTCCGTTACTACCGGCGCCGCGGCCCTATCCAGGCGCCCCACCAGCTCCCGTAAGCAACCCACTAACTCTGCCATACCCGCTCCGGCGCGCCCGCCCGCGCCACTACCGGCCCCCGATGCTATGCTAGCAGCCCCCCCGCCGACACCCGACATAAAAATCGCTGGATAAGACAATAATGGAGTTATACACTCACCGGGCTGCACAGGCGCTGTGTTCCCGTCAGCCGGACCATCCTGACCTCGACGATAGACGTCCAGTTCACCTTCCTCCAGTTCTTCTCTCGCCGACGACTGTCCCTCCCAACGACATCTTCGAAAAGGGGATGAGGACGCGCTGACCGATGGGCCGGCAACCTGCCGCCCGACCGCCGGGACCCAGACTTCCGACCGGACCTGTTGCCTCGACGTCGCTGCAGATCTAGTCGTCCGTCTAGACGATCCTGACGAAGCCTGCCCCCTGGCCGGAACATCACCATGCGGGGCGGCCGTACCTTGCTCTCGACATCTTCCATCTGATGGGGGAGGGGTGACAGGGAGCCCAGCCTGCGACTCCCTGCTTACCGCCGGACCCCGGCGCGGCCTGGGATTCCTGCCAGGACGCAGGGCCTGGGAAGGGGCGGTCCTCCCAGCTGCCTGGCCTGCAGCGTCCGGGATCGGGCTCCCTCTGCGACGCCGTGTCCGCGGGACTACCTCCGGACTAAGGCGCTCTGGAGGTCGGGACCGCCGAGAGGGACGGGTCGACACAGCCTGCATCGCCGTCACCCCTGCCACCGCTCTCTGCCTGCCCAGCGCAGGAGCGGTTGTTGCCGACTCCCCCCCCGCCGCCATAGCCATGCTCGTAGGGGGGCCGGGGGAGGGGAGCCTGTCCCTTGCAACGGACCCCGAACGCCGTGCCCGACGTGGCGAAACGGCGTCCGGGATCCGCGTTAATGCAGCCACGGTCTCCTCCAGCCATCCGGGACCGTGGTGCACAGCAGCGGCACGCAGCCGCTCTAAAATCAGGGCCTCTGCCATCACTAAAAACCGGGCAACGGGGAGCTTTGCTTACTGTGTGTTACTCCTCCCGCTGCTTCCGGCTCAATGCCGAGAAACAGCGGGAAGCGCAGTAACGGCCCCCCGTCCCCCTTAACTCCTCCCCGTCCCTCCTTCAGCTCCTTCAACTTTCCCTCACCTCGTAACATTAACCCTTTCCCTACCAGGACGGTCATGTCGGCTTCCCTTAAGCCTGCAGCTGCGTCCAGCCTCTTCTTTCTAAGCTGAATGTGCCTGCTCTCGTCAGAACACAGAAGTTACACAGCTTAAGGCCTCACTAGTACCAGTGTGGGAGACTGTCTGGGAATCCGTGATGCGGTTGCCTCTTTATTATGTCGTTTAGATTTTATTTCACAATCGATTAAAAAGTACTATGTATTAAAGCATTAAACAGCAATGGCGATTCTAAGATGAATGTGCCTGCTCTCGTCAGATCGCAGAAGTTACATAGCTTAAGGCCTCACCAGTACCAGTACCAGTGTGGGAGACTGTCTGGGAATCCGTGGTGCGGTTGACTTTTTATTATGTTGTTTAGATTTTTTTTCACAATCGATAAAAAAGGACTATGGATTAAAGCATTTAATGTCAATGGCCGATCTAAGCTGAAACTGCCTGCTCTCGTCAGATCGCAGAAGAATAACATTTTAAGACCTCGCTAGTACCAGTGTGGGAGACTGTCTGGGAATCCGTGGTGCGGTTGACTTTTTATTATTTCGTTTAGATTTTTTTTCACAATCGATTAAATAGGACTATGAATTAAAGCATTTAATGTCAATGGCCATTCTAAGCTGAATGTGCCTGCTCTCGTCAGATCGCAGAAGTTACACAGCTTAAGGCCTCGCTTCGTTACTTGCACGCTGACTGTCGTATTGTTAGCATGAAGCAAAGAGATGAGTACTGGATAGCCACACTTTTAGACCCTCGGTATAAAGCCAGAATGGGGGAGTTCTTTGCGCCTTCCGAGAGGGAGGCAAAATTGGCTTATTATCGAGAGAAGCTATGCAGCCAGCTTGTCACGGCTTTCAAACGGCAAACACCTGCTGCAAGCATGTCTGACCGGGGGGCCACTCTCCGCTCCCCACTGTCTCATCGTTCCACCGTTTCTGGCAGAGCTACCTCTGCAATAGGCGGCAGCCAAGGCAGCAGCGGCAGCAGCACCAGCAGTACTATGGATTAAAGCATTTAATGTCAATGGCCATTCTAAGCTGAATTTGCCTGCTCTCGTCAAATCGCGTAAGTTACACAGCTTAAGGCCTCGCTAGTACCACTGTGGGAGACTGTCTGGGAGTCCGTGGTGTGGTTGACTTTTTATTATGTCGTTTAGATTTTGTTTCACAATCGATTAAAAAGGACTATGGATTAAAGCATTTCATGTCAATGGCCACTCTCCGCTCCCCACTGTCTCATCGTTCCACCGCCTCTGGCAGAGCTACCTCTGCAATAGGCGGCAGCCAATTCAGTTTGGAAAATATGATGACAACATTTTTACATCCAATACCCCGACCTGACACACATCGTAGTCACCAAAGGGATGTTCACCATCACCAGGTGCAGCACCTAAACAACCAGGTTCACTCGTACCTGGACTGTGCCCTTTCTCCGTCAGAAATGCTGATCCCAGACCCCATGGACTTCTGGGTCAGCAGATTGGATCATTGGCAAGAACTGGCCCAGTTTGCCATGGGTGTACTGTCTTGTCCACCCTCCAGTGTAGCGTCAGAGAGGGTATTCAGCGCGGCAGGGGGCTTCGTCACCCCTAAGCGAACAAGATTGTCCGCCAACAGCTTGGAAAATCTCACGTTTCTGAAAATGAATCAAGCGTAGATCGGTGAGAATTTTAAAACCCCTGTGCCTGATGCCACTGATTAGATCTGACATTGCTGCTGCTGCTGCCGCTGCCGCCTGCTACTGCCGCCTGCTACTACGGGATTCTGTCCTGTCCACTCTTTTTTAATGTGCCGCTGTTGGTGCTGCTACTACTTCTACCACCAATCCACCCCAGTACCGTCTGCTACAAGCAGGCCTGCCCCACCACAGGGCTTTGTCCTGTGATTGTCCAGTCTCTTTTTTTAATGTGCTGCTACTACTACTACCACCCTTGCTATCCGTTGGCTACCTCTACTACCACCAATACACCTCCACTGCCGTCTGCTACAAGCAGGCCTGAGGCCTGCCCCACCAAAGGGCTTTGTCCTGTGACTGTCCAGTCTCTTTTTTTAATGTGATGCTACTGCTACTGCTACTACCACCCTTACTGTCTGTGTTGGCTACCTCTACCACCAATACACCTCCACTGCCGTCTGCTACAAGCAGGCCTGAGGCCTGCCCCACCATAGGGCTTTGTCCTGTGACTGTCCAGTCTCTTTTTTTAATGTGCTGCTACTGCTACTACTACTACCACCCTTGCTGTCCGTTGGCTACCTCTACTACCACCAATACACCTCTATTGCCGTCTGCTACAAGCAGTCCTGAGGCCTGCCCCACCAGAGGGCTTTGTCCTGTGACTGTCCAGTCTCTTTTTTTAATGTGCTGCTGCTACTACTACTACCACCCTTGCTGTCTGTGTTGGCTAGTCTACATCTACTACCACCAATACACCTCCACTGCCACCCGTCTGCTACAAGCAGGCCTGAGGCCTGCCCCACCAGAGGGCTTTGTCCTGTGACTGTCCAGTATTTTTTTTTAATGTGCTGCTACTGCTACTACCACCCTTGCTGTCTGTCTTGGCTACCTCTACCACCAATACACCTCCACTGCCGTCTGCTACAAGCAGGCCTGAGGCCTGTCCCACCAGAGGGCTTTGTCCTGTGACTGTCCAGTCTCTTTTTTTAATGTGCTGCTACTGCTACTACTACTACCACCCTTGCTGTCCGTTGGCTACCTCTACTACCACCAATACACCTCCACTGCCGTCTGCTACAAGCAGGCCTGAGGCCTGCCCCACCAGAGGGCTTTGTCCTGTGACTGTCCAGTCTCTTTTTTTAATGTGCTGCTACTGCTACTACTACTACCACCCTTGCTGTCCGTTGGCTACCTCTACTACCACCAATACACCTCCACTGCCACCCGTCTGCTACAAGCAGGCCTGCCCCACCACAGGGCTTTGTCCTGTGACTGTCGTCCAGTCTCTTTTTTTAATGTGCTGCTACTACTACTACCACCCTTGCTGTCTGTGTTGGCTACCTCTACCACCAATACACCTCCACTGCCGTCTGCTACAAGCATGCCTGAGGCCTGCCCCACCAGAGGGCTTTGTCCTGTGACTGTCCAGTCTCTTTTTTTAATGTGCTGCTACTGCTACTACTACTACCACCCTTGCTGTCCGTTGGCTAAATCTACTACCACCAATACACCTCCACTGCCACCCGTCTGCTACAAGCAGGCCTGCCCCACCACAGGGCTTTGTCCTGTGACTGTCGTCCAGTCTCTTTTTTTAATGTGCTGCTGCTACTACTACTACTACCACCCTTGCTGTCTGTGTTGGCTAGTCTACCTCTACTACCACCAATACACCTCCACTGCCACCCGTCTGCTACAAGAAGGCCTGCCCCACCAGAGGGCTTTGTCTTGTGACTGTCCAGTTTCTTTTTTTAATGTGCTGCTACTGCTACTGCTACTACCACCCTTACTGTCTGTGTTGGCTACCTCTACCACCAATACACCTCCACTGCCGTCTGCTACAAGCAGGCCTGAGGCCTGCCCCACCAGAGGGCTTTGTCCTGTGACTGTCCAGTCTCTTTTTTTAATGTGCTGCTACTGCTACTACTACTACCACCCTTGCTGTCCGTTGGCTACCTCTACTACCACCAATACACCTCTACTGCCGTCTGCTACAAGCAGTCCTGAGGCCTGCCCCACCAGAGGGCTTTGTCCTGTGACTGTCCAGTCTCTTTTTTTAATGTGCTGCTACTGCTACTACTACTACCACCCTTGCTGTCCGTTGGCTACCTCTACTACCACCAATACACCTCCACTGCCACCCGTCTGCTACAAGCAGGCCTGCCCCACCACAGGGCTTTGTCCTGTGACTGTCGTCCAGTCTCTTTTTTTAATGTGCTGCTGCTACTACTACTACCACCCTTGCTGTCTGTGTTGGCTAGTCTACATCTACTACCACCAATACACCTCCACTGCCACCCGTCTGCTACAAGCAGGCCTGAGGCCTGCCCCACCAGAGGGCTTTGTCCTGTGACTGTCCAGTTTCTTTTTTTAATGTGCTGCTACTGCTACTACTACTACTACCACCCTTGCTGTCCGTTGGCTACCTCTACTACCACCAATACACCTCCACTGCGGTCTGCTACAAGCAGGCCTGAGGCCTGCCCCACCAGAGGGCTTTGTCCTGTGACTGTCCAGTATCTTTTTTTAATGTGCTGCTACTGCTACTACCACCCTTGCTGTCTGTGTTGGCTACCTCTACCACCAATACACCTCCACTGCCGTCTGCTACAAGCAGGCCTGAGGCCTGCCCCACCAGAGGGCTTTGTCCTGTGACTGTCCAGTTTCTTTTTTTAATGTGCTGCTACTGCTACTACTACTACTACCACCCTTGCTGTCCGTTGGCTACCTCTACTACCACCAATACACCTCCACTGCGGTCTGCTACAAGCAGGCCTGAGGCCTGCCCCACCAGAGGGCTTTGTCCTGTGACTGTCCAGTCTCTTTTTTTAATGTGCTGCTACTGCTACTACTACTACCACCCTTGCTGTCCGTTGGCTACCTCTACTACCACCAATACACCTCCACTGCCACCCGTCTGCTACAAGCAGGCCTGCCCCACCACAGGGCTTTGTCCTGTGACTGTCGTCCAGTCTCTTTTTTTAATGTGCTGCTACTACTACTACCACCCTTGCTGTCTGTGTTGGCTACCTCTACCACCAATACACCTCCACTGCCGTCTGCTACAAGCATGCCTGAGGCCTGCCCCACCAGAGGGCTTTGTTCTGTGACTGTCCAGTCTCTTTTTTTAATGTGCTGCTACTGCTACTACTACTACCACCCTTGCTGTCCGTTGGCTAAATCTACTACCACCAATACACCTCCACTGCCACCCGTCTGCTACAAGCAGGCCTGCCCCACCACAGGGCTTTGTCCTGTGACTGTCGTCCAGTCTCTTTTTTTAATGTGCTGCTGCTACTACTACTACCACCCTTGCTGTCTGTGTTGGCTAGTCTACATCTACTACCACCAATACACCTCCACTGCCACCCGTCTGCTACAAGCAGGCCTGAGGCCTGCCCCACCAGAGGGCTTTGTCCTGTGACTGTCCAGTCTCTTTTTTTAATGTGCTGCTACTGCTACTACTACTACCACCCTTGCTGTCCGTTGGCTACCTCTACTACCACCAATACACCTCCACTGCCGGCTGCTACAAGCAGGCCTGAGGCCTGCCCCACCAGAGGGCTTTGTCCTGTGACTGTCCAGTCTCTTTTTTTAATGTGCTGCTACTGCTACTACTACTACCACCCTTGCTGTCCGTTGGCTACCTCTACTACCACCAATATACCTCCTCTGCCACCCGTCTGCTACAAGCAGGCCTGCCCCACCACAGGGCTTTGTCCTGTGACTGTCGTCCAGTCTCTTTTTTAATGTGCTGCTGCTACTACTACTACCACCCTTGCTATCTGTGTTGGCTACCTCTACCACCAATACACCTCCACTGCCGTCTGCTACAAGCATGCCTGAGGCCTGCCCCACCAGAGGGCTTTGTCCTGTGACTGTCGAGTCTCTTTTTTTAATGTGCTGCTACTGCTACTACTACTACCACCCTTGCTGTCCGTTGGCTAAATCTACTATCACCAATACACCTCCACTGCCACCCGTCTGCTACAAGCAGGCCTGCCCCACCACAGGGCTTTGTCCTGTGACTGTCGTCCAGTCTCTTTTTTTAATGTGCTGCTGCTACTACCAGTCTACCACCCTTGCTGTCTGTGTTGGCTAGTCTACCTCTACTACCACCAATACACCTCCACTGCCACCCGTCTGCTACAAGCAGGCCTGAGGCCTGCCCCACCAGAGGGCTTTGTCCTGTGACTGTCGTCCAGTCTCTTTTTTTAATGTGCTGCTGCTACTACTACTACCACCCTTGCTGTCTGTGTTGGCTACCTCTACCACCAATACACCTCCACTGCCGTCTGCTACAAGCAGGCCTGCCCCACCAGCGGGCTTTGTTCTGTGACTGTCCAGTCTCTTTTTTTAATGTGCTGCTACTGCTACTACTAATACCACCCTTGCTGTCCGTTGGCTAAATCTACTACCACCAATACACCTCCACTGCCACCCGTCTGCTACAAGCAGGCCTGCCCCACCACAGGGCTTTGTCCTGTGACTGTCGTCCAGTCTCTTTTTTTAATGTGCTGCTGCTACTACCAGTCTACCACCCTTGCTGTCTGTGTTGGCTAGTCTACCTCTACTACCACCAATACACCTCCACTGCCACCCGTCTGCTACAAGCAGGCCTGAGGCCTGCCCCACCAGAGGGCTTTGTCCTGTGACTGTCGTCCAGTCTCTTTTTTTAATGTGCTGCTGCTACTACTACTACCACCCTTGCTGTCTGTGTTGGCTACCTCTACCACCAATACACCTCCACTGCCGTCTGCTACAAGCAGGCCTGCCCCACCAGCGGGCTTTGTTCTGTGACTGTCCAGTCTCTTTTTTTAATGTGCTGCTACTGCTACTACTAATACCACCCTTGCTGTCCGTTGGCTAAATCTACTACCACCAATACACCTCCACTGCCACCCGTCTGCTACAAGCAGGCCTGCCCCACCACAGGGCTTTGTCCTGTGACTGTCGTCCAGTCTCTTTTTTTAATGTGCTGCTGCTACTACCAGTCTACCACCCTTGCTGTCTGTGTTGGCTAGTCTACCTCTACTACCACCAATACACCTCCACTGCCACCCGTCTGCTACAAGAAGGCCTGCCCCACCACAGGGCTTTGTCCTGTGACTGTCGTCCAGTCTCCTTTTTTAATGTGCTGCTGCTCCTACCAGTCTACCACCCTTGCTGTCTGTGTTGGCTACCTCTACTACCACCAATACACCTCCACTGCCGCCCGTCTGCTACAAGCAGGCCTGCCCCACCACAGGGCTTTGTCCTGTGACTGTCGTCCAGTGTCTTTTAATGTGCTGCTACTACTCACCCTTGTCAATAAAAAGGGTACATTTTTGGAGGGCTTGTCAAAAGCCATTGCTTGTTGCTTTAATGCTTTTACATCTATGTATGGAAGAACCCCGGCAGGTATCTGCCAAAAAAAAGGGTCAATTTTTGGAGGGCTTGTCAAAAGCCATTGCTTGTTGCTTTTACATCCATGTATGGAAGAACCCCGGCAGGCATCTGCCAATAAAAAGGGTCAATTTTTGGAGGGCTTGTCAAAAGCCATTGCTTGTTGCTTTTACATCCATGTATGGAAGAACCCCGGCAGGCATCTGCCAAAAAAAAGGGTCAATTTTTGGAGGGCTTGTGAAAAGCCATTGCTTGTTACTTTTACATCCATGTATGGAAGAACCCCGGCAGGCATCTGCCAAAAAAAAGGGTCAATTTTTGGAGGGCTTGTGAAAAGCCATTGCTTGTTGCTTTTACATCCATGTATGGAAGAACCCCGGCAGGCATATGCCAAAAAAAAGGGTCAATTTTTGGAGGGCTTGTGAAAAGCCATTGCTTGTTGCTTTTACATCCATGTATGGAAGAACCCCGGCAGGCATCTGACAAAAAAAAGGGTCAATTTTTGGAGGGCTTGTGAAAAGCCATTGCTTGTTGCTTTTACATCCATGTATGGTAGAACCCCGGCAGGCATCTGCCAATAAAAAGGGTCCATTTTTGGAGGGCTTGTGAAAAGCCATTGCTTGTTGCTTTTACATCCATATATGGAAGAACCCCGGCAGGCATCTGCCAATAAAAAGGGTCAATTTTTGGAGGGCTTGTCAAAAGCCATTGCTTGTTGCTTTTAAAAAGGGTCAATTTTTGGAGGGCTTGTCAAAAGCCATTGCTTGTTGCTTTTACATCCATGTATGGAAGAACCCCGGCAGGCATCTGCCAATAAAAAGGGTCAATTTTTGGAGGGCTTGTCAAAAGCCATTGCTTGTTGCTTTTACATCCATGTATGGAAGAACCCCGGCAGGCATCTGCCAAAAAAAAAGGGTCAATTTTTGGAGGGCTTGTGAAAAGCCATTGCTTGTTGCTTTTACATCCATGTATGGAAGAACCCCGGCAGGCATTTTCCACCATAAAGGGTAAATTTTTTGAGGGCTTGTCAAAAGCCATTGCTTCTTCTTTTACCACCTTATATGTATGAACCCTGGCAGGCATCTGCCGCCAAAAATGGTTAATTGTTGTACCTTTTTTAACAATGCATTAAGCATACAACATGCACAAGTGCAGTGGTTTCTGTTAGTTATCACCGTGTCCCATCCGTTTTCCTATAGCCATACATGTTGGCGTAACTTTGACACTAACTTTGCCTTAAAGACAGCTCAAAAGTACTTGGATACACTCATGGGTGACCTAAAGGGCTTCTAGGGCTTCTAGGGCTTTTAAACAGTGTTATACACGATTTTTAGGGGCTTTCTTGTATTACAGGTTCGGTCAGAACTAGTTCGGTTCGAATCGAACTTTTTCATGAAATTCGGCGAACCTGCCGAACCGAACTTTTCATAAGTTCGCTCATCTCTATTAATGAGGTTCCTGACTCAAATATGGATCGTACTTTGGGTCCGCGAAGACTGGGTGGTGATCTTAAGAACCTGATTTCTGAGGAAAATTTACATGATATTTAGAGATATCAACACGCCTCAGAAAAAGATTTTACATTCTTCCCTTCCCCGCATAATACTTACTCCAGGATAGATTTCTTTCTGGTGGATAGGGAGATCTTACTAAATGTTGTACAGTCCAATATTGGGGTGATTTCGTGGTCAGATCATGTGCCAATAGAACTTATTCTTGCGGACAAATATAACAGATCCCCACGTTTTCCGTGGAGACTTAATACCTACTTATTGAACGATAAATCTTTGCAGACTTCAATAGGAAGTGCCTTATCAGAATTTTTCTTAATTAATTCCCCTACGGATTCTTCTCCTGAACTCTTGTAGTGTACCCATAAAGCGTTTGTCCGAGGACTATTCATACAAGCAGCAGCAAGAGCAAAGCGGGAAAGGACCAAACAAATAGACGCTCTTCTTTCTGATATTCATAAATGGGAAAATAGCATGAAGGTGTCTCCTTCAGTTGTCTTGAAACAAGAAATTAGAGACCTCAGGGATAAACTATGTTCCTTATATCTTTATGCACACGAGAAAAACCTAAAGAAACTTAAGTGGAATTTTTATGTTCAGGGGGACCGTCCTAGCAAAATTCTAGCCCGCAGAGTTAAACAACACATAGCAAAAACCAAGATACATTATTTAAACTCAGTCAGAGCGCAGAGAATTTATGATCCCCAACAGATAACGGATGAGTTTGCTGAATATTATAGAGCACAGTATAATCTTAGGGAAGATGCTTCCCTCCCTCCTATATCTCAGGAATCTATACAAGCTTTTCTGAGCAAAGTACAGCTGCCCCAATTGTCTGAAGTACAACTATCCCAATTGAATGCTCCCATACGAGGGGAAGAATTAAAGAAGATAATTTTAGGTTCCAAACAAAATAAATCCCCCGGACCAGATGGCCTCCCTAATGAATATTTTAAAACGTTTATGGAAACTTTAATTCCATACATGGTAGATACTTTCAATGGAATAATGTCTCCTCAAGGTCCTCCCTCAGACATGTTGCAGGCCATTATTGTTACGCTTCCCAAGCCGGGAAAAACTCCAGATTCCCCAGCCAACTTTCGACCCATATCTTTATTAAATAGCGATATTAAGTTATTTTCTAAATTGCTAGCTTCCAGACTAAATGACTGTCTACCTTCATTGATAGCTTTAGATCAAGTAGGGTTCGTTAAAGGAAGACAAGCTAGAGATTTAACTCGTCGGTTTTAGATTTGATTCAAGTAGCTTCTCGATCTAAGGATGCGACGATTTTTCTTTCCCTGGATGCTGAAAAAGCATTCGATAGGGTACATTGGGGTTTCATGGAAGCAGTCCTGGAAAAATTTGGATTTGGATCTTTTATAAAAACAGCAATTCTCTCTTTGTATACCTCCACTTCAGCCAGGGTTTTGAATTCCGGGTTTATGTCGAGTATATTTCAGATAACTAATGGTACTCGTCAGGGTTGTCCATTGTCTCCGTTGATCTTTACTCTTTGCATTGAACCTTTCGCAGAATTGATCCGTACTACTCAGAAGATCTCAGAGATTAAAGTAGGTGCCATGGAGCACAAAATTGGACTATACGCCGATGACGTGGTTATGACTTGTACTTCCCCCTTGACGTCCCTGACTGCAGTACTAAAGGTTATCTACCAATATTCCAGAGTTTCATATTATAAACTAAACATATCCAAGTCGGTAATGTTACCAATTAAATTTTGGATCCCCTGAGGGCACATCTATCAAAATTTCAGTTTGCATGGCCAGAAACAGGCATTCCATATTTAGGTATAAAGTTATTTTCATGTCCTTCTCAAATAATCTCTGAAAATTATTCTGCTCTTTTGTTGACTATAAAGGAAGAATGTGAAAGGTTAAATAAGTTCCAATTATCGTGGATAGCCAGGATAAATTTGGTTAAGATGTTCTTACTGCCTAAGATCTTATACTTACGTAGAACCATTCCATTTCTTATACCTGTCTCATTCACTACACAATTCCAAAATGTTTTGCTTAAGTTTATCTGGAATCACAAACGAGCAAGAGTTGCAAAGTCACTGCTGTATCGAAGGAATGGGGATGGAGGTTTGGGAGTTACTAACATTGCTTCCTATAATGTGGCAGCAATAATGGACCAGCTGCGGGAGATGTGGCATGCTTCTCCTAAGCACTTATGGGCTCAAATTGAAGAAGTGCTTGTCCCTCATCATTCTCTCAAAACCCTGATGATAATAGCATATATGGGGAGTTCAGTTCCTCCTCTCCCCATACAATCTATGAAAGACTCCATACAGGTTTGGTCACAGGTAATGTGTAAACAAAATTGTGTGCATGTCTCCTTACAAAATATGGCAGTGATTTCTATTCAAGACTTTATTCCTGCCACTCCAATGTTAGAATGGGAATCAGCTGGGTTGGAGGTTCTTTCTGACTTTTATGACAACTGGGTTTTCAGAACATTTGCAGATTTAGCCGATTCATTTCACATATCTCATAAGAAGTTCTTTCAATATCTCCAAATTCTGCATTTCTTGCAAGGCTTGAAACTTCCTACCCAACCACTCCAATCCTCTACATTTCATAAGTTTATGTTTCAATGGCAGGGTTTTCCGAAAGGCCTCACATTTAGTTATGATTTACTGCTTCATAGAGGACGGGATTCAAAAGACCCTTATATGCTAAAATGGGAAGGAGAGTTGGGTACTTCATTCTCTTCAGAAAAATGGATTAAAGCTGCTAATTGGATCTCCAAGCACTCTAGATGCATAAATCATATGGAGTTAGTTAAGAAAATACATCTTAGGTGGTACTTAACGCCTTCCAGATTCTCCCACTTTGGGGGGGGGAGGTCTAATATGTGTTGGAGAGGCTGTGGGAACAAAGGCTCCACATTACATATGTGGTGGACCTGTGCTTCTATTTGCTTTCTATGGAAAGAAGTGTTTCAACTGATCTCTGAGATCTCAGGTATACTCATCTCAGGGTCCCCAGAATTGGCCGTTTTGGACATGGGGTTGGAAGATATACCTCACCAAGTTCGACTGATCTGTCAACATATTCTCATAGCTGCAAGAATGTCAATAGCTAAATTGTGGAAATCTTCCGTCCCTCCATCCTTATCAGAGGTAATTAGAAGAGTTAACATAGATTGTAGACATGAAACGTCCTTCCTCTATTACTTTAACACACCTCACACTAAGGTGGCGGCGTGGAATTTATGGAAAAGCTCAAAATATTATAAATAAGTCATGAATATGTCTGAACAGAGTCACAGTATGTATAAGATTGTTTTTTCTTTTGTTTTCTGTTTTTGTTGATTTTCTGTTATGTTGATTTGGGCACTCCTTTATAGTACATCTCATGTTGAGAGCCTTGGGTGCAGACGTTTGGATGTATTTTTCCTATGTAATGTGTAGAAAAAGCTCAATAAAAATTGAAATGATTAAAAATAAAAATAGACTATAGCTTTAAAAGTTAATGGCCGTTCTTAGCTGAAATGTGCCTTTTCTCGTCAAATCGCAGATGAATAACAAATTAAGACCTCGCTAGTACCAGTCTTGGAGACTGTCTGGGAATCCGTGGTGCGGTTGACTTTTTATTATGTTGTTTAGATTTTGTTTCACAATCGATTAAAAAGGACTATGGATTAAAGCATTAGTTGTCAGAGGCCATTCTAAGCTGAATGTACCTGCTCTTGTCTGATTGCAGAAGTTACACAGCTTAATGCTTCGCTAGTACAAGTGTGAGAGACTGTCTGGGAATCCGTGATGCGGTTAGCTTTTTATTATGTCGTTTAGATTTTGTTTCACAATCGATTAAAAAGGACTATGGATTAAAGAATTTAATGTAAATGGCCATTTTAAGCTGAATGTGCCTGCTCTCGTCAGATCGCTGAAGTTACACAGCTTAAGTCCTCGCTAGTACCAGTGTGGAAGACTGTCTGGGAATCCGTGGTGTGGTTGACTTTATATTATGTCGTTTAGATTTTGTTTCACAATCGAATATAAAGGACTATGGATTAAGCCATTTAATGTCAATGGCCATTCTAAGCTGAATGTGGCTGCTCTCGTCAGATCGCAGAAGTTACACAGCTTAAGGCCTCGCTAGTACCAGTGTTGGAGACTGTCTGGGAATCCGAGGTGCGGTTGACTTTTTATTATGTCGTTTAGATTTTGTTTCACAATCGATTAAAAAGGACTATGGATTAAAGCGTTTAATGTCAATGGCTATTCAAAGCTGAATGTGCCTGCTCATGTCAGATTTCAGGAGTTACACAGCTTAAGGCCTCGCTAGTACCACTGTGGGAGACTGTCTGGGAATCCGTGGTGTGGTTGGCTTTTTATTATGTCGTTTAGATTTTGTTTCACAATCGATTAAAAAGGACTATGGATTAAAGCATTTAATGTCAATGGCCACTCTCCGCTCCCCACTGTCTCATCGTTCCACCGCCTCTGGCAGAACTACCTCTGCAATAGGAGGTAGCCGCGGCAGCAGCAGCAGCAGTAGCAGCAGCCAATTCAGTTTGGGAAATATGATGACAACATTTTTACATCCAATACCCCGACCTGACATACATCATAGTCACCAAAGGGATGTTCACCATCACCAGGTGCAGCACCTAAACAACCAGGTTCACTCTGCCCTTTCTCCGTCAGAAATGCTGATCCCAGACCCCATGGACTTCTGGGTCAGCAGATTGGATCATTGGCTAGAACTGGCCCAGTTTGCCATGGGTGTACTGTCTTGTCCACCCTCCAGTGTAGCGTCAGAGAGGGTATTCAGCACGGCAGGGGGCTTCGTCACCCCTAAGCGAACAAGATTGTCCGCCAACAGCTTGGAAAATCTCACGTTTCTGAAAATGAATCAAGTGTGGATCGGTGAGGATTTTAAAACCCCTGTGCCTGATGCCACTGATTAGATCTGACTGCTGCTGCTGCTGCCTGCTACTGCCGCCTGCTACTACGGGATTCTGTCCTGTCCACTCTTTTTTTAATGTGCCGCTGTTGGTGCTGCTACTACTTCTACCACCAATCCACCCCAGTGCCGTCTGCTACAAGCAGGCCTGCCCCACCACAGGGCTTTGTCCTGTGATTGTCCAGTCTCTCTTTTTTAATGTGCTGCTACTACTACTACCACCCTTGCTGTCCGTTGGCTACCTCTACTACCACCAATACACCTCCACTGCCGTCTGCTACAAGCAGGCCTGAGGCCTGCCCCACCAGAGGGCTTTGTCCTGTGACTGTCCAGTCTCTTTTTTTTAATGTGCTGCTACTGCTACTACCACCCTTACTGTCTGTGTTGGCTACCTCTACCACCAATACACTTCCACTGCCGTCTGCTACAAGCAGGCCTGAGGCCTGCCCCACCAGAGGGCTTTGTCCTGTGACTGTCCAGTCTCTTTTTTTAATGTGCTGCTACTGCTACTACTACTACCACCCTTGCCGTCCGTTGGCTAAATCTACTACCACCAATACACTCCACTGCCAGCCGTCTGCTACAAGCAGGCCTGCCTCACCACAGGGCTTTGTCCTGTGACTGTCGTCCAGTCTCTTTTTTTTAATGTGCTGCTGCTGCTACTACCAGTCTACCACCCTTGCTGTCTGTGTTGGCTAGTCTACCTCTACTACCACCAACACACCTCCACTGCCACCCGTCTGCTACAAGCAGGCCTGAGGCCTGCCCCACCAGAGGGCTTTGTCCTGTGACTGTCCAGTATCTTTTTTTAATGTGCTGCTACTGCTACTACCACCCTTGCTGTCTGTGTTGGCTACCTCTACCACCAATACACCTCCACTGCCGTCTGCTACAAGCAGTCCTGAGGCCTGCCCCACCAGAGGGCTTTGTCCTGTGACTGTCCAGTCTCTTTTTTTAATGTGCTGCTACTGCTACTACTACTACCACCCTTGCTGTCCGTTGGCTACCTCTACTGCCACCAATACACCTCCACTGCCGTCTGCTACAAGCAGGCCTGAGGCCTGCCCCACCAGAGGGCTTTGTCCTGTGACTGTCCAGTCTCTTTTTTTAATGTGCTGCTACTGCTACTACTACTACCACCCTTGCTGTCCGTTGGCTACCTCTACTACCACCAATACACCTCCACTGCCACCCGTCTGCTACAAGCAGGCCTGCCCCACCACAGGGCTTTGTCCTGTGACTGTCGTCCAGTCCCTTTTTTTAATGTGCTGCTACTACTACTACAACCCATGCTGTCTGTGTTGGCTACCTCTACCACCAATACACCTCCACTGCCGTCTGCTACAAGCAGGCCTGAGACCTGCCCCACCAGAGGGCTTTGTCCTGTGACTGTCCAGTCTCTTTTTTTAATGTGCTGCTACTGCTACTACTACTACTACTACCACCCTTGCTGTCCGTTGGCTAAGTCTACTACCACCAATACACCTCCACTGCCACCCGTCTGCTACAAGCAGGCCTGCCCCACCACAGGGCTTTGTCCTGTGACTGTCGTCCAGTCTCTTTTTTTAATGTGCTGCTGGTAATACCAGTCTACCACCCTTGCTGTCTGTGTTGGCTAGTCTACCTCTACTACCACCAATACACCTCCACTGCCACCCGTCTGCTACAAGCAGGCCTGCCCCACCACAGGGCTTTGTCCTGTGACTGTCGTCCAGTCTCTTTTTTTAATGTGCTGCTGCTGCTACTACCAGTCTACCATCCTTGCTGTCTGTGTTGGCTAGTCTACCTCTACTACCACCAATACACCTCCACTGCCACCCGTCTGCTACAAGCAGGCCTGAGGCCTGCCCCACCAGAGGGCTTTGTCCTGTGACTGTCCAGTCTCTTTTTTTAATGTGCTGCTACTGCTACTACCACCCTTGCTGTCTGTGTTGGCTACCTCTACCACCAATACACCTCCACTGCCGTCTGCTACAAGCAGGCCTGAGGCCTGCCCCACCAGAGGGCTTTGTCCTGTGACTGTCCAGTCTCTTTTTTTAATGTGCTGCTACTGCTACTACTACTACCACCCTTGCTGTCCGTTGGCTACCTCTACTACCACCAATACACCTCCACTGCCACCCGTCTGCTACAAGCAGGCCTGCCCCACCACAGGGCTTTGTCCTGTGACTGTCGTCCAGTCTCTTTTTTTAATGTGCTGCTACTACTACTACAACCCTTGCTGTCTGTGTTGGCTACCTCTACCACCAATACACCTCCACTGCCGTCTGCTACAAGCAGGCCTGAGACCTGCCCCACCAGAGGGCTTTGTCCTGTGACTGTCCAGTCTCTTTTTTTAATGTGCTGCTACTGCTACTACTACTACCACCCTTGCTGTCCGTTGGCTAAGTCTACTACCACCAATACACCTCCACTGCCACCCGTCTGCTACAAGCAGGCCTGCCCCACCACAGGGCTTTGTCCTGTGACTGTCGTCCAGTCTCTTTTTTTAATGTGCTGCTGGTAATACCAGTCTACCACCCTTGCTGTCTGTGTTGGCTAGTCTACCACCACCAATACACCTCCACTGCCACCCGTCTGCTACAAGCAGGCCTGCCCCACCACAGGGCTTTGTCCTGTGACTGTCGTCCAGTCTCTTTTTTTAATGTGCTGCTGCTGCTACTACCAGTCTACCATCCTTGCTGTCTGTGTTGGCTAGTCTACCTCTACTACCACCAATACACCTCCACTGCCACCCGTCTGCTACAAGCAGGCCTGAGGCCTGCCCCACCAGAGGGCTTTGTCCTGTGACTGTCCAGTCTCTTTTTTTAATGTGCTGCTACTGCTACTACCACCCTTGCTGTCTGTGTTGGCTACCTCTACCACCAATACACCTCCACTGCCGTCTGCTACAAGCAGGCCTGAGGCCTGCCCCACCAGAGGGCTTTGTCCTGTGACTGTCCAGTCTCTTTTTTTAATGTGCTGCTACTGCTACTACTACTACCACCCTTGCTGTCCGTTGGCTACCTCTACTACCACCAATACACCTCCACTGCCACCCGTCTGCTACAAGCAGGCCTGCCCCACCACAGGGCTTTGTCCTGTGACTATCGTCCAGTCTCTTTTTTTAATGTGCTGCTACTACTACTACCACCCTTGCTGTCTGTGTTGGCTACCTCTACCACCAATACACCTCCACTGCCGTCTGCTACAAGCAGGCCTGAGGCCTGCCCCACCAGAGGGCTTTGTCCTGTGACTGTCCAGTCTCTTTTTTTAATGTGCTGCTACTGCTACTACTACTACCACCCTTGCTGTCCGTTGGCTAAATCTACTACCACCAATACACCTCCACTGCCACCCGTCTGCTACAAGCAGGCCTGCCCCACCACAGGGCTTTGTCCTGTGACTGTCGTCCAGTCTCTTTTTTTAATGTGCTGCTGCTACTACCAGTCTACCACCCTTGCTGTCTGTGTTGGCTAGTCTACCTCTACTACCACCAATACACCTCCACTGCCACCCGTCTGCTACAAGCAGGCCTGCCCCACCACAGGGCTTTGTCCTGTGATTGTCGTCCAGTCTCTTTTTTTAATGTGCTGCTGCTGCTACTACCAGTCTACCATCCTTGCTGTCTGTGTTGGCTAGTCTACCTCTACTACCACCAATACACCTCCACTGCCACCCGTCTGCTACAAGCAGGCCTGAGGCCTGCCCCACCAGAGGGCTTTGTCCTGTGACTGTCCAGTCTCTTTTTTTAATGTGCTGCTACTGCTACTACTACTACCACCCTTGCTGTCTGTTGGCTACCTCTACTACCACCAATACACCTTCACTGCCGTCTGCTACAAGCAGGCCTGAGGCCTGCCCTACCAGAGGGCTTTGTCCTGTGACTGTCCAGTTTCTTTTTTTAATGTGCTGCTACTGCTACTACTACTACCACCCTTGCTGTCCGTTGGCTACCACTACTACCACCAATACACTTCCACTGCCACCCGTCTGCTACAAGCAGGCCTGCCCCACCACAGGGCTTTGTCCTGTGACTGTCGTCCAGTCTCTTTTTTTAATGTGCTGCTACTACTACTACTACCACCCTTGCTGTCTGTGTTGGCTACCTCTACCACCAATACACCTCCACTGCCATCTGCTACAAGCAGGCCTGAGGCCTGCCCCACCAGAGGGCTTTGTCCTGTGACTGTCCAGTCTCTTTTTTTAATGTGCTGCTACTGCTACTACTAATACCACCCTTGCTGTCCGTTGGCTAAATCTACTACCACCAATACACCTCCACTGCCACCCGTCTGCTACAAGCAGGCCTGCCCCACCACAGGGCTTTGTCCTGTGACTGTTGTCCAGTCTCTTTTTTTAATGTGCTGCTGCTACTACCAGTCTACCACCCTTGCTGTCTGTGTTCGCTAGTCTACCTCTACTACCACCAATACACCTCCACTGCCACCCGTCTGCTACAAGAAGGCCTGCCCCACCACAGGGCTTTGTCCTGTGACTGTCGTCCAGTCTCTTTTTTTAATGTGCTGCTGCTACTACCAGTCTACCACCCTTGCTGTCTGTGTTGGCTACCTCTACTACCACCAATACACCTCCACTGCCGCCCGTCTGCTACAAGCAGGCCTGCCCCACCACAGGGCTTTGTCCTGTGACTGTCGTCCAGTGTCTTTTAATGTGCTGCTACTACTCACCCTTGTCAATAAAAAGGGTAAATTTTTGGAGGGCTTGTCAAAACCATTGCTTGTTGCTTTAATGCTTTTACATCTATGTATGGAAGAACCCCGGCAGGCATCTGCCAAAAAAAAGGGTCAATTTTTGGAGGGCTTGTCAAAAGCCATTGCTTGTTGCTTTTACATCCATGTATGGAAGAACCCCGGCAGGCATTTTCCACCATAAAGGGTAAATTTTTTGAGGGCTTGTCAAAAGCCTTTGCTTCTTCTTTTACCACCTTATATGTATGAACCCTGGCAGGCATCTGCCGCCAAAAATGGTTAATTGTTGTACCTTTTTTAACAATGCATTAAGCATACAACATGCACAAGTGCAGTGGTTTCTGTTAGTTATCACCGTGTCCCATCCGTTTTCCTATAGCCATACATGTTGGCGTAACTTTGACACTAACTTTGCCTTAAAGACAGCTCAAAAGTACTTGGATATACTCATGGGTGACCTAAAGGGCTTCTAGGGCTTCTAGGGCTTTTAAACAGTGTTATACACGATTTTTAGGGGCTTTCTTGTATTACAGGTTCGGTCAGAACTAGTTCGGTTCGAATCGAACTTTTTCATGAAATTCGGCGAACCTGCCGAACCGAACTTTTCATAAGTTTGCTCATCTCTATTAATGAGGTTCCTGACTCAAATATGGATCGTACTTTGGGTCCGCGAAGACTGGGTGGTGATCTTAAGAACCTGATTTCTGAGGAAAATTTACATGATATTTGGAGATATCAACACGCCTCAGAAAAAGATTTTACATTCTTCCCTTCCCCGCATAATACTTACTCCAGGATAGATTTCTTTCTGGTGGATAGGGAGATCTTACTAAATGTTGTACAGTCCAATATTGGGGTGATTTCGTGGTCAGATCATGTGCCAATAGAACTTATTCTTGCGGACAAATATAACAGATCCCCACGTTTTCCGTGGAGACTTAATACCTACTTATTGAACGATAAATCTTTGCAGACTTCAATAGGAAGTGCCTTATCAGAATTTTTCTTAATTAATTCCCCTACGGATTCTTCTCCTGAACTCTTGTAGTGTACCCATAAAGCGTTTGTCCGAGGACTATTCATACAAGCAGCAGCAAGAGCAAAGCGGGAAAGGACCAAACAAATAGACGCTCTTCTTTCTGATATTCATAAATGGGAAAATAGCATGAAGGTGTCTCCTTCAGTTGTCTTGAAACAAGAAATTAGAGACCTCAGGGATAAACTATGTTCCTTATATCTTTATGCACACGAGAAAAACCTAAAGAAACTTAAGTGGAATTTTTATTTTTATGTTCAGTGGGACCGTCCTAGCAAAATTCTAGCCCGCAGAGTTAACCCCTATCCGCACCAGGACGTAACTGTACGTCGTTGCGGGAAGTTACTTCCCGCACGAGGACGTACAGTTACTGAGTTAATCCCGGTGCACACTGTCGGCGACAGTGTGCACCGGGAACCAGGAGGTCAGCTGTCGCCGACAGCTGACACTCCCCTCTTGCCGGCCAGCGGTCCTTTGCCGCTGATTTCGGCGCATTAACCCCTTAAATTCGGCGATCGGGTGCAATCGCCGAATTTTAGGGGTTTCTAACATATCGGCAGACCCCCGTCCGAAATCGCGGGGTGTGCCGATAGTTAGTATGGCAAACGGAAGCCAAACAATGGCTTCCGGGTCTGCCATGGACGGAAGCCCATCAGGACCAACCTTCGGCTGGTCCTGATAGGCTTCCTGTCAGAGTGACAGGAAGTCACTGTGTCGTTCCCGATGCACACTGTCGGCGACAGTGTGCATCGGGAACTTGGAGATCAGCTGTCCCCGACAGCGGACACTCTCCAGTGTTGCCGATCAGCGGCTCATCGCCGCTGATTTCGGCAATTAACCCGTTACATGCGGGGCTCGATTGCAATCTCCGCATGTAGCGGGTTTGTAGCGCATCAGCAGCCCCCATGCAATCGTGGGGGCTTCTGATGCTTGTGATGGCACCTGGGGGCCAGACAACGGCCCCCAGGTCTGCCATGTATGTCAGCCTATGAGGATCAGCCTCTGCTGATCCTCGTAGACCAACTGTCAAAGTGACTGTGACGTCACACTGACAGTTGGAATACATTACACTACCTAGGTAGTGTAATGTATTCTAGCAGCGATCAGAGCTGCAGGTCAAAAAAAGAAAGTGTAAAAAGTAAAAAAAAAAGTTAATAAACAAAAATATAAAGTGTAAAAAGTAAAAAAAAGTTAATAAAAATGTTTTATAAAAGTGTAAAAATAAAAGGTTTTGTTTTCCTATAATAAATCATTTATTATAGGGAAAAAATGAAAACGTTAAAAAAAAGTACACATATTTGGTATCGCCGCGTTCGTAACGACCCAATCTATGAAACTATAATGTTAATTTTTCCGCACGGTGAACGCCACAAACAAAATAAACTGAAAACTGTCAGCATCGCTATTTTTTGGTCACCACCCCTCCCAAGATATAGAATAAAAAGTGATCAAAAAGTTGCATTTACCCCAAAATGGTACCAATAAAAACTACAACCCGTCCCGCAAAAAACAAGACCTCCCACAGCTTTTTTGACGAAAAAATAAAAAAGTTACGGCTCAGAATAGCGTGTCCCAGAAAATAAATTATTTTATAGAAACTTCATTTTATTGTGCAAACGCTGCAAAACTTAAAAAAATCTATACACATATGGTATCGGCGTAATCGTACCGACCGGCAGAATAAATTAAAACGTAATTTATTGAGCACGGTGAACGCTGTAATAAATAAAGAATTTAAAGCGCCAAAATCGCTGTTTTTTGGTCACCCTAGCTCTAAAAAACATCCTGAGGGGCCAAAATGCTCACTATACCCCTAGAAAAATTCCTTGAGGGGTGTAGATTCCAAAATAGGGTGACTTTTGGGGGGTTTCCACTGTTTTGGCCCCTTGGGGCGTTGCAAACCCGACATGGCACTGAAAACCAATCCAGCAAAATCTGCTTCCAAAATCCAAAAGGCGCTCCCTCCCTTCTGAGCCCTGCTGTGGGTCCAAACATCAGTTTACGACCACATATGGGGTATTGCCGTAATCGGGAGAAATTGCTTTACAAATGTTGGGCGGCTTTTTCTCCTTTATTCCTTGTAAAAATGAAAAAATTCTATGTTTCCACAGAAAAATAGGTGATTTTCATCTTCACAGACTAATTCCACTAAATTCTGCAAAAAAACTGTGGGGTCAAAATGCTAACTATACCCCTAGAAAAATGCCTTGAGGGGTGTAGTTTCCAAAATGGGGTCACTTTGGGGGGGGGGGTTTCGGCTGTTTAGGTACCACAAGACCTCCTCAAACCTGACATGGTGCCTAAAATATATTCCTAAAAAAAGGAGGCCCCGAAATCCACTAGCTGCTCCTTTGCTTCTGAGGCCTGTGCTTCAGTCCATTAGGACACTAGGGCCACATGTTGGATATTTCTAAAATCTGCAGAATCTGGGCAATAAATATTGAGTTGCGTTTCCCTGGTAAAACCTTCTGTGTTACAGATTTTTTTTTATTACAAATGAATTTCGGCAAAAAAAATGAAATTTGCAAATTTCACCTCTACTTTGCCTTAATTCCTGTGAAACGCCTAAAGGGTTAAAATATTTTCTGAATGTGGTTTTGAATACCTTGAGGGGTACAGTTTTCAAAATGGGGTGATTTATGGGGACTTTCTAATATATAAGGCCCTCAAAGCCACTTCAGAACTGAACTGGTCCCTGAAAAAATAGCCTTTTGAAATTTTATTGAAAATATGAGAAATTGCTGCTAAATTTCTAAGCCTCGTAACGTCCTAGAAAAATAAAAGTACGTGAAAAAAAATGATGCAAACATAAAGTAGACATATAGGAAATGGTAACTAGTAACTATTTTGTGTGGTATTACTATGTGTTTCACAAGCAAATACATTTAAATTTAGAAAAATGCTAATTTTTGCACATTTTTGCTAAAATTTGAAGTTTTTCACAAATAAATATTGAATTTATCGACCAAATTTTTTCACTAACATAGAGTACAATATGTCACGAGAAAACAATCTCAGAATCGCTTGGATAGGTAAAAGCATTCCGGAGTTATTACCACATAAAGTGACACATGTCAGATTTGAAAAAATAGGCTGTGTCCTGAAGGCCAAAACAGGCTGTGTCCTTAAGGGGTTAAACAACACATAGCAAAAACCAAGATACATTATTTAAACTCAGTCAGAGCGCAGAGAATTTATGATCCCCAACAGATAACGGATGAGTTTGCTGGATATTATAGAGCACAGTATAATCTTAGGGAAGATGCTTCCCTCCCTCCTATATCTCAGGAATCTATACAAGCTTTTCTGAGCAAAGTACAGCTGCCCCAATTGTCTGAAGTACAACTATCCCAATTGAATGCTCCCATACGAGGGGAAGAATTAAAGAAGATAATTTTAGGTTCCAAACAAAATAAATCCCCCAGACCAGATGACCTCCCTAATGAATATTTTAAAACGTTTATGGAAACTTTAATTCCATACATGGTAGATACTTTCAATGGAATAGTGTCTCCTCAAGGTCCTCCCTCTGAAATGTTGCAGGCCATTATTGTTACGCTTCCCAAGCCGGGAAAAACTCCAGATTCCCCAGCCAACTTTCGACCCATATCTTTATTAAACAGCGATATTAAGTTATTTTCTAAATTGCTAGCTTCCAGACTAATTGACTGTCTACCTTCATTGATAGCTTTAGATCAAGTAGGGTTCGTTAAAGGAAGACAAGCTAGAGATTTAACTCGTCGGTTTTAGATTTGATTCAAGTAGCTTCTCGATCTAAGGATGCAACGATTTTTCTTTCCCTGGATGCTGAAAAAGCATTCGATAGGGTACATTGGGGTTTCATGGAAGCAGTCCTGGAAAAATTTGGATTTGGATCTTTTATAAAAACAGCAATTCTCTCTTTGTATACCTCCCCTTCAGCCAGGGTTTTGAATTCCCGGTTTATGTCGAGTATATTTCAGATAACTAATGGTACTCGTCAGGGTTGTCCATTGTCTCCGTTGATCTTTACTCTTTGCATTGAACCTTTCGCAGAATTGATCCGTACTACTCAGGAGATGTCAGGGATTAAAGTAGGTGCCATGGAGCACAAAATTGGACTATACGCCGATGACGTGGTTATGACTTGTACTTCCCCCTTGACGTCCCTGACTGCAGTACTAAAGGTTATCTACCAATATTCCAGAGTTTCATATTATAAACTAAACATATCCAAGTCGGTAATGTTACCAATTACATTTTGGATCCCCTGAGGGCACATCTATCAAAATTTCAGTTTGCATGGGCAGAAACAGGCATTCCATATTTAGGTATAAAGTTATTTTCATGTCCTTCTCAAATAATCTCTGAAAATTATTCTGCTCTTTTGTTGACTATAAAGGAAGAATGTGAAAGGTTAAATAACTTCCAATTATCGTGGATAGCCAGGATAAATTTGGTTAAGATGTTCTTACTGCCTAAGATCTTATACTTATGTAGAACCATTCCATTTCTTATACCTGTCTCATTCACTACACAATTCCAAAATGTTTTGCTTAAGTTTATCTGGAATCACAAATGAGCAATAGTTGCAAAGTCACTGCTGTATCGAAGGAATGGGGATGGAGGTTTGGGAGTTCCTAACATTGCTTCCTATAATGTGGCAGCAATAATGGACCAGCTGCGGGAGATGTGGAATTCTTCTCCTAAGCACTTATGGGCTCAAATTGAAGAAGTGCTTGTCCCTCATCATTCTCTCAAAACCCTGATGATAATAGCATATATGGGGAGTTCAGTTCCTCCTCTCCCCATACAATCTATGAAAGACTCCATACAGGTTTGGTCACAGGTAATGTGTAAACAAAATTGTGTGCATGTCTCCTTACAAAATATGGCAGTGATTTCTATTCAAAACTTTATTCCTGCCACTCCAATGTTAGAATGGGAATCAGCTGGGTTGGAGGTTCTTTCTGACTTTTATGACAACGGGGTTTTCAGAACATTTGCAGATTTAGCCGATTCATTTCACATATCTCATAAGAAGTTCTTTCAATATCTCCAAATTCTGCATTTCTTGCAAGGCTTGAAACTTCCTACCCAACCGCTCCAATCCTCTACATTTCATAAGTTTATGTTTCAATGGCAGGGTTTTCCGAAAGGCCTCACATTTAGTTATGATTTACTGCTTCATAGAGGATGGGATTCAAAAGACCCTTATATGCTAAAATGGGAAGGAGAGTTGGGTACTTCATTCTCTTCAGAACAATGGATTAAAGCTGCTAATTGGATCTCCAAGCACTCTAGATGCATAAATCATATGGAGTTAGTTAAGAAAATGCATCTTAGGTGGTACTTAACGCCTTCCAGATTCTCCCACTTTGGGGGGGGGGGGGGAGGTCTAATATGTGTTGGAGAGGCTGTGGGAACAAAGGCTCCACATTACATATGTGGTGGACCTGTGCTTCTATTTGCTTTCTATGGAAGGAAGTGTTTCATCTGATCTCTGAGATCTCAGGTATACTCATCTCAGGGTCCCCAGAATTGGCCGTTTTGGACATGGGGTTGGAAGATATACCTCACCAAGTTCGACTGATCTGTCAACATATTCTCATAGCTGCAAGAATGTCAATAGCTAAATTGTGGAAATCTTCCGTCCCTCCATCCTTATCAGAGGTAATTAGAAGAGTTAACATAGATTGTAGACATGAAACGTCCTTCCTCTATTACTTTAACACACCTCACACTAAGGTGGCAGCGTGGGATTTATGGAAAAGCTCAAAATATTATAAATAAGTCATGAATATGTCTGAACAGAGTCACAGTATGTATAAGATTGTTTTTTCTTTTGTTTTCTGTTTTTGTTGATTTTCTGTTATGTTGATTTGGGCACTCCTTTATAGTACTTCTCATGTTGAGAGCCTTGGGTGCAGACGTTTGGATGTATTTTTCCTATGTAATGTGTAGAAAAAGCTCAATAAAAATTGAAATGATTAAAAATAAAAATAGACTATAGCTTTAAAAGTTAATGGCCATTCTAAGCTGAAATGTGCCCTTTCTCGTCAAATCGCAGATGAATAACACTTTTAAGACCTCGCTAGTACCAGTGTGGGAGACTGTCTGGGAATCCGTGGTGCGGTTGACTTTTTATTATGTCGTTTAGATTTTGTTTCACAATCGATTAAAAAGGACTATGGATTTAAGCATTTATTGTCAGTGGACATTCTAAGCTGAATGTACCTCCTCTTGTCAGATTGCAGAAGTTACACTGCTTAAGGCCTCGCTATTACCAGTGTGGGAGACTGTCTGGGAATCCGTGGTGCGGTTGCCTTTTTATTATGTCGTTTAGATTTTGTTTCACAATCGATTAAAAAGGACTATGGATTAAAGCATTTAATGTCAATGGCCATTCTAAGATGAATGTGCCTGTTCTTGTCAGATAGTGGCAGTTACACAGATTAAGGCCTCACTAGTACCAGTCTGGGAGACTGTCTGGGAATCCGTTGTACGGTTGACTTTTTATTATGTCTTTTAGATTTTGTTTCACAATCGATTAAAAATAAAAATAGACTAAAGATTTAAAAGTTAATGGCCGTTCTTAGCTGAAATGTGCCTTTTCTCGTCAAATCGCAGATGAATAACAATTTAAGACCTCGCTAGTACCAGTCTTGGAGACTGTCTGGGAATCCGTGGTGCGGTTGACTTTTTATCATGTCGTTTAGATTTTGTTTCACAATCGATTAAAAAGGACTATGGATTAAAGCATTTAATGTCAATGGCTATTCAAAGCTGAATGTGCCTTCTCTCGTCAGATCGCAGAAGTTACACAGCTTAAGGCCTCGCTAGTATGAGTGTGGGAGACTGTCTGGGAATCCGTGGTGCGGTTGCCTTTTTATTATGTATTTTAGATTTTGTTTCACAATCGATTAAAAAGGACTATGGATTAAAGCATGTAATGTCAATGGCCATTCTAAGCTGAATGTGCCTGCTCTCATCAGATCGCAGAAGTTACACAGCTTAAGGCCTCGCTAGTACCATTATGGGAGACTGTCTGGGAATCCGTGGTGCGGTTGCCTTTTTATTATGTCGTTTAGATTTTATTTCACAATCGATTAAAAAGGACTATGGATTAAAGCATTTAATGTCAATTGCCATTCTAAGCTGAATGTTCCTGCTCTCGTCAGATCGCAGAAGTTACACAGCCTAAGGCCTCGCTAGTACCAGTGTGGAAGACTGTCTGGGAATCAGTGGTGCGGTTGACTGTTTATTATGTCGTTTAGATTTTGTTTCACAATCGATTAAAAAGGACTATGGATTAATGCATTTAATGTCAATGGCCATTCTAAGCTGAATGTGCCTGCTCTCATCAGATCGCAGAAGTTACACAGCTTAAGGCCTCACTAGTACCAGTGTGGGAGACTGTCTGGAAATCCCTGGTGCTGTTGACCTAACTTTTTGTTGTTTAGATTTTGTTTCACAATCGATTAAAAATAAAAATAGACTAAAGCTTTAAACGTTAATGCCCATTCTAAGCTGAAATGTGAGTTTTCTCGTCAAATCGCAGAAAAATAACACTTTAAGACCTCTCTAGTAGCAGTGTGGGAGACTGTCTAGGAATTCGTGGTGCGGTTGACTTTTTATTATGTCGTTTAGGTTTTGTTTCACAATTGATTAAAAAGGACTATGGATTAAAGCATTTAAGGTGAATGGCAATTCTAAGATGAATGTGCCTGCTTTTGTCAGATCGCAGAAGTTACCCAGCTTAAGGCCTCTCTAGTATCAGTCTGGGAGACTGTCTGGGAATCCGTTGTACGGTTGACTTTTTATTATGTCGTTTAGATTTTGTTTCACAATCGATTAAAAATAAAAACAGACTAAAGCTTTAAACGTTAATGGCCATTCTAAGCTGAAATGTGAGTTTTCTCGTCAAATCGCAGAAGAATAACACTTTAAGACCTCTCTAGTAGCAGTGTGGGAGACTGTCTAGGAATTCGTGGTGCGGTTGACTTTTTATTATGTTTAGGTTTTGTTTCACAATCGATTAAAAAGGACTATGGATTAAAGCATTTAAGGTCAATGGCCATTCTAAGATGAATGTGCCTGCTCTCATCAGATCGCAGAAGTTACACAGTTTAAGGCCTCACTGGAGACTGTCTGGGAGACTGTCTGGGAGACTGTCTGGGAATCCGTGGTGCGGTTGCCTTTTTATTATGTCGTTTAGATTTTGTTTCACAATCGATTAAAAAGGACTATGGATTAAAGCATTTAATGTCAATGGCCATTCTAAGCTGAATGTGCCTGCTCTCGTCTATTCGCAGAAGTTACACAGCTTAAGGCCTCGCTAGTACCAGTGTGGGAGACTGTCTGGGAATCCATGGTGCTGTTGACCTAACATTTTGTTGTTTAGATTTTGTTTCACAATCGATTAAAATTAAAAATAGACTAAGGCTGTAAAAGTTAATGGCCGTTCTTAGCTGAAATGTGCCTTTTCTCGTCAAATCGCAGATGAATAACAATTTAAGACCTCGCTAGTACCAGTGTGGGAGACTGTCTGGGAATCCGTGGTGCGGTTGACTTTTTATTATGTTGTTTAGATTTTGTTTCACAATAGATTAAATAGGACTATGGATTAAGGCTTTTAATGTCAATGGCCATTCTAAGCTGAATGTGCCTGCTCTCGTCAGATCGCAGAAGTTACACAGCTTAAGGCCTCGCTAGTACCAGTGTGGGAGACTGTCTGGGAATCCGTGGTGTGGTTGACTTTTTATTATGTCGTTTAGATTTTGTTTCACAATCGATTAAAAAGGACTATGGATTAAAGCATTTAAAGTCAATGCTCATTCTAAGCTGAATGTGCCTGCTCTCGTTAGATCGCAGAAGTTACACAGCTTAACGCCTCGCTAGTACCAGTGTGGGAGACTGTCTGGGAATCCGTGGTGCGGTTGACTTTTTATTATGTCGTTTAGATTTTGTTTCACAATAGATTAAATAGGACTATGGATTAAAGCATTTAACGTCAATGGCAATTCTAAGCTGAATGTGCCTGCTCTCGTCCGAACGCAGAAGTTACACAGCTTAAGGCCTCGCTAGTACCAGTGTGGGAGACTGTCTGGGAATCCGTGGTGCGGTTGAGTTTTTATTATGTCGTTTAGATTTTGTTTCACAATCGATTAAAAAGGACTATGGATTAAAGCCTTTAATGTCAATGGCCATTCTAAGCTGAATGTCCCTGCTCTCGTCAGATCGCAGAAGTTACACAGCTTAAGGCCTCGCTGGTACCAGTGTGGGAGACTGTCTGGGAATGCGTGGTGCGGTTGACTTTTTATTATGTTGTTTAGATTTTGTTTCACAATAGATTAAATAGGACTATGGATTACGGCTTTTAATGTCAATGGCCATTCTAAGCTGAATGTGCCTGCTCTCGTCAGATCGCACAAGTTACACAGCTTAAGGCCTCGCTAGTACCAGTGTGGGAGACTGTCTGGGAATCCGTGGTGCGGCTGACTTTTTATTATGTCGTTTAGATTTTGTTTCACAATCGATTAAAAAGGACTATGGATTAAAGCATTTAATGTCAATGGCCATTCTAAGCTGAATGTGCCTGCTCTCGTCAGAACGCAGAAGTTACATAGCTTAAGTCCTCGCTAGTACCAGTGTGGGAGACTGTCTGGGAATCCGTGGTGCGGTTGACTTTTTATTATGTTGTTTAGATTTTGTTTCACAATAGATTAAATAGGACTATTGTTTATGGCTTTTAATGTCAATGGCCATTCTAAGCTGAATGTGCCTGCTCTCGTCAGATCGCAGAAGTTACACAGCTTTAAGGCCTCGCTAGTACCAGTGTGGGAGACTGTCTGGGAATCCGTGGTGCGGTTGACTTTTTATTATGTCGTTTAGATTTTGTTTCACAATCGATTAAAAAGGACTATGGGTTAAAGCATTTAAAGTCAATGGCCATTCTAAGCTGAATGTGCCTGCTCTCGTTAGCGCGCAGAAGTTACACAGCTTAACGCCTCGCTAGTACCAGTGTGGGAGACTGTCTGGGAATCTGTGGTGCGGTTGAGTTTTTATTATGTCGTTTAGATTTTGTTTCACAATCGATTAAAAAGGACTATGGATTAAAGCCTTTAATGTCAATGGCCATTCTAAGCTGAATGTCCCTGCTCTCGTCAGATCGCAGAAGTTACACAGCTTAAGGCCTCGCTGGTACCAGTGTGGGAGACTGTCTGGGAATGCGTGGTGCGGTTGACTTTTTATTATGTTGTTTAGATTTTGTTTCACAATAGATTAAATAGGACTATGGATTAAGGCTTTTAATGTCAATGGCCATTCTAAGCTGAATGTGCCTGCTCTCGTCAGATCGCAGAAGTTACACAGCTTAAGGCCTCGCTAGTACCAGTGTGGGAGACTGTCTGGGAATCCGTGGTGCGGTTGACTTTTTATTATATTGGTTAGATTTTGTTTCACAATCGATTAAAAAGGACTATGGATTAAAGCATTTAATGTCAATGGCCATTCTAAGCTGAATGTGCCTGCTCTTGTTAGATCGCAGAAGTTACACATAGCTTAACGCCTCGCTAGTACCAGTGTGGGTGACTGTCTGGGAATCCGTGGTGCGGTTGACTTTTTATTATGTCGTTTAGATTTTGTTTCACAATAGATTAAATAGGACTATGGATTAAAGCATTTAACGTCGATGGCCATTCTAAGCTGAATGTGCCTGCTCTCGTCAGATCGCAGAAGTTACACAGCTTAAGGCCTCGCTAGTACCAGTGTGGGAGACTGTCTGGGAATCCGTGGTGCGGTTGACTTTTTATTATGTCGTTTAGATTTTGTTTCACAATAGATTAAATAGGACTATGGATTAAAGCATTTAACGTCAATGGCCATTCTAAGCTGAATGTGCCAGCTCTCGTCAGAACGCAGAAGTTACACAGCTTAAGGCCTCGCTAGTACCAGTGTGGGAGACTGTCTGGGAATCCGTGGTGCGGTTGAATTTTTATTATGTCGTTTAGATTTTGTTTCACAATCGATTAAAAAGGACTATGGATTAAAGCATTTAATGTCAATGGCCATTCCAAGCTGAATGTCCCTGCTCTCGTCAGATCGCAGAAGTTACACAGCTTAAGGCCTCGCTAGTATCAGTGTGGGAGGCTTTCTGGGAATCCGTGGTGCGGTTGACTTTTTATTATGTCGTTTAGATTTTGTTTCACAATAGATTAAATAGGACTATGGATTAAGGCTTTTAATGTCAATGGCCATTCTAAGCTGAATGTGCCTGCTCTCGTCAGATCGCAGAAGTTACACAGCTTAAGGCCTCGCTAGTACCAGTGTGGGAGACTGTCTGGGAATCCGTGGTGCGGTTGACTTTTTATTATGTTGTTTAGATTTTGTTTCACAATCGATTAAAAAGGACTATGGATTAAAGCATTTAACGTCAATTGCCATTCTAAGCTGAATGTGCCTGCCCTCGTTAGATCGCAGAAGTTACCCAGCTTAACGCCTCGCTAGTACCAGTGTGGGAGACTGTCTGGGAATCCGTGGTGCGGTTGACTTTTTATTATCTCGTTTAGATTTTGTTTCACAATAGATTAAATAGGACTATGGATTAAAGCATTTAACGTCAATGGCCATTCTAAGCTGAATGTGCCTGCTTTCGTCAGATCGCAGAAGTTACACAGCTTAAGGCCTCGCTAGTACCAGTGTGGGAGACTGTCTCGGAATCCGTGGTGCGGTTGACTTTTTATTATGTCGAGTAGATTTTGTTTCACAATAGATTAAATAGGACTATGGATTAAAGCATTTAACGTCAATGGCCATTCTAAGCTGAATGTGCCTGCTCTAGTCAGAACGCAGAAGTTACACAGCTTAAGGCCTCGCTAGTACCAGTGTGGGAGACTGTCTGGGAATCCGTGGTGCGGTTGAATTTTTATTATGTTGCTTAGATTTTGTTTCACAATCGATTAAAAAGGACTATGGATTAAAGAATTTAATGTCAATTGCCATTCTAAGCTGAATGTCCCTGCTCTCGTCAGATCGCAGAAGTTACACAGCTTAAGGCCTCGCTAGTACCAGTGTGGGAGACTGTCTGGGAATCCGTGGTGCAGTTGACTTTTTATTATGTTGTTTAGATTTTGTTTCACAATAGATTAAATAGGACTATGGATTAATTGTTTTAATGTCAATGGCCATTCTAAGCTGAATGTGCCTGCTCTCGTCAGATCGCAGAAGTTACACAGCTTAACGCCTCGCTAGTACCAGTGTGGGAGACTGTCTGGGAATCCGTGGTGCGGTTGAATTTTTATTATGTCGTTTAGATTTTGTTTCACAATCGATTAAAAAGGACTATGGATTAAAGCATTTAATGTCAATGGCCATTCTAAGCTGAATGTCCCTGCTCTCGTCAGATCGCAGAAGTTACACAGCTTAAGGCCTCGCTAGTACCAGTGTGGGAGACTGTCTGGGAATCCGTGGTGCGGTTGACTTTTTATTATGTCGTTTAGATTTTGTTTCACAATAGATTAAATAGGACTATGGATTAAAACATTTAACGTCAATGGCCATTCTAAGCTGAATGTGCCTGCTCTCGTCAGAACGCAGAAGTTACACAGCTTAAGGCCTCGCTAGTACCAGTGTGGGAGACTGTCTGGGAATACGTGGTGCGGTTGAATTTTTATTATGTCGTTTAGATTTTGTTTCACAATCGATTAAAAAGGACTATGGATTAAAGCATTTAATGTCAATGGCCATTCTAAGCTGAATGTCCCTGCTCTCGTCAGATCGCAGAAGTTACACAGCTTAAGGCCTCGCTAGTAGAAGTGTAACTTCTGTGATCTGACGGGAGCAGGGACATTCAGCTTAGAATGGCCATTGACATTAAAGGCTTTAATCCATAGTCCTTTTTAATCGATTGTGAAACAAAATCTAAACGACATAATAAAAATTCAACCACACCACGGATTCCCAGACAGTCTCCCACACTGGTACTAGCGAGGCCTTAAGCTGTGTAACTTCTGCGTTCTGACGAGAGCAGGCACATTCAGCTTAGAATGGCTATTGACGTTAAATGCTTTAATCCATAGTCCTATTTAATCTATTGTGAAACATAATCTAAACGACATAATAAAAAGTCAACCGCACCACGGATTCCCAGACAGTCTCCCACACTGGTACTAGCGAGGCCTTAAGCTGTGTAACTTCTGCGATCTGACAAGAGCAGGCACATTCAGCTTAGAATGGCCATTGACATTAAATGCTTTAATCCATAGTCCTTTTTAATCTATTGTGAAACAAAATCTAAACGACATAATAAAAAGTCAACCGCACCACGGATTCCCAGACAGTCTCCCACACTGGTACTAGCCAGGCCTTAAGCTGTGTAACTTCTGCGATTTGACAAGAGCAGGCACATTCAGCTTAGAATGGCCATTGACATTAAATGCTTTAATCCATAGTCCTTTTTAATCGATTGTGAAACAAAATCTAAACGACATAATAAAAAGTCAACCGCACCACGGATTCCCAGACAGTCTCCCACACTGGTACTAGCGAGGCCTTCAGCTGTGTAACTTCTGCGATCTGACAAGAGCAGGCACATTAAGCTTAGAATGGCCATTGACTTGAAATGCTTTAATCCATAGTCCTTTTTAATCGATTGTGAAACAAAATCTAAACGACATAATAAAAAGTCAACCGCACCACCGATTACCAGACTGTCTCCCACACTGGTACTAGCGAGGCCTTCAGCTGTGTAACTTCTGCGATCTGACGAGAGCAGGCACATTCATTTTAGAATGGCCATTGACAACAAATGCTTTAATCCATAGTCCTTTTTAATCGATTGTGAAACAAAATCAAAACGATATAATAAAGAGTCTCCCACATTGGTACTAGCGAGGCCTTAAGCTGTGTAACTTCTGCGATCTGACGAGAGCAGGCACATTCAGCATAGAATGGCCATTGACTTTAAATGCTTTAATCCATAGTCCTTTTTAATCGATTGTGAAACAAAATCTAAACGACATAATAAAAAGTCAACCGCACCACGGATTCCCAGACAGTCTCCCACACTGGTACTGACGATGCCTTAATCTGTGTAACTTCTTCATTCTGACGAGTGCAGGCACATTCAGTTTAGAATGGCCATTGACATCAGATGATTTAATCCATAGTCCTTTTTAATCGATTGTGAAACAAAATCTAAACGACATAATAAAAAGTTAACCGCACCACGTATTCCCAGACAGTCTCCCACACTGGTACTAGCGAGGGCTTAAGCTATGTAACTTCTGGGAACTGACGAGAGCAGGCACATTCAGCTTAGAATGTCCATAGACTTTAAATGCTTTAATCCATAGTCCTTTTTAATCGAATGTGAAACATAATCTAAACGACATAATAAAAACTCAACTGCACCATGGATTCCCAGACAGTCTTCCACACTGGTAATAGCGAGGCCATAAGCTGTGTAACTTCTGCGATCTGACGAGAGCAGGCACATTCAGATTAGAATGGCCATTGACATTAAATGCTTTAATCCATAGTTCTTTTTAATCGATTGTGAAACAAAATCTAAACGACATAATAAAAAGTCAACCGCACCACGGATTCCCAGGCAGTCTCCCAGACTGGTTTTAGCGAGGCCTTAAGATGTGTAACTTCTGCAATCTGACGAGAACAGGCCCCTTCAGCTTAGAATGGCAATTGACAATAAATGCTTTAATCCATAGTCCTATTTAATCTATTGTGAAACAAAATCGAAACGACATAATAAAAAGTCAACCGCACCACGGATTCCCAGACAGTCTCCCACACTGGTACTAGCGAGGGTTTAAGCTGTGTAACTTCTGCGCTCTGACGAGTGCAGGCACATTCAGCTTAGAATGGCCATTGACATTAAATGATTAAACTATAGTCCTTTATAATCGATTGTGAAACAAAATCTAAACGACATAATAAAAGGTGAACCGCGCCACGCATTCTCAGACAGTCTCCCACACTGGCACTAGCGAGGCCTTAAGCTGTATAACTTCTGCGTTTTGACGAGAGCAGGCACATTCAGCTTAGAATGGCTATCGACATTAAATGCTTTAATCCATAGTTCTTTTTAATCGATTGTGAAACAAAATCTAAACGACATAATAAAAAGTCAACCGCACCACTGATTCCCAGACAGTCTCCCACACTGGTCCTAGCGAGGCCTTAAGCTGTGTAACTTCTGTGAACTGACGAGAGCAGGCACATTCAGCTTAGAATGGCCATTGACAATAAATGTTTAATCCATAGTCCTTTTTAATCTAATGTGAAACATAATCTAAACGACATAATAAAAATTCAACCGCACTACGGATTCCCAGACAGTCTCCCACACTGATACTAGCGAGGCCTTAAGCTGTGTAATTTCTGCGATCTGACCAGAGCAGGCACATTCAGCTTAGAATGGCCATCAATATCAAATGCTTTAATCCATAGTTCTTTTTAATCGATTGTGAAACATAATCTAAACGACATAATAAAAAGTCAACCGCACCACTGATTCCCAGACAGTCTCCCACACTGGTACTAGCGAGGACTTAAGCTGTGTAACTTGACGAGAGCAGGCACATTCAGCTGAGAATGGCCATTGACATTAAATGTTTTAATCCATAGTCCTTTTTAATTGATTGTGAAACAAAATCTAAACGACATAATAAAAAGTCAACCGCACCACGGATTCCCAGACAGCCTCCCACACAAGTACTGACGATGCCTTAATCTATGTAACTTCTTCATTCTGACGAGGGCAGGCACATTCAGTTTAGAATGGCCATTGACATCAGATGATTTAATCCATAGTGCTTTTTAATCGATTGCGAAACAAAATCTAAACGACATAATAAAAAGTCAACCGCACCACGTATTCCCAGACAGTCTCCCACACTGGTACTAGCGAGGGCTTAAGCTATGTAACTTCTGGGAACTGACGAGTGCAGGCACATTCAGCTTAGAATGTCCATAGACTTTAAAATGCTTTAATCCATAGTCCTTTTTAATCGAATGTGAAACATAATCTAAACGACATAATAAAAAGGCAACTGCACCATGGATTACCAGACAGTCTCCCACACTGGTAATAGCGAGGCCATAAGCTGTGTAATTTCTGCTATCTGACGAGAGCAGGCACATTCAGATTAGAATGGCAATTGACATTAAATGCTTTAATCCATAGTTCTTTTTAATCGATTGTGAAACAAAATCGAAACGACATAATAAAAAGTCAACCGCACCACGGATTCCCAGACAGTCTCCCACACTGGTACTAGCGAGGCCTTAAGCTGTGTATTTTCTGCGATCTGACGAGTGCAGGAACATTCAGCTTAGAATGGCCATTGACAGTAAATGCTTTAATCCATAGTCCTTTTTAATCGATTGTGAAACAAAATCTAAACGACATAATAAAAAGTCAACCGCACCATGTATTCCCAGACAGTCTCCCACACTGGTAATAGCGAGGCCTTAAGCTGTGTAACTTCTGCGAACTGACGAGAGCAGGCACATTCAGCTTAGAATGTCCATCGACATTAAATGCTTTTATCCATAGTCCTTTTTAATCGAATGTGAAACAAAATCTAAACGACATAATAAAAAGTCAAACGCACCACAGATTCCCAGACAGTCTCCCACACTGGTACTAGCGAGGCCTTAAGCTGTGTAATTTCTGTGATCTGACAAGAGCAGGCACATTCAGCTTAGAATGGCCATTGACATTAAATGCTTTAATCCATAATACTTTTTAATCGATTGTGAAACAAAATCTAAACAACATAATAAAAGAGGGAACTGTAGCACGGATTCCCAGACAGTCGCCCACACTGGTACTAGCGATGCTTTAAACTGTGTAATTTCTGCAACCTGACGAGAGCAGGCACATTCAGCTTGGAATGGCCATTGACATTAAATGTTTTAATTCATAGTCCTTTTTAATCGATTGTGAAACAAAATCGAAACGACAAAATAAAAAGGCAACCGCACCACGGATTCCTAGACAGTCTCCCACACTGGTACTAGCAAGGCCTTAAGCTGTGTAACTTCTGCAATCTGATGAGAGCAGGCACATTCAGCTTAGAATGGCCTTTGACATTAAATGCTTTAATCCATTTAAGACAGTCTCCCACACTGGTACTAGCAAGGCCTTAAAGAGGCTCTGTCACCAGATTTTGCAACCCCTATCTGCTATTGCAGCAGATAGGCGCTGCAATGTAGATTACAGTAACGTTTTTATTTTAAAAAAACGAGCATTTTTGGCCAAGTTATGACCATTTTTGTAGTTATGCAAATGAGGCTTGCAAAAGTCCAAGTGGGTGTGTTTAAAAGTAAAAGTCCAAGTGGGTGTGTATTATGTGCGTACATCGGGGCGTTTTTAATACTTTTACTAGCTGGGCGTTCTGATGAGAAGTATCATCCACTTCTCTTCAGAACGCCCAGCTTCTGCCAGATCACGCTGTGACGTCACTCACAGGTCCTGCATCGTGTCAGACGAGCGAGGACACATCGGCACCAGAGGCTACAGTTGATTCTGCAGCAGCATCAGCGTTTGCAGGTAAGTAGCTACATCGACTTACCTGCTAACGCCGATGCTGCTGCAGAATCAACTGAAGCCTCTGGTGCCGATGTGTCCTCGCTCGTCTGACACAATGCAGGACCTGTGAGTGACGTCACAGCGTGATCTGGCAGAAGCTGGGCGTTCTGAAGAGAAGTGGATGATACTTCTCATCAGAACGCCCAGCTAGTAAAAGTATTAAAAACCCCCCGATGTACGCACATAATACACGCCCACTTGGACTTTTACTTTTAAACACACCCACTTGGACTTTTGCAAGCCTCATTTGCATAAATACAAAAATGGTCATAACTTGGCCAAAAATGCTCGTTTTTTTTAAAATAAAAACGTTACTGTAATCTACATTGCAGCGCCTATCTGCTGCAATAGCAGATAGGGGTTGCAAAATCTGGTGACAGAGCCTCTTTAAACTGTGTAATTACTGCAATCTAAGGAGAGCAAGCACATTCAGCTTAGAATGGCCATTGACATTAAATGCCTTAATTCAAAGTCCTTTTTAATCGATTGTGAAACAAAATCTAAACAGCATAACAACAGGACCACGTATTCCCAGACAGTCTCCCACAATGGTACTAGCGAGGCCTTAAAGAGGCTCTGTCACCAGATTTTGCAACCCCTATCTGCTATTGCAGCAGATAGGCGCTGCAATGTAGATTACAGTAAAGTTTTTATTTTTAAAAAACGAGCATTTTTGGCCAAGTTATGACCATTTTTGTATTTATGCAAATGAGGCTTGCAAAAGTACAACTGGGCGTGTTGAAAAGTAAAAGTACAACTGGGCGTGTATTATGTGCGTACATCGGGGCGTGTTTACTACTTTTAGTAGCTGGGCTTTCTGACGAGAAGTATCATCCACTTCTCTTCACAACGCCCAGCTTCTGGCAGTGCAGACACAGCCGTGTTCTCGAGAGATCACGCTGTGTCGTCACTCACAGGTCCTGCATCGTGTCAGACGAGCCGGCACCAGAGGCTACAGATGATTCTGCAGCAGCATCGGCGTTTGCAGGTAAATCGATGTAGCTACTTACCTGCAAACGCTGATGCTGCTGCAGAATCAACTGTAGCCTCTGGTGCTGACACGATGCAGGACCTGTGAGTGACGTCACAGATCTGCACTGCCAGAAGCTGGGCGTTCTGAAGAGAAGTGGATGATACTTCTCATCAGAACGCCCAGCTAGTAAAAGTAGTAAACACGCCCCGATGTACGCACATAATACACGCCCAGTTGTACTTTTGCAAGCCTCATTTGCATAAATACAAAAATGGCCATAACTTGGCCAAAAATGCTTGTTTTTTAAAAATAAAAACGTTACTGTAATCTACATTGCAGCGCCTATCTGCTGCAATAGCAGATAGGGGTTGCAAAATCTGGTGACAGAGCCTCTTTAAACTGTGTAACTGCTGTGATCTGACGAGAGGAGGCACATTCAGCTTAGAATGGCCATTGATGTTAGATGCATTAATCCATAGTCCTTTTTAATCGATTGTGAAACAAAATCTAAACGACATAATAAAAAGGCAACCTCACCACGGAATCTCAGACAGTCTCCCACACTGGTGCTAGCGAGGCCTTAAGCTGTGTAACTTCTGCAATCTGATGAGAGCAGGCACGTTCAGCTTAGAATAGCCATTGACGTCAAATGCTTTAATCCATAGTCCTTTTTAATCGATTGTGAAACAAAATCGAAACGACATAATAAAAAGGCAAACGCACCACGGAATCCCAGACAGTCTCCCACACTGATATTAGCGAGGTCTTAAAGTGTGTATATTCTGTGATCTGACGAGAGCAGGCACATTCAGCTAAGAATGGCCATTGACATAAAATGCGTTAATCCATAGTCCTTTTTAATCGATTGTGAAACAAAATCTAAACGACATAATGAAAAGGCAACCGCACTACGGATTCCCAGACAGTCTCCCACACTGGTACTAGCGAGGCCTTAAGCTGTATAACGTCTACGAGCTGACGAGGGCAAGCACTTTCAGCTTAGAATTGCCATTGACTTTAAATGCTTTAATCCATTGTAATTTTTAATCGATTGTGAAACAAAATCTAAACGACATAATAAAAAGTCAACCGCACCACGGATTCCCAGACAGTCTCCCACACTGGTACTAGCGAGGCCTTAAGCTGTATAACGTCTACGATCTGACGAGGGCAAGCACTTTCAGCTTAGAATTGCCATTGACTTTAAATGCTTTAATCCATTGTCATTTTTAATCGATTGTGAAACAAAATCTAAACGACATAATAAAAAGTCAACCGCACCACGGATTCCCAGACAGTCTCCCACACTGGTACTAGCGAGGTATTATGCTGTGTAACTTCTGCGATCTGACGAGATCAGGTACATTCAGCTTAGAATGGCCATTGACTTTAAATGCTTTAATCCATTGTCATTTTTAATCGATTGTGAAACAAAATCTAAACGACATAATAAAAAGTCAACCGCACCACGGATTCCCAGACAGTCTCCCACACTGGTACTAGCGAGGTCTTAGGCTGGGTTCACACGAGCACATTAACGGCCGTAATGGACGGACGTATTTCGGCCGGAAGTCCCGGACCGAACTCAGTGCAGGGAGCCGGGCTCCTAGCATCATATTTATGTACGATGCTATGAGTCCCTGCCTCTCTGCAGGACAACTGTCCCGTACTCTAATCATGTTTTCAGTACGGTACTGTAGTTCCACGGAGAGGCAGGGACTCCTAGAATCGTACATAACTATGATGCTAGGAGCCCGGCTCCCTGCACTGAGTCCGGTCCAGGACTTCCGGCCGAAATACGTCCGTCCATTTCGGACGTTAATGTGCTCATGTGAACCCAGCCTTAAAGTGTTATTCATCTGCGATTTGACGAGAAAAGGCACATTTCAGCTTAGAATGGCCATTAACTTTTAAAGCTTTAGTCTATTTTTAATCGATTGTGAAACAAATTCTAAGCAGTATAACAATAGGTCAACAGCACCACGGATTCCCAGACAGTCTCCCACACTTGTACTAGCGAGGCAGCATTAAGCTGTGTAACTTCTGCGATCTGACGAGAGCAGGCACATTCATCTTAGAATGGCCATTGACATTAAATGCTTCAAACCATAGTCCTTTTTAATCGATTGTGAAACAAAATCTAAACGACATAATAAAAAGTTAACCGGGCCTGAGCACTGAGACCCCGACCGATCACTAAAATGAAGTGGCAGAAGCGCTTAGTTTCTGCTCAGTTCTACTTTTCTCAGAACACTGAGCGAACAGTTTATTGGCTCAATAGAAAGTCCTTGAGTCTGTACCTGATCGCTTAGCTTTCCTAAGGAAAGCAGAGCAGAGCTGAGCAAAAACGAAGAGGCACAGCATTGACACGAGTGCCTCTGCCGCTTTGTTTTCGCGATTAGTGGGGGACTCAGTGCTCAGACCCTATCCGATCAAAACTCCTGACATGTCACTATGACATATAAACAGTTTTTTTTTAAAGAATAGGTACACAATCCAAAAAATAATAATCCACATATCTTCACATGTAGCTTTAAGTGTTTTTTATAGCCTCTCCATTTTATTTACTAATTTTTTTGGACAATACTGGAGGTCATGCAGTTCTGCAATCATTGCTCTGATTTCGGATAGCTTCCTCAGGGCATACGCGGATCCCTTGTATTGCACATAATTCCCTTCCCTGTTCACCACCCCTAAAAGGGCAACTTCCCTCTGTCACGGCGAGGGGTGTGGACCCACTGGGCCATACCGCGTAGCGGGATAGCAGCTGGCTAAACAGGTACAATGTCTATAGTTCAGAAAGGGTGCCTGAGGCAATGTAGACAGTAGCGGTGGATTCAGGCTAAGATGAGGCTCCAACAGCAGACGAACACACGGCGGGGTGCGACACAATAGATGCAGTGGAGGGCACAACACGACTTCCACTCTTGAATGCACAGGGGCATGGTAGCACGGGATACAGGGTACAGGCAGCAGGAACGGGTAACACTGGGAACTGGAAAACACTAGGAGACCATTTGCAATGACAAACTAAAGGTAACACAACAACGCTCAGGCAAGCCCTGCGAGAGACAGTGTCCAGACCAGGAAGTGAGTGCCGGCGTCTCTCAGGAGAGAGATGCCGCTGGGAACTCACACGTCCATGGCCGCGGCTGTCAGAGGGTTAGTCAGGATGACGGTCCGCGGCCATAGATGTTACAGTATCCCCGCTCTTGCGCCCCCTCTTCTTGGGACCAGAGTGGGAGAGAAACTTCTTCACGAGGGCAGGAGCATCGATGTTCTCCTCTGGCTAAGACCTCTCATCTGGACCAAATCCCCTCCAATCCACCAAATAACACATCCTTCCTCCTACTTTCTTGGTGGCCAGGATCTCCCTCACCTCAACAGTCTCTGATGATCCACCAGGAGCCACTGTGGAACTAGGAGTCCTGGAGTAGCGGTTCAGGACCACAGGCTTCAGCAGGGAGACATGGAAGGAGTTTGGGATCTTGAGGGTAGGAGGCAGCCGAAGCTTGTAAGAGACAGGATTTATTTGCTGCAGAATCTCGAAGGGTCCGAGGAACCTGGGGGCAAACTTGCAAGATGGCACCCTCAGCCGGATATTCCTGGAAGACAGCCAGACCTTGTTACCTGGAAGAAACTGGGGAGGTTTTCGCCTTCTAGTGTCTGCCTTTTTCTTCATGCGGTCAACCGCCAGCAGAATAGAAGATCGGGTCTGCTGCAGAAACTGTCCCTGAAGGTAGAGTCAGCTGCAGGCACCTGGGACATAGTGGAGACAGGAAGAGGTATTCGTGGATGTTGGCCGTAGACAATGAAGAACGGACTGGAGGTGGTGGACTCACTAGTAAGATTGTTATAAGAGAATTCAGCCCAAGGAAGCAGTTGCACCCTATCATCATGCTGCGTGGAGATAAAGTGCCGCAGATAGTTCTCCATAATCTGATTAACCCTCTCGACTTGACCATTGGACTGGGGATGATAGGCCAAGGAGAAGTCCAACTTTACACCGAGGAGACCGCAGAGTGCTCTCCAGAACTTTGAGGTGAACTGGACCCCTCGATCCAAGACAATATGGAGAGGCAAGCCGTGCAGACGGAAGATGTGTTGGACGAAGAGATCGGCCAGTTGGGAAGCAGAAGGTAGACCAGTTAGTGGAACAAAATAAGCCATCTTGGAAAATCGATCCACCACCACCCAGACCACACTGCATTCAGTAGAGAGAGGCATATCTATGACAAAGTCCATTGCAATTTGTCGCCAGGGGGCCTCAGGCACAGGCAGTGGTCGGAGCAGACCAGCTGGTCTGGAGTGGGCAACTTTATTTGCTCCGCACGCCCTACAGGAGGAAACAAAGTCTGTGACGTCTTTGGGCAGCGTGGGCCACCAGAACTGACGGGCAATTAGGTCTCGAGTCTTACGGGCACCCGCGTGACCTGCCAGCTTGGAAATGTGTCCCCAGCGAAGGATTCTTCCTCTGTCAGCCAGACTTACAAAGGTCCTTCCCAGAGGAATATCTCTAACTTGCAGAGGGTTGACAGAGATGATGCCGGAAGGGTCAATGATATTCTGTGGGGACTCCACAGTGTCTTCTGTCTCAAACGACCTAGCCAAGGCATCGGCCCTCACATTCTTGTCGGCAGGTCAGTAGTGGAGCTCAAACTGGAACCGAGCGAAGAACAGCGACCACTTGGCTTGATGAGGATTCAGCTGTTGAGCTGTCTGAAGGTAGGTGAGGTTCTTGTGGTCCGTGAAGACCAGGATTGGATGAGCTGTGCCCTCTAGTAGGTGTCTTCACTCCTACAGGGCCAGCTTGATGGACAGTAACTCCCAATCCCCAATCGAGTAGTTGCGTTCTGCGGGAGAAAAAAGCTTAGAGTAGTAGCCACATACCACAGTCTTCCCATTGGAACCTCTCTGGAACAGAAGTGCGCCAGCACCAACAGATGAGGCATCCACCTCCAACGAAAACTGTAGGGACACATCAGGATGATAAAGAATTGAGGCTGACGTGAAGGCCTTCTTTAAGCTAATTGAACGCGGCCTCTGCTTCTGGAGTCAAAACCTTGGCATTCATGCCCTTTTTGGTGAGGGTAGAGATGGGAGCGGTCAGTGAGGAGAAGTTGGGAATGAACAGTCGGTAGAAGTTGGCGAATCCGAGGAAACGCTGTATGGCCCTTAAGCCTTGAGGGCGTGGCCATTCCAGGACAGCCTTTACCTTCTCATGATCCATTTTGAGGCCCTGATCGGAGATAATATAGCCCAGGAAGGGTATAGACTTTTCGAACACGCACTTCTCCAGCTTGGCATAAAGGTGATTTTCCCTTAATCGAAGCAAAACTTGGCGGACAAGTCTCTGATGAGTTACTGGAGCTGGGGAAATAATCAAAATGTCATCGAGATACACCACAACACAGACATAGGGGAGATCACAGAAAATGTTATTGACGAATTCTTGAAAAACCGCGGGGGCGATACACAGCCCGAAGGGCATAACCAGGTATTCATAGTGCCCATCACGTGTATTAAATGGAGTCTCCCACCCGTCACCCTGACAAATCCGGATTAGGCGGGATTCACACGACAGGGTCCCGCCCGAGCCCGAGTGTCGGCCGGTAAAATCGCCCATTTTGCCCGGCCGGTTTGCATAAAGTTTTGCATCCGTTCCGGGCCGGGCAGATCTGGACAGTGACATCAGCGGCAACTCCTGAAGGGGAATCCCCATGTGTTTGGGGATTCCGCTTCAGGAGTTTCCCCTGATGTCACTGCCCAGATATGGACAGAGACATCAAGCGCTCTGTCCAGGAGCGGAATCCCCGAAAACACGGAGATTCCGCTCCTTCAAGGAGCTAAAGTGGGGCTAGCATATAGCAAAGCAGGGAGATACCTCCCTGCTCTGCTATAGTGGCGTCGCTACAGTAGTAGCAGCCGCAGCAGCAGCAGCTGCTAGCGGCGCCATGGAAGGTGTCACCGGGCCAGGGCGCTTTTAAAACAAGCAAGGGAAGGGCGCTCCCTCCACCTGCTGTACACCCCGGCCCTGCCACACAGTGTACAGCGTACAGCCATTCGTCCGAATGGCATCAACACCTCCTCCTCACATGCAGTCTGCGCTGTGAGGAGGAGATAGAGTGCAAGCGACGGAAAACCCGGCCATCACTCGGAACACATTCCGGTGAAGGCCGTGTATTACCCGGCCCCATAGACTTCTATGGGAGCCGGGCGGCCGGGCACCCGGCCGAAAATAAAGCATGTCCTATTTTTTGACGGCCGGTTTTCCCGGCCGTCAAAAAAACGGTCGTGTGAATAGCCCCATTAGGGGTCTATTATTCATAATGCAGCCGGGTGCCGGCCGATTTATGAACGGCCGGCACCCGGCCGGGAAACCCTGTCGTGTGAATGAGGCCTTAGATTGTAGGCCCCCCGCAGGTCTAGTTTTGAAAAAAATATTGCCCCTTGTATGCAATCAAACAGTTCACAGATTAAAGGCAATGGGTATCTGTTCATTACCGTGATCTGGTTGAGACCCCGGTAGTCAATGGAGGGTCAGAGGGATCCGTCTTTCTTTTTCACAAGGATGAGGATTTACATATGAAGCCCCTCTCTAGATTCTCCTTAATGGAGGCAGACATTGACTGGATTTCAGGTAAGGAGAGAGGGTATACTCTACCGCGAGAAGGGGACCAATCAGGAACCAATTCAATAGGACAATCATACGCTCGATGTGGTGGCAACGTCTCTGCCTCCTTCTTGTCGAAGACATCCGAGAACCGAGAGTAGCAAGAGGGCAGCCCTGCCAATGACTGATGATGAGGAGGCTGAGGTGGATGGATATGGGGTGTGTAGACGGAGCCAAGGCAAACCCAGCAACAGCAGGATGATGGCCTTGGGTAGAACAAACAGGGAGATGAGCTCAGAATGAAGGGCTCCCACTTGAAGCCTCTGCGGTTTGGTTACAAACAATATTGGGTCAGGCAGCGGCAGTCCATCTACTGAGGCAGCGATCAACAGCTTCTCCAGAAGGGTAGTTGGCAAGTGAAGAAGATCCACAAGGTCTTTGCATATAAAATTGGCTGCAGAGCCAGAGTCCAGATACGCAGAGACCCGATGCATTTTTTCGCCGGACATTATAGTCACGGGAATGGACAATTTAGATGAACGTCCTTCTTTATCCAAGGTTGTCTCTCCTATCAACCCTAGGCTTTGGGGCTTTTAGGGACACAGACGCACAAGATGGCCTCCGAGGCCGCAATATAGACAGAGTCCCGAGGTGCGTCTGCGTTGTCTCTCCTGTGTAGAGAGCTTAAACTGGTACTGTAAAGGATCTGCCAGGCACAGCTTCGGGGTTAACGCCCATAGATAATCAGTCTGCACCTGCTTCTATGTCTGTGAGACTGACTCCATCTTCCACCACTCAGGGTGGCAGGCTTAGGAGTGGGAGAACCTATCACAGCCTGGACAGACGGAGCTAGCTCCCGCCCTCTGTCTATTTATACCTGCCTTTCCTGTTCCTCCTTTGCTTGTGATTCTTTTCGTTTGGTTTCCTGGCCCTGCTGCAGCGTCTTGTACTATTGTCCTTGCTTCATGTTGACCCCGGCTTGCTGACTACTCTCCTGCTCTGCGTTTGGTACCTCGTACACTCCTGGTTTGACTCGGCTTGTTTACTTCTCTTGTTGCTCACGGTGTTGCCGTGGGCAACTGCCCCTTTCTCCCCCTAGCTCTGTGTACCCTTGTCTGCTTGTCTGTCGTGCACTTATTGAGCGTAGGGACTGTCGCCCAGTTGTACCCCGTCGCCTAGGGCGGGTCGTTGCAAGTAGGCAGGGACTGAGTGGCGGGTAGATTAGGGCTCACATGGCTGTCTCCCCACCCCCCGTCATTACATAATCACAAGCCCGAACGCCCTGAAAGACCTGCTAGTTAGCTATCCCTCTTCTGACTCCCTAGACCAGGTTATGGCTTTAGCGGTACGACTTGACCGACGTCTCAGGGAACGACAACGTGAACGTTTATGTGTTTTCCCCTCTGACTCCCCCATGATGCCTCCCGAGGTTCCGTTGCTTCGTTCCTCCCCGGAAGACTCGGAGGTACCTATGCAACTCGGGGCCTCCGTGTCCCCCCAACAACGTAGAGATTTCCGCAGGAAGAATGGTCTCTGCTTCTATTGTGGGGATGACAAGCATCAAGTGAACAACTATCCTAAGCGTAAGAATGCAGCCGGAGAACTTCTGCGCCTAAGTGATCATCGGGGAGGTCACTTGGGCGCACAGGTATTTCCCGTAAATATGAAACGTAATAAAATCTTGCTTCCCTTTCAGGTCTCTTTTGGTGGTAGGTCTGCTGCCGGCAGTGCCTTCGTGGATTCAGGGTCTTCTGCTAATATTATGTCTGTGGAATTTGCTATGTCTATAGCTATGCCATTGATTGATTTGCCTAAACCTGTCCCGGTAGTGGGTATCGACTCCACTCCTCTTGCTAATGGTTATTTTACACAGCATACCCCTGTTCATGAAATCCTTGTTGGCTCCATGCATTTGGAGCAGTGCTCTGTACTGGTGAGGCAGGGATTATCGTCCGATTTGGTTTTAGGCCTTCCCTGGTTGCAGTTGCATAATCCCACGTTTGACTGGAATACTGGGGATCTTACCAAATGGGGTAATGAATGCATGACGTCATGTTTTTCTGTTAATTCTATTTCTCCCCCTGAGGAGGTGAACACTCTACCTGAGTTTGTTCAGGACTTCGCTGATGTTTTCTCTAAAGAGGCCTCCGAAGTGTTACCTCCTCATAGAGAATACGATTGCGCAATTGATTTGGTACCAGGAGCTAAGCTCCCTAAGGGTAGGGCTGGGTCTAAAAATATTAAGGCTGATGCACTGTCGCGTAGCTTCATGGCCAGCCCTCCTTTGGAGGAAGATCCTGCATGTGTTTTGCCTCGAGGTATAATCATTTCCTCTATTGATTCTGATTTAGTCTCTGAAATTGCGGCTGATCAAGGTTCAGCTCCCGGGAACCTTCCTGAGAACAAGCTGTTTGTTCCCCTGCAATTCCGGCTAAGGGTACTTAGGGAAAATCATGACTCTGCACTATCTGGCCATCCAGGCATCCTGGGTACCAAGCACCTCATTGCCAGAAACTATTGGTGGCCTGGGTTGCCCAAAGACGTTAAGGCCTACGTCGCCGCTTGTGAAGTTTGTGCTAGGTCCAAGACTTCCAGGTCCCGACCAGCGGGCTTACTATGTTCTTTACCCATTCCCCAGAGACCTTGGACCCATATCTCCATGGATTTTATCACCGATTTGCCTCCATCTCAAGGCAAGTCGGTGGTGTGGGTTGTAGTAGACCGCTTCGGTAAGATGTGCCACTTTGTGCCCCTCAAGAAACTACCCAATGCTAAGACGTTAGCTACCTTGTTTGTCAAACACATCCTGCGTCTCCATGGGGTCCCTGTCAATATTGTTTCTGATAGAGGGGTACAATTTGTTTCATTGTTTTGGAGAGCCTTCTGTAAAAAGTTGGAGATTGATCTGTCCTTCTCCTCTGCCTTCCATCCTGAAACTAATGGCCAAACTGAGAGGACTAATCAGTCTCTAGAACAATATTTAAGGTGTTTTATCTCTGACTGTCAATATGATTGGGTCTCATTCATTCCCCTCGCCGAATTTTCCCTTAATAACTGGGTCAGTAACTCGTCAGGGGTCTCCCCTTTTTTCTGAAATTTTGGGTTTAATCCACGGTTCTCTTTCGTTTCACCTGGTAGTTCCAACAATCCCGAGGTAGAGGTCGTTCATCGAGACCTGTGCACAGTCTAGGCTCAGGTTCAGAAGAACCTAGAGGCGTCCCAGAGCATACAAAAGACTCAGGCAGATAGAAAACGTTCTGCTAACCCCTTGTTTATGGTCGGGGATCTGGTGTGGCTATCGTCTAAAAATTTGCGCCTTAAGGTCCCGTCCAAGAAGTTTGCTCCCCGGTTTATAGGGCCGTACAAGGTCATTGAAGTCCTGAATCCTGTCTCCTTCCGACTGGAGTTGCCCCCATCTTTTCGAGTACACGACGAGTTCCATGCCTCCCTCCTTAAACGCTGCTCCCCGTCCTTGGCTCCCTCGAGGAAACCTCCGGTCCCTGTTCTCACCCCTGAGGGGGCAGAATTCGAGGTGGCCAAGATTGTGGACAGCAGGATGGTCCAAGGCTCCCTCCAGTACCTGGTCCATTGGAGAGGATACGGGCCTGAGGAGAGAACTTGGGTACCCGCTCGGGATGTTCACGCTGGGATATTGGTCAGGAGGTTTCACCTTCGTTTCCCCAGTAAACCAGGTCCACTTAGAAAGGGTCCGGTGGCCCCTCATAAAAGGGGGGGTACTGTAAAGGATCTGCCAGGCACAGCTTCGGGGTTAACGCCCATAGATAATCAGTCTGCACCTGCTTCTATGTCTGTGAGACTGACTCCATCTTCCACCACTCAGGGTGGCAGGCTTAGGAGTGGGAGAACCTATCACAGCCTGGCCAGACGGAGCTAGCTCCCGCACCCTGTGTCTATTTATACCTGCCTTTCCTGTTCCTCCTTTGCTTGTGATTCTTTTCGTTTGGTTTCCTGGCCCTGCTGCAGCGTCTTGTACTATTGTCCTTGCTTCATATTGACCCCGGCTTGCTGACTACTCTCCTGCTCTGCGTTTGGTACCTCATACACTCCTGGTTTGACTCGGCTTGTTTACTTCACTTGTTGCTCACGGTGTTGCCGTGGGCAACTGTCCCTTTCTCCCCCTAGCTCTGTGTACCCTTGTCTGTTTGTCTGTCGTGCACTTATTGAGCGTAGGGACTGTCGCCCAGTTGTACCCCGTCGCCTAGGGCGGGTCGTTGCAAGTAGGCAGGGACTGAGTGGCGGGTAGATTAGGGCTCACTTGTCTGTCTCCCCACCCCCCGTCATTACAGGTACATCCACACAGACTCCTTAGGAGATTCGGCATCTGAGGACAGCAGGGGTTGCTGCAAAATAGGGACCGAACTAGGGAGACCTCCTTCCCGACGAGCTTCTTGGAGCCGTTCTCGGACCCTTATATCAATCCGGGTAGCCAGAAGGATGAGGTCATCCAGGGTAGACGGCAGATCTCGAGCGGCCAGCTCGTCCTTAATCGTAGAAGACAGTTCCTGCCAGAATGTCACAAAGGGTCTGTGGACTCACTGGTCCGTACCGCCTTGGCGGTAAGGCAGCTGGCCAACAGGGCGCAGGTGAATGTCTATAGTTCGTATAGGTACCTGTGGCAGCTCAGACAGCAGCAGGGTTAGGACTAGGCAACAGGTAGACGTCAGGCGAGGAGAAGCAGGTAAGACGTGGAATACAGCACGACACGACTTTGGCACAGCACAGTGCTCGACCAGGAGAAGTTTGGAATAAACTGCCTGTAAAAATTAGTGAATCCCAAAAAGCGCTGTATGGCCCTCAAGCCTTGAGGACGTTGCCATTCCAGAACAGACTTTACCTTCTCAGGATCCATCTCGAGACCTCGATTCGAGATGATGTAGCCCAGGAAGGGTAGAGCATCTTTGTCAAACACGCACTTTTCCAACTTGGTGTACAGACGATTCTCCCTTAACCGTAGCAGAACTTGACAAACATGTCTCTGGTGCGTCATAGGATCTGGAGAAAAAGATCAAGAGGTCATCAAGGTAGACTACTACACTAACATAGAGGAGGTCACGGAAAATGTAATTCACAAACTCCTGGAAGACCGCGGGAGCATTACACAGGCCGAAGGGCATTACTATATACTCATAGTGTCCATCACGGGTGTTAAATGCAGTCTTCCATTCATCACCCTAGCAAATCCGGACTAGGTTGTAAGCCCCACACAGGTCTAATTAAGAAAAAATCTTGGCACCACGTATACGATCAAACAGTTCAGAGATCAGTGGCAATGGATATTTATTCTTCACCGTTATCTGGTTGAGACCTTGGTAGTCGATACAAGGATGAAGAGAGCCATCTTTCTTCCTGCCGGGAGGAAGACTTTCGTACGAAGCCCCTCTCCAAGTTCTGTTTCACATAGGCGGACATGGACATAGTCTCCGGCAAGGAGAGAGGATATACCCTACCACGGGGAAGGGATGCACCAGGAATCAGTTCGATAGGACAATCATACGCCCGATGTGGAGGCAATGTCTCCGCCTCCCTCTTGCTGAAGACGTTTGAAAATGCAGCATAATGACTCTTCAATCCTGCCAATGACCGAGGCAGCAAAGGCTGAGCCGAATGAATCTGCACCAGGCAACGACCTTGACACTCGAATTCCAGTCCAGGACTGGGGCATGTAGTCGGAGCCAAGGCGGGTCCAGCAACACAGGGTTAACAGCTTTGGATAGCACATAGAAAGGCAGAAGTTCGGAGTGAAGGGCTCCCAATTGGAGGCTCAGCGGCTTGGTCACAGCTATAACTGGGTCTGGCAGAGGTAGTCCATCTACTGAAGCAACTGTCAACGGGTTCTCCAGAGGGGTGGTGGGTAATTGCAGAAGGTCCATCAGGTCTCTACGGATGAAATTAGCAGCGGATCCAGAGTCCAGATATGCAGAGACCTGATGCGTTCTCTCACCGGACACTATGGTCACAGGTATGGACAATCTAGACGGAAGTCCATTCTTACATACGGTTGTCACTCCTAGCAACCCTAGGTTTTGGGATCTTTGGGGATACAGGCACACGAGATGGCCACCGAGGCCGCAATAAAGACAGAGTCTAGACGTGCGTCTGCGTTGTCTCTCCTGGGTGGATAACTTACACTGGTCCATTATTACCGACTCCTTAGGAGGATCGACATCTGAGGACAGCAGGAGTTGCTGCAATGTAGGAGCCAGACTGGGAAGGACTCCCTCCCGTCGAACCTCTTGGAGGCGTTCTCAGACAGAATGAGTAGGTCATCCAGGGTAGACGGCAGATCCCGAGCGGCAATTTCGTCCTTAATTCTAGAAGCCAGTCCATGCCAGAATGCAGCCACCAGAGCCTCATTGTTCCATAACAGCTCTCCCACCAGGGTGCGGAAGTGGATGGCGTACTCACTCACGGAAGTGTCTCCTTAGCGTAGGATAAATCAAAGGGGCCGCTGCAGATGAGACCCGTCCAGGTTCCTCAAACACCATGCAAAAAGTCTGGAGGAAGGCTGGGAAGTCACGGGTCTCTGGTCCTTGTCTCTCCCAGATAGGGTTCACACATGCAAGAGCCTTGCCAGTGAGGAGAGAGATGATAAAAGCGACCCTGGCGCCATCAGACGAAAATGTCCTAGCAAACAGGCTGAAGTGGATCTGGCACTGATTCAGAAATCCATGACAGGTACTTGCTTCTCCATCATAGCGGTCAGGAAGTGGCAAAGAAACACGCGGGTCAACCCTGCCAAGTGGTGTAGTCTGAGGATCAACATTGGCAGGAGGTGTAGTAGGAGGAACAGCAGCTTGTGCTTCCTGCCGAGGTGAAAGAATGTTGAACGCCTGGAGGAGTTGGTCCTGTCGAGACCGGAGGTCCAGCATATCCGCTCGCATCTCTTGAGGCGTCGTCAGTCTTGAATCGACCAGCGGGGTCCAGGGCCTGAGCGCACTGTCACGAAGGGTCTGTGGACCCTCTGGGCTGTACCGCTTAGGCGGTAAGGCAACTGGCCAACAGGGCGCAGGTCAATGTCTATAGTTCGTATAGGTACCTGTGGCAGCTCAGACAGCAGCAGGGCAAGCTCGGCTAGGACTAGGCACCAGGTAGACTTCAGGCGAGGTGAAGCAGGTCAGACGTGGAATACAGCACAACACGACTTTGGCACAGCACAGTGCTCGACCAGGATGGTATGGAATGCAAGGAACAGGAACAGGAACTGGAACAGGTACAGGAAACTGGAAGTGGAAAGAAAATCGGGGATCGACACTGCCAGGAGGTGTAGTCAAAGGATCAACACTGCCAGGAGGTGTAGTAGGAGGAACGGCAGCTCGCACCTCCTGCCGACGTGCGAGAATGTTCGAGGCCTGGAGGAGTTGGTCCTGTCGAGACCAGAGGTCTAGCATATCTGTTTGCTTCTCCTGTGACGTCATCTTGGTCTTGGATCGGCCAGCGGGGTCCATGGCCTGAGTGTACTGTCACGTCGCGGGGTGTGGACCCACTGGGCCGTACCGCGTAGCGGGATAGCAGCTGGCCAAACAGGTACAATGCAATGTCTATAGTTCAGAAAGGGTACCTGAGGCAATGTAGACAGTAGCGGTGGATTCAGGCTAAGATGAGGCTCCAACAGTAGACGAACACCTGGAGGGGTGCGACACAATAGACGCAGCGGAGGGCACAACACGACTTCCACTCTTGAATGCACAGGGGCACGGTAGCACGGGATACAGGGTACAGGCAGCAGGAACGGGTAACACTGAAAACTGGAAAACACTAGGAGACCATTTGCAATGACAAAGTAAAGGTAACACAACAACGCTCAGGCAAGGATCAAGAGGGCAGAGCCCATTTTATAGTCCAGCAGCATTCTGGGCTAATTGCAGATATTATGTAACTGTGCGCGCACTGGCCCTTTAAGGCCATGCACGCGCGGGTGCGTGCGCCCTGCGGGAGACAATGTTCTGACCAGGAAGTGAGTGCCGGCGTCTCTCAGGAGGGAGATGCCGCCAGGAACTCACTCGTCCATGGCCACGGCCATCAGAGGGTGAGTCAGGACGACGGTCCGCGGCCATAGGCGTTACACCCTCACAGGTAGGATGTGAATAGTTTGACATTTTTGGTCTGCCTGAGATCCCCAATGTCCTCTAAACTAGATCTCCTAGTTGACTAAGTTGTTTGCCTATATTCTTCTTCTAGTTCATTAAGCTATTTATCTCTGCTTCTATTGATAATCCCTGTCCATTCAGGAGTCTGCATAACTTTTTTCCTTAGATCTACCATCTTTCCCACTAAAAGTGTCCTTTGAACACTAAATTGAATGCACGCAGGAGAGGAGTCATTGTCCAGCTACTCGCATCTTTCTCTCCTGCCACCCCTGGAGGTGCTAGTTGGAAAGGCGGGGAACTTGGTTCAGAGCCACTTGGCAAAGGAGAGACAGATGATGTAGAAGAGGTAGAAAACATTTCTTCATGTCTTCTCAAGTGATCTGCAACTGCATAATATGAAAAGCAAAAATCAGTTTCATCATCCTCTGTATCCTCTGCCATTGACTCGAGCGGGTCGGATTTGAAAGGCATGACACAGGTATCTGACTCAATTTTGTCTTTCTAGTTATCAACGTTGATGATAAAAAGAAAGTGTAGCAAATTTGTTGTTCCAGTAAACCTCTACTTATGTTTTTTTATTTTTATTTTCAATTTTGTTTATTCAACTTTTTCAAATATGGGGTACAGGAATAAAAAGGAGGAAAAATAAAAAAACAAAAACAAAAATAAAAGAATGGGGGGAATCCCCAGAAGCAAATAGAATACACAGCTATCCATCAGGATACCTTATAGTATTAGTCAGGGGAAGGGGGGGGGGGGACGACAAACAAACAAGTCAGCCTGTCTTCAGAGCAAAAATCCCCTGCTGCATAAATGTCATACAAAAAGAGGAAGCGTGCCTCTACTCCTCTTAATCAAAGCCTAATGCAACCATGGACAAAAAGGTGGGACGGGGACCAGCCGACCGCCCATCCCCTTCCATGCCACTGTAAACTCTGCAGGAGCGTCTGAGAGAAGAGAACACGCCAACTGAGCGCATGACTCCAACCAACACCACAATCACTCCAGAACCCCTGCACCCTCACACTGGTGTGTTTCCTAAAAGTATCTGTTCCTGAAATCAAATAGTGTGCTGAAAGCAGTTCCTAATATCCGTCCTAACTCTCTGTGGAAGTAGGGAGATGAAGGTTTCCCATGTGGCAAAGAACTGCTCCACTTGAAGTTCTTTATGAAGAGACGCCTCCATCCAATCCATCTTGAATAAATATGAGAGTTTATCCATAAAAAAAGCTTAAATAATGGGGCAAGGTCATATAGCCAAGTCTGTAAAATGGCCTTCGCACCCGCCACTGCCACATAATGTAATAATCTATATGCCCCTTGGGAGCATCTGTGTGTGTCCGGGTCTATATAGCCAAAAATTGCCCCGAGTGCTGTGTCAGGAGTGTAGTTCGTTAGGTTCTGAGTTGTGTAGGATCGAATACAGGACCAGAAAGTCTAAATATTAGGGCAGGCCCAGAGACAATGATGGAGATTGGCCCCCATGGTGTGGCATTTAAAGAAAGCATGGAGAGGTGGGATATAAACCTATTCTGTGGCCTACAAATGGAGTTAGATAGGATCTGTGCTATTTTAATTCTCATCTCTGAAAATCGGGCAGAGGGCAGAAATTTATGAGCGTGGTCCAAAGCTTTCAAAATGACGGAGTAAGTGAGTGATTGATCATCAATCTGTTTAGTCAGTGGTGTTTGAGTTGCGGCATAGTCCAGTGGTATTTGTAGGAACTGGTAGTTCCTGGTTATTTGACCTTTGTGTATGTCTCATCTAGAGAAGCCTTGGAGAAGATAGGGGTTCCATTCCCGCTCTGGCAATTGTTTCAAGATATTTGTGATCTAGCTTTTGGCTTGTGAATAGTGGAGGGATCAATGGGTACGGTCGGGAACTTCAACCGTATCTCAGACAGCGTAAGCATCCTCCTCTCCAATATGTGAACAAAGTGTTTTATTGAGGTCAGACCCAGTGCATGCCACCCATGAAAGATGCCATGAGGGTTGCCATCCTGAAAAGTAGGGTTGCATATCAATTGCAGGTAGAGAGACAGCTAGGGGGAGAGCTGAAAATGCGTTCTGATTTTTTGCCATGCCTGCCAGTTGTTAAAGAGTAAAGGGTTGCTTCTAGTGTCAGTTGATAACTGATTGTAAGGAAAGTGTAGAAGAGCTGCAAGAGCCTGATCTGGGAAAAGACTAGAGTCAAGAGGGGTCGACATGTAACATGAGGTGTCATGGAGCCAGTCAGAGACAAAACTAAGCAAAGCCGCCAAGTTATATTGTTTGATATTAGGGAAATTAATCCCCCCATTAGCCCTCGGCTGCTGCAGGATGTGGAAGGCTATACGTGAGTTTTTCCCTCCCCATATAAAAGTCCTATAAAGGAAGTTAATCTGTTTTTCATCTGCTAGTGTGAGGTAAATTAGATGCGTGTGTAGGAGATAGAGGAGTCTAGGAAATTCCGACATCTTTAGCAGATTCGCCCTCCCCAAATAGGAGATAGGGAAGTGTTTCCAAGTGCTTAATCTCTTCTCTAATTGGGAAATATATTGGGACATGTTAAGCCTATATAATTTACCCGGATGTTTGGAGATTTGTACCCCCAAATATGATAACGCTGAAGATTGCCACCGAAACGGGAAAGCCGAGGACCACAGCGGTACAGAAGGTCCCTTTAGTAAAAGAGATTCCGTTTTGTTCACATTCAATTCATAGCCGGACAATCCCCCCAGTCTATCCAGATCCCGAAGGAGTGGAGCCAGCACCCACTTGGGATCCGACACTACTAACAAGATATCATCCGCGAATGCGGCTACCTTTAATTCTATATTGTGTGATTCAATTCCCTGAAAAATCGGAATTTGCACCAGATGACGTTAAAGGGACACGATAGAGAGATTAAAAAGTAAAGGGGAAAGAGGGCAGCTGTAATGTCCGTGGCTACGGGCTGTCAGCTCCAGCCTCCCGCTGACAGCCGCAGCCACGAGTCGGCAAGCGCTGGCCCCAGCCTCCTCCTCAGGAGACGCCAGCGCTTGCATCCACTCACCTCCGCCGGAGCCCGCAGGGTGCGCGCGCACGCTCGTCCCCGCTCTTAAAGGGGCAGCGCGCGCACCGGACATCTCGAACGACCTTTGACCCGTGAGTGCCCTGGGCTATAAGAGGGGTCCAGCCCCCTAGTTCGATGCCTGAGCGTTGTTAGTTTTCCCAGTCTGTCTTGCAAATGGTCCCTTAGTGTTTCCCGTTCCTGTTGTTACCCGTACCTTGTTCCCCGTTCCTGTTTCCCGTGCTTTGCCCTAGTATCTAGTCATGCCACGTCCTGTGTCATCTGCCACGTCCTGTGTCATCTGCCACGTCCGGAGGAATCCGCTACTTTCTGTGTCATCTGCCACGTTCGGAGGAATCTGCCACATCCTGTGTCATCTGCCACGTCCGGAGGAATCCGCCACGTCCTGTGTCATCTGCCACGTCCGGAGGAATACGCCACGTCCGGAGGAATCCACCACGTCCTGTGTTATCTGCCACATCCGGAGGAATCCGCCACGTCTGGCGCAACTTGTGGCTCCTGTGTCATCCGCCACGTTTGGCGCCATCTGCTGCACCCATCTCATCTGTGCCAGAGCTGCGGCCACCATCTGGACTACTCAGGTACCCTTGTGCGGGACATTGTATTTCTGGGGTGTCCTGTTGTTTGGCCAGCTGCCTCCCCGCTGCGGCGGTACGGCCTAGTGGGTCCACTAACCTGCTTCGTGAAAGTACGCTCAGGCCATGGACCCCGCTCGTCAACCTGAGACGTTGACTACACAAGCCATGCTGGCTGAGATAGAGGATCTCCAGTCACGACAAGACCAGCTCCTCCTGTCGGTGAACGCCATAGCCCATCGGCTGCTTGCTCCGTCCACAGTCATCATCGCACCCGTTCCTGCGGTTCCGCCTGCTACACCTCCTGTCTGTACCGGTACCAACCCCCTGTGTTTCTTGCCACTACCTCCACGCTATGACGGAGATCCGAGGTCCTGCAAGGGATTTTTGAATCAGTGCCTGATCCATTTCAGACTACATGCCAGGTCCTTCTGCTCGGATGACGTCCGGATCGCCTTTATCATCTCTCTCCTTACCGGCAAAGCCCTGGCATGGGCCAATCCTCTGTGGGAACATCAGGGACCTGAGACCCGGGACTTGCAGTGCTTCTTACGGACCTTCCGCTCGATCTTTGAGGAACCTGGGAGAGTTTCTTCGGCTGCTGCATCCTTGCTGACCCTACACCAGGGAGACCTCTCCGTGGGCGAGTATGCCATTCAGTTCCGTATCCTGGCTGCTGAATTGACCTGGAACAACGAGGCTTTGGTGGCTACATTCTGGCAGGGACTGTCTTCAGGGATCAAGGACGAGCTGGCTGCTCGCGATCTGCCATCTACCCTGGACGATCTTATCCTACTCGCCTCCCGTGTCGACATGAGGATCCGGGAACGTTCCCAAGAGGTTCTCCGGGAGAGAGAACTTCCTAGGCTGGATTCTGCTGTCCCGCAATCCTCCTCAGTCGTCCCACCAGAGTACCCAATGCAGAGTAACTATGTTAAATTGTCTACCCAGGAGAAACAACACAGATGCACTTCTGGACTTTGTTTGTATTGCGGCCATGGAGGCCATATTGTGCGTCTGTGCCCCCAGAGGCCGGAGAGACTCCATTGCCTAGGATTGGTTGGAGAGACAACACTAGGTGGAACAGAATCTAACAGAGGATTCGCTTCCAAACTGACTATTCCTGTGACCCTGGTATCCGGCGACAGGACGCATCAAGTCTCTGCCTATGTTGACTCTGGCTCTGCTGCAAATTTCATCCAGAAAGAGCTTGTGGATCATCTTCAGCTGCCCACAGTTCCCCTGGAGACATCTTTGGCTGTGGCCTCAGTTAATGGACTGCCTCTGCCTGATCCCATTATCTCTAAAACCAAGCCGTTGAAGCTCCAGGTTGGAGTACTTCACTCTGAATTTATTTCGTTCCTTGTTTTGCCCAAGGCCATCAATCCTGTTCTGCTGGACCTGCCTTGGCTTCGACTTCATGCCCCAGTCCTGGACTGGAATTCTGGAGAGGTTCTCCAATGGGGCTCCAAGTGCCATGGTCATTGTCTGTTGCAGATCCATCCTGTCAAGCCTTCTCTGCCTCAGTCGCTGTCGGGACTGCCTCCCCATTTTTCTCAGTATGCAGATGTTTTCAGCAAAAAGGAGGCTGAGACGCTGCCTCCACATCGCACCTATGACTGCCCCATTGAACTGGTTCCTAATGCCTCTCTTCCCCGTGGACGGGTATATCCTCTCTCCTTGCCTGAGTCTCTATCCATGTCGGCCTATATAAAGGAGAATCTGGAGAGGGGTTTTATACAAAAATCTTCCTCCCCGGACGGGGCTGGATTCTTCTTCGTTAAAAAGAAGGATGGATCCCTTCGTCCCTGCATTGACTACAGGGGCCTCAACCTGATCACAGTCAAGAACAAATACCCGTTGCCACTCATCTCTGAGCTATTTGATCGCATACGAGATGTCCAAAAATTTTTCTAAGCTAGACCTGCGTGGGGCTTACAATCTAGTCCGGATTCGCCGGGGTGACGAATGGAAGACGGCATTTAACACCCGGGACGGGCACTACGAATACCTGGTGATGCCCTTCGGACTGTGTAACGCTCCAGCAGTGTTTCAGGAGTTCGTTAACGACATCTTCCGAGATCTACTCTATGTCTGTGTTGTTGTTTATCTCGATGATATTTTTATTTTCTCCCCAGATCAGACGACTCATCGGAGGCATGTTCGTCAGGTTCTACTACGATTGAGGGAGAATCATTTATACGCCAAGCTGGAGAAGTGCGTCTTTGAGAAGAGTTCTCTGCCCTTCCTGGGCTACATCATCTCGGATCAAGGCCTCAAGATGGATCCTGAGAAAGTGAAGGCTGTCCTGGAGTGGCCACGTCCCCAAGGCTTAAGGGCCATACAGCGGATCCTGGGATTCGCCAATTTCTACCGGCAGTTTATTCCTAACTTCTCTTCTCTGACGTCTCCCATCTCGACCCTTACCAAGAAGGGTGTGAACGCCAAAGTGTGGACTCCAGAGGCAGAGTCTGCATTTAATAGCCTGAAGAGTGCCTTCACTTCAGCCTCGATCCTCCATCATCCTGACGTATCTCGGCAGTTCTCACTGGAAGTGGACGCTTCCTCTGTCGGTGCAGGTGCACTTCTGTTCCAGAGGAGCTCCAAAGGAAAGGCTGTAGTATGTGGCTACTACTCTAGACTGTTTTCTTCTGCTGAGCGCAATTATTCCATTGGAGATTGGGAGCTGCTGGCCATCAAATTGGCCCTGGAGGAGTGGAGACATCTTCTGGAGGGCGCTGCTCACACCATCCTGATCTTCACCGACCACAAGAACCTCACTTACCTTCAGTCCGCTCAAAGACTTAATCCTCGTCAAGCCAGGTGGTCGCTGTTCTTCACCCGTTTTCTGTTTGCGCTCCACTACCGTCCCGCGGACAAGAATGTGAGGGCAGATGCCCTGTCCAGATTGTTTGAGACGGAAGACACGGTGGAGTCCCTCCAGACCATCATAGACCCGTCCTGCATTGTCACTGCTAATCCTCTGCAGGTTAGAGACATCCCTCCTGGGAGGACTTTTGTTCGGTTGACGGACAGGAGAAGGATTCTCCGCTGGGGACATAGTTCTAAACTTGCTGGGCACGCCGGTGTCCGTAAAACCCGAGACCTGATCGCTTGTCACTTTTGGTGGTCCACGCTACATAAGGATGTTCTGGACTTTGTCTCTTCTTGCACGGTGTGTGCCTCTAACAAAGTGATTCACAGCAAGCCTGCCGGCCTGCTTCAACCTCTGCCTGTACCCAATGCCCCCTGGCAGCACATTGCGATGGACTTCGTCACAGACCTTCCCCCCTCAGCAGGATGTAACACTGTCTGGGTGGTGGTAGACCGGTTCTCTAAGATGGCTCATTTTTTCCCGCTGACCGGCCAACCTTCTGCTCCACGTCTGGCAAGTCTCTTCATCCAGCACATCTTCCGCTTGCATGGCTTGCCTCTTCACATTGTGTCCGACCGGGGGGTTCAGTTTACCTCTAAGTTCTGGAGAGCCCTCTGTAAACTCCTGGATGTGAGATTGGACTTTTCCTCTGCCTATCACCCCCAGTCCAATGGGCAAGTTGAGAGGATCAACCAGATCATGGAAAATTATCTCCGCCATTTCATCTCTTCACAGCACGATAACTGGGTACAGCTTCTACCATGGGCCGAATTTTCTTACAACAACCACACAAGTGAGTCCACCACTTCCTCTCCGTTTCACATCGTCTACAGTCAACATCCCAGAGTCCCTCTTCCTGTGTCGACTTCATCCCAGGTTCCCGCTGCTGACTCTGCATATCGGGACTTCCTGCAAATCTGGCAACAGACCCGGTCCTCTATTTTGCTGGCAGTAGATCGCATGAAGCGAAAGGCAGATACTAAGAGAAGAGAGCCGCCTCAGTATCTTCCGGGGACTAAAGTCTGGCTGTCCTCTCGGAACATTCGCTTGAAGATGCCCTGATACAAATTCGCTCCCAGGTTCCTTGGACCAATCGAGGTCCTGCAGCAGATCAACCCTGTCGCCTACAAGCTTCGGCTGCCTCCTACCCTCAGGATTCCCAACTCCTTCCACATCTCTCTCCTGAAGCCTGTGATCCTAAACCGCTATTCCAAGACTCCCAGCCCTGCGGTTGCTCCCAGCGGCTCCTCGGACATCTTTGAGGTTAAAGAGATCTTGGACACCAAGAGAGTGAGAGGAAAGACCTTGTATTTGGTGGATTGGAGGGGGTTTGGTCCCGAAGAGAGGTCCTGGGAGCCAAAGGAGAACCTCAATGCCCCTACTATTCTAAAGAAGTTTCTCTCTCGCTCCGGTCCCAAGAAGAGGGGGCGTAAGAGGGGGGATACTGTAATGTCCGTGGCTGCGGGCTGTCAGCTCCAGCCTCAGGCTGACAGCCGCAGCCATGAGTCGGCAAGCGCTGGCCCCAGCCTCCTCCTCAGGAGACGCCAGCGCTTGCATCCACTCACCTCCGCCGGAGCCCGCAGGGTGCGCGCGCACGCTCGTCCCCGCTCTTAAAGGGGCAGCGCGCGCACCGGACAGCTTGAACGACCTTTGACCCGTGAGTACCCTGGGCTATAAGAGGGGTCCAGCCCCCTAGTTCGATGCCTGAGCGTTGTTAGTTTTTCCAGTCTGTCTTGCAAATGGTCCCTTAGTGTTTCCCGTTCCTGTTGTTACCCGTACTTTGTTCCCCGTTCCTGTTTCCCGTGCTTTGCCCTAGTATCTAGTCGTGCCACGTCCTGTGTCATCTGCCACGTCCAGAGAATTCTGCCACGTCCTGTGTCATCTGCCACGTCCGGAGGAATCCGCTACTTTCTGTGTCATCTGCCACGTTCGGAGAAATCTGCCACGTCCTGTGTCATCTGCCACGTCCGGAGGAATCCGCCACATCCTGTGTCATCTGCCACGTCCGGAGGAATCTGCCACGTCCGGAGGAATCCACCACGTCCTGTGTTATCTGCCACATCCGGAGGAATCCGCCACGTCTAGCGCAACTTGCGGCTCCTGTCATCCGCCACGTTTGGCGCCATCTGCTGCACCCATCTCATCTGTGCCAGAGCTGCGGCCACCATCTGGACTACTCAGGTACCCTTGTGCGGGACATTGTATTTCTGGGGTGTCCTGTTGTTTGGCCAGCTGCCTCCCCGCTGCGGCGGTACGGCCTAGTGGGTCCACTAACCCGCTTCGTGACAGCAGCCCTGTTTTGTGCCCCTAAATATATCTATAAGGGGGGAATTCAGCCCATTGACCGTCACATGTTATCGCGTCAAGGTGCAGAAACTGTACAAATTGAGAGAAAACCGTGCCAAATTGTAATTGTGAGAGGACCGCGTCTAAAAATGGCCATGCCACTGTATCAAAGGCCTTTTCGGCATCCAGGCTCGTTAGCATGGTGACCGGTTGTGTCTGGTCCTGTGCCAAAACAGTCGAAGCCACTGCCATTCTAATATTTTTAATGCTGCCCTACCCTTCGTGAACCCAGTCTGGGCCTCGCAGAGGAGATCGGGGAGAAAGCACTGGAGTCTATCCGCCAATATTCTAGCCAAGAGTTTATCATCTTGATTTAATAGTGATATCGGGCGATAAGTTTGGGGTAAGGATGGGTCTTTATCTGGTTTCGGTATAAGCACTGTGCGAGATTCTGTGAAGCGGTCAATGGGCTTATTATGTATGAAAGATAGATCCTCATAGTATTCCGTGAAAATTTGTGCAATCTCAGTAGGGTCTTTGGAAATGGTTTTCGTGGAAGGGCTAAGCAAGGAGAGGATAGGTTTAACCCCTTCCCGACATTTGACGTATGGGTAAGCCATGGAAAGCTAGTACTTCCCGCATTTTGCCGTATCCATACGCCAAATGCTTGGCACAGGCTCAGAAGCTGAGCCGGTGCTATCATCGCCGGATCTCAGCGGTATCTTACAGCTGACTTCCGGCTGTAATGGCGGACACCAAAATTAGCTTCGATCCCCGCCATTAACCCCTTAAATGCAGCGCTCAAACGCGATCGCTGCATTTAAGGTGTTTGCAGCTCATCGGCACCCCAGCAATGAAATTTCCGGGGGTTCCGGTGGCTGCAATGTCAACCGGAGGCCTAATAGTGGCCTCCCGGTCTGCCTAGCACGGAAAACTTTCAGCCCCCACCCGGCGGTGGAGCCTGAACGGCTTCCGTAGCCAGAGGCAGGATGGCGCCAGCTCAGGAGCTGATCCGTGGAAGTCAACTGCATGATCAGCCGTGGAAGTCAGCTGTATGTATGTATGTATGTATGTCAGCCGTGAGCTGATCAGCCGTGGAAGTCAACTGTATGTTACAGCTGATATCCACCTGTAACGGCAGGAACCGGAGCTAGCTCCGATTCCTGCCATTAACCCCTTCGATGCAGCAATCAAAAGCGATCGCTGCATCTTAGCGGTTGCTAGCAGATCGCCAGCCCTGACAGGCAATCAGAACAGGCGACTGCTGCTATGGCAACAGGAGAAACAATGGCCTCCTGCTTTGCCATTATGGAAGCCGATTAGGCCCCGCCGGGAGGCGAAGCCTAATCGGCTTGCTGTCAGTGAATAACTGACAGATCTAATACATTGCACTACGTATGTAGCGCAATGGAAAACACTAGGAACAGAAGGAGTCATGCACTATTATAATAAAGTTTGCCAATGGCATAGAAAAATAATTTTTATTGGACAATACAAAATACATAGAGTTAAAAAAGTATACCCCTTTTGAAAAAGCCATCCACGCGAAACGCGCGTCGGGGTCTCTCCGTACTCGGGAAGATACTGAACTGCAGGAACCACATGGGTTAGTAACACTTTATGCTGTGCTTTACATATTTTACTTGCTCCTTTCCTGTGGCGATAATACTCTGGGAAGACTTGTCTGCTTTGTGGGGATTCTCTGTGAGCACTTTTTGCTCTGATTGGAATCCACTCACAATGTTTACCTTCGTTAGCTTTGCGACTCTGGCTGTATGTATGATGTTACTTACTTAAATTTACATACCCTGACTTCTATGCCTAGTACTACTTTATTGTATTTTCTGCCCTAGTCCTAGTTAGTATTTTACTATCTGTCAGATAAGCTTTTTCTTCCTGCAACTGACAATATAAGGAGTGGTTCCTTTAGGTTCATCCTCACCACTTGGGAGGTGTACAGTCTTCAGATTTGTAGTCTTTTTTTAACTCTATGTATTTTGTATTGTCCAATAAAAATTATTTTTCTATGCCATTGGCAAACTTTATTATAATAGTGCATGACTCCTTCTGTTCCTAGTGTTTTCCATAATTATTTTGGAGTTTCTATTCTGACAAAGGGAGGTTTAAATCCGCACATGCTGGTGAACTAGCCCTTATAACCATTTTCCTGTTGAGACATATGTTTATAAGTAGGTAGCGCAATGTATTAGAAAAAAAAAATCGGACAGTTGGACCTTCAAGTCCCCTAGTGGGACTTGAAAAAAAAGTGTAAAAAAACAAAGTATAAAAAAGTGTAAAAAAAAGTGAAAAAAATAAGTGCAAACATAATAAAAGTTTCAAATAATAAAATAAAACACAATCACCCTGTTCCCTTATCAAGTCCTTTATTATTGAAAAAAATAAATAAACCATATATATTTGATATCGCCGCGACCGTAACGACCTGATGTATAAAAATATAATATTATTTATTGTACGCGGTGAACAGCGTAAAAAAAAAACTTAAAAAACTATACCAGAGTTTCCGTTTTTTTGGTCACTTTTCCCTACAAATATCGGAATAAAAAGTGATCAAAAAGTCGCACGTATCCAAAAATAGTACCTATAAAAACTATAGCTCTACCCTACAGTTTGCCCAAACAGCAGTTACTTCCACATACTGTATATGGCATCGCCATACCCGGGAGAACCCTTTTAACTATTTTTGGGGTGTGTGTCTCCAGTGGCATAAGCTGGGCAACACATATTTGCCACTGAATTGGCATATCTAGGGAAAAATATTAATTTTTAATTTGCATCATCTGCAGCGCATTCATTTATGGAAAAGTCCTGTGGGGTGAAAATGCTCACTACACCCCTTAATAAATGCCTTGAGGGGTGTAGTTTCCAAAATGGGGTCACTTTCTTTTTATTATTTCACATCTGAGCCTCTGCAATTGTGAACCAATACTTTGTAAATCGCCAAATTAGGCCTCAATTTTACATTGCACTCTTTCACTCTTGAGCCCGGTTGAATGTCCAGGCAAAAGATTAGGGTCACATGTAGGGTGTTTCTAAAACCGGGAAACACCACATAATAATTAGAGAGCTGTTATGGTGGCACAAGCTGTGCACCACATATTGGCATATCTATGGAAAAAAATCCCATTTTCACTCTGCAACATCGAGTGCACACTAATTTCTACAAAACACCTGCAGGGTTAACATGTTAACTACACTCCTAGGTGAATACATTGAGGGGTGTAGTTTCCAAAATGTTGTCACTTCTGGGGGGTTTCCACTGTTTTGGTCCCACAGGCGCCCAAAAGCCAATCCAGCAAAATCTGAACTCCAAATGGCGCTCCTTCCCTTTTGAGCCCTGCCGTGTGCTCAAACAGCAGTTTATGACCACATATGGGGTATTGCCGTACTCGGGAGAAATTGCTTTACAAATGTTGGGGTTCTTTTTTTCCTTTATTTGTTAAGAAAATGAAAATTTTTGAGCTAAAGCTACGTCTTATTGAAGAAAAAGGATTGTTTTTATTTTCACTGCCCAATTCTAATAAATTCTATGAAACACATGTGGGGTCAAAATGCTCACTTCTCCCCTAGATGAATTCCTCAAGGGGTGTAGTTTCCTAAATGGAGTTACTTTTTTGGTTCATTTTCATTGTTTTGTCCCCTTAGGGCCTTTGTAAATGTGACATGGCCTCTGCAAACTATTCCTGATAAATTTGAACTCCAAAAGCGAAATGGCGCTCCATCCCTTCTAAGCCCTGTCGTGTGTCCAAACAGCCGTTTATGTCCACATGTGGGGTATTGTTTTACTCGGGAGAAATTTCTTTACAAATTTTACGGTACTTTTTCTCCTGCAGTCCTTTTGGAAATGAGAAAAAATTAGCTAAACCTACATTTTCTTTGAAAAAATTTAGATTGTCATTTTCAGGGCCTATTTCCAATCATTTCTGCAAAAAACCTGTGGGGTCAAAACGCTCACTATACCCCTAGGTAATTTCCTCAATGGGTGTAGTTTCCAAAATGGTGTCAATTGTGGGGGGTTTCCACTGTTTTGTCCCTTCAGGGGCTTTGTAAATGTGACATGGCCTCCGCAAACTATTCCTGCTAAATTTGAACTCCAAAAGCCAAATGGCGCTCCATCCCTTCTAAGCCCTGCCCTGTGTCCAAACAGCCGTTTATGACCACATGAGGGGTATTGTTTTACTCGGGAGAAATTGCTTTACAAATTTAGTGGTGCGTTTTCTCCTTTAGTCCTTGTTGAAATGAGAAATAAAAATCGCTAAACCTACATTTTCTTTGAAAAAAATTTAGATTTTAATTTTCACTGCCTACTTCCAATAATTTCTGTAAAAAAACCTGTGGGGTCAAAATGCTCACTATACCCCTAGATATTTTCCTTGAGGTGTGTAGTTTCCAAAATGGGGTCACTTTTGGGGGATATCCACTGTTTTGGCACCGCAAGAGCCCTCTAAACCTGACATGGTGACTAAAATATAGTCTAATAAAAATAAGGCCTCAAAATCCACTAGGTGCTCCTTTGCTTCTGAGGCCGGTGCTTCAGTCCAGTAGCATGCTAGGGCCAGATGTGGGATGTTTCTAAAAACTGTAGAATCTTGGCAATAAATATTGAGTTGCATTTTTCTGGTAAAACTTTCTGTGTTACAAAAAAAATGGATAAAATATGAATTTCTGTAAAAAAAAATAAAAACATTTGTACATTTCACCTCTACTTTGCTTTAATTCCTGTGAAACGTCTAAAGGGTTAAGAAACTTTTCTAAATGCTATTTTGAATACTTTCAAGGGTGCAGTTTTTAAAATGGGGTGACTTATTGGGGGTTTCTAATATATAAGGCCCTCAAAGCCACTACACATCTGAACTGGCCCCTGCAAAAATAGCCTTTTGAAATTTTCCTGAAGATGTGAGAAATTGCTGCTAAAGTTCTAAGCCTTGTAACGTCCTAGAAAAATAAAAGGATGTTCAACAAACGATGCCAAATATGGGGGATGTTAATTAGCAACAATTTTGTGTGGTATAACTGCCTGTCTTACAAGAAGATACATTTAAATTGAGAAAAATAAAAAATTTTGCAATTTTTCGCTACACTTTGGTGTTTTTCACATTAAAGAGGCTCTGTCACCAGATTTTGCAACCCCTATCTCCTATTGCAGCAGATCGGCGCTGCAATGTAGATAAGAGTAACGTTTTTTGTTTTTTTTTAAACGAGCATTTTTGGCCAAGTTATGACCATTTTTATATTTATGTAAATTAGGCTTTCTAAAATACAACTGGGCGTGTTTAAATTTAAAGTAGAACTGGGCGTGTATTGTGTGTGTACATCTGGGCGTTTTTACTTCTTTTACTAGCTGGGCGTTGTGAATAGAAGTGAATGATGCTGACGAATCAGCATCATCCACTTCTCTTCACAACGCCCAGCTTCTGGCAGTGCAGACACACAGCGTATTCTCGAGAGATCACGCTGTGACGTCACTCACTTCCTGCCCCAGGTCCTGCATCGTGTCGGACGAGCGAGGACACATCGGCACCAGAGGCTACATTTGATTCTGCAGCAGCATCGGCGTTTGCAGGTAAGTCGAAGTAGCTACTTACCTGCAAACGCTGATGCTGCTGCAGAATCAACTGTAGCCTCTGGTGCCGATGTGTCCTCGCTCGTCCGACACAATGCAGGACTTGGGGCAGGAAGTGAGTGACGTCACAGCGTGATCTCTCGAGAACACGCTGTGTGTCTGCACTGCCAGAAGCTAGGCGTTGCGAAGAGAAGTGGATGATGCTGATTCGTCAGCATCATTCACTTCTATTCACAATGCCCAGCTAGTAAAAGAAGTAAAAACGCCCAGATGTAACAAACACAATACACACCCAGTTGTACTTTAACTTTAAACACGCCCAGTTGTACTTTAGAAAGCCTCATTTACATAAATATAAAAATGGTCATAACTTGGCAAAAAATGCTCGTTTTTAAAAAAACAAAAAACGTTACTCTTATCTACATTGCAGCGCCGATCTGCTGCAATAGGAGATAGGGGTTGCAAAATCTGGTGACAGAGCCTCTTTAAATACTGAAGGTATTGAGCAAATTTTGGCAGTAACATAAAGTCCAATGTGTTACGAGAAAACAATCTCAGAATCGCTTGGATAGGTGAAAGCATTCCGACGTTATTACCACATAAAGTAAAACATGTCAGATTTGAAAAATGAGGCTCTGTCAGGAAGGTCAAAAGTGGCTAAAGAGGGAAGGGGTTAAAGGGGTGTCTTTGTTTAGTAAGAGCGGCCAGGAGTTTGCCTATCTTATTACCCCACCTATAAAACTTATTGTCTGTATTTCTTACCTGCCAGTGAGATTCATCATGGATAAAGGAGTCCAAGAGGTGCTTAGCTGTCTGATACGCTAGATGACTTTCCGGGGTAGAATCATTAGCATGGGTCCTTTGAGTCGATAACAGAGAGTTATGTAAGACAGTGAAACGATCTATCCGCAATTTCCGCCTCCGAGACGGATAACTGATGACAAGTCCCCGCATCACAGCCTTCGATGCAGCCAACAATAAAGGGATATCCTACTACTGAGATGTTGTCATCCAAGTAATTACCCCAGTGTATTTGAAGGTATTGCTGGAACTCAAAAGAATCTATCAGGTAGGCAGGAAATCTCCGAAATTTAGATCTCTCAGTTGGGGAGAACAAGGCCATAGTCAAGGTAATCGGGACATGGTCCGAAATAGTAATCGGATAGATTCGGGAATTATTATGGGAATCAAACAATGAGGTGGAGATTAGGAAATAGTCCATTCTTGAAAATGTGCCATGTGAAGTCGAGTGACACGTATATTCCCTAGCCCCAGTGTCAACTACTCTCCAGGGGTCACACAAAATAAGAGAGTCAACCTTGGCTTGTTGCACTACCAACTGACACAAGCCATGAATAAGGACAAGAGTGTTGTCCGAAACGCGTAGGCTATTTCAATTGTAACCACCCCCGTGAACTTTTGGAATCTTTTTTACCTGTTGGAATAAACTTGGAACATTGTTTCCTTTTAAAAATCTTCTCAGCGTAGGATCAAAGATCTCTTTCTTTTCTTCATAGTCAAGGTAATCAGGGCATGGTCCGAAATAGTAATCGGATAGATTCGGGAATTAATATGAGAATCAAACAATGAGGTGGAGATTAGGGAGATTAGGAAATAGTCTATTCTGGAAAATGTGCCGTGTGAAGTCGAGTGACACGATTATTCCCTAGCCCCTGTCACGGAGCGGGTTAGTGGACCCACTAGGCCGTACCGCCGTAGTGGGGAGGCAGCTGGCCTAACAACAGGAAACCCCAGCAATACAATGTCCCACACAAGGGTACCTGGATAGTCCAGACAGTGGCCGCAGCTTTGGTACAGATGGAGAAGGGAACAGCAGGTAACACCAAATGTGGCGGATGACACAGGTGCCGCAGGTAGCGCCAGACGTGGCGAGTTCCTCCAGACGTGGCAGATGACAGAACGTGGCAGATGACACAGGACGTGGCGGATTCCTCTGGACGTGGCAGATGACACAGGACATGGCGGATACCTCCGGACATGGCAGATTACACAGGACGTGGCGGATTCCTCCGGACGTGGCAGATAACACAGGACGTGACACGACTCCGACACTAGAAGGCACAGGAACAAGAACAGCACGGGATACAGGAACAGGTAACAAGGCACGGGTAACGACTGGAACGGGAAACACTAAGGGACCATTTGCAAGACAGACTGGGAAAGCTAACAACGCTCAGGCAAGGAATAGAAGGCCTGGGGCCTTCTCATAGACCAGGAAATCATGGCAGTTGATGGTGATGACGATTTCTTTTGTGCACGCGCTGGCCCTTTAAGGCCGGGCACGAGCGTGTGCGCGCACCCTATGGGACACAGCAGACCGGAGCGGAAGTGAGTGCTGGCGTCTCCTAGGAAGGAGATGGGGACCAGCACTCACGGATCCATGTCTGCGGGTGTCGGGAGGTGAGTAAACCCGACGGCCCGTGGCCATGGACGCTACAGTATCCCCCCTCTTATGCCCCCTCTTCTTGGGGCCAGAGCGAGAGAGGAATTTTTTTATAAGAGCAAGGGCACTGAGGTTCTCTTCTGGCTCCCAGGACCTCTCCACAGGACCAAACCCTCTCCAGTCCACCAAATAGAAAGTCCTCCTACCCTCTTGCAGTCCAGGATCTCCCTCACCTCGAACACATCAGAAGAACCACTGGGAGCAACTGTGGAACTAGAATTCTTGCTGTAGCGTTTCAGGACCACTGGCTTCAGGAGGGACACATGAAAGGAGTTGGGGATTCTGAGTGCAGGAGGCAGCCGCAGCTTATAGGAGACAGGGTTTATTTGTTGCAGAATTTCGAAAGGACCAAGGAACCTGGGTGCAAACTTGTATGAAGGCACCCTCAAACGAATCTTCCGAGAGGATAGCCAGACTTTGGTACCCGGAAGATACTGAGGCGGCTCTCTTCTCCTAGTATCTGCTTTTCGCTTCATGCGATCGACTGCCAGCAAAATAGAGGACCGGGTCTGTTGCCAGATTTGCAAAAAGTCCTCATATGCAGAGTCAGCAGCGGGTACTCGAGATGTGGTCGACTCTGGAAGAGGGACTCTAGGATGTTGACTGTACACAATGTGAAATGGAGTGGAAGAGGTGGACTCACTTGTGTGGTTGTTGTATGAGAACTCGGCCCATGGAAGAAGCTGTACCCAGTTATCATGCTGTGAAGAGATGAAGTGGCGGAGATAATTCTCCAAGATCTGATTGATCCTCTCAACTTGCCCATTGGACTTGGGGTGATAAACTGAGGAAAAGTCCAATCTCACATCCAGGAGTTTACAGAGGGCTCTCCAGAACTTTGAAGTAAACTGAACCCCCCGGTCGGACACAATGTGAAGAGGCAAGCCATGCAAGCAAAAGATGTGTAGAATGAAGAGACTCGCCAGTCGAGGACCATGAGGCAGGCTGGTCAACGGGATAAAATGTGCCATCTTAGAGAACCGGTCCACCACCACCCAGACGGTGTTGCATCCTGCTGAGGGGGGAAGGTCTGTGACGAAGTCCATCGCAATGTGCTGCCAGGGGGCATTGGGTACAGGCAGAGGTTGAAGCAGGCTGGCAGGCTTGGAGTGAGTAACTTTGTTAGAAGCACACACCGTGCAAGAAGAGACAAAGTCCAGAACATCTTTAGGTAGGGTGGGCCACCAGAAGTGACGAGCAATCAGGTCTCGAATTTTACGGACACCAGCGTGCCCAGCCAGTTTAGAACTATTTCCCCAGCGGAGAATCCTTCTCCTGTCCGTCAACCGAACAAAAGTCCTCCCAGGAGGGATGTCTCTAACCTGCAGAGGATTAGCAGTGACAATGCAGGACGGGTCTATGATGGTCTGGAGGGACTCCACCGTGTCTTCCGTCTCAAACGATCTGGACAGGGCATCTGCCTCACATTCTTGTCCGGGGGACGATAGTGAAGCACAAACTGGAAACGGGTGAAGAACAGCGACCACCTGGCTTGACGGGGATTCAGTCGTTGAGCAGACTGAAGGTAGGTAAGGTTTTTGTGGTCGGTGAAGATCAGGATGGGGTGAGCAGCGCCCTCTAGAAGATGTCTCCACTCCTCCAGAGCCAATTTGATGGCCAGTAGCTCCCGATCTCCAATAGAGTAATTGCGCTCAGCAGGAGAAAAAAGTCTAGAATAGTAGCCACATACTACTGCCTTTCCTTCGGAGCTCCTCTGGAACAGAAGTGCACCTGCACCAACAAAGGAAATGTCCACTTCCAGTGAGAACTGCCGAGATACGTCAGGATGATGGAGGATCGAAGCTGAAGTGAAGGCTCCCTTGAGGCTAATAAATGCGGATTCTGCCTCCGGAGTCCACACCTTGGCGCTCACACCCTTCTTGGTAAGGGTAGAGATGGGAGCCGTCAGAGATGAGAAGTTTGGGATAAACTGTCAGTAGAAATTGGCGAATCCCAGGAACCGCTGTATGGCCCTTAAGCCTTGAGGACGTGGCCACTCCAGGACAGCTTTCACTTTCTCAGGATCATCTTGAGACCTTGATCCGAGATGATGTAGCCCAGGAAGGGCAGAGAACTCCTCTCAAAGACACACTTCTCCAGCTTGGCGTATAAATGATTCTCCCTTAATCGTAGTAGAACCTGACGGACATGCCTCCGATGAGTCGTCGGATCTGGGGAGAAAATCAAAATATCATCGACATGAAGAACAACACAGAAATAGAGGAGATCTCGGAAGATATCATTAACAAACTCCTGAAACACTGCGGGAGCGTTACACAGTCTGAAGGGCATCACTAGGTATTCGTAGTGCCCATCCCAGGTGTTAAATGCAGTCTTCCATTCGTCACCCCGGCGAATCCGGTCTAGATTATAAGCCCCCCGTAGGTCTAGCTTAGAAATTTTTTGGGCTCCTCGTATGTGATGAAACAGCTCAGATATAAGAGGCAATGGGTATTTGTTACTGACCGTGATCTGGTTGAGACCACGGTAGTCAATGCAGGGTCGAAGGGTTCCGTCCTTCTTTTTAACGAAGAATCCAGCCCCGGCCGGGGAGGAAGACATACGTATGAAACCCTTCTCCAGACTCTCCTTTATATAGGCCGACATGGATAAAGACTCTGGCAAGGAAAGAGGATATACTCGACCACGGGGAAGAGAGGCATTAGGAACTAGTTCAATGGGGCAGTCATAAGTCCGATGTGGAGGCAGCGTCTCAGCCTCCCTTTTGCTGAAAACATCTGCAAACTGAGAAAACTGGGGAGGCAGTCCTGCCAATGACTGAGGCAGAGGAGGCTTGACAGGATGGATCTGCAACAGACAACGACCAAGGCACTTGGAGCCCCATTGGAGAACCTCTCCAGAATTCCAGTCCAGGACTGGGGCATGTAGTCAAAGCCAAGGCAGGCCCAGCAGAACAGGATTGATGGCCTTGGGCAAAACAAAGAAAGAAATCAGTTCAAAATGAAGGACTCCAACCTGGAGCTTCAACAGCTTGGTTTTAGAAACGATGGGATCAGGCAGAGGCAGTCCATTAACTGAGACAACAGCCAAAGACATCTCTAGGGGAACTGTGGGAAACTGAAGATGATCCACTAGCTCTTTCTGGATGAAGTTAGCAGCAGAACCAGTGTCAAGATAGGCAGAAACTTGAGATTCGTCCTCTCGCCGGATACATGGGTCACATGAATAGTTAACTTGGAACAGAATGCTTTATTAGGTACCGCTCCACCTAGGGTTGTCTCTCCAACCAATCCTAGGCAATGGGATCTCTCTGGCCTCTGGGGACATAGACGCACAATATGGCCTCCGAAGCCGCAATACAAACAAAGTCCAGAAGTGCGTCTGCGTTGTTTCTACTTGGGTAGACAATTTGACATAGTTACTCTGCATAGGATCCTCTGGTGGGACGACTGAGGAGGATTGCTGGAAAGCAGAATCCAGCCTGTAGCGTCCATGGAAGCGGGCCGTCGGGTTTACTCACCTCCCGACGCCCGCAGCCATGGATCCGTGAGCGCTGGTCCCTATCTCCTTCCTAGGAGACGCCAGCGCTCACTTCCGCTCCGTTCTGCTGTGTCCCGTAGGGTGCGCAAATAGGAAGTCGTCATCATCATCAACTGCCACGATTTCCTGGTCTATAAGAAGGCCCAAGGCCTTCTAATCCTTGCCTGAGTGTTGTTAGTCTTTCCCAGTCTGTCTCGCAAATGGTCCCTTAGTGTTTCCCCGTTCCAGTTGTTACCCGTGCCCTGTTGCCCGTTCCAATGTTCCGTATTGTTCTTGTTCCTGTGCCTACCAGTGTTGGAGTCGTGTCTACTGCACCTGCTGTCGTTTGCCACGTCCAGTGTCTTCTGCCACGTCCAGTGTCTTCTGCCACGTCCAGTGAATTCTGCCATGTCCAGTGTTTTCTGCTACATCGGATACTGCCCGCCACGTCTGGCGCTACCTGCCGCACTGGCCTCCATCCGTGCTGAAGCCACAGCCACCGTCTGGACTAGTTCAGGTACCCAAGCATTGCTATCTGCTATTGACTTTCATGTAGACTGTGACCTGGTCAGCTGCCTCCCCGCTACGGCGGAGCAGCCTAGTGGGTCCACATACCCTGTGTCTGTGACACAGCCTAGGAAGTTCTCTCTCCCGGAGAACCTCTTGGGAACGCTCCCGGATCCTCATGTCAACCCGGATGGCGAGTAGGATAAGATCGTCCAGAGTAGATGGCAGATCGCGAGCAGCCAGCTCGTCCTTAATCCCTGAAGACAGACCCTGCCAGAATGTGGCCACCAAAGCCTCGTTTTTCCAGGTCAATTCAGCAGCCAGGATACGGAACTGAATGACATATTCGCCCACGGAGAGGTCTCCCTGGTGTAGGGTCAGCAAGGATGCAGCAGTCGAAGAAACTCTCCCAGGTTCCTCAAAGATCGAACGGAAGGTCTGTGAAGAAGCACTGCAAGTCACGGGTCTCTGGTCCCTGATGTTCCCACAGAGGATTAGCCCATGCCAGGGACTTGCCAGTAAGGAGAGAGATGATGAAGGCGATCCTGACGTCATCCGAAGAGAAGGACCTGGCATGTAGTCTGAAGTGGATCAGGCATAGATTCAAAAATCCCCTGCAGGACCTCGGGTAACGCCAAACGTGGAGGATTACACAGGTGCCGCAGGTTGCGCCAGAGGTAGCAGATGACACAGAACGTAGCAGATGACAGAGGACGTGGCGGATTCCTCCGGACGTGGCAGATGACACAGGATGTGGCGGATACCTCCGGACGTGGCAGATGACACAGGACGTGGCGGATTCCTCCGGACGTGGCAGATGACACAGGACGTGACACGACTCCGACACTAGTAGGCACAGGAACAAGAACAGCACGGGATACAGGAACAGGTAACAAAGCATGGGTAACAACTGGAACGGGAAACACTAAGGGACCATTTGCAAGACAGACCGGGTTAAACTAACAAAGCTCAGGCAAGGATCAGAAGGCCTGGGGCCTTCTTATAGACCAGGAAATCATGGCCGTTGATGATGATGACGATTTCTTTTGTGCGCGGACGCTCGTGCCCGGCCTTAAAGGGCCACAGCAGACCGGAGCGGAAGTGAGCGCTGGCGTCTCCTAGGAAGGAGATGGGGACCAGCGCTCACGGATCCATGGCTGCGGGCGTCGGGAGGTGAGAAAACCCGACGGCCCGTGGCCATGGACGCTACAGCCCCAGTGTCAACTACTCTCCAGGGGTCACACAAATTAAGAGAGTCAACGAAAAATTAAAAGGGTCAACGCAGCGATTTGGGATTGAGGGTTTGGTGGGGAGCGATACATAGAGACATTTTGTACTAGATTAAAGTCCCCGCCAATGATTAAGTCACAGCACGGGAGACAAAGAATTACCTGAAGAACCTCCGTGTAAAATACGTGTTGGTCCTGATTAGGGGCGTATACGTTAACCAATAAATAGGGAGTGACTTCCACCGTGACTCGCAAGATAATGTATCTGCCTTGGGGGTCATTAATGGATTGTTCTAACTTGAATGGTAGGGTTTTTCTAAAAAGAATTGCCATCCCCCTTGAAGAAAAATAGTGCAAGACGGAATGAAATTCGCCCAACCAGGGGGCGCCCAGTCTCCAGTGAGTCTCCTGCAGAAATATGATATCTGGGGAGAGTCTCTTGAGGTGGTTAAGCACTTTCCGACTCTACAGAGTCGTGTTTAGGCCTGCAACGTTGCATGAGAGGAATTTTAAATGTGGTGGTGTGTGATAAGTGTCAGGTGTCAGTGTATGTGAGGTACTCATCCTGCATCTAGTAGGAAGTTCTGGATCAATAGAGTTGTAAACCAGTCGCCACTCCACGCGGTCCACGCTGCATGTGTAGCCTAAATAGAGAGGTGACAGCAAGTCGTGCACCCGGGGGTCTGAAAGAGGAGAGAATACATCAAAGACAAGCAATAACAGCAATAAAGGCAAAACAGGTGAACAATTAGATGAACAACAGTAATCCAAGCCAAGAACAGCAAGGTTACTGTCAATAAAGCAAGCTTGTCTGCATCAATTCGCAACCGTGGTTGAAATGTGCACATGTCCAATGAAAGTCGGGCATATTCCCTGGTAACATAGGTGCATATCACTCGGCATCGCGGTCCTCCAGGTGAAGCTGTCTCCGAGCCAGAACCGGATCTTCAAAAATGCAGATGCGTTCGCCATCTTGAACTCTCAGTTTTGCCAAAATAAAAGTTGAAAGCGAGTGTTCCTCTCATTAAGCAAGCTGCAAACAGGAGCGAAGTTGTCACGGCGTGGGGTGTGGACCCACTGGGCCGTACCGCGTAGCGGGGTAGTAGCTGGCTAACAAGGTACAAAACAATGTCTATAGTTCAAAACGGGTACCTGAGGCAATGTAGACAGTAGTGGAAGCATGACTTGACTTTCACAGCAGGAGGCACCGTGGGTGCAGCGGAAGACACGACTTGACTTTCTCAGCAGGTGGCACCTTGGATGCAGCGGAAGACACGACTTGACTTTCTCAGCAGATACGATAGCACGGGTTACAGGGTACAGGCAGCAGGAACGGGTAACACTGGGAACTGGAAAACACTGAGAAACTATTTGCAAGGCAAACTTAGGTATACAGAAACGCTCAGGCGAGGAACAAGTGGGCAGAGCCCCTTTTTATAGTCCAGCAGCCATTTTGGCTAATTATTGGTTGGTGACAGCTGGACGCGTACTGGCCCTTTTCTTTTTTGCGAGACAGCTGCCGAGTAGTCCTGGAAAATCAGGATTTTGGAGCCGTTGATCAATAATTCCCTCTGATTCCTATAGGATCTCAGAACTTTTTCCTTAATTGCCCAATGGAGGTACTTGGCTATGACAGGACGTGGTCTAGTGTAACCCACTTCTCTATTGGACCTAGGAGGGCCCAGCCTATGTGCTCTCTCAATCATGTGGGGGTCACCCCCAAGATCTAGGTTAAGCGCTTGTAGGAGGGATTTTGCTGAGATAGTCTGTCAAGCAATCAGCCGTCACCGTTTCAGGGACACCCACAAATCTTAGGTTGCTGCGTCCATACCGGTTTTCCAGATCCTCCAGTTTGTCCCTCGGTGCCTGTGTTGTGGCCTGGCTCTGGCGCAGGGTATCCTCCAGATTTGATATGGTGTGTTCAGAGGAGGTGAACCTGGTCTCCAAATCAGCGATCTTTTGGGAGTTGGAGGTGATCTGGGCTAACGCTGAGTTGATAGACGTGTGTTTTGGACATCCAGGCATTTATCAAAGAGGGGCATCAACAACTTTGAGACCTCCTGCACCACCAGAGTGGCCTGTAGTGAGTCTATGGCAGAGCCGTGTTGAGGGCTGTTTTGTGGGGACAGCTGGGGGAGGGGGATTCATTTAATCTCCTGTAAGTAGCTCCGGAGAGAATTGAAGTTGTGGAGAGTGCACTTTAGTGGGTGCGAGTTTAGATGAATTTTCCCCTTTAGCGTTTCCCTTAGTTTTATGCATGGTGAAGGAGCGCGGGGAGTCCAGTACTGGGGCGTTCTGAGAGTAGACTTTCCTTTTAACGATTTTTTGAGATATCTGTCCATGACACAATTCCCAAAGTCAGGGGTAAGGCGTCAAAAGAGCGTATTAGAGCAGAATAACAGAGAGTCGTTCGACGGCATTCAGACAATCATTAAAACATCAGTGGCTATATGATCCAGACAGAAGACATTAGGATTCAAAAAAAGCATTAGTGTTCCACCAGAGGCCAGCTTCCGGAGCAATATGAGGCAGGGCCAGCAGTCACCCTCGTCCGTTCACCAGTGAGGGGAGAGGTGGGCAGTACGCAGGGCGTCTACCATGCAGTGTGGTCAGCGTGAGATCAGGGAGAGCAACGTGGTCTTCAGGGAGACGCACCGAGGGTGCCCGGAGTTCTCTGGGGCGTCAATATTTCCAGGTGTGCAGGGGAGGTGTGATCCCTCGCAGGACTTGTACCCCTCTCCAAACTGCAGGGCCCAGGGGGATAGATGGGGTCCTCCCCTGTAGGGGTCCACTCACCCAGGCGTATGGGGGGGAGAGGCCGCCCCGCAGCCTAGCTGGATGTCGGCTGTTCCCGCACCTCCTCCAGCAATCTCTGGCCAGGTTCAACTGCCAGGGGTCGATGGGGCTCACCAGGACTCTGGGGCTGATTACCCAGGGTAGATCCACTCACTTTGGGACGTTGAGGACAATCGTCGCCGTCCCGCGGCTGCTCAAGATGGCGGCAGCAGGCACTGCCGCCGCTTCGTCCTCAGCGTGACACCGCCTGCGGCCCAGGGGCTAAGAATGGAGGGGCTCCTTCATCACCCCCACTCACCGCCGACCCAGATATGTCCCGCATGTGGTCTCCGGGGTCAGGATGCCTCCGATGCAAGGTAGATTGCGGAGGCCATTAGGAGCCGCGGGTAAAAGCAGCCATACGCGATGCCCTGCCTCCGGAAGTCGTCACCTCTACTTATTTTTGCTTGCAGCATAATTATGTTTTTCAAATACCATTGGGCATTTGCCAATAAAGACGTGCACTATTTTTTGCATTCAAAAAGATTGGAGACCTTTAATATCCCCCAAATCATCCAATTGTATCACAGTGTAGCTCCACCTTTAGCAATATTGCAGGGGGGGGGGGGTTTATACAAAATATTACGTTAATTTGCTACCACAGCTAATACATAAAGGACACAATGAATTTCCTGTTAAGATTGCAACAAGCTGACTTCCCCTCTGATAATCTATTTGTTTCTTTTGACATCATATCTCTGTACACTTCCATAAAGCATGACAAGGGATTACAAGAGGTGTGTGATGTGCTTGTTTCTGTCTGGGTACCAGAACTTACTGTCATGTCCTAACATTGGGGACTACACTGCATGAGCAAGAGGGTCTAATATGGGCCTCAGGATGTTTTTCTTCTTTGTTGCCTACTTCTGTAAGTAGGACACAGGCATGCAGATGTCGCGTCTAGACCTACACTGGGACTGGCCCTGTAAAGTGTCACAAAAAGTCCCTACGGCTTCATACTACAGAGGCACTCTGTAAACACTCCGTGTACTGCCATATTGTGCTATGGCATACATAGGTACAATTTGGTCCCATGGATTTCTATGGGGGTTGTATAATGACTCCCACACGACTCCAACACTAGACTTCACCTCAGGAACAAACAGTTACTGGATACAGGAAGCAGGATACGGGAACAGGATACAACAAAGGGGCCATTTGCTTAACTAACATGGGAAGACAACAGCAACGCTCAGGCAAGGGGAGGAAGGGCAGAGCCCTTCTTATAGTCCAGGGTGAAAAAAGATTGGGTAGGGAGGATTTTACATGTGTGCGCGCTGGCCCTTTAAGACCGGGAGCGAGCGCGCGCGCCCTACTGAACACAGAGGAGATTCTGCAGCCGAGTGTGCCTGCGTCTCTGGGAGATGCCGGCATGAAGAAACAGTCCTGCGGTCACGGCTGCCGGTAAGTGGGACATGCCGGCGGTCAGTGGCCGCGGGAACAACAATGTGGCAGAGTAGGACACTTGAATTACTGAGAAAGATAGTGATACAGCTAAACTGCAATATGAATATTTCACCCAGAGAACTACTAGCTGCCTGTCTGTCTGTAGAGAGAACTTTCTAGATAATGAAGTCATGTGATCACACTAGCATGTTTATATTGAGCACTGATTCAAGCCTGCAGACTATTTCTCTGTAGTTTGAGGAATGGCAAGTGTAATGTGAGCTAGCAGTCCTGTAGAAAGTGACAAAGCTGCAGCTCCACTGTATCTATTAGGCTTCGTTCACATCTGCACCTGAGCTTTCCGTCAGCATGGAGCCCTGACTGACACAAACTGAAACCATAGGTTTCCGTTTCCATCACCATTGATTTCAACGGTGACGTATCCGATGCTAATGGTTTCCGTTTGTCTCAGTTGTGCAAGAGTTCCGTCATTTCGACGGAATCTATAGCGTAGTCGACTATGCTATTGATTCCGTCAAAATGACGGAGCCCTTGCACAACTGAGACAAACGGAAACCATTAGCACCGGATCCGACACTATTGAAATCAATGGTGATGGAAACAGAAACCTTTGGTTTTCATTTGTGTCAGTCAGGGTCCCGTTCCGACGGAAAGCTCAGACGGAACGGGACCCTGGCGCAGATGTGAACGAAGCCTAACTTGGCAATGATAGCAAGATCCAGTTAGTGATTTAGGAGAGGTCTGCAACACAAAAGGCTGAGCATTGAATGGAAAGTCTTCACAAAGGTACAGCACATGAGGATCTAAGAGATCTTGTATTTATTACCGGAGGTATGCTTTAACTTTGCTAAATTTCTCGATAAACTTTGCTAAAAGAGTCTACTTTTTTCCAGAAACCGCATCTGTGTTGTCCATGAGCTGTTTCTGATATTGCAGGGGGTACATGTACAGACAAAATGAGACATTAGGCCTCATGCACACGAACGTATTTTTTTCCTCCCGTAAATACTGGCGTAAATACGGGTCCTTTGTCACACGTATTCGACCCGTATTCCACCAGTATTTACGGACCCGTGCCCGTAAATACGGGTCCAGTGTCACCAGTATTCCACCCATATTTACGGACCCATTTTCTCTGCACTAATCGGCAGACCCTTCTCTCTATCAGTGCTGGAAAAAGAGAAGGGGCAGCCCTTTCGGGCAGAGTTTCCGCAGCGATTGAAAGTAAAAGAAGTTCATACGTACCGTTGTCTTGGTGACGCATCCCTCTTTTGACATCCAGTCCGACCTCCCTGGATGACGCGGAAAGTCCATGTGACCGCTGCAGCCTGTGATTGGTCTGTGATTGGCTGCAGCAGTCACATGGGATGAAACGTCATCCCGAGAGGCCGGACTGGAGGAAGAAGCAGGTAAGTTAACTTTTAATACTATTAACTCCAGCGGTAGTCACTGTCCCGGGTGCTGAAAGAGTTACTGCTGATCAGTTAACTCTTTCAGCACCCTGGACAGTGACTATCCCCTGACATCGCCTAGCTACGCTCCCGTAATTATGGTTGCACACCCGTAATTATGGGAGCCCCATAGACTTCTATGGGCCTGCCTGTGCCGTAATTACGGCCTGAAATAGGACATGTTCCATATTTTTCAACGGCCCGGCAACCTTCCCGTAAGCAAACGGGAAGGTACCCGTGGCCAACAGAAGTCTATGGGCCCGTAATTACAGCCCGTAATTACGGCATGTAATTACGGGCGTTTTTCCGTTCGTGTGCATGAGTCCTAATAAAGTGGATTAAAAATTCAAACAAGAGAAGTGAGTGCCCTGCTCCCAAGAGCTTACAATCTATAAGGAAAAAGGGGTGACACAAAATGTAATAAGTGCTTGTTTTGTACAATGGTACAGCCAGCTTTTATATATCACATGGATAGTACACATAAAGCTGCATGAGCCAGTCACCAGCCAGTATCTGTGTATGACAGATATAAAGTGCATTAGGGTGCAAGGGGTGTGGGAGATAATGTTGAATGAAAAGGTCAGGTTCTGATGACTAATGTAATAGGAGGGCAAAGGAAAGGAGTCAGATTAGGAAATTAAATCTGTTTACAATTATGTGTTTTCAAGACACACTTAAAACTATTAGAACAACAACCTAAAAATGGAGTCAGAACCAAGCTATTGCTGATAAAATTGTACATTTTTATTGGTACATAACAAAACAAAAATTAATATAAACACTCACATGTTAAAATCAAAGATGACTACCACAGTGTGGAAAAAATGGAAGCCAGACACCTATACATGATGGGCTATGTAGTGGCATATGCATGAGAGAGATAATAAATGAGTGCATAAATTAATAAATAGCACCCGGACAACCGTCAGTAAATATTCATTTGTTCAGAGAACTATATAGGGTCCCAGGTCGTGGTATGTAATTATAACCAATGGTGCAAATTAGCACCTATCTCACATAAGTCATTATTAGAAAAAACATATGCAGCTTAGTGTTAGCAGCTTACCCATGTTGTATAGCACTGCTGTCTGGCGTCACACAACGGTGTTTTAGGTTGTTGTTCTAATACACTTTAGGAGTCACCGCTAGTGTTACTAGTAGTCATGGGCATTAATTCTACTTTATGCTCTTACCCTATAAATGACATATCATTTGAAGAAATTTACTTCGTGATATTTAAAAGGGGTATTTAGGTTGTCCTCCACATTGGTTGTGTACACTTAAAACTATGAATGCTGGGAACTAATCTGATTGTCTGGAGTAGCGCATTCCAGAGGACTGGTGCGACACGAGAGAAGTCTTGGAGACAGGAGTGGGAGGTTCGGATTATGGAGGATGTTAAAGAGGCTCTGTCACCAGATTATAAATGCCCTATCTCCTACATAATCTGATCGGCGCTGTAATGTAGATAACAACAGTGGTTTTTATTTTAATAAAACAATTATTTTTGAGCAAGTAATGAGCAATTATAGATTTATGCTAATTCGTTTCTTAATAGACCACTGGGCGTGTTTTTACGTTTGACCAAGTGGGCGTTGTGGAGAGAAGTGTATGACGCTGACCAATCAGTGACCAATCAGCCTCATACACTTCTCATTGTTCCAGCCCAGCTTCTTTCACTGCACAATCACACTGTGCTGTGGATCATGCTGGAACAATGAGAAGTGTATGAAGCTGATTGGTCACTGATGCACCCCATCGACATGGGGTGTGTGGCAATATCTACAAAGGTGGGTGGCACCATCTACAAGGGGGTTGGGTGACACTATCTATTGGGGGTGAGTTTGGCACTATCTACATGGAGCACTGTTTCCTAATGGGGATACTATCTACAGAGGGCACCGTGACACTACCTACATGGGGTATGTGGCACTATCTACAAGAGGCGTGTGTGGCACTATCTACAAGAGGGGTGTGGCACTAGCTACAGGGGGGGTGGCACTATCTACAAGAGGGTGTGGGGCACTATCTACAAGAGGGTGTGGGGCACTATCTACAGGGGGGTGTGTGGCACTATCTACAGGGGGTATGGCACTATCTACAAGGGGGAACTGTAGGGCACTATCTACAAGGGCTATTGTCTGGCACTATCTAAAAGGGGCATTGTGTGACAGTGTGTTATATGTAGAATCGGGATCAAGTCTAAGACCGGATAAAATCTTGATCCTGATTCTACATATAACAGACTAAAGTTAATATATTTTCTTTCAATACTACATATCCTCCAATATAAAAACATTGTAACTAAGAAATTGATATATTTTTATGTACATATACCTTGATAACGCTATGATCTTTGGTGGACTTCCGGCTTATCATATATGTTACATGCACCTCGTCTTTTATTGACCGGATATAAACTACGGCATGTTGCACAATCATTTGACACAAGCCATGAATAAGGACAAGAGCGTTGTCCAAAACGCGTAGGCCAATTTATACTGCAACCACCTCTGTGCACATTGGTATTTTAATTTTGTTTGGAATAAACTTGGAACACTGTTTCCTCTTAAAGATACCTTAGCGCTGGATCAAATGCTTCTTGCTTTCTTTTCCTCTACTATCTTGCTGTATGCAGTCACGAAGGATCCGAGCGCAGTCTGGACTGAGACACCCTGTTAGTGAGCCGGAGGTTTCCTCCTGTTTTTTAGTATTGTTATAGTAATGTAGTATTGTTATAGTAATGTATTAATATTATTATAGTAATGTAGTGTCATTATGGTAATATAGTATTATAGTGAGGTAGTATTATTATAGTAATGTATTATTATAGTAATTTAGAATTGTTATAGTAATATAATATTATAGTGATGTAGTATTATTATAGTAATGTAGTATTGTTATAGTAATATAATATAGTAATGTAGTATTGTTATTATAATGTAGTATTATTATAGTGATGTAGTATTATTATTAATGTAGTATTGTTCTAGTAATGTATTATTATTATTATTATAGTAATGTAGTGTAATTATACTAATATAGTGATGTATTATTATAGTAATGTAGTATTATTATAGTAATGTATTGTTGTTATAGTAATGTAGTATTATTATAGTAATGTAGTACTATGAATTAGTTATTAATAAATGTACATAATGCCCTGGGGCCAGATGGGTTACACCATAGAGTTCTTAAAGAGCTTAGTTCAGTTATTTCAGTCCCCCTCTTCATAATATTCAGAGATACTCTAGTGACTGGTATAGTGCCAAGGGACTGGCGCAGGGCAAATGTGGTGCCTATTTTCAAAAAGGGTTCTAGGTCTTCTCTGGGTAATTATAGACCAGTAAGCTTAACATCCATCGTGGGGAAAATGTTTGAGGGGCTATTGAGGGACTATATACAGCATTATGTGACAAAAAATAGTATTAAAAGTGACAGCCAGCACGGTTTTACTAAGGACAGAAGTTGTCAAACTAACCTGATTTGTTTTTATGAAGAGGTGAGCAGAAGCCTAGACAGAGGGGCTGCTGTGGATATAGTGTTTTTGGACTTTGCAAAGGCATTTGACACTGTCCCTCATAGACGTCTAATGGGGAAATTAAAGGAACAGTGTCATCACAAATTATTTTTTTATATGTTAAAGATGTTAGTGCTTTATTAAAAACGTTTATATTCATTTGTGTGTTTGTGTTTTACTTTTTCTTATTTTTACACTTTTTCTTCCCTATGGGGGCTGCCATTTTTTGTTCCATTTCTGTGTGTGTCGATTAACGACACATACAGACATGGAATACGGCAGCCACAGTCCCATAGGGACTGCGAACGGCTCCCGTCCCATTGACTGCAGTGTACGGCGTCTGTGTGGGAACTGCGCATGCGCCGCTCCCACACAGTCCTATTCGAAATTGGCGCCGTCCGGCGCCATTTTCCTGTGGACCGGAAGTCGCGGCCGGACAGTAATATTACTACTTCCGGTCGCGGCTTCCGGATTTGTGCACTTGCACCAGCGGCAGCAAACGGAGCGGACGGGCCGGAGGGAGCCGTGGCGGCAGGAGCAGGTAAGAGATTTCAATGTATGTTCGTGTTTGTGTGTGTTTACTACTGTATGTAAACCTACTACACTGTGGGTTAGCTCAAAAAATGGCGACACACAGTGTAGGAGGTTACATCGTTCAAACAGCTCGTTTATCCCGGCACTAGCCAGGATAAAGGAGGGGGGAATGCTGAGAGCTCACTAGAGCGAGGGCTTTTAACCCAATGTTGCAATGCTGCAATTTTGGGAACAGCTCCATCTAGTGACCAAAAATGGGTAGTATTATAAATTAGAAATAATTTATAATATTTCCTGGACTCGTGCAAAAAAATAAAAAAAAATTTGAACAATGTTTAATCACCCACACACTAAATGTTTAATTTTTTTTAAAAAAACATGTTTTTCTGGCAACACATTCCCTTTAAGGACTATAGGTTTAGAAAGTATAGTTTGTAATTGGATTGAGAATTGGCTCAAGGACCGTATCCAGAGAGTTGTGGTCAATGATTGCTACTCTGAATGGTCCCCGGTTATAAGTGGTGTACCACAGGGTTCAGTACTGGGACCACTATTATTCAACTTATTTATTAATGATATAGAGGATGGGATTAATAGCACTATTTCTATTTTTGCAGATGGCACCAAGCAATGTAGTAATGTTCATTCTATGGAAGATGTTCGTGAATTGCAAACGAATTTAAACAAACTAAGTGTTTGGGCGTCCACTTGGCAAATAAAGTTTACTGTGGATAAATGTAAAGTTATGCATCTGGGTACCAACAACCTGCATGCATTATATGTCCTAGGGGGAGCTACACTGGGGGATTCACTTGTTGAGAAGGATCTGGGTGTACTTATAAATCATAAACTAAATAACAGCATTCAATGTCAATGAGCTGCTTCAAAGGCCAGCAAGATATTGTCGTGTATTAAAAGAGGCATGGACTCGCGGGACAGGGATGTAATATTACCACTTTACAAAGCATTAGCGAGGCCTCATCTAGAATATGCTTTTCGGTCTCATTCATTCCCCTCGCCGAATTTTCCCTTAATAACCGGGTCAGTAACTCGTCAGGGGTCTCCCCCTTTTTCTGTAATTTTGGGTTTAATCCACGGTTCTCCTCCGTTTCACCTGGTAGTTCCAACAATCCCGAGGTAGAGGTCGTTCATCGGGAACTGTGCACAGTCTGGGCCCAGGTTCAGAATTACCTAGAGGCGTCCCAGAGCATACAAAAAACTCAGGCAGATTGAAGACGCTCTGCTAACCCCTTGTTTATGGTCGGGGATCTGGTGTGGCTATCGTCTAAGAACTTGCGCCTTAAAGTCACGTCCAAGAAGTTTGCTCCCCGGTTTATAGGGCCGTACAAGGTCATTGAAGTCCTCAATCCTGTCTCCTTCCGACTGGAGTTGCCCCCATCTTTTCGAATACACAACGTGTTTCATGCCTCCCTCCTTAAACGCTGCTCCCCGTCCTTGGCTCCCTCGAGGAAACCTCCTGTCCCCGTTCTCACCCCTGAGGGGGTAGAATTAGAGGTGGCCAAGATTGTGGACAGCAAGATGGTCCAAGGCTCCCTCCAGCACCTGGTCCATTGGAGAGGATACGGGCCTGAGGAGAGGACTTTTGTACCCGCCCGGGATGTTCACGCTGGGGTATTGGTCAGGAGGTTCCACCTTCGTTTCCCCAATATACCCACCTTCGTTTCCCCAATAAACCAGGTCCATCTAGAAAGGGTCCGGTGGCCCCTCATAAAAGGGGGGGTACTGTTAAGGATCTGCCAGGCACAGCTTCTGTATCTACGCCCATAGGTAATCAGTCTGCACCTGCTTTTATGTCTGTGAGACTGACTCCATCTTCCACCACTCAGGATGGCAGGCTTAAGAGTGGGAGAGCCTATCACAGCCTGGCCAGACGGAGCTAGCTCCGCCCTCTGTCTATTTATACCTGCCTTTCCTGTTCCTCCTTGCTTGTGATTCTTCTCGTTTGGTTTCCTGGCCCTGCTGCAGCATCTTGTACTATTGTCCTTGCTTCATATTGACCCTGGCTTGCTGACTACTCTCCTGCTCTGCGTTTGGTACCTCATACACTCCTGGTTTGACTCGGCTTGTTTACTTCACTTGTTGCTCACGGTGTTGCCGTGGGCAACTGTCCCTTTCTCCCCCTAGCTCTGTGTACCCTTGTCTGTTGTGCACTTATTGAGTGTAGGGACTGTCGCCCAGTTGTACCCCGTCGCCTAGGGCGGGTCGTTGCAAGTAGGCAGGGACTGAGTGGCGGGTAGATTAGGGCTCACTTGTCTTCTCCTTACCCCCATTTGCAGTAGGAAAAAGTTATAATTTCTGCACGCCATTTGCCACGATTTTCGCCGCGTTTTTCGCTCTAGCCCATTGGGTGCTACGGGCAAAAAACTCTGCGAAATGCGCTTTCTCTGCCTCCCATTGATGTCAATGGGTCAAAGGCGTAAACGCGCGAAGATAGTGCATGTCCCTTCTTTCTCGGGAGAAAACTGCCCCCGCCTCCCATTGAAATCAATGAGAGGCATTTTCGGCCGTTTTTTGACGAGTTTTGCGGAGCGGTTTCCACGCCAAAAAACTCGTCAAAATACTCAGTGTGAACAGGGCCATATAGTAATGTAGTATTATTGTAATATAGTATTATTATAGTAATGTAGTATTGTTATAGTAATGTAATATTGTTATAGTAATGTAGTATTATTATAGTAATGTAGTATTGTTATAGTAATGTAGTATTATTATAGTAATGTAGTATTATAGGAATGTAGTATTGTTAAAGCAATGCAGTAATATAGTTATTGTATTGTTATTGTAATGTAGTATTATTATAGTAATGTAGTATTGTTATAGCAATGTAGTATTGTTATAGTAATGTAGTATTATTATAGTAATGTAATATTGTTATAGTAATGTAGTATTATTATAGTAATGTAGTATTGTTATAGTAATGTAGTATTATTATAGTAATGTAGTATTATAGGAATGTAGTATTGTTAAAGCAATGCAGTAATATTATAGTAATGTAGTATTATAGTAATGTAGTATTATTATAGGAATGTAATATTGTTATAGCAGTGTAGTATTATTATAGTAATGTAGTATTGTTATAGTAATGTATTATTATTATAGTAATGTAGTATTATTATAGTAATATAGTATTATTATAGTAATGTAGTATTGTTATAGTAATGTAGTATTATAGTAATGTAGTATTGTAATAGTAATGTATTATTATAGTAATGTAGTATTATTATAGTAATGTAGTATTATAGTAATGTAGTATTGTTATAGTAATGTAGTATTGTTCTAGTAATGTATTATTATTATTATAGTAATGTAGTATTGTTATAGTAATGTAGAATTGTTATAGTAATGTAGTATTGTTATAGTAATGTAGTATTATTATAGTAATGTAGTATTATAGGAATGTAGTATTGTTAAAGCAATGCAGTAATATAGTTATTGTATTGTTATTGTAATGTAGTATTATTATAGTAATGTAGTATTGTTATAGCAATGTAGTATTGTTATAGTAATGTAGTATTATTATAGTAATGTAATATTGTTATAGTAATGTAGTATTATTATAGTAATGTAGTATTGTTATAGTAATGTAGTATTATTATAGTAATGTAGTATTATTATAGTAATGTAGTATTATAGGAATGTAGTATTATTATAGGAATGTAATATTGTTATAGCAGTGTAGTATTATTATAGTAATGTAGTATTGTTATAGTAATGTATTATTATTATAGTAATGTAGTATTATTATAGTAATATAGTATTATTATAGTAATGTAGTATTGTTATAGTAATGTAGTATTATAGTAATGTAGTATTGTAATAGTAATGTATTATTATAGTAATGTAGTATTATTATAGTAATGTAGTATTATAGTAATGTAGTATTGTTATAGTAATGTAGTATTATAGTAATGTAGTATTGTTATAGTAATGTAGTATTGTTCTAGTAATGTATTATTATTATTATAGTAATGTAGTATTGTTATAGTAATGTAGAATTGTTATAGTAATGTAGTATTGTTATAGTAATGTATTATTATAGTAATGTAGTATTGTTACAGTAATGTAGTATTATTATAGTAATGTAGTATTGTTATAGTAAAGTAGCATTATTATAGTAATGTAGTATTATAGTAATGTAGTATTATTATAGTAATGTAGTATTATAGTAATGTAGCATTGTTAGGGCATGGCCCCACGTGGCGGTTTTCCTCCGCAACTGTCCGCATCAATGCCGCACAGAATCTGCGTTGCAGATTCTGTGGCGGATCTGCCCAAAATGTGCAGTAAATTGATGCGGACTAGCTGCTGCGTATTGCGGTGAAAGTACTTCCCTTCTCTCTATCAGTGCAGGATAGAGAGAAGGGACAGCACTTTCCCTAGTGAAAGTAAAATAATTTCATACTTACCGGCCGTTGTCTTGGTGACGCGTCCCTCTTTCGACATCCAGCCCGACCTCCCTGGATGACGCGGCAGTCCATGTGACCGCTGCAGCCTGTGATTGGCTGCAGCCGTCACTTAGACTGAAACGTCATCCTGGGAAGCCGGACTGGAGAAAGAAGCAGGGAGTTCTCGGTAAGTATGAACTTCTATTTTTTTTGGGATCGGTAGTCACTGTCCAGGGTGCTGAAAGTTACTGCCGATCGCTTAACTCTTTCAGCACCCTGGACAGTGACTATTTACTGACGTCGCCTAGCAACACTCCCGTAATTACGGGTGCACACACATAGTCACCCGTAATTACGGGAGCCCCATTGACTTCCTCAGTCTGGCTGTAGACCTAGAAATACATAGGTCCAGCCAGAATGAAGAAATGTCATGTAAAAAAGCAATACGCATCCGCAGCACACATAACATGTGCATAACATCTGCGGACTTCATTGCAGAATTTAGAATCTCCATTGAAGTCAATGGAGAACTTCCGCAATGAGTCCGCAACCAGTCCGCAACATCCATTGTATGCTGCGGACACCAAATTCCGCACCGCAGCCTATGCTCCGCAGCGGAATTTTCAGCCTCGTCTAAACGAAGCCTACTAAAAAGAAGTGGAAGGCAATGGAGAAACGGGTCCGCTGCGGATTAACGCTGCGGAGTGTCCGCAGCGGAATTCAAGAGCAATTCCGCCACGTGGGGCTTTGCCCTTATATTAATGTAGTATTATAGTAATGTAGTATTGTCATAGTAATGTAGCATTGTTATAGTAATGTATTATTATAGTAATGTAGTATTGTTATAGTAATGTAGTATTATTATAGTAATGTAGTATTATAGTAATGTAGTATTATAGTAATGTAGTATTGTTATAGTAATGTAGTATTATTATAGGAATGTAGTATTGTTATAGTAATGTAGTATTATTATAGTGATGTAGTATTATTATAGTAATGAAGTATTATTATAGTTATGTAGTATTATTATAGGAATGTAGTATTGTTATAGTAATGTGGTATTATTATTATAGTAATGTAGTATTATAGTAATGTAGTATTATTATAGTAATGTAGTATTGTTATAGTAATGTAGTATTATTATAGTAATGTAGTATTGTTATAGTAATGTAGTATTATTATAGGAATGTAGTATTGTTATAGTAATGTAGTATTATTATAGTGATGTAGTATTATTATAGTAATGAAGTATTATTATAGTTATGTAGTATTATTATAGGAATGTAGTATTGTTATAGTAATGTGGTATTATTATTATAGTAATGTAGTATTATTATAGGAATGTAGTATTGTTATAGTAATGTAGTATTATTATAGTAATGTAGTATTATAGTAATGTAGTATTATAGTAATGTAGTATTGTTATAGTAATGTAGTATTGTTATAGTAATGTAGTATTATTATAGTAATGTAGTATTGTTATAGTAATGTAGTATTATTATAGTAATGTAGTATTATTATAGGAATGTAGTATTGTTATAGTAATGTAGTATTATTATAGTAATGTAGTATTATTATAGTAATGTAGCATTGTTATAGTAATGTATTATTATAGTAATGTAGTATTGTTATAGTAATGTAGTATTATTATAGTAATGTAGTATTATAGTAATGTAGTATTATAGTAATGTAGTATTGTTATAGTAATGTAGTATTGTTATAGTAATGTATTATTGTAGGAATGTAGTATTGTTATAGTAATGTAGTATTATTATAGGAATGTAGTATTGTTATAGTAATGTAGTATTATTATAGTGATGTAGTATTATTATAGTAATGAAGTATTATTATAGTTATGTAGTATTATTATAGGAATGTAGTATTGTTATAGTAATGTAGTATTATTATAGTAATGTAGTATTGTTATAGTAATGTAGTATTATTATAGTAATGTAGTATTATTATAGGAATGTAGTATTGTTATAGTAATGTAGTATTATTATAGTAATGTAGTATTGTTATAGTAATGTAGTATTATTATAGTAATGTAGTATTATTATAGGAATGTAGTATTGTTATAGTAATGTAGTATTATTATAGGAATGTAGTATTATTATAGGAATGTAGTATTATTATAGTAATGTAGTGTTGTTATAGTAATGTAGTATTATTATAGTAATGTAGTATTGTTATAGTAATGTAGTATTATTATAGTGATGTAGTATTATTATAGTAATGAAGTATTATTATAGTTATGTAGTATTATTATAGGAATGTAGTATTGTTATAGTAATGTAGTATTATTATAGTAATGTAGTATTGTTATAGTAATGTAGTATTATTATAGTAATGTAGTATTATTATAGGAATGTAGTATTGTTATAGTAATGTAGTATTATTATAGTAATGTAGTATTGTTATAGTAATGTAGTATTATTATAGTAATGTAGTATTATTATAGGAATGTAGTATTGTTATAGTAATGTAGTATTATTATAGGAATGTAGTATTATTATAGGAATGTAGTATTATTATAGTAATGTAGTGTTGTTATAGTAATGTAGTATTATAGTAATGTAGTATTATTATAGTAATGTAGTATTGTTATAGAAGTTCAAACAACTTAATTTATTAACAATAATTTTGTATTGTTTCAAATTTGAAAGTAATGCGGCCTGTCAACTTCCCATTTTTTCCATTTGCTTGCCCGAGTTTGAGACTCCTGGCCTAGAAGCTTCTGAAAACCAGTAAATCCGGTACTAGTGTGGTAGTGTATGTATATAAACTCCAGGTAATAAGTAAATCAGTAATTTATTTCATGGCTACACAGAAGTGTAATTGAGATGTGACCTTGGTATTTTATAACAGTCCATATACTGTATATTTACAGAGGGGCCATTTGTAATACACAGCACAGAATAATAATAATATTAGGCTAAGGAAGAAAAGTCAACATTAACTATTGTATTCATACTGCAGTCTTATAGACAGACATTCACACACGAGAGCTTGAAGAAAATGCCGTCAATAGAACTGGTTCTCTTACGTATCTGTGTGGTCGCAGGCGCCATTATAGCTGCACGCACTAGGACCCAGAAGCCGGAAGAAGCTCCCGACAGTACGTGCGCGCCCCCGAGTGAGATGGAAACACACATCTATATCGTCAGGTAACCAACTTTGGCTCTACACTGCTGTGTCTGGACCGAGCAGGCCTCTGAGCCACGGCCTGTAGTTGCGGCCTTATCTAGTCGGCGGATTATGGACGTGGCTTGACACGGAAGTAGAAGAAGCAGCCCGGGTGAGCGCTTTCAGGCATTCCTGTGTTCTGTATGTAATGGAAGCGCATACATAGATTTCCTCATAAGGAGCGCAGGGAAAGCCGCATATGTGCAATTATCTGCTCTGTGGTGACTGGATGGTAGGAATATGGACGTTATTAAACGGGTATTACCTCAGTCTTTCTTCATATGAAGCACTACTAGCATAACGGGAGGTGTCATTGTTCAAAATGGTGTGAGGGACTGACTGTTCATGTCATACATGGCACCAGACTTTCCCTGGGCCATCACCATAGTCACACTTTCTAATTTACCGAATAATTCATAAACTGTCCATCTCCTTATTGGTATCCAGATTATGAAGGCTCCATGCACACTGTGTATCTTGTTTCTGAGCAATTACTTGCAGTTTTTTTACCCACGGCAGAACAACTTTTTGGCTGCAAGTGACAAGCCAGGGACAGTCTTCTTCCTGCGACAAGCCAGGGACAGTCTTCTTCCTGCGACAAGCCAGGGACAGTCTTCTTCCTGCGACAAGCCAGGGACAGTCTTCTTCCTGCGACAAGCCAGGGACAGTCTTCTTCCTGCGACAAGCCAGGGACCGTGTCACTTCAAATTACCAATCGTGAGCCACAAAAGAAAATATTCTCTTCATCCAAACAGTTATTTTTTCTATTGGGATAATGACCACTAAAGCGACATTTGCAATGATGGGAGTGGTTTTCCGTGTATTCTCATCGTTCTTGTTCCTGTACTTTGGTATAGCAGCATAAATGCTGTTGTTGTAACCAGAAATGCTTGAGAAAAATGTAAATCGTGCGACTTGTTATAGACCAGATCAAATTTCTTAGAAGGTAACTAAACGTTCAACAAACTTCTGATAGGTCATAGTGATATGTCAGAAGTTTTGATTGGTGGGGGTCCGAGCACTGAGACCCTCACCAATCGCTAAAACGAAGCTGCAGACTCGCTCATGCTGAGCTGCTTCGTTTCTGTTCAGGTTTTCTCGGAAAGCCGATGTAGGGGTGTACGGACTTCATAGAAAGCCTATGGGCCCGTACGCCGCTACATCGGCTTTCCGACAAAATTCGAACAGAAACTAAGTAGCTCAGCGCTCACACGAGTGCTTCTGCCCTTTTATTTTAGCGATTGGTGAGGGTCTCCGTGCTCGGACCCCCACTGATCAAAATTTCTGACATATTAAGACATGTCAGACGTCGTTTGAATGTTTAGTTACCTTTTAAGGTCTGAAACGAATAATTACCATAGACATACCATTTATGGTCAGATTGTTAAAAGGTCAAATTGTCCAGCCCCAAAAAATTGATGGCCTATCCTGTTAAAGTGCTGCTACAGTCGTGTCTGTGATTCACAGTGTGAGTAGTAAGGGAAATGAAGGGGAAGCAGCGTTCATATAAGCGCTGCAGCCCCTTCAAAACATGTGATGGGGGGGTGCTGGGAGTCGGACCCCGACTGATCAGATATTGATGCCCTATCCTGAGGATAGGCCATAAATTTTTTGAGGATTGGACAACCCCTTTAATATTTATGATGATGCTCCTTTTCTAGGCCCTAGGAATCTCAGCAGCGTCTGGGCTAGGTCAAGTGTGAGATTGGTGCCGACTGGAGATTGCAGTAGGCAAGGCAGCAGATAGCCAGAGACACTCGCATTCATCAGCAGGACACGTCCACGCTGCCTGCCCAGCCCTAAAAGTCCAGAGCGCAAGTTGGAGGAGCAGAATGCTGACTTAAAATTAGTTATTGTCTATCTGAGGCTCCCAGACATTATCGTCAAATCTTCACGTGTGAAGTCAGACCTTCAAAACCACATCCACGCTTTAGCTATGTTGGGGTGTAGTTATGTGCCGGTTTTATGGTGTTTTTTTTGTTGCGATTTGCGCAAAATCGTGTAAATAAAAAAAACTGCCTGTATAAATACATTTTTTCGGTGGTAACCCTAGTCATGACTGACCACAGCAGTGTCATCGCTGTGGACAGATTGCAGAGATTATAACTTTTCATTTTAATAATTTTTAGAGGTAGGAAATCCCCTTTAATCACCTTAAAGAGGGCCTGTAACCTGTCTTGATATGATACGTGTGAAGAAGGGTCCGTGGGAAAATAGGACGTCCTATTTTTTTCACACGTCACGCATCCCTCCATAGACTCATCTATGGGGGATGCGAGACATCTCATCCCGCAGAGCACGGATGCACCTCGGACGTGTAAATAAGGCCTAAACTAGGGATTAGGCCTTCATAAAACTGGTCCAATAATGCAGCCATATAAGGTATAGTGTCATGGTCAAGCCAAGTCTTTTCTGGTCAAGTCTGACCAGGACACTCTACAGTTCTGTGCTTGCGGAAATGCACCTAAGGCTTCGTTCACATCTGTGTTGGGGTCCCATTCTGACGTTCCGTCTATGGTGACTGAGCTGGTGCCCGTGGTTTCCGTTTGCCTCTTTTGTGCACCGGATCAGTCATTTTGCTGGAAGCAAAAGCGTAGTCTACGGGCCCGGTGCACAAAAGAGGCAAATGGAAACCATGGGCACCGGCTCTGTCACCATTGAAATCAATGTTAATGGAGACGGAAACCTCTGGTCGGTGTCAGTTTGTGTCTGCTCAGGGTCCTGTTCTGACGGAAACCTCAGACGGAACGTCAGAACGGGACCCCAACGCAGATGTGAACGAAGCTTAACCCTTTCACGACCAAGGACGAAAATGCACGTCCTGGTCGGCTGCTAGTTCCCGCACCAGGACGTGCATTTTCGTCCGCATTTCAAACTGTCACTCTGTGTAAACACAGAGTGACAGGCGCTCGCTGACAGCTGTCCTAGACAGCTGAGACATCAGTCTCGCCGGACAGCGGACCATCGCCGCTGCTTTCGGCAGTTAACCCCTTAAGTGCGGCGACGGATTGCCGTCGCCGCATTTAAGTGGTTTGAAGCACATCGGCAGCCCCCACGAAGTGATCGTGGGGGCTACCGATGCTTGCCACGGCAATCGGAGGTCAGATAATGACCTCCGGGTTGCCATGTACGGAAGCCTCGGAGGAACAGCCTCCGGCCGTTCCTCCTCTGCTTCCTGTCAGTGTGACAGTCACGTCACAATGACAGTTAGAGTACATCACACTACATGTGTAGTGTAATGTACTCTAGCAGCGATCAAAGCTGCAAGTCTTAGGCTATGTTCACACGGAGTATTTTGGGGGAGGAATATCTGCCTCAAAGCTCCAAACGGAATTTTGAGGCAGATATTCCTCCCCCAAAATACTCCGTGTGAATAGCAATTATCGCGCCGTTTTTCGCCCGCGGCCATTGAGCGCCGCGGGCATAAAACACGCTTTCTCCTGCCTCCCATTGAAGTCAATGGGAGGTCGGAGGCGGAAGCGCCCGAAGATAGGGCATGTCGCTTCTTTTTCCCGCGAGGCAGTTTTACTGCTTGCGGGAAAAAGACGCCGACGCCTCCCATTGAAATCAATGGGAGGCGTTCTCGGGCCGTTTCTGCCGAGCTTTGCGACGCGGTTTCCGCGTCAAAAAACTCGGCAAAAGACCCCGTGTGAACATAGCCTAAGTGTCCCCTAGTGGGACAAGTAAAAAAAGTAATAAAAATATTTTAAAAAAAGTGTCAAAATAAAAGTTATAAGTTTTATATAAACACAAAATGCTTTTTTTCCTATAATAAGACTTTTATTATAGAAAAAAAATGAACACGTTAATAAAGTACACATATTTTGTATCACCGCGTTCGTAACGACCCCAACTATAAAACTGTAATGTTATTTTCCCCGCACGATGAACACCCCAAAAAAAATTAATAAAAAACGACTACAGAATCACAATTTTTTTGGTCACCACCGCTCCCCAAATAAAGAATAAAAAGTGATCAAAAAGTCGCATGTACCCGAAAATAGTACCAATAAAAACTTCTATCCGTCCCGCAAAAAACACAGCTTTTTTGACTAAAAAATAAAAAAAGGATGTCTCTCAGAATATGGTGACGCAAAAATTTTTTTTGTTTATAAATAAGTCATTTTATTGTGCAAACGCTAAAAAAAAGGACCAAACCTATATACATATGGTATCGCCGTAATCGTACCGACCCGCAGAATAAAGTAAAAATGTCATTTATAGCATACGGTGAGCGCCGCAAAAAGAAAACCTAAAAAACGGTGTCAAAATTCCTGTTTTTTGCTCAGGATTGCAAAAAAATGGAACAAAAAGTGATAAAAAAAATAATCGCATGTACCCCAAAATGGTACCAATGAAAAGTACAGATTGTCCCGCAACAAATAAGCCCTCACAGGGCTCCGGTGGTGAAAAAATAAAAAAGTTCTGGCTTTCAGAATATGGCGATGCAAAATGTTCCAAAAGCGGATAAGATCGGGCGCCATTTATCAGTGTGACACCGGGCACATATCTATGAATTATTATTTATTTACCCCATTATCATACCCTCTTATTATACCCTGATGTACCCCGCACAGATTATATATACCCTGATGTACCCCGCACAGATTACATATACCCTGATGTACCCCGCACAGATTACATATGCCCCCCACATTATAAACTGAAATACCAGCGAAACCCAAAACAGAAAGACTACCAAGCAAAATCTGCGCTCCAAAAGCAAAATGGCGTCCCTCCCTTCTGAGCCCTGCAGCGTGCCCAAGCAGCAGTTTGCGCCCACACATACGGCGTCGCCATACCCGAGAGAACCCGCTTAACGTTTTATGAGGTATTTGTCTTCTGTGGCACACACTGGGCACAACATATTATGCACTAAAATGGCATATCAGTGGAAAATTGCAATTTTCACTTTGAACCATCCGCTGCGCATTAACCCCTTTGCGCACTAGGACTTAATTGCCCGTCATGGGGCGGCGGTTGATGTATGGAGCCGGCTCACGTTCTGAGCCCGCTCCATACGCTGTGGGTGTCGGCTGTGTATTACAGCAGGCCCCCTCGGTACTAACGGACAGGAACAGCGATCGCTCTGTTACAGAAGCCTGTAAGAATAACAATATACTGCAATACATTAGTATTGCAGTGTATTGTACCAGCGATCCAATGATCGCTGGATCAAGTCCCCTAAGGGGATTGATTAATAAAATGTGTAGAAGAATTATAGTTATTAGTAGTGAGAATTTTTTTTTTTTAAAGTTAAAAAAACAAAACATCTTTTCGCATTTTTCTTCTGAAGTAATGTCAAAAAATTGGTATCGCTACGTCCGTAAAAGTCCGAACTATTACAATATACCATTATTTAATTTGTACAGTGCACACCTTAAAAAAATTTAATAATTGAAACCGCCAAAATCGCAGTTTTTTGTTTTTTTTTGTCACCTTCGCTCTAAAAAAAAAATGTAATACAACTTTTTAATCACTTTTTATGTACCAAAAAATGGTACCAATAAGAACTGCAGCTCCTCCCGCAAGAAATAAGCCCTCACACCGCTCTATTGATGGAAAAATAAAAAAGTTATGGCTCTTGGAAAGCGGGGAGTGAAAATCTAAAATAAGAAAGCAAAAACTGGATCAGTCCTGAAAGGGTTAATTCATTTCTAATGAAAAAACGTATGACCCCATGTGGGGTATTTCCGTACTCGGGAGAAATTGCTTTATAAAAAATGGTTGTTTTTTTCCTCCTTTATCCCTTGTGAAAATGAGAAAATGCAACATTTTAGTGGAAAAAATGTTGATATTAATTTTCGCGCCCTAATTCTAATAAACTCTGCAAAAGACCCGTGGGGTGTAAATGCTCACTATACCCCTAAAAAAATTCCTTGAAGGTTTCTCCAAAATGGGGTCACTTTTGGTGGGTTTCCCCTGTTTTGGTCCCTCCAGTGCATTGCAAATGCGACATGGCACCGAAAACCATTCCAGCAAAATCATAAATCCAAATGGCGCTCCTTCCCTTCTGAGCCCTGCTGTGGGTCCAAACAGCAGTTTATTACCACATATGGGGTATTGTTGTAATCGGGAGACATTGCTTTACAAATGTTGGGGTGCATTTTCTTCGTTATTCCTTGTAAATAATAAAAATTTCTATGTTTCAGAAAAAAAGTAAATTGTAATATTTACAGACTAATTCCAATATATTTAGCGAAAAACCTGTGTGGTTAAAATACTAACTATACCCCTAGATAAATACCTTATGGGGTCTAGTTTTCGAAATGGGGTCGTTTATGGGCAGTTTCTATCGTTCTGGCAGCTCAAAGCTTCTCCAAATGTACATTGGGGCCTAAAACATTTTCAAGCAAAATATGAGTCCTGAAAGCCTCCGGGTGCTCCCTTCCTTTGGGGCCCTGCCGTGTGTCCAAACAACGCATTAGGGCCACAATGTGGGTATTTTTGAAAACAGGAGAAAGAGGGTGATAGATTTTGGGGTGTGTTTCTTCATTTTCATGTTCGCTTTACAAAGAAATTGGTCTTCAAACAAATTTATGAAAAAAGTGAAATTATTTTTTTTTTCACCTGATATGCATTAAATTTAGCAAAAAACTGTGAGGTCAAAATACTTACTATACCCCTAAATAAATACCTTATGGGGTCTAGTTTTCTAAATGGGGTCGTTTATGGGGAGTTTCTATCGTTCTGGCAGCTCAACCTCTCCAAATGGGGCCTAAAACATTTTCAAGCAAAATATGAGTCCTGAAAGCCTCCGGGTGCTCCCTCCCTTTCGGGCCCTGTCGTGTGTCCAAGCAATTCATTAGGGTCACAATGGGGGCATTTTTGAAAACCGGAGAAACGGGGTGATATATTTTGGGGTGTGTTTCTTCATTCTCATGGTCACTTTATACAGAAATCGGTCTTCAAAGTGATACTTTTATGAAAAAAGTGTTTGTTGTTTTTTTTTCACCTGCTATGCATTAAATTTAGCAAAAAAACTGTGGGGTCAAAGTACGCACTACACCCCTAGATAAATACCTTAAGGGGTCTAGTTTTCTAAATGGGGTCATTTATGGGGAGATTCTATCGCTCTGGTAGCTCAAAACCTCTCCAAATGTACAGTGGGGCCTAAAACATTTTCAAGCAAAATATGAGTCCTGAAAGCCTCCGGTTGCTCCCTCCCTTTCGGGCCCTGTTGTGTGTCCAAGCAATGCATTAGGGTCACAATGGGGGCATTTTTGAAAACAGGAGAAACAGGGTGATATATTTTGGGGTGTGTTTCTTCATTCTCATAGTCGCTTTACAAAGAAATCGATCTTCAAAGTGATACTTTTATGAAAAAAGTGAAATTATATTTTTTTACGCCTGCTTTGCATGAATTCTTACAAAAAAACTGTGGGGTCAAAATACTTACAACACCCCTTAATAAATACCTTAAGGGGTGTAGTTTTCAAAATGGGATCACTTGTGGGGGTTTCCACCATTCTGACACCTATGAGCCTCTGAAAACCGGGCTTGGTGCAGGAAAACAAAATGTACTTCAAAATGTATAAAATGATTACTAAATTTGTAAGTCTTCCAAATTGCTGCAAAAAAAATTTTTATTTTCAAAAGTGCTGCCAAAATAGAGTAAAGAGATGGAAATATATATTTAAAGAGGCTCTGTCACCAGATTTTGCAACCCCTATCTGCTATTGCAGCAGATCGGCGCTGCAATGTAGATTACAGTAAAGTTTTTATTTTTAAAAAACGAGCATTTTTGGCCAAGTTATGACCATTTTTGTATTTATGCAAATGAGGCTTGCAAAAGTACAACTGGGCGTGTTGAAAAGTAAAAGTACAACTGGGCGTGTATTATGTGCGTACATCGGGGCGTTTTTACTACTTTTACTAGCTGGGCGTTCTGACGAGAAGTATCATCCACTTCTCTTCAGAACGCCCAGCTTCTGGCAGATCACGCTGTGACGTCACTTCCCCAGGTCCTGCATCGTGTCAGACGAGCGGGGACACATCGGCACCAGAGGCTACATCTGATTCTGCAGCAGCATCGGCGTTAGCAGGTAAGTCGATGTAGCTACTTACCTGCAAACGCTGATGCTGCTGCAGAATCAACTGTAGCCTCTGGTGCCGATGTGTTCTCGCTCGTCTGACACGATGCAGGACCTGTGAGTGACGTCACAGATCTGCACTGCCAGAAGCTGGGCGTTCTGAAGAGAAGTGGATGATACTTCTCATCAGAACGCCCAGCTAGTAAAAGTAGTAAACACGCCTCGATGTACGCACATAATACACGCCCAGTTGTACTTTTACTTTTCAACACGCCCAGTTGTACTTTTGCAAGCCTCATTTGCATAAATACAAAAATGGTCATAACTTGGCCAAAAATGCTCGTTTTTTAAAAATAAAAATGTTACTGTAATCTACATTGCAGCGCCTATCTGCTGCAATAGCAGATAGGGGTTGCAAAATCTGGTGACAGAGCCTCTTTAATTAGAAAAATATGTACATATGTGACATATTGCAGTTAAAAATAGGTAAAAATGATAATTTTTACAAAATTTCTAAAATTTCTCTATTTTTTTATTAATTTCTGCAAATCGTATCAGTCTACTTTTACCACTAAAATAAAGTACAACATGTGACGAAAAAACAATGTCAGAATTACTTGGATATTCAAAACTTTCACAGAGTTATTCTCTGATAAAGTCAGACATACCAGATTTGACAAATCTGGCTTGGTCATTAAGGTACAAACATGCCCGGTCATTAAGGGGTTAAATAGAGTGGATTTACGCTAATGGGATATGTATCCCTTAAAGGGGTTTTCGCATGAGGGACATTTATGACATATCCATTAGATATGTCATAAATGTCAGATAGATGCGGGTCTCCACTCTGGGAACCGCACCTATCACAAGAACGGGGCCCTTAAATCCCATTCAGCCACTGAATAAGGTGTTTTCCAACCATGAAAAACGTTTTATTGTCGTGCGTTACGTAAACAGCGTAATTTGTTGAGCTACGCAGTTTCCGTAACTCCAATAGTAGTGAATGGCAGTTACAGAAGCAGCGTAGCATGTGAATTACGCTGTTTCTGTAACTACCATTAACTTCTATGAGACTTACGTAAACAGCGTAGCTCAGGGAGTTGCATTGCTTACGTAACTCAAGACCATATAACCTATATCGTGGACGGAAATTAACCTCATTCAGCCGCAACACAGAGTGGCTGAACGGGGTATAGGGAGCCCCGTTCTGGAGACGGATAGATGCGGGTCCAAACTCTGGGACCCCCACCTGACATTTATGACATATCCTGTGGATGTCATAAATGCCTTTAGTGTGAAAACCCCATGAAAATGAACGGGAAAAAAAATACACACACACAATGTACCGAAATTATAAAAAAATAATTTTTACAAAACGAAAAACAATCAACGGATCCCTTATTACCCACCCACCATAATTTACCCCTATTTTATTAATGTCTTTAAAACGAGCCCACACAGAGCTAAACTAAAAATTGTAGTAACGAGGGGAGGTGGTAGGGTGGTATGGGAAAAAGGAATGAAAAAATTGGGCACCAGTAGTGGGCAGGGGAGGATCTGGGTAAGGGGCAGGAGTGGTAAGTGGTTGGCTCTGGGTGGCGGTGGAGACCGCGCCAGAAATTTGGGCCTCATGGAGCCCTAAAGCCTGCTGGAACTTGGTGATAAGTCCACCCAGTTCTGGCAGGGCAGGGGCGTTAGAGAAGTCTTCCGCCACGGTGTGACAGTATGACATAAGTTGTCTTGCCTTTCCGTTGGCATCTGGCGGCAGGAAGATGTTACATGTTTTTTTCAAAACGGAACGACGGTTCCATGGGGAAGCAGGGACTCCTAGTATAGTGCGACACCCCCTGTAGCTAGCACCACCATGCCTTTGTAGCTGTGTTGGTGCCGACCTGTGGCTGGGGATTCCGCTCCAGGAGGAGCCCCTGTCGTCGCTATTCATATATGGACCGTGACTTCAGTGGCTCCCTCTAGAAGCGGAGTCCCTGGCCAGAGCATCCCAAGATCTCTGGCCGGGGACTCCTGTCTTGGGAAAGCCCTTGACATCCCTGTCAATATATGGATGTTCCCGGCCAGAGGGTCGGCAACGCTCTGGCTGTGGATTCCGCTCCTAGAGGGTGCTACAGTGGTGGGGGGTGTTGTACTATATGGCGGGTTGTCGCAGTATCTGCATGGTCATTGTGAAACACTTTATATATGGGCACTGTCTACAGTAGGCACCGTCTGGTCATAGTAGGCTTTTTTTGGAGGCGTTTACGCCCAGATGGTAAAAAAAAATAAATCTATTTATTTATTTTTTTGGGCAAAATCGCCCAACCCTAAGGGTATGTTCACACGTACACGTCTGATACGCCTGAAATTACGGAGCTGGTTTCAGGAGAAAACCGCTCCGGAATTTCAGACGTAAAGGCAAGTGCAGGCGTTTTTCTCAGCGTCCATTACGGACGTAATTGGAGCTGTTTTTCTATGGAAGCAATGGAAAACGGCTCCAATTACGTCCCAAGAAGTGACAGGCACTTCTTTGACGCGGGCGTCTTTTTTACGCGCCGTCTTTTGACAGCAGCGCGTTAAAAAAATGACCGTCGGCGCAGAACATCGTAAAGCCCATTCAAATGAATGGGCAGATGTTTGCCGGCGCGTTGGAGCCGTATTTTCGGACGTAATTCGAGGTTAAAATGCCCGAATTACGTCCGTAAATAGGGTGTGTGAACCCAGCCTAATTCAGACACCTAATAGGTACCTTCTTGTGTTTTTTATTTTTTTTTACAAGTTTGGAAAACCCCTTTTAGGCCATGTTCATGTAGCAAAAAAATATTCATTTTTTACATACATTCATACAATACAACTTACCTGTCATAGTGCCGTGTCAGAAGTTTTGATCGGTGTGGGTCCGAGCACTCTGACCCCCACGATCGTGAAAATGAAGTGGCAGAAGAGCTCGGGTGAGTGCTGAGCCGCTTGTTCTCCAATAAGGCTGGGCTCACACGACCTATTTTCAGTCGTAAACGAGGCGTATTATGCCTCGATTTACGCCTGAAAATACGGCTCCAATACGTCGGCAAACATTTGCCCATTCATTTGAATGGGTGTGCCGACGTACTGTGCCGACGACCTGTCAAACGACGACGCGTAAAATTACTGCCTCGTCAAAGAAGTGCAGGACACTTCTTTGAAACTTAATTTGAGCCGTTTTTCATTGAATTCAATGAAGAACAGCTCAAGATTACGGGCGTCAATGACACCTCGCAAAATGCGAGGAGGAGCATTTACGTCTGAAACGACGGAGCTGGTTTCTCCTGAAAACCGTCTGTAATTTCAGACGTAAAAGCCAGTTATCGTGTGCACATACCCTAAAATCCGAGCAGTTGGTCTACAGGCCCAATAGAAAGACTGACATGTCAGAAGTTTTCTGAAGGCTTAGTTAACCTTTAACCCCTTCCCGCAAAATTAAATCGGTATTGCAAGTAACTTAGTGCAATCTGACATAACGGGCTCCTCCTGAAGATGAAGCGGGCACAGGAGCTGTGCTCGCTTCATCTTCAGTGGGTGTCCACTGTAATACACAGCTGACATCCCGCTGCAACGGCGGCGATCGCACTTACTGCAGATCGCCACCGTTTAACCCCTTAAATGCGGCAATCAATAGCGACTGCCGCATTTGTGACAGAGGGAGGGGGCTCCCTCTGTACCCCCCCTGCGAGCGCTGATGGTTGCTATGGCAACCAGGAAGCCTAGCAACGGCTTCCTGGTTGGCCAGGTATAGAAGCTTATTGACCAAGGCAGGACCTAATAGGCTCATAGGCTAACTGTCAGATGAAGAATGACCGTTAAAATACACTGCACTAAATAAGTAGTGTAGTGTATTGTACCGGGGATCCGAAGACCAGTTCTTCAAGTCCCCTAGTAAGTGTAAAAAAAAATGTTTAAGATAAATAAATAAACTTTTATAAAAACAATAATTGCCCCGTTTCCCTGATCCAATTCTTTAACCTCTTCTCGCTCTGCGCCGCAACTGTATGTCCTGCAGAGGGTTTGCTTCCCGCACCAGGACGTACAGTTGCTAAGTGTTCCCGGCGTAGACTGTCTTAACGGACAGTGTCCGGGAACCGGGAGGTCAGCTGTCCCCAACAGCTGACACTCCAGTCTTGCCGGTCAGCGGACCATCGCCGCTGATTTAGGCAATTAACACTATAAATGCGGCGACCGATTGCGATTGCCGCATTTAAGGGGTTTGAAGCACATCGGCAGCCCCAACAAAGTGATTGTGGGGGCTGCCGATGCTTGTTGTGGCAATCGGAGGCCAGACAATGACCTCCGGGTTGCCATGTACGGAAGCCTCGGAGGAGCAGCCTCCAGCCGGTCCTCCGAGGCTGCCTGTCAGTGTGACTGTCACTTCACAATGACTGTTAGAATACATTAGAAGTCTAAATGTCCCCTAGTGGGACAAGTGAAAAAAAGGTAATAAAAATGTTTTCAAAAAAGTGTCAAAATAAGTTATATAAACAAAAAAAGCATTTTTTCCTATAATAAGACTTTCATTATAGGAAAAAAATGAACACGTTAAAAAAAAGTACACATATCTGGTATCACCCCGTTCGTAACGACCCCAACTATAAAACTATAATGCTATTTTTCCCGCACGATGAACACCCCAAAAAAAAACAATAAAAAAACTACACCAGAATCGCTATTTTTTTTTGGTCACCACCCCTCCCAAAATAGAGAATAAAAAGTGATCAAAAAGTCGCATGTACCCGAAAATAGTACCGATAAAAACTACAACCCATCCGGCAAAAAACGAGCCCTTACACAGCTTTTTTGACTAAAAAATAAAATAGTTACGGCTCTCAGAATATGGTGACACAGAAAATAAATTATTTTTATAAAAAAGTGATTTTATTCCGCAAACGCTGCAAAACATAAAGAAACCTATATACATCTGGTATCACTGTAATCATACCGACCCGCAGAATAAAGTAAAATTGTCATTTATAGCGCACGGTGTACGCCGCAAAAAAATAAACTAAAAAACATTGTCAGAATTTTTGGTCACCCGGCTTGCAAAAAAAATTTAATAAAACGCATATACCCCAAAATGGTACCAATGAAAACTACAGATTGTCCCGCAACAAATAAGCCCTCACACAGCTCTGGTGGAGAAAAAATAAATAAGTTCGGGCTCTCAGAATATGGCGATGCAAAATGTGCAGATTGTTCAAAAAGCGGATAAGATCAGGCGCCATTTATCAGTGCGACACCGGGCACATATCTGAATTATTATTTATTTACCGCATGATTATATCCTCTTATTATGCCCTGATCTACTCTGCCCAGCTTACATATGTCCCCACATTATAAACTGAAATACCAGCAATACCCTAAACAGTACTACTACCAAGCAAAATCTGCTCAAAAAGCAAAATGGCGCTCCCTCCCTTCTGACCCCTGCAGCGTACCCAAACAGAAGTTTGCGTCCACATATATGGCATCACCATACCCGGCTTAACGTTTTATGAGGTATTTGTCTTCAGTGGCACAAACTGGGCACAACATATTATGCACTAAAATGGCATACCAGTGGAAAATTGCAATATTCACTTTAAACCATCCGCTGTACATTAACCCCTTTGCGCACTGTGACTTAATTGCACGTCATGGTGTGGGGGTTTATATATGGAGCGGGCTCACGTGCTGAGCTCGCTCCATACGCTGCGGGTGTCTGCTGTGTATTACAGCGGACACCCTGGACTAATGGACAGGAACAGCGATCGTGCTTTTACTGAAGCCTGTAAAAATAACAATATACTGCAATTCCCCTAAGGGGACTAATAAAGTGTGTAGAAGAATTAAAAGTAGTAGTAGTAGTAGTAGTAGTAGTAGTAGTAAAAAACAAAACCCTTTTCCCCTTTTTCTTCTAAAGTAATGTAAAAAAATAAACAAAATTGGTATCGCTACGTCCGTAAAAGGCCCAACTATTACAATATACCATTATTTAACTTGCACGGGGAACACCATAAAAAACGTAAATAATTTAAACCGCCAAAATCGCTATCACCTTATCTCTCAAAAAAAAATGTAACACAACTTTTTTATCACTTTTTATGTTTCCAAAAAATGGTACCAATAAAAACTATAGCTCGTCCCGCAAAAAATAAGACCTCCCACCGCTCAATTAACCGAAAAATAAAAAAGTTACGGCTCTCAGAATGTGGTGAAACAAAACAATTTTTATTTAAACAATTAGATTTTTCTTTGTAAAAGTAGTAGAATATTTAAAAAAATGATATAAATTTGGTATCACCGTAATTGTATAGAGCCGCAGAATAAAGTAAAGCTTTCGTTTTTACCGCACGGCGAAAGCTGTAAAAATGAAACCCCCCAAAAACATTTTTTTTTTTTTGTTTTTTTTTTTCCAGTTTCAGCCCGCAAATATGTTTTCCAGTACGTTTTATGGTACCTTAAATGGTGTCAATAGAAACTACAACGCCTCCCGCAAGAAATAAGCCCTCACACCGCTCTGACGGAAAAAGAAAAAAGTTATGGCTCTTGGAAGGCGGAGAGTGAAAAACGAAAATAAGAAAGCAAAAAATGGATCAGTCCTGAAAGGGTTAATTCATTTCTAATGAAAAAATGTATGACCCCATGAGGTGCTCCTTTGCTTCTGAGGCCGGTGCTTCAGTCCACTGGCGCACTAGGACCACATGTGGGATATTTCTAAAAACTGCAGAATCTGGGCAATAAAATATTGAGTTCCATTTCTCTGGTAAAACCTACTGCCTTACAAAATTTTTTTTATTCGAAATGAATTTCGGCAAAAAAAATAAAATTCTTAAATTTCACCTCTACTTTGCTTTAATTCCTGTTAAACGCCTAAAGGGTTAACACTTTGTGAATGCTGATTCGAATACCTTGAGGGGTGCAGTTTTAAAAATGGGGTGATTTTATGGGGATTTTCTAATATATAAGGCCCTCAAAGCCACTTCTGAACTGGTCCCTGAAAAAATGGCCTTTTGAAATTTTCTTTAAAATATGAGAAATTGCAGCTAAAGTTCTAAGCCTTGTAACGTCCTAGAAAAATAAAAGTACGTTCAGAAAACGATGCAAACGTAAAGTAGACATATGGAGGATTTTAATTAGTAACTATTTTGTGTGGTATTACTATGATTTACACGCAGATACGTTTAAATTTAGAATCATGCTAATTTTCTTTACATTTTGGTGTTTTTCCAAAATAAATACCAAATTTATCGACCATATTTTCACTAACATAAAGTACAACATGTCTCGAGAAAACATTCTTAGAATCGCTTGGATAGGTAAAAGCATTCCGGAGTTATTACTACATAAATTAACACATGTCGGATTTGAAAAAATCGGCTATGTCCTGAAAGCCAAAACAGGCTGGGTACTGAAGGGGTTAAAATTGAAAAATAACGGAAAAAAAAACCTATATATAATAGGTATCGCAGCGTTCGGAAAAGCCTGAATTATAAAAATGTCATGTTGTTTTTTCCGCATGGTGAACACCATAAAAAACACTCACTGCATTTCTTTTTTTGGTCATCTTGTCTAAATAAAAATGTAAAAAAAAAAAGTACCCACAAAAACTACAGTTGGTTACGCAAAAAACAAGCCCTCCCACATCCATATGACCTGAAAAATAAAAACTTTATGGCTGTCAAAAAATGGCAACACTAGAACATGATTTTTATTTTTTAGAAAAGAGTATTTTTATAGTGTGAAAGTAGTAAAACGTACAAAATGTGTACTTTTTTTTTTTTTTTTTTTTTATTATCACTGTAATCGTATTGACCCGCAGAATAAAGTTAACATGTTGTTTATACTGCACGGTGAACACTGTAGAAAAGGAAAAAATAAAACCGTGCTAGAGTTTGGTTTCTTGGTCTCCCAAAAATGGAATAGTGATAAAATCGAATCGCGTGTTCGCCAAAATGGAACCAATAAAAATGACAGTTCGTTCCACAAAAAACAAGCCCTCACACAGCTCCGTCAATGGAAAAATAAAACGTTATGACTCTCAGAACGCAATGATGCTAAATGACGGCCCAGACTAGTTTTTTAGGTCCTTTAGTTTTTCACTAAAAACCTCACATCATCATTTGCTAGACCCCACAGGTGGACCCTGTAGATTTAGCGGAGATGAGGAAACTTTAGGACCTTGTGCTGTTTATAGGACTAGTGAAGAAGTCAAAGATTAGGCAATACTGGAGCGCAGATATTCTGTACAATACCCAAAAAACCCGGCCTGTGCATAAGATTGGTTCAAAGCGTACTACACCAATCCATAGATTATTAATTTTATTATTCATTCACCCCATTATTCATTCACCCCATTATTACATCATCCTATTATGCCCTGATGCACTCCCCGCCCGGCTTGCATACACCCTGATGCACTCCCCGCCCGGCTTGCATACACCCTGATGCACTCCCCGCCCGGCTTGCGTATACCCTGATGCACTCCCCGCCCGGCTTGCGTATACCCTGATGCACTCCCCGCCCGGCTTGCGTATACCCTGATGCACTCCCCGCCCGGCTTGCGTATACCCTGATGCACTCCCCGCCCGGCTTGCGTATACCCTGATGCACTCCCCGCCCGGCTTGCGTATACCCTGATGCACTCCCCGCCCGGCTTGCGTATACCCTGATGCACTCCCCGCCCGGCTTGCGTATACCCTGATGCACTCCCCGCCCGGCTTGCGTATACCCTGATGCACTCCCCGCCCGGCTTGCGTATACCCTGATGCACTCCCCGCCCGGCTTGCGTATACCCTGATGCACTCCCCGCCCGGCTTGCGTATACCCTGATGCACTCCCCGCCCGGCTTGCGTATACCCTGTTGCACTCCCCGCCCGGCTTGCATATACCCTGTTGCACTCCCCGCCCGGCTTGCATATACCCTGTTGCACTCCCCGCCCGGCTTGCATATACCCTGATGCACTCCCCGCCCGGCTTGCATATACCCTGATGCACTCCCCGCCCGGCTTGCATATACCCTGATGCACTCCCCGCCCGGCTTGCATATACCCTGATGCACTCCCCGCCCGGCTTGCATATACCCTGATGCACTCCCCGCCCGGCTTGCATATACCCTGATGCACTCCCCGCCCGGCTTGCATATACCCTGATGCACTCTTTCCCCCCCCCTCGCATATACCCTGATGCACTCTTTCCCCCCCCCTCGCATATACCCTGATGCACTCTTTCCCCCCCCCCCCTCGCATATACCCTGATGCACTCTTTCCCCCCCCCCCCTCGCATATACCCTGATGCACTCTTTCCCCCCCCCCCCTCGCATATACCCTGATGCACTCTTCCCCCCCCCCCCCCTCGCATATACCCTGATGCACTCTTCCCCCCCCCTCGCATATACCCTGATGCACTCTTCCCCCCCCCCCCCCCCTCAGCTTGCATATACCCTGATGCACCCTGGTGCACTCAGCCCAGCTTACATATACCCTGGTGCACTCAGCCCAGCTTACATATACCCCCACATAAGCTGAAATATCAGGATAAAACCCAAACAAAACTACCGAGCAAAATCTGCGCTACAAAGGCAAAATGGTGCTCCTTCTGAGCCTGGCAGTGTTCCCAAACAGCAGTTTGACCACATATGGAATATTACTGTACTCTGGGGAGCCCGCTTAACAATTTATGGGGTGTGTGTCTCCAGTGGTAAAAGCTGAGCACAACACATTGGGCACTGAAATGGCATATCTGGAAAAATGGCAATTTGAAATTTGCAACATTTATTGTATACTAACTTTTGCCAAACACTTGTGGGGTCAAAATGCTTAAATGATAAAATTCCTTGAAGGATGTAGTGTCCAAAATGGGGTAACTTTTCGGGGCTTTCCACTTTACTGTGGTACCTTCGCTCCATTCAACATGGTGTCAGAAAACTAATCTTGTAAAATCTCCACTCCAAAAACCAAATGGAGCTCCTTCCCTTTAGAGCCTTGCTGTGTTTCCAAATAGCAGTTTCCGACCACATATGGGGTATTCACTCACTTGGGAGAAATTGCATGACAAATTTTGGGGTGTTTTTTTCTTCTCTCCTGTATTCCTTGTAAAAATGAAAAATGTTGCCTGTTGCTTTGAAAAGACCTATTGGAAAAAAATGCAGATTAAAATATTCGTGGCACAATTCTAACCATCTATAAAACAAAGAAACCTGTGGGGTCAAAATATTCACTACAACCCTAATTTAATTCCTCCGAGAGGTAAAGTCTCAAATGCGGTCACATCTGGGGAATTTCTACTGTACTGGTACCTTAGGAGGTTTTGAGACTTCAGAATCTGGGCAATAAATATTGCGTTGCATTTCTCTGGTAAAACCTTCCGTATTAGGGCACATTCAGACGTGGTGGAATTGCTGTTGAATTCCGCTGTGGACAGTCTGCAGTGGAATTCTGCAGCAGCCGTTTTTTACATTTTGTTTCTATACACTTTTTTAGGAAACTTAATTCAGACGTTGCGGAAAATAACTGTGGAAATTAGGCTGTGGTGCAGAATTTTCCCTCCGCAGCATGCTCATTATGTTGCGGAGAAGAAGCGGAATTTCACTGCGGATTTCAGCCTTTGCAATGCAAAAACTGAAATCTGTGGCAAGTCTGCTGTGATATCCGCAACGTCTGAATTACCTGTCAAATATGCAAATGTTGGTGCGGATTTGTTGCGTAATTGCCCCGAATCTGCACCAACATTTGCAGTGGATAAATTCCGCCACATCTTAACATGGCTTTACAGAAAAAATGGATTAAAACTTGAATTTCTGCCCATAAAAAATAAAACATTGTAAATTTCACCTCTACTTTGCTTCAGTTCCTGTGAATTGCCTAAAGTGTTAAGAAACTTTCTAAATGCTGTTTTGAATACTTTGAAGGGTGCAGTTTTTAAAAATGGGGTGATTTATGGTGGGTTTGTATTGTATGGGCCTTTCAAAGCCACTTCACAATTGAACTGGCCCCTGTAAAAATAGCCTTTTGAAATTTTCTTGAAAATGTTAGAAATCTCTGCTTCTGTTTACAATTTGGCGTCGTAGAAACGTTGTAGAAAAATAAAAGGATGCCAACATAAAGTAGACGTGTGGTATATCTATCTGTTACAAGCCGATACATTAAAATTTATCGACCAAATATTTTTACTAGCATAAAGTACAATGTCACGAGAAAACAATCTCAGACTCGCTTGGATAGGTAAAAGCATTCCCAAGTTATTAGCACGTAAAATGACACTTGGCAGATTTGAAAAAATCGACTCTTCTTTAAAGAGGCTCTGTCACCACTTGCGAGATTACGGAGCTAAACGAGATTTGGTTTCATTTGCCGGAATCTCACAAAAAAGAGTCAGAGGTGTCAGGATTCTGAGTACACATGACGTCCAGGCTGGATGGTCATGTGTATTCATTATCAGGACACTAGTAATGTTAGGGCTTGTGTATGAGGCTGCACATAGTGATATATCTATATCGCTAGTGCAGTGTAAATGAATGGAGAGAAGTGCATGATGCCGATTGGTCAGCATCATACACTCCTCTGTACAACGCCCACTTGGTCGAAAGTAAAAGTACGCCCACTTGGGCATTAAGAAAGCTCATTAGCATAAACCAAAATCGCTCCTAACGTTGTGAAAAAAGATCGTTTTTAAAATAAAACGCATTACTGTCACCTACATTACAGCGCCGATCTCCTTATATAGGAGATAGGACACTTATAATGTGGTGACAGAGTCTCTTTAAGGCCAAAACAGGCTCAGTCCTGAAGGAGTTAAGTAACTTTACAAGTAGTCTTGGTTAAAAAGATCGTCTAGCGTTTTGTGTAGTTCCCTCCTTTGTAGACCTATGTGTCTCCGTGGTTACAGACTACATACAAACCTTGTGTAAAAATTAAGGAGCCAAATTATATTTTTTGGTAGATTTTAGTGGCCATCTGAAGACCTGCCACACTGTACCTCTGTACGATTGCATACAGGAATCATATAAAATCTGTGAGAAACTAGATACTAATAGTGACTGCACTGCTACTTACTGTATTATGTGGCTTCGTGTAAACTATTTATTTCTGCACTAAATATCTTTTGTAAAAAGGAAACATACAAAAATACTTTACTAGAAATGTATTGAACATAAAAACGAAACTGACAACAAACAAGCTATAATGTGATAATTGTCTTTTTATAGGTGGTAACATGCCAGCTAAAAAGAAGCCGATTTTACCTGCGCTGAACATAGCCCCAACAATAGCTGAAGGACCTTCACCAACAAATGATGGATCATCTGAGTAAGAGAGCATAAAAAGACATGACGTGTTATTGAAAATCACAAAAGTATATCCACCACTTCAAAATATGATGTAGCATGTGACTAGAATAGCGAGGTCAGAAGCTGGTGATCTGGTCTGCACTGTTGACACTTTGTAGGTGTCTGTTAACCCCTAGGCGCACCACAACGCAACTGTACGTCCCAGCGGCCAGTGTCTTCGCGCACAAGGACGTGGTTCCCGGTGCACACTGTCGGTGGCAGTTTGCACCGGGAACAGGGAGGACAGCTGTCCCCAACAGCTGACACTCCCCAGTCACCGGCATTGGACCCGTAAAAACGGTCCAATGCCGGCGATCGATGTAATCGGCGGATCTGACAGATCCACCGATTTTACATCGCTTCTGCTAATAAAGTGTTGAAAACTGTTTCTGGACTTGAAATGAGTCCAGAAACCGTTACTATGGGACCCCCCCCTCCCCCCATGTCCCATGCCCCATGTGACCGGCAATGGACCAATATCAGTGGTGATTGGTGAGTCTGTTTAGACCCACCTATCAGTGCGTTTTTCACCCAGGGTGGGTGAAAAATACCGGATACAGGCTCTGATCTCTTAGTAGGTGAAGAGAAGTTGGAGAGATCAGTGCTTGTACTCGCGTTTTTCGCGGCGTCAATTACGGACGTTATTGGGGCTGTTTTTCAATGGAGTCAATGAAAAACTGCTTACCAATTACGTCTCAAGAAGTGACATGCACTTCTTTGACGCGGGCGTCTTTTTACGTAAAAAAAAAAAGCCTGTATGCACAGAACATCGTAACCCCATTGATTTCAATGGGCAGATGTTTGGAGCCGTATTTTCGTACGTAATTCAAGGCGTGAAACGCCCGAATTACGTCCGTAAATGGGGCGTGTGAACATACCCTAAGGGAGATTTTCTTTTTTTTTTTCATCCGATTTTGTTAGCGTCAATCTGAAGCGTTAAGCGTCAGTTGGCGTCAATCCGTAGCGTCAGTTGGCGTCAATCCGTAGCGGTCAGTCTCGTCACTTGGCAGTCAGCATTCGTGTCAGTTAGTAAGTGGTACTAAGTGTTATAAAAAAAACAAAGCCCCCAAAAAAATTATTCGTGTTAGTTAGTGTTTAGTGCTTTAGTGTGAAAAACGTAAACATTTTTTTTGTTATACAACGTAACGTTGATACAGCTACGTGTTTATAAACTATATATATATATATATATACACACACACAATGGCTGCGAAGCGTTACTACACCGCTGAAGAGGCGGTATGCCATGATCACATCCGATACGGACTCCGCGAGTGGTGAGGAACCAGAGTTCTTTCTCTCATCCTCCTAGTGACAACGAGAAACCTCCTCGTAGTCGCAGGAGGGTTAGTGCCCAGGTTCTACCTGACCCTGAAACTGTCGTTCTGCCTGACCCTGGTACTTCCAGCAGTGATTGGTCACCCCCCAAATCCCAGAATTTACTGCTGTGGCAGGAATTCATGTGCAGACGGAAGGACTGCCTGTAATTGGATATTTCAAATTGTTCTTTACCGACAATTTGATAGAGCTTATGGTGGACCAAACCAACCTCTACACCCACCAATTTATAGCCGAACACCCAAACTCATTTTATGCCCAGCCCAATCGTTGGCAACCAACTAATTGTGCAGAAATGCAAAAATATTCGGGGTTAGTCCTCAACATGGGTCTCACTAAAAAGCCCAAAGTGAGATCCTACTGGTCCACGGACAATCTTTATCATTGTCCATTGTACCGCAATACAATGACCAGACCCCGCTTTGAGGCAATCCAAAAATTTCTGCACTTTAGTGACAACTCCCTATGCCCCCCACCCCAGATGACCCCAATTCCAACAAACTTTTTAAAATTCGGCCCCTCATAAACTTTTTTCCCCAAAAGTTTCCCGAAATCTACATCCCCGACAAAGAGATTTCAGTTGATGAATCCCTGGTGCACTTCAAGGGTAGGCTGAAGTTTCGCCAATATTTGCCCAATAAGCGCACCAGGTACAGGATCAAGGTCTATAAGCAGTGTGAGTCTGAGACCGGATACACACATGCTTTCCGGATCTATGAGGGGAAGGACAGGACAATACAGCCCCCAAATTGTCCCCCCCCCATACTGTCCACAATAGGGGATAGTGTGGGACCTCCTACACCCACTGTTAGATCAGGGGTACAACTTGTACTTGGACAACTGGTACACAAGTGTACCCCTGTTCAAATGTCTAAAAGACAAAAAAAACAGTGGCATGTGGGACGGTCCGAAAAAAACAGCAGCACCTGCCCAAGACCATCATCGGCCAATCCCTGCAAATTGGAGAAAGCAGGGCATTGGTGCAGGATGGGGTCCTGTTTGAAATACCGGGATAAAAAAGATGTATGCATGCTGACATCTATGCATGATGCCAGCTGCACCCCTGTCCCCACACGTGGATTCACAACGTCCACAATGAAGCCTGTGTGCATTCGGGCATATAAAAAAAATTAATGGGGGGGGGGGGGTAGACCTGAATGACCAGGTGTTAAAACCGTATAATGCCATGCGGAAAAGCTAAATTTGGTACAAAAGATTGTGAGTGTACCCTGTACAGTGCCATCTGTACAATTCATTTTCAATTTTCCATAAAGCTGGCCACCCGGGTACCTACTTGGAGTACCAAGAAAAAATTATTACATTTCTATTGCTTGGAGACGAGGTGGGGGAAACATCTGCTGCTTCAAGTAGTTCTTGCCGTATCGTTCCTGGGCAGCACTTTCCAAGTGAAGTGCCTGCAACACCAAAAAAACGGCGGGCACAGAAAAGGTGCCGTGTCTGTGCAAAAAAGGGTATCTGTAAGGATACCATATATCAGTGCGACACCTGTCCATCAAAACCCGGACTCTGCATTAAGAACTGCTTCCGCATCTTCCACACCTCACTGGATTAAAAAAAATTATACTTTTGAAACCCCCACACAACCCTTATCATTCTGGTCTTTTACCCATTTTTAAAATTGGACACTCTAAAAAAAAAAAAAAAAAAAAAAAAAAAGTGTGACAAAACTAAAAACACTCATTATACCCCTAGATGAATACCTAATACTATAACATATGTGTATGAGCTGCACAATTTTTTTAGGCCTATGCTTGTGGCTAAAAATCATCTAAGTAAAAATAAGGCCTCAATTTTTGTGGTGCTTCTTCACTTCCAGGGACTGCTATGTGTCCAGATAACATATTTAGATCACTTTGGGGGTATTTCTAAAGTCAGAAGAAATACCCCAATAAATATTGAGGCACTTTACTTCACTTATATGTTGTGTCTGAAAAATCTGCCCAAAAAAATGGCGCATTTGTAAAAAATGTAACAATTTATTTTGCAAGCCAGAAATACTATGGGGGTCATAAAAGTGATCACACCCCTACATAAATTCTTTGTGGGGTGCAGTTTCCAAAATGGGGTCACTTCACTGTACTGGAGCTCTGCAAACACAACATGGCAACTGAAGACCATTCCAGCAAAATCTGTGTTACAAATTGCGCTCCTTAGTTTCTGAGCCCCGCCGTGGGTCCAAACAGCAGTTTATAATCACATATGGGGCATTGCCGTAATCGGAAGAAATTGCTTTACAAATGTTGGGGTGCTTTTTCTCCTGTCATTCCTTGTAGAAATTCAAATTTTTTTTCAGAAAAAAAGTAGATTTTCATCTTCACAGTCTATTTCCACTAAATTCTGCAAAAAAACTGTGGGGTCAAAATGCTAACTATACCACTAGAAAAATTACTTGAGGGGTGTAGTTTCCAAAATGGGGTCACTTTTGGGGGGTTTCCACTGCTTTGGCACCACAAGATCTCTTCAAACCTGACATGGTGCCTAAAATATAATTTAAAAAAAAAAGGAGGCCCCAAAATCCACTTGGTGCTCATTTGCTTCTGATGCCGGTGCTTCAGTCTATTATCACACTAGGGCCACATGTGGGATATTTCTAAAACTGCAGAATCTGGGCAATAAATATTGAGATGCGTTTCTCTGGTATAACCTTCTGTTTTACAGAATTTTTTTTTTATTACAAATGAATTTCAGCCCAAAAAAATTAAATTCTAAAATTTCACCACTACATTGATTTAATTCCTGTGAAACTCTTAAAGGGTTAAGAGACTTTGAGAATGCTGTTGTGAATACTTTGAGGGGTGCAGTTTTTTTAAAATGGGGTGATTTATGGTGACTTTCTAATATATAAGGCCCTCAAAGTCACTTCAGAACTGAACTAGTCCCTGAAAAAATAGCCTTTTGTAATTTTCTTGAAAATGTGAGAAATTGCTGTTAAAGTTCTAATGGTTGTAATGTCCTAAAAAATGTAAAGTATGTTAAAAAAAAAAAATGGTGCAAACATAAAGTAGATATATGGGAAATGTTAACTAGTAACTATTTTGTGTGGTATTACTGTCTGTTTTACAAGCAGATACACTTACATTTTAAAAAATTCTATTTTTTGCAAATTTTCTCTAAATTTTGGTGTTTTTCAGAAATAAATATTAAATTTGTCGACCAAATTTTTTCACGAACATAAAGTACAATATGTCACGAGAAAACAATCTCCGAATCGCTTGGATAGGTAAAAGCATTCTGGAATTATTACCACATAAAGTGACACATGTCAGATTTGAAAAAATGGGCTGTGCCACAAGGCCAAAACAGGCTCAGTTCTAAAGGGGTTAAAGAGAACAGGCAAGGGTTAGGATCAAAGTAAACAAGTTTTCTTGCCACTGTATAAAGACTAAAGGGGTAATCCAGTTTCAGCAAATTGAGGTACTGTTTTGTATAATTAGGTTAACAATTTTCTGATATACTTTCTGTATTAATTCCACAGTTTTCAAAACCTCTGCTTGTTTTTATTCAGTAGGAACCTTCATTGTTTGTTTACTTCCAGTGAATCAAATTATGGTCATGTGGTGGACTCTCAGGTGCTGGGATTATTAGAAGACACAGCTGTGATACACATACTGTAACAAGCCCTGCACCTTTGTGTCATCACATTGCCTGGAAGTCAACTGCGCTATTTATTCCATCAACACAACGGAACCCGTTCACAACGGTGACAAACTGAAACCATTAGCAAAGTTTCTGTCAACATTGAGATCAATGGTGATGCAAACACGGAAGCTAAGGTTTCCGTTTGCCTTTCTGTTGAGGGGTTAACCCGATGGAAACCTCCAACGGAACCCCTCGACGGAAGGGCAACACTGATGTGAACAGGCCCTTACAGTTGACGCAGTCCTGGCCAATATATATTAGACTGAAGGTTTGTGTGGGAGTGTCAACTGACACCTGTCCGGTACGTTTATCCAGATCCAAATCCATTAGTTACATCGATCTATTGGAGAGAAGTAAGAGACACAGACCATGCTTTGTACACCCAAAATATCCTTCTCTCTTTATTGAAAAAAAAATGCAATTACGATATCTTTCAAAAGTGGTGTAGGCTTGAACTTTAGCCAATCATTTACAATTTGAGGTTGACTCTGGTTCAGCCAATAGCGTACAATGGGTAGTTGGTCGTGCTGAACCAATCGCGAGCATGAAAGACTCTTTAAATGTAAGACTACAATTTGCCATAACATGCAACGTCACAGACTTTTGGGTCATATTGACCCCCCCACAGCTGCCAAATCACCAGTCTATTGCCCATAACAAAATGGTAAACAAACTGTATTCCCAGATGTTATGGGGCCGCAGGCTTGAAAGAACTGGTAAATTTTTAGCTATATTCTCCATAACAAGGAATCCTAACATTCGCTAAGGAATAAAAACATATAACTAGTCAGACACTTTAAAGCAGCAATGATTCTTGAAAGAAAATGAATTCTTTCATACAAAATGGAGTTGCATAAACAAATTTTGCTCCCTTTCACAGTCGCTAAAACAATGTTGAAAACTATGAATATGTTACATTGTTCGATTGGTCATAATAAAGTATCGTACTACGTATTCAGTAGTCCAAGAATACAACAGTGGGAACGATTTTCCAGATTGAAAATCATTCCTATTGTTGCAGATCTTGAATGGATGCCACTTCAGAAGCTAGCGTCCCAATAGAAAAGATATATTGTATCACTAGTCATTTCGGGGGTTGATTGTCCCTTCCACTGCCACCTTTTAGAATCTCTTTTTCTTTCTGTGAGATTGTTACATGAAGTAAGACCAGATACATATTCACATGAAAATATTTGACATGTAATTTAAGATTTTTACCTTGTATAGGGCAAATCTTGTAGATCTCCAAAAAAAGTTAGAGGAGTTGGATCTTGATGATCAACAGAAGAAGCGTCTGGAAGCTTTTCTTACACAGAAAGCAAAGGTTGGAGAGCTAAAAGATGATGACTTTGAAAGAATATGTGAGCTTGGGGCAGGCAATGGAGGAGTGGTGACAAAAGTTCGTCATAGGCCATCTGGACTTATCATGGCACGCAAGGTAAAGATTTTTAATAGTCGGTGAATATCTAGACATTGGGCCACATTTAAAAGTCTAACAAGAAAACTAAGAAAAGACCGCGAGGCAGCACTTCCAAAATGAAATAGCCGCTTTATTCATCCGTGCAACGTTTCCGTCCAGCAGGACCTTTCTCATGCATAAAAAAACGCACCAAATGCAAAATATATAAGGACTCCGAGTCATTCACAATTAAATAACAATCAATACAAAAATGCACAATATTATAATGTGACATACAGCAACAATGTTTCAAACCCACATAGATCTGTAATAAGTGATTATACAGAGAAATATAGAAAATTACAGGACTAATACCAATAATAGTCCAATATGAATATAAAGACTAATAGTGTAATAATGAATCACTCACCCAAGTGTGTTACAAAATCAATTATACTTTCATATCTGTAAAGAAAGGATGGACCAACTCCTCGTGGGCTTCGGTGTCGTTGCTTCCAGCGCTACTGCGCACGTCTCAATGTAACCAGGGAATGTGTCAACGCGCTAGACCCCCCAACTATCTACCGCTTATGCGCCAAATACCAAAATCTCACGAGAAGACGCTATGTCATGCCTGGCCAAACACGCGCATGCGTACATGGCTATAGTACACAAACGCCATTTTAAAGTAGAGGCACTGTCTCTTTAAAAGTTATTTATTGTAGAGGCATTATATATTTGCTAGATCCGCAATATTTGTTGCACACTAGATCAGGGTGGTGACACTTGGGGATCTTCCTCCGGACAAGGTATATTTGTTTGGGGCTTTGTAGAGTATTCCCTCTTTTCCACCCACTTATCCTTAATACCATTACTATTAATCCCTTTCCGCCTATAACACGGTCAGATTTAAATTTGCCCTACTTTAAAATGGCGTTTTGTGTACTATAGTCGTGTACGCAAGCGCGCGTTTGGCCGGGCATGACAGTCGTCTTGCGAGATTTTGGAATTTGGAGCATGCGCGGTAGATAGTTGGGGGTCTAGTGTGTTGACTCCTTCCCTGGTTACATTGAGACGTGCGCAGTAGCGCTGAAACGACGCCGTAGCCCACGAGGAGTTGGTCCATCCTTTCTTTACAGATATGAAAGTATAATTGATTTTGTTACACGCACACGAATGATTGATTATTACTCTTAATCTTTATATTCATATTGGACTGTCTATTATTGGTATTAGTCCTGTAATTTTCTATATTTTTATGTATAATCGCTTATTACAGATATATGTGGGTTTGAGACACTGTTGCTGTATGTCCCATCATAATATTGTGCATTTTTGTATTGGTTATTTAATTGTGAATGATTCTGTGAGTCCTTATATACTTGACATTTGGTGTGGTTTTTTTTATGCTTGAGAAAGGTCCTGCTGGACTGAAATGTTGCACAGGTAAATTAAAGAGGCTCTGTCACCAGATTTTCAAACCCCTATCTCGTATTGCAGCAGATCGGCGCTGCAATGTAGATTACAGTAACGTTTTGGTTTTTTCAAAAACAAGCATTTTTGGCCAAGTTATGTGCATTTTTATATTTATGCAAATGAGCCTTTCTTAAGTACAACTGGGCGTGTTTAAAGTTAAGTACAAGTGGGCGTGTATTGTGTGTGTACATCGGGGCGTTTTTACTTGTTTTACTAGCTGGGCGTTGTGAATGGAAGTGTATGATGCTGACGAATCAGCATCATCCACTTCTCTTCGTCAACACCCAGTTTCTGGCAGTGCAGACACACAGCGTGTTCTCGAGAGATCACGCTGTGACGTCACTTCCTGCCCCAGGTCCTGCATCGTGTCGGACGAGCGAGGACACATCGGCACCAGGCGACAGAGGCTACATCGACTTACCTGCAAACGCTGATGCTGCTGCAGAATCAACTGTAGCCTCTGTCGCCTGGTGCCAATGTGTTCTCGCTCGTCCGACACGATGCAGGACCTGGGGCAGGAAGTGACGTCACAGCGTGATCTCTCGAGAACACGCTGTGTGTCTGTGCACTGCCAGAAGCTGGGTGTTGACGAAGAGAAGTGGATGATGCTGATTCGTCAGCATCATACACTTCCATTCACAACGCCCAGCTAGTAAAACAAGTAAAAACGCCCAGATGTACACACACAATACACGCCCACTTGTACGTAACTTTAAACACGCCCAGTTGTACTTAAGAAAGGCTCATTTGCATAAATATAAAAATGGTCATAACTTGGCCAAAAATGCTCGTTTTAAAAAAAAAAAACGTTACAGTAATCTACATTGAAGCGCCGATCTGCTGCAATACGAGATACGGGTTTGAAAATCTGGTGACAGAGCCTCTTTAAGCTATTTAATTTTGGCAGTGCTGCCTCACTGTCTTTTCTCTGTGCCCACTCCAAGGGGCCGTGGATCAGGTCCTGGAGAGGGGTGCACCCACATTTGGTCCAGTGCTGTGGAACTTCTTTGTCTTTGCGTAACAAAAAACTGGTCTAGTTGCTCATAGCAGCCAATCATTGTGCAGCTTTGATTTTTCCAGAGCAGTTTTAGAAATAATAGCTTAGCTCTGATTTGTTGCTATGGGTAACTTTTTAGATGAGTTTTATGGTCTCCATTTTAGGGTACAAATAATTTATGTATTAATCTAAAAATTTTGCTGTGGGGATTGGGAAAAAACAAACCAACAGGAATTCATGATTTTTGTTTTTTTTCGTTCTGTTTATTTTTTGTATGCGGTTTACTGTGCGATATAAAGAACATGCCATATTTATGCTACTGAGTACGAATGCAGCGATACCACATGTTATATAGTTTTGATTGTTTTAGTAATTTTGCACAATAAGTCATCCTTCTGTCAAGCTTCTTAGATTCTGCTATCGCTATTGACCTCTGCGTCTGTGTGGTTAATGGCTGGGATCAGAGGATTCCCTGATTCCAGCGGTTACAGCACAGACCCGACTGCCTATCAGTCAGGCTCCTGCTACTGCTTGCACGGGAACAGCTTTTTCTTGTCGTAGCTGCCATTCGGTCACATGACCACCGCTTTGACTAACTGAATCTTACGGTGTCTGCTGTATGGACAGGAAGTCAGTCTATTTATTTCTGTGATGCTCACATAGAGGCTCTCGTAGGAATGAATATAAAGACTGCCATCCTTTCCACACAACACACGATGTAAGATTCAGTTAGTCAGTGAGGGTCATGTGACCGAACGGCAGCTTGCAGCAGTGGCTGAAACTACAAGATAAAGCCAAAGGTGAGTTTTCTGACCACAGTACGTGGGGGGGTGTTTTTGCCGGGAGTTCTTCTGTAAGAGGTTAAAGCACCGTGAAAACTCTTCCCGTATACACTATTAGGGCATATGGACGTTATAGAGGAGGATTCTCGGCTTGGGACCTTTCTATGAGGAGAAATGCTCTCCACAATTGCGGGCACGGCCACAGCCCGCATTTTCGGACCGGTCTCCCATACAAAGTATGGGAGCACGCCCCGTAAAACGCAAAAGATAGAGGATGTTCTATCTTTTGCGGTACAGTTCTACGACACGGACACCTATCTGTAGCGATACGGAAAGGTCTCCGAGGCCAATAGAAGTGAACGGGTCCGTAATTGCGGACCCTAATACGGTCCGCAATTACGGAGATTTTTACGTAGATTTTTTTTTTTTACGGACGTGTGCATTGGACCTAAGGCGATTGCGGGCACGGCCTGCCGCCGACGTTTTTGGAGCACGGCCCGTAAAAGGCAAAAGAGAGGACATGTTCTATCTTTTGCAGTACACTTCTATGGCACGGACTCCTATCCATAGCGATATGGAAAGGTGTCCGCGGCCAAAAGAAGCGATTTCGTCCATAATTGCGGACCGTATTATGTTCTGCAATTACGGAGAATTTTCAAGGTCGTGTGCGTGGGGCCTTCGTGCAGAGCCGGGCCATACATGCATTACGTTGGAATGGCCAGCACGAAGTGCAGTGGCCAAATTGTGTGGCTGGCTCTAGTTTCTCCCGGCTTCTTTTCCTTCATACAACCACAAATTCTAATTTAATTTGTTCTTGGTTTACTGATACTTTCCTTTCATGTTCCAGCCACATTTTATACCTTCTTTGTTTTCTAACAGCTGATTCACCTAGAAATAAAGCCTGCAATTCGAAATCAGATTATTAGAGAGCTACAAGTCCTTCATGAGTGTAACTCTCCATATATTGTTGGGTTCTATGGTGCTTTTTACAGTGATGGAGAGATCAGTATCTGCATGGAGCACATGGTAAGAGACGCTACTATTTATTTTTTGACTGTTCTAAAGTAATGCTAATTTATAATGCTTTTCAACAAAATAATAGTAGCAAATATAACATCTAACATAATGTATTCTCTGAGGAACTTGAGCTATCTTTGCATTAATTTTTAATTTTTGTTGTATTTTTAATGTGGCCAGAAGGATTGCAGACTTTTTTTAAATGCTGACATAGTATCTGCCATTACTACCGCTTGGAGTAGGGTATTACATTGTTTGATTACTCTAACTGTAAAGTACCCTTTCCTATATTGATGTCTATATCGGTTTTACTCCACACATAATGAATGTCCCTGGTCCTCTGTAAATGGAACAAGGTTCGGAAAGCATAAGGTTTTCACATGGGTGCATACGTAGAACATACGTAGAAAAGAAGTACTGTTTCACTGTCAGTATTGTTAATGTGTTCGTATAAGACAGCACATAGTGATCTAAAAGGATCCCTATGCACTGACTAAATGACTGGGGAGGAGTGCATGATGCCGATTGGTCAGCGTCCTACACTCCTCTGTACAACGCCCACTTGGTCTAAAGTAAAAACACGCCCACTTGGGCATTAAGCAACTCATTAGCATAAATAAAAAGCACTGCGGTCACCTACATTATAGCGCTCATCTCCTTATGTAGAAGATAGGCCACTTATAATGTGGTGACAGAGGCTCTTTAATAGCCGTACAAAGGTGGCAGACCTGGGGGCCTTCATTAGGCCCTCAGTTTGCCATGACAACCATCGGTACACCGCATTCAGGTTGCGGGGGGCCGATTGGCTGTCAGATGGTTCCGCCTGCCTCTTTCTAACTGCTTTGATGCCACGGTCGCTATTGACAGTAGCATCTAAGGGGTTAAATAAGTGGGCACCTGCTCACTACAATGATGTGTCTGCTGTATCATACAGCAGACGCCCATGAGCCCACGCCATTTTTCTAGCTAAATAGACGTCAAATGTTGGGAAGGAGTTGATGTACATTCAGCATAACGGTTATTGCGGCCTAGTTGCCTTACTTTGCATTTATCAACTTTAAATTTCATCTGACCTGTTTTTGCCTATTCTGCCAGCTCATCTAGGTCATCTACAGTCAGGTATTTTACAGTCTATCTCCGTTTTAAGTATCCTACAAATGTCCCCAAAATTGTTTTTGTTTTTATTCAAGTATAAATGTACAGTGCAGTGTAATACAGACCTCTTCCATTAGTTTCTGAAGCAGGGAACGATAGTCAAGATACATTTTAAGGATAAGGTTACAACAGACTCCTCACAGTCTGAGCAATAAAATGTTGTCCTTGGTTTGCAATTAGTTTCTTGTTTTGGGACCATCAAAAATTGGCATTGACCTGACAGAAGCACCATCATTATTTTTAATGCCGTTCAACCAAATCCTAAAATCCTGTGTTTTTGTTTTTTTTCAGTTTTTTTTTTTTTTCTGATTGCAACATAAATGGTAATTTTTATCGCTGGGAGGCAGGCCTAAAAATAAAATCTCAATTGGTTTTGGACAATCTCTCTCACTCACACTTCACTGTGTAGCTAGTTCAGTGTATTAGAATATCGATCAGGGCTTCATGCCTTCAAGTCCCCTAGTGGGACAATAAAAAAATGTTTATGAAAATGTTGTACAAAAATGTACAAACCAGATTCACGTTAACAAAACCATAGCCACCTTTATACCAATTAGTCTTTTATTATAGGGGGAAAAAAAAAAAATTTAAAAAAAAAAAAATGCATTTTTTATTTTTTTTTAATCGCCCTGTCCGTAACCACCCAAACTATAAAAATATTACGTTTATTTTTTCCGCATGGTGAACATCGTAAAAAACATTCCGGAATCGGTTGTTTTTTTTTTTTTTTTTATTTACCACCCCTCTCAAAACATAGAATTAAATGTGATCAAAAAGTTGCATGTACATCAAAATTCTACCAAAAACTACAGCCCGTCCTGCAAAAAAAGACCTCCCACAGCCTCTTGGACGGAAAAATAAAAGTTAAGTCTCCTCAGAATATGGCGACATTTTTTTTTACATTTTTTATTTTATTGTGCTAACACTGTAAAACCTAAAACTATCGTATCGAACTGCAGAATAAAGTAAACATTTTATAGCACACGGTGAACATTGTAAAAGAAACAAAAAAAAACACTGTCAATTTTTGGGGATTTGGTTACCTTGCTTGCCAAAAAAAGGAATAAAAAGTGATCAAAAAGTTGCATGTAACTCTAAATAGTTCTAATAAAACTACAGATTATCCCGCAACAAATAAGACCTCACGCAGCTCCATTGGCGAAAAAAAAAAAAAAAGTTCTGGCTCTCAGAATATAGAGACACAAAGATGTGCAGTGTGTGTGTTCCAAAAGGGGGATAAGATCTGGCACCATTTATCAGTGCGACACTGGCCACAATTCTGTGGATTATTTATTTACCGCATTATTATACCCTGATGTGCTCTACCCAGCTTTGGCTTCGTTCACATCTGCATCTGGCTTCCTTTCATGGGTTTCCTTTAGACCTTTCGGTCAGGGGAACCCATGAACGGAAACCAGAGCTTTCAGTTTGCATTACCATTGATTTCAGTGGCAATGTTTCCATTGGAAATGGTTTCCATTTGTCTCTGTTCCGTAAGGTTTTCGTTGTTTTTGGCGGAAACAATAGCGCAGTCTACTACGCCATTTCTGCTAAAAAAAACGGAAGCCTTATGGAACGGAGACCAACTAAAACCATTTGCAACAGAATAATTACAGTTGAAATCAATGGTAACTCAAACAGAAAGCTATGGGTGCCAATGACTGAAAGTTCCAGTGGAACCCATAAACGGAAGCCCGACGCAGATGTGAACAAAGCCTTACATGAGCCACCACGTTATTAACTGAACTATCTGTAAAACCCCAAATAGAACTACCAAGCAAAATCTGTGCTCCCTCCCGAGCTCTACAGTGTGCCAAAACGGCAGTTTACATCCACATATATGGCATACCTGGGAGAACCCGCTTAACGGTTTATTAAGTATTTATCTGCAGTGGCACAAACTGGGCACAACATATTGTGCACTAAAATGGCATATGAGTGGAAAATTGCAGTTTTCACTTTGCACAATCTGCTGCGCATTAAGTTCTATTAAAAAAAAAAAATCCTGTGGGGTCAAAATGCTCACTACACCCCTTACCTTGAGGGATGCAGTTTCCAAATTGGGCGTCACTACATGAGGGTTTGTTTTACTACTTTACCTCAGAGCCCTGCAGTTGTAGGCCAATGCTGCCAAAGTCCCCAAAATAGGCCTCAAATGCGCATTGTGCTCTTTCACTCCTAAGTCCTGTCATATGTCCAGGTAAATGATTGCCCTGAGGGGTGTAGTTTCCAAAATGGAGCCACATTTCAAGGGGTTTTGCCTATATTGGTACCTCAAGGGTACCAAATGTGACATGGTGCCCAAAAATCAATCAAGCAAAGTCTGCATGCCAAATAGTGCTCCTGACATTCTGAGCCCTGCCAAACTGTTTTATGACCACATATAGGGTATTGCCGTACTTGGGAGAGATTGCTTTACAAGTGTTGAGGTTCTTTTTCGCCTTCTATTCCTTAGAAATATAAATTTCACAGCCTAATTCCACTAAATTCAGCCCAAAAAAACTGTGGAGTCAAAATTCTCACTACACCCCTCAAGAAATTTATCGAGGGGTATAGTTTTGGGGGGTTTCCGTGGTTTTGGTCCCTCAGGGGCTTTGCAAATGCGACGTGGCACCAGAAAACCATTCCAGCAGAACTTTAACTCCAAGAGCCAAATGGTGCTCCTTACTTTCTGAGCCCTGCCGTGTGTCCAAACAGCAGTTTATTACCACGTTTGGGGTATTGCCATAATCAAGAGAAATTGCTTTTCCATTATTGGGGTGCTTTTTCTCCTTTATTTTTGCAGAAGTTATTTTATTTATTTTTTTACGTTTTATTGGAAAAAATTTAGCTTTTCATTTTCACAGCCTAATTCCACTAAATTCGTCAAAAAGCCTGTGTGGTTAAAATGCTCAATATACGCCTTGATAAATTCCTTTGAGTGGTGTAGTTTACCAAATGGTCTCTCTTTGAGATTGTTTCCACTGTTTTGGCACCACAAGACCTCTTCAAACCTGACGTGGTGCCTAAAATATATTCTAATAAAACGGAGGCCCCAAAATAGTCTAGGTGCTCCTTTACTTCTGAGGCCTGTACTTTAGTCCATTAGCACACGAAGGCCACGTGTGGGATATTTCTAAGAACTGCAGAATCTGGACAATAAATAGAGTTGTGTTTTCTCTGGTAAAACCTGTGTAACATAATAAAAATGAATCAATAAGTCCCATGCACACAAAAACAGTACCAATCAAAACCTAGGTCTCGTCCCGCAAAAAACAAGCCGAAAAAATCACTACATTGATGGAAAAATAAAAAAGTTACGGCTCTTGGAAAGCAACGATGCAAAAACAAATAATTTTAGTTCAAAAGTGTTTTTATTGTGCAAAAGTCGTAAAACATAAAAAAACCTCTACATATGTGGTATCGCCGTAATCGTACCGACTCATAGAATAAAGGTAACATGTTATTTACGCTGCACAGTGAAAGGCGTCAATTTAAAAACGCATAGAACAATGGTGGAATTTCATTTATTTATTTTTTTTATAATCCCCCCCCCCCCAAAAAAGTTAATAAAAAGATTATATGTACCCTAAAATGGTGCTATTAAAAAGTACAACTAATCCCGTAAAAAACAAGTCCTCATACAGCTATGTAGACGAAAAAATAAAGTTATAGCTCTTTGAATGCGACTATAGAAAAACTAATAAAATAGCTTGGTCATCAGGGCCTAAAATGGCCTGGTCACTAAGGGGTTAAGGAAAAATTCTGTTCAGCCCTATGTAAAAGTATTTTCCCTCCCTGCTACTAAATCAACCGGTTACCCAAATTCAATTGACAATTGAGTTTTTAATTTCACTAGCCACAACCAGGCATAATTACTGCTTTACCTGTTGAATCTAAAGATCACTTACATATAACCTGTCTGGCTACGTGAAGCAGACTAGAAGCTCATTTTGGCCTACAGAACCAGACCCATTTTTTCAAATCTGACCTGTCCCTTTATGTGGTAATAACTTGGGAATGCTTTTATGTGTCATTACAGAAGCTCTGTCACAAATCTAATGACCAGACATCGGCTGTCAGCCGTGCCAGCACAATTACCCTCCTCAGCAGCAGTCCTGGCACCACAGCCGGCGCCTATGTCTGGTCATTCTCCCGTTGCTCCGGTGAAGGAACTTTGGGAGTAAGGGCAGATTCACACGAGCGTTGCGTTTTTGCGCGCGCAAACAACGCGGCGTTTTGCGAGCGCAAAAACCATTTGACAGCTGCGTGTGTCATGCGTGTCTGATGCGCGGCTGCGTGATTTTCGCGCAGCCGGCATCATAGAGATGAGGCTTGTCGACGCCCGTCACTGTCCAAGGTGCTGAAAGAGCTAAATCTTTCAGCACCCTCGACAGTGAATGCCGAACACAACAGCTAAAAACCTGTAAAAAAAAAAAGATAAAGTTCCTACTTACCGAGAACTTCCCGGCCGTTGCCTTGTTGACGCGTCCTTGGTGACGCGTCCTTGGTGACGCGCCTCTCTCTTGACATCGGGCCCCACCTCCCTGGATGACGCGGCAGTCCAAGTGACCGCTGCAGCCTGTGATTGGCTGCAGCCTGTGCTCGGCCTGTGATTGGCTGGAGCTGTCACTTGAACTGAAGTGTCATCCCGGGAGGTCGGACTGCAGGAAGGAGACAGGAGTAATCGGTAAGTTAGAACTTCGTTTTTTTTTTTTACAGGTTCATGTATTTTGGGATCGCAAGTCACTGTCCATGGTGCTGAAACAGTTTAACTCTTTCAGCACCATGCACAGTGAATGTCTTCCGACGTCGCGGACCGGAATTTTTTTTGCCGGGTTCGGCCAAAACGAGTTTGGCCGAACCCGGTGAAGTTAGCTTCGGTTGTCGGGGTTCGCTCCTCGCAAAGACACTCCGTTTGGATGCTTGGAAACAGAAAAGCACGTGGTGCTTTTCTGTTTCCATTCATCCTTTTGACAGCGGTTGCGCAAACACGCAGTTCGCACGGAAGAGCTTCCGTGCGACCTGCCTGGTTTTCACGCACCCATTGACTTCAATGGGTGCGTGATGCGTGAAATACGCAGTTATTGAACCTGTCGCGTATTTTGCGCAGCGAACAAACGCTGCGCAAAATACACGGACTGTGTGTACTGCCCCATAGACTTCTATAGGGCATTGCGTGCCGCGCGAAAACCACGCGGTCTACACGCTGCCAAATCACGCTCGTGTGAATCCCCCCTAAGTGACGGCACAGCGTGATCTCGCGTTTCTAGATTTTCTCAAAACATATTGTACTTTTAGTGGAAAAATGTGGTCGATAAATTCATTGCTTATTTGTGAAAAACACCAAAAATTAGAGAACATTTGCAAAAATTATGATTTTTCTCATTTTAAATGGATCTGATTGTAAAACAGATAGTAATACCACACAAAATAGTTACTAGCTAACATTTCCCTTATGTCTACTTTATGTTGGTTTGGCATCATTTTTTGAATGTCCTTTTATTTTTCTAGGACGTTCCAAGGCTTAGAACTTTAGCAGCAATTTCTCAAATTTTCAAGAAAATGTAAATTTTTTTTTTCTTGCAGGGACAAGTTCGGTTCTGAAGTGGCTTTGAGGAGCCCATATATTAGAAACCCCCAAAACTCACCCCATTTTGAAAACTGCGCCCCTCAAAGTATTCAAAACAGCATTTAGGTGTTCAACAGGAATCAAGAGGTGAAATTTACAAATTTCATTTTTGCCAAAATTAATTTGTAAAATATTTTTTTCCTGTAACACAGAAGGTTGCAGAAATGCATCTTAATATTGCCCAGATTCTGCAGTTTTTTAGAAATATCCCACATGTGGCCCTAGCGTGCTAATGGATTGAAACAATTTATTGTAATATGTGTCCGGTTTGAAGAGGTCTTGTGGTGCCAAAACAGTGGAAACCCCCCAAAAGTGACCCCAAAAGTGACCCCATTTTGAAACTACACCCCTCACGGAATTCATATAGGGGTACAGTTAGCATTTTGACCCCCACATATTTTTGCTAAATTGATTTGACTTTTTCTTGAAAAGTTCTAGAATTTTCTAATTTCTGCAAGGAATAAAGGGGAAAAAGCACCCCAAAATTTGTAAAGCAATTTCTCCAGATTACGGTAATACCCCGTATGTGGTAATAAACTGCTGTTTGGACCCACAGCAGAGCTCAGAAGAGGAGCGCCATTTGGATTTTTGAGCGCAGATTTTACTGGAATGGTTTTCGGTGCCATGTCGCGTTTGCAGTGGAAACCCCCCAAAAGTGACCCCATTTTGGAAACTACACCCCTCAAGGAATTTTTCTAATGGTATAGTTAGCATTTTGACCCAACAGGTGTTTTTTTTTTTTAAATTAATTTATTGGAATTAGTCTGTGAAGATAAAAAAGCACCCCAACATTTGTAAAGTAATTTCTCCTGATAACGGGAGTACTCCATATGTGGTAATAAACTGCTGTTTGGACACACGGCAGGGCTCAGAAGGGAAGGAGCGCCATTTGGATTTTGCAGCGCAGATTTTCCCGAATTGGTTTCTGGGGGCCATGTCGCATATGCAGAGCCCCTGATGTACCAGTACATTAGAAATTCCCCAGGTGTGATCCCATTTTGGAGACTATGCCCCTCAAACAAATAAATTAGAGGAGTAGTGAGCATTTTGAGCCCTTAGGTGTTTTATAGATTTTATTAGAATTGGGACATGAAAATGAAAAAATAGTTTTTTTCCCAATAAGATGTAGTTCTATCTCAATTTTTAATTTCCACAATGAATACAGGAGAAAAAACACCCCAAAATGTGTTACACAATTCCTCCTGAGTAAGGAAATACCCCACATGTGGTTGAAAAATGCTATTTGGACATATGGCAAGGATCTAAAGGGAAAAAGCGCAATTTAGTTTTTGGAGTGGAGATTTTACAAAATGTGTTTTTTGACACCATGTTTCGTTGCGCTGAGGTACCAGTACAGTGAAAGCCCCCGGGAAGTTACCCCACTTGGTAAACTACACCCCTTTAAGGAATTGTATCATGAGGTGTAGTGAGCATTTTGACTCCACAGGTTTTGCAGAAATTAGTACACATTAGATGTTGCAGATTGAAAATTGCCATTTTTCCACAGATGTGCTATTTCAGTGCCCAATGTGTTGTGCCCAGCTTGTACCACTGGAGACACACACCATAAATTGTTAAGCGGTTCTCCAGAGTACAGTAATACTCCATATGTGGTCATAAACTGCTATTTGGACACTGCCAGGCCTAGAAGGAGCGCAGTTTGGCTTTTGGAGAGTAGATTTTGCTTGGTAGTAGTTTTGTTTAGTGGTTTACTGGTGTTTCAGTTTATAATGAGGGGGCATTTGTAATCTGGGCGGAGTGCATCAGGTCATAATAGGATTATGTTGTAATGGGGTAAATTAATAATAAAATTAATTATCCATTTATAGTGACGTATGCTTTGAACCAATCTTTTATTCACAGACCAGTTTTTCGGGGTCATGATTCGGGCTTCTAAAGTGTGTCCGTGGTATTGTACAAAATATCCATACTCCAGTATTGACTAACATTTGACTTCTTCACTAGCCTCATATGTAGCACAGACCCCAAAATGTCATTTTCTCCGCTGCATTTACAGGGTCTACCAGTGGGGGCTGCAAATGATGACGTGGGGTTTTAGGCGAAGAATTGCTGCACATATAAATTAGTCTGGGCCGTCGTATTGCATTCAGAGGGTCATAACTTCTAATTAAATTTTTTGGGGAGGTGAAGAGACCAAAAAGACTAATTCTCTCACTGGTTTTTATACATTTTAAATGGCGTTCTCTGTGCAGTATTAACAACATGTTTACTTTTATTCTGCGGTTCAATAAGATTATGACAATACCCAATTTATAAAGGGTTTAAATGTTTTACTACTTTTACACAATAAAAACACTTTTTACTAAATAAAATGTTTTAGTGTCCCCATATCCTGAGAGCCATAACTTTTTTATTTTATTTTATTTTTTCAAATTTTTTTTTTTTTATTGTCGAAGGAGCTGTGTGAGGGCTTATTTTTTGCATGACAAACAATTTTTTATTGGTACCATTTTGGGGTACTTTTTAATCACATTTTATTCCATTTTTTTGGAAACCACGTGACCAAAAAAATAATTTCTGTCTGTCTATTTTTACCGTGTTCACCGTGCGGGATAAATATATTTTTATAGTTCAGGCCAATACGAATGTGGCGATAACTATTATGTATTATTTATTCTAAAACTTTTTTTTACATTTACTAGGGGACTTGAAGATCTGATCTTCTGATCCCCAGTACAATACACTGCACTACTTATGTAGTGCAGTGTATTGTTACTGCCATTTTACAACTGACAGTCAGTCTATTAGTTCCTGCCTTGGGCAGGACCGAATAGGCTTCCGTACCTGGCTGACCAGGAAGTCGTTGCTAGGCTTCCGGGTTGCCATAGCAACCATCGGCACCCCGCGATTGTTTTTTTTTTGTGGGGGTGCAGAGGGAGCCTCCTCTCTCTGTGTCAATCACTTAAATGCCACTGTCGCTATGGAAAGCTGTGATCGCTGTTGTTGCAGTGGGATGTCTGCTTTATATTCCTTCTGTGCCCGCTTCATCCTCAGGGCGTTGCTGTATGCCCATTTGTGGGAAGGGGGTTAATAAAGACTTTTTTTTTTTTTTTTCCACTTGTAGGTCTTTCTCTGATCTCCTCACCGATCTCACAGAAATGAGTTCAGAGACGGCAACAGGAGCTTTCTCCTGTAGACTGTCAGATGGCTGTGATTGGTCAGTCTCTGAAGACTGACCAATCGCTGGCATGGGGACATGCTGATTGGTCCCCAGCCCGGTAACTCGGCTATCAATGACCGCTGCCCTCTCTGTGTTATCGCTATGTGATTTCACATAGTGACCGTTTATTCCTGCTCCGCAATAGTACGGCGCAGGGCTGCTTCAATAAGCAGCATGTGCCGTACTATTGTGGAGCAGGTCCACAACAGGCTAAAACACGTTTTAAAGAGATCCTAATACAGATGCCAAACATTCATTGAAATCTACAAGTCTGGAAAGGGTTACAAAGCCATTGTATAAGTGAGATCCATTATCCACAAATGGAGAAAACTTGAACAGGGGTGAACCTTACCAGGAGTGTCTGGCCTACCGAAATTTCACCAAAAGCGCATTGGCGACTCATCTGGGAGGTCACAAAAGAACCCAAACTAACATCTAAAGAGAGCTAACACCGCGTTTCACCATAAGAACTTTATACCAACAGTCAAACGTGATGGCGTGGGGCTGCTTTTCTTCTTCAGGACCTGTCTACCTGTCTTAACTAATGGAACTATACGCTATCCGGCTATCAAAAAATCCTGAATGTCCACCTGTCCTTCTGTGACCTAAAGCTCAAGCACCAATGTGCAGCAGGACAATAATCCGAAGCACACAAGCAAGTTTACCTCTGGTTCAAAAGAAAGGAAAATTAAGGTTCTGGAATGGCCACGTTAAATGGGATTGAAGTCAATATTTTAAGATGCTGTGGCAAGAACTTAAAGCTTAAAGGGGTTTTCCCATCAGAGACATTCATGACAACCTGTGGATATATGTCATAAATGTCACATAGGTGTGGGTCCCAAAGGTGAGACCTATCTCTAGAACGGGGTCCCCTAAACCCAGTTCTACTGCTCTGTTGTGGCTGAATCATGTGATTTCTGACCATGAATTACGGAAACTGCATAGCTCGCTGAGCTACACGGTTTCTATAAGTCCCATACAACTGAATGGTAGTTACAGAAACTGCGTAGCTCTGTAACTGCCATTTACTACTCGAGGGGTTTTGGAAACAGTTTCCGTAATTCATGGTCAGAAATCACACGATTTGGCCACAACACAGAGCAGTAGAGCTGGGTTTAGGGGGCTGCATTCTAGAGACCCGCATCTATCTGACATTTTACATATTCTGTGGATATGTCATAAATGTCTCTGATTTGAAAAGCCCTTTAAGGGTCAGTTCAGTTTTTTTTGCGCCGATTGCGTCTGAATCAGACCTAATGAATGGGTCAAATTGCCCTCCATAGATTTCAATGAGAGGCAGAGGCATATTTTTGTCCTGGGCGGCTTTACGCCGCTCGCGGGGGAAAAAAAAAAAAAGCAGCATGCTCTTTCTTCGAGCAGTTTCCGCCTCTGACCTTTTTATTGAAATCAATGGGAGGCAGAAAAAAACCTTTTCTCCCACGGTTTATGCATTACATTCAACGACCGCAGGGAAAAAGCGTGAAAGAAAAACCCTCAAACATTGCCAATTCAAAATCCTGAAGGAATGTTGTGGCAGATTTTTTTCTGCCTGCAAAAATACTATGTGTGAACTAGGACTAACTAAACTTTAAAAAAAACTTGTGACATGTCAGACGTTTTGATCAGTGGGGGTCTGAGCATGGAGAAACCCCCCCCCCCCCCACGATCCCTAAAACGCAGCGGCAGAAGTGCTCGGGTGAGCGATGTGCCGCTTTGTTTCCTAACTAATTTTGACTGGTGAATTTTGGCCGATCCTTTGCTGAATTATTTTTAATCGGCTATGTTGGAGGGTTTTAACGGGGTTTTTTAGTTAGAAGAAATTGATGGCCTGTCCTCCAGATCGGCCATCAGTACTTGATCAGTGGTGGTCCAACTCGCTCTATACCTGCTGTTCAAGTGAATGGGAGAAGGTTGTAATTGTGATCTGCAGCTACAAGTGTGTCGGCGATTCACAGTACGAGCAGTTGCAGAAATAAAGGGGAAGAAGCGCTCATGGCCCCTTCAAAACAGCTGATCGGTGGGGGTGCAGAGTCTGACCCCCGCTGATCAGGTATCAATTGCCTATCTTGAGGATAGGCCATCAATTTCTTATAACTCTAAAACCCTGTTAATACCCTCCAATGTAACTGAATTAAAATAATTCTGCAAAGAGTAGGCCACAGCGATCTAAAAGACTCAATGCAAACTATCACAAACGTTTGACTGCAGTTATTACTCTCTCTATGGGTGGCACAACAGTTATTAGGTTAGGGGGACAGTTACTTTTTCCATAGGTGTTATGTTTTGAATACATTTTTATGCTTCATAAATGGAATGATCGTTCAAAAGCTGCATTTTGTGTTTACTTGTGTTTGTCTTTATCTTATATTAAAATTAGTTGGATGATCTGAAAGCATTAAATCTCAAATGATCTCTTGGCGGCTAAATCGGAGGGTAAATCCTCTCTACTGATTCTTCTGGATCTCTCTGCAGCCTTTGACACTGTAGACCACAAACTCCTACTTAACATGCTCCACTCTATTGGCCTCAAGGACACGGCTCTCTTGGTTTTCCTCCTATCTCTCTTACCGCTCGTTCAGTGTGTCATTTGCTGGTTCTACTTTTTCTCCTCTTCCACTTGCTATCGGGGTTCCTCAGGGATCAGTCCTAGGTCCGCTCCTCTTTTCTCTCTACACAGCCCCTATTGGACAAACCATCAGCAGATTTGGCTTCCAGTGCCATCTCTACGCTGATGACACCCAATTATATTCCTCTTCCCATGACATCACCTCTGCTCTAATACAGAACACCAGTGATTGTCTGTCCGCTGTCTCTAACATCATGTCCTCTCTCTATCTAAAACTGAATCTTTCTAAAACTGAGCTCCTTGTGTTCCCACCATCTACCAACCTCCGTAAACCTGATGTCTCCATATCTGTGTGTGGCACTATCATAACTCCTAAGCAGCATGCCCTCTGTCTCGGGGTTATTTTTGACTCAGATCTTTCCTTTACTCCTCACATTCAATCACTTTCACGCTCCTGTCATTTTCACCTCAAAAACATCTCCAGAATCCGCCCTTTTCTTACTGAGGAAACCGCCAAAATTCTCATTGTTGCTTGGATTTACTCTCGTCTTGACTACTGTAACTCATTACTAGTCGGTCTTCCCCTCACCAAACTCTCCCCTCTCCAATATATCCTCAACGCAGCAGCCAGGCTCATCTTCATGACCAACCGCTACACCAACGCCTCTAATCTGTTCCAGTCACTGCACTGGTTGCCCATCCCCTTCCGAATAAAATTCAAACTTATTACTCTCACCCTCAAAGCTTTCCACAGTGCTGCACCTCCTTACATCTCCTCCCTCATCTATGTCTACCACCCTACTCGGGCTCTACATTCTGCTAACGACCTTAGATTAAAATCCTCCATAATCCGAACCTCCCACTCCCGTCTCCAAGATTTTCTCGTGCTGCAGCAGTCCTCTGGAATGTGCTACCCCAGACAATCAGATTAATTCCCAATATCCACAGTTTTAAACGTGCCCTGAACACACATCTATTTAGACAGGCCTATAACATTCCCTAATCTGACTCCTTTCCATGGCCCTCCTTTTAGATTAGTCATCAGAATAAGATTCCCTCACACTCCTCTTCATGTCCGTCATACACGGATACTGGCTGGTGACCGGCTCATGCACCTCTATGTGCACCACCCCATGTATATAAAAATGGCTGGACTATTGTACTGAACAAACACTATTACACTTTGTGTCTCCCTTATTTCCTCATAGATTGTAAGCTCTTGCGAGCAGGGTCCCCACTCCTCAGGTTTGAGTTGTAAATTAACTTTGTCACTATGTAATGTCTGATATTATTTGTTTCAGGTTCCTTCTAAATTATAAAGTGCTGTGTAATTTGTCGGCGCTATATAAATAAAGATTATTATTATTAAATGTGACAAGCAAAAATAGAAGAAATGTGATGAGTGGCAAATCATTCTTCACAGAACTGTGTGTTTATCATTTGTCTAATATAATAAAAAAATGTGTGCTGACAGGATGGAGGATCTCTGGACCAAGTTCTTAAAGAAGCCCGCCGTATACCAGAGGAAATTCTAGGAAAAGTCAGCATTGCAGTTCTACGGGGCCTAGCTTACCTGAGAGAAAAACACCAGATCATGCACCGAGGTGATATAATGGTTTCAAGGGTTTATTTTATTTATTTATTTATTTTTCTAAAGTTGAGCTTTTCTTTTACGTCACTTTAGGGGAAAAATAAGGAGTTCTTTTGTTTTTTGTTTTCTCTGAACTTTTAATAAAAATGTTATTTTTTTGTGTGTTCTGTATGTGTGATGTATGTTTGTAATACGTGTGTGTGTGTGTGTGTGTGGTATATTGTATTGCCTAGGGCAGCAACCAGTGTCGACACAAACCATCAGAAGGTGATTGCACGACAATGGGCTACGAGCCAGATGTCTAGGTACAGGTGTTCCATTATCCACCTGCCACTCTCAAAGGCTTTCATGGTGCACAGCATGCGGCAATGAAGGTCTTTCCTCTTAAGCTAGGAGTCCAGCTTTTGTCTCGGACGCATTGATAACCGGAGATTGGTCTGGAGGCCGCGTGGGCAACGACATGAAGAGCCTTCACAAGGGAACGTCACACCGGTCCTGCTCCCGGGATTATTGTATGGGGTGGCATAATATATGGTAGCCGGACCCCTCTAGTCTTCTTTTCAGGTATACGAGCAGCTCGGCGTTAACTTGATTTGGTCGTGGAACCAGTGCGACAGACATTTCTCAAGTGTCCCAGAAGCGGTTTTTGAACAGGGCAACGCCAGGCCGCGTGTTGCTCGTGCTATGGAGAGCAGTCTCCGTGGCCTAAATGTGCTACCATGCCCTGCAGCATCTCTGGACTTGTCTCCCATTAAGCACATCTGGGACGTCATTGGTCAGCAATTGCAAAGGGAGCTGGCAGCAGCCAATCTTGATTTGCGTGGCATAGCATTCCTCACACAACCATTAATTAACCCCAATGATAGCAGACCAAGGCATGTAAGTGTTTGTATTTCTTCTGAAGGCGCTCCTACTCGATACTGAATAAATCAGAATGTTTAGAATATTCTGTTCCCCTTTTTTTTTTTTTTTCCTATAAATCATTTAACATTTCTACCAATCCAGTGATTTCCACAATTCCAAAACTTTTCCTCCTTGGTGTTGCAATTTCAATGTTGAGGTGTGTGTGGGGGGGGGGGGGTGGTGTGTGTGTGTGTGTCTCCGCCCATCCCTCCCCCCTCTTTCTAAAAACATCAATACCATGGCATCTGCGTACTTTAGCGCCTGGGATAGGTGTGATCTCTGCTCCCATTGATGACGTGTCGGCTGTAGTATACAGCCGAGACCCCTTGCTATGCAGCAGCCTCAGCACGCTACATACTCTCCCTTCACAGCTGTGACATAAGTGTACGTCCAATATCGGGAAGGGGTTAAGGAGTTTGCTATTACATTTATGTCAGACGTGTTTATTTTTTTGTCCCGTTTATCCTGTTAAGTTTTTTTTTTTCATTTTTTTTTTTTTAAAGACGTGAAACCCTCCAACATACTAGTGAATTCCCGGGGAGAGATCAAACTGTGTGACTTTGGTGTCAGTGGACAACTCATTGACTCCATGGCCAACTCCTTTGTGGGGACCAGGTCCTATATGTCTGTAAGTATGGGTTTGTTTTAAAATAAGAACTTTGTGCAGAAAGAGCTCCTAATTTTTGGATGCTTTACAGGTTATTAGCCTTTCTTTAATGAAACTAGCGTTATTGTATAACATTTTATTTTCTTTGTCTTTAGCCAGAACGCTTGCAGGGTACCCATTATTCTGTACAGTCAGACGTCTGGAGCATGGGTCTGTCATTGGTAGAACTTTCAATAGGAAGATATCCTATACCACCACCAGATGGCAAAGAGCTGGAAGCCATATTTGGGCGCCCTGTATTGGATGGAGCTGATGGAGAAGCTCAGAGCGTTTCTCCTCGTCCAAGGCCTCCTGGGAGACCAATTAGTGGTAGGCTGGCTTCTGCAAGCTTGTCATTCACAGTAGGGCTGGCCGATTTTGACTTAAATCAAAATCATAATTGATTGAACATGTAACCTCAATTACGATTAACAAACACATTTTTTTTTTTAGACCACACCTTTTTGCATGCCACGCCATGGAATTAACATATATCCCCTCAGCCTGCTGTACACTACTGTATATAATATGCCCCCAGTAACTGCCTCCACGCAGTATAATTCTCCACAGCTGCCCCCACGCAGTATAATGCCCCCATAGCTGACCCGTGCAGTATAAACCAGAAGTGGAGGAGATACCTCTGCTCCTCCGGTCTGTGTTCTTGGCGCAGACTGGCTCGATGTCACTGACACGTGCCATTCTCTGCTGAGCCGCTTACACCTCAACACAGACCGGCATGAGACAGTGACATTGCACCTGTCTGTGCCTAGCAGTGGCCGCCAGTGTTGCATAGTAAATGGTTGAGAAGGGAGCTTCCGGCTCCCTTCTTTACCATTTGGATTCTACTATACAGATGCATTCGAAACTGGGGAAAAAAGATTTGAAAAAAAAAAAATGTGCGATATAGCTTTGGTTATCTGCGCTGAGTTTCGGTTTTGTTTCTCTCTTTTAATTGCCCAGTTTACTGTTTTGCTTATTATATTATGTAAAAAATTGCCCTTTCTCTCACATAGCCCTCAATCTTCTTTTTATAGGTCATTGTATGGACAGCCGACCAGCTATGGCTATATTCGAACTGTTGGATTATATTGTAAATGAGGCAAGTGTCCTTGGAATATGTGTATAGTATTGTAAATGCTTAGAAGTTTTGAAGAATATTTTGATATTATTCTTTGTACATATCTTTGTCCGTAGCAAATAGTGTGTTTTTACAGAGCATATTGCAGCGGAAACAGTTTTTTGCCTGCAGATTTATCTTTAATCCTTGATTTATAGAATGGTGCTGTATATGTGTTAACACTATAAAAAAAAACAAATTTATATCAGAATTTATGCTCCCCGTTGAATTAAGTTGCACTGCAAAACACTTTCTGCATGACTTTTCTGCGTTTTTTTGTCCCCCCCACAGTTTGGGCACGAGGTTTTCTAAATCTCATTCACTTTATTGGTACTCTAAATGCTGCGGGATTTCCGCACAGAACTCTGTTGTGGAAATTCTGCAGTGTTTGTTACATGGGAACCCAGCCTAATAGCAATGAACTATGATGTGATCGCTTATTAGGGTTATCCTGTATGTTGAAGACACACCAGAGCCTCGCTCAGGTGAGCCGTTCGTTCTATGATGCAGTTTCTTTGTACATAGAAGCTGCATCTCAAACGATAAAACAGGTTTTTTTATTAAATGTAAATTTGAAAAATGTTTATAATTACCAATTAGCAATTTAAATAAAATGGGTGCAAAGGGTTTCATAGCTTTTAATTAGAAAAAAAAAAAAAAAAAGCACTCCCTTTTTTAATTTCCCTGTCGATCTGTGGCCCCTGACAGTCACTGGTTAGATTGACTTAAGCTGTGATGCCACACTGACAAGTGACTGCTGCTACCAATCACTGACTGTTTTGGTGATCTCCGTAAGTATGCCTAGTGATGTGCTTGAACACTTTCTGGTATGGTATGTCACAGCTTTAGCCAATGTAAACCTGGACCGACAGTGCCGGAGTCTCTGGTAGAAAGGACCATTTTCACACTCTTGGCATGTACAAATAAGGCTTAATTCACATCTTTTTATTGAACTACATTTAGCATGTACGTTGGGAAAACTCCCGGCGTACATGCTAAACGTGTACATATGACTTTATTCGCTCCACTGAGGCCAAAATAGTGTCCTTTTTGGCCTCCGTCGTTTTGGTATGGAATAGCGTTGTAGACTACGCTATTCCATACAATGGAATCCCATAAGAGAATTTTATATCGCAAACTTTCAAGATGTATCTGTTTAACGGACACCATTATAGTCTATGCCAGGGGTGGGGAACCTTTTTTCTGCCAAAGGCCATTTGGATATTTATAACCCCATTCGCGGGCAATACAAAATTATCAACTTAAAAGTTACCCTGCTATATTTGGTCAAACCTCTAATTACTGACCCCTAATGTGATGGCTGGAAATGCTTCTCTTTGGTGAGCCGTGTGATGTTAGTCGGTATTGATGATGTTGCTATTGCGTCGGTCAGTCTGGAGCGGTCGACTCTTTGCAATGGTACGTTTTGAAAAGAACTGCTGGCAGCAGTAGGTTGTTCCGACTTACTTAAAGGGGTTTTTCCCCATCAGGGACATTTATGACCTATCCACTGGATAGGTCATAAATGTCAGATAGGTACGGGACTCAGCTCTGGGACCCACACCTATGTCTGGAACGGGGGCCCCTAAACCCTTTTCTACCTCTGTTCCAGCTGATTTCCGACTATTAAGAAGAAAACTGCGTAGCTCTGAGCTACGCTGGTTCCATAACTCCCATAATAGTGAAATGATAGTTAAGGCAGCAGCGTAGCATGTGAGTTACGCTGTTTCCATAACTACAGTGAGCTATGCTGTTTTCTTATTCATAGTCGGAAATCACTAGCTTCAGCCAACCTGACGATTGCAGTTGTCTTGTCGAGCTGTTGGCAGCTATGTCCACCTTCACGGAACTTTGTGACAAACCGGAATTATAATTATAAACATACGTTTGTGCCTCAAACTCCTTCAAGCAGAGGTTTACAAACTAAAACTATGTAAAAATAACAGACGAAGGTGTGCGAAGTTCATTTATATCACAAACGTCTAAATTAACAAGAGCTTGTGCTCTCAAAAACGCTGTAACAGAGGCCATGCATTATTTGTTTGTCATCCAATGTGTTAAAATTATATACTGCACACGATACACTGGTACTATGCTCCCAAAATCGATATTATATATATTTTTTTTTTATAGCGCATAGCATGCTGTGTAAAAATTACTTTATTTCTTACACACAACTGCCTTCATGCAACTTTGCATCAAACAGTGATCCTAATCAAAAATTTCCCGAAGATTTAACTTTAACTAAAATGTGTATTCAAGGAGACCTTCATGCAAACAAAATGTACTCTGCAAAAACGAAGATGTGAAGAGTACATACATACATACATACATACATACATACATACATACATACATACATACATACATACATACATACATACAAAAAAAAAAGCCTAGACTGCAGGAACGCACCAATCGATTTTTGCATGCAGAATAAATTGGGGATTTATATAGGTATATGATTTTCCATCTCCTATACAAACTCTCTAATGCTTTATTTGCGGCGCAGTCATTGCGCTGTGATTTTCTCAAAAACAAATTGACCGCAACATTGGAACACCGCCAAATCACAAATCCCGGAATCCAATCTAATGCGTTAACTAAGAATTGTTCATGGCGACCAACGGCAAATGGAATACTATTTTCTGACTGACGAAAATATTTTCCATCCATCGGAAATGTATTAGACATTCTTCTCTAGTGATGATCGTTATTGTTATGACTAAAGTGTGTAACTGGCATTGCTAGTAGGGAAGTGGTCAGCAGATTTTATGCTTAAGATCAGATATGGACAGTGTAAAATGTGTAAACTTTATCCATGTTTGCGCATTTGACACCACGATTCGAACGCTGGTAAACGTCCAGGTTGTAGAGCCAATAAATGGCCTAATTAGGGGCAGAGGGTGATTAGATAAGTTACTGATCTTCTCACTCCTTTTCTGAAAAAAAAAGAGAAACCAATCCCCCCCCCCTCCTCCTGTCTCCCCTTATGTTCTAATCCTAAAGCAAGTATTCTCTCTGATTGATAATGTGGGTGGGTGCTAGAGCACCAAGAATCTTATCTTTTAAACCAAGACCTAACCTAGATCACAGCTCTAGCTGTGATCCGTCTGAGCTAGAGCTTTTTGTGGCAAGGATGTCATGCTTATGTCCTTGGCTACTGACTTACCTTCCTGCCTATGAGATACGCCCTTAAAAGGTGAGTGTGGGCGTTTTTTTTTTTAAACCTGAATAACCCATTTAAGGATATGTATTGACCACCGATAAGTATAGTTGCACATATAAAAGCTTTATTACTTAAAACAAAATATATTCGAGTACTATGGAAATTCTGAGCTATAACCAGGAAATTTACATGTCAATATCCTTTTATTCTGACACTGGGGGCAGTTTAATTTAATTTGATCAGGGTGTTAGACAAAAATAATCTGGATCTATAAACTATTTTCAGAGATGAAAGCTAATAAATTGGTATTTTCTGCAATAGTCTCTGTTCAATACATTTGTAGACTATTATTACCTCATTATTATATTTTGCCTTTAACCCCTTCAGGGCGCAGCCTGTTTTGGCCTTGTGGCACAGCCGATTTTTATTTTTTATTTTTCTATTTATTTTTTAAATCTGGCGTGTCACTTTTTATGTGGTAATAACTTGGGAAGGCCTTTTACCTATCCAAGCGATTCTGAGATGGTTTTCTCGTGAGATATTGTACTTTGTTAGTGGAAAAATTTGGGCGATAAATTCAATATTTATTAGTGAAAACACCAAACTTTTTCCAAAATTTGCAATTTTCTAAATGTAAATGGATCTGCTTGTAAAACAGAGTAATACCACACAAAATAGTCACTAGTTAACATCTCCCATATGTCTACTTTGTTTGCATCATTTTTTGAACATCCTTTTATTTTTCTAGAACGTTCCAAGATTTAGACCTTTACCAGTAATTTCTCACATTTTCAATAAAATTTCAAAAGGCTATTTTTACAGGTACCAGTTTAGATCTGAAGTGGTTTTGAAGGCCTTATATATTACAAATCCCCAATAAATCATCCCATTTTAAAAACAACCCCTCAAAGTATTCAAAACCGCATTCAGAATGTTTCTTAACCCTTTAGGCGTTTCACAGGAAGTAAAGCAAAGTAGAGGGGAAATTTACAAATTAAATTTTTTTTGCCGAAATTCATTTGTAATAAATTTTTTCCCTGTAACTGATTCTGCAGTTTTTAGACATATCCCACATGTGGTAATGGACTGAAGTACCGGCCCCCAAAGCAAAGGAGCACCTAGAGGATTTTGGGGCCTCCTTTCTTTTAGATTATATTATAGGCACCATGTCCGGTTTGATGAGGTCTTGTAATGCCAAAACAGTTGAAACCCCCCCAAAAGTGACCCCAGTTTGGAAACGACACCCGTCAAGGAATTTATCTAGGGGTATAGTTAGCATTTTGACCCCACAGGTATTTTGCTATGTTTATTGTAGTTATTCTGTGAAAATGAAAATCTACACTTTTTTTTCTGAAAAAACATAGAAATGTTTAATATTTACAAGAAATAAAGAATAAAATGCACCCCAATATTTGTAAAGCATCTGCTCCCAATTATGGAATTACCCCATATGTGGTAATAATCTGTTGTTTGGACCCACATCCGTACTCAGAATTGAAGGAGCGCCATTTGGATTTTGGAGCGCAGATTTTGCTGGGATAGTTTTCAGTGCCATATCTCGTTTGCAATGCACTGGAGGGACCAAAACAGTGGAAACACCCCAAAAGTGACCCCATTTGAGAAACTACACCCCTCAAGGAATTTTTCTAGTGGTATAGTTAGCATTTTGACCCCACTGGTTGTTTGCAGAATTCAATGGAATTAGGATTATTTTTTGCGGGAAGAGTTGTAGTTTCTATTGACACCATTTAGAGTACCATATAATGTACTGGGAAACCGAAAATAAAATTCTTTGCGCGTGTTTTTTATTTTTTTTATTTTTTTTTTACAACGTATTTTGCGTTTCAATACGATTACGGTGATGCCAAATATATATAGTTTTTTTTTTTTATATTTTACTACTTTTACAAAGAAAAAAACTGTTAAAAAAAAATGTTTTGTGTCTGAGAGCCAAAACGTTTTGATTTTTTTTTGGTCAATTGAGCGGTGTGAGGGCTTATTTTTGGCGGGACGAGCTGTAGTTTTTGTTGGTACAATTTTTTTTGGTACATACAACTTTTTGATCACTTTTTTATTACGTTTTATTTAGAGCTAACTTGACAAAAAAAGGATTTTGGCGTTTTTAAATTCTTTTATTTCTTACAGCGTTAATCATGCTCTATATAAATGACAGTTTTACTTTATTCTGCTGGTCGGCACTATTACGGCGATGCCATATGTATATCGTTTTGTTTGTTTTGCAGCATTTGCACAATAAAATGACTACTTTTATAAATATTATTTTTTTTTGTTACCAAATTCTGAGAGCCATAACTTTTTTTATTTTTCCGTCAAAACTGTGTAAGGGCTTGTTTTTTGCGGGATGGGTTGTAGTTTTTATTGGTACTATTTTGGGGTACATATGACTTTTTGATCACTTTTTATTTTATATTTTGGGAGGGGCGGTGACTAAAGAATAGTGATTCTCCCATTGTTTCTAGTTTATTTTTTTTTGCGGTGTTCACCGTGCGGGAAAAAATAACATTCTAGTTTGGGTCGTTACGGACGCGGTGATAGCAAATGTGTACTGTTTTGCAATGTGTTCATTTTTTTACTATAATAAAAGACTTCTAGTAAAAGAAGCTTTTATTCTTACACTTTTTGTAAAATATTTTTATTAACTTTTTTTTTTTAATTTTTACACTTTTTTTATTTAACCTGCATCTCTGATCGCTGCTAGAATACATTACACTACCTAGTAGTGTAATGTATTCCAACTGTCAGTGTGACGTCAGTCACTCTGACCGTAAGCCTATGAGGACCAGCCAAAGGCTGGTCCTCATAGCCTTCCATACTTGGCAGACTCGGAGACCGTTGTCTGGCCTCCGAATGCCATCACAACAATCGGCAACCTCCACAATTGCATGGGGGCTGCCGATGTGCTACAAACCCCCTAAATGCGGTGATCGCAATCGATCGCCGCATTTAAGGGGTTAATTGACAATCATCTCTATCTCTCTTTCGATCTTTGTTAGGCAAAGCCTTTTCCATGGTCCGCATGGCGCTTCCATCTTAATGTCCGCCGATGGATGGACTTGTGAGCAGACACGTCCATCAACAACTTCTGTTTAAAAAAAACACTGCACATGTGTGCAATGTTTTTCAACGAAGGTTGCTGATTGACATGTCAGGTCACAGGTTCATCCATCAGCGGACGTTTTCAAGACGGGAGTGCCGTGTGGTCTGTGGAGAAGGCTTTGATTAACAAGGGGGCATGGCTTAACAACGTTAGATTCTTACTAGACATTTAGCGCGGAATTCTATTACTAACTTTCATAATGTATAGTGGTATTTCCGACACATTTATTACAATAAGCCTAAAGTGGCCAGCCTATATATAGAAGTTCTGTCAAAACTAAAAAACTAAATATGTGCCTTTTTAATTACTACGTGTCTTATCTTCTGTCTTTTTGTTTTTTTTATGTAGCCCCCTCCTAAGCTCCCATCTGGAGTGTTTACAGCAGATTTTCAAGACTTTGTACATAAATGGTAAGAAGGGTGCACAGTATGTTTTTTAAATGTGTTAAATTCTGAGAAGGTGGCTACCCAGTCAACGTTTATCATGTTGGAAAGGATATTACAACACAATTTCTCATCCATAGCAGTCTTAAAACCTTCAAAGGGGTTTCTCTTTAAGGGTATGTGCACACGATGAGAGGCTTTTACGTCTGAAAAGACAGACTGTTTTCAGGAGAAAACAGCTGCCTCGTTTCAGACGTAAAAGCTCCTCCTCGTAATATGTGAGGCGTCTTTGACGTTTGTAATCTTGAGCTGCTCTTCATTGACGTCAATGAAGAACGGCTCAAATTACGTTGCAAAGAAGTGTCCTGCACTTCTTTGCCGAGGCAGTCAATTTACGCGTCGTCGTTTGACTGCTGTCAAACGACGACGCGTAAATGACAGGTCGTCTGCACAGTACGTCGGCAAACCGATTCAAATGAATGGGCAGATGTTTGCCGACGTATTGTAGCCCTATTTTCAGACGTAAAACGAGTCATAATACGCCTCGTTTACGTCTGAAAATAGGTCGTGTGAACCCAGCCTAAAGGGAATGTGTCCTGTTTTTAATTGTATTATCAGTAGCGTAGATGAGCAATATAAAACATTTTATTCTATAGTTTTATTTTTTTGGTTTTGTTCAAAAATAATTTTTGATCCAGTCCAAAATACCATAAACCGTTCCACTCCTACAGGGGGCCCCTGATGTCTCTGTCCATATATGGACAGAGACATCAGGGGCCCCCTGTAGGGGTGGAACCCCCGGCCAGAGGGATTCCGCTCCTGCAGAGGGGGAAGGGCGTTGCTATCTGCAGGGGGAGGGACATTGCTATCTGGCATTCTATTGGCACCACTTTCAGGGGACACTGGCGCTATCTACATGTTCACTGTGTGGCACTATCTACAGTGGGAACTGGCACTATTTACAGTGGGCGCTGTCTATGGGCACTGGCACTATCTACAGTGGTATTGCGTCACGATCTACATGGGCACTGCAGTTGGGACAAAAAGAAAAACTAACAATTAATATTTTATATATTTATTTTTTTTCCCCAACTCCACAGTGCCTTTGTAGATAGTGACGCAATCCCACTGTAAATAGTGCCACATTGCCCACATAGATAGTGCCAGTGCCCACACAGCATCCACTGTAAATAGTGCCACGGTTCCCACTGTAGATAGTGCCACAGTTCCCACTGTAGATGGTGCCACACAGTGCACATGTAGATAGCGCCAATGTCCCCTGTAGGCAGTGCCCATATAATGCCATTTTACCCATGCAGATAGCAATATCGTCGTCGTCCTGTCCCCCTGCAGATAGCAACGTCCTGTCCGTCCCCCTGCAGGAGCGGAATCCCTCTGGCCGGGTGTTCCATTCCTACAGGGGGCCCCTGATGTCTGTCCATATATGGACAGTGATGTCCGGGGTTGACTCTAAAAGCGGAATCCCCTGCCGAAGCAGGGTTCCGCTACAGGAGTTGGCCCCTGATGTCACTGTCCATATATGGATAATGACGCATGGGGCTCCTCCAGTAGCGGAATCCCCGGCCAGAGTGTCGTCCTGGGATTCCGCTCCTAGAGACCCTAACGTCACTGTCCAAATGGACCGTGACGGCAGGGGCGCTCTCTAGAACCGGAATCCCCAGCCAGTGCGATCTGACACCGGGGATTCCACTCCTAGAAGGGGTTTAGATGGCGCTATCTTCAGTGGGTGGGGGCGATGCTATCTACAGCAGGGGGATTGCCATCTATAGGGGCATTTGCGGTATCTACAGGGGATTGTGTGTGGTGCCATCTACAGTGGGGGGTGTATTCCCGGACTCTCTAAATAGTGACTTTTATATAGTCCTTGTAGCATTGTGTTCTCTTCTAGGGGTCCTATTCTATGTTGGCATCCTTTCCCTTCCCCTCTTTCAGTTTTTGAGTTGACCAGCGCAGTCCTACTCTGTCATTTATGAGACTGTTTTTTTCCTGTTGTGTGACCTGATGGGAGGTAAGTCTTTCTCTGTTACAGTGAGAGAGGAGTGACCCATGGTGTATAGCAGTCTTTAGTTGATTTGCTACACAGCATGGGTTTCTGTTTTTTCTGCCCTCCAGGCTCATTATTGGAATATGATTAATAATTAAAAAATCTAATAAGGCTAAAAAATAAATAGTATTAATTTCAATTATCTAATTTTTTTCCTCCACATGCATTATACATTCCCTTTTAACAATGTAAACTTATTAGGCTACATTCACACGACCGTGAACGACGGCCATTTTCAGAACAATGTAGTTCTATGGCTGTATTCACACAGCCGTTTTTTTAATGCCTTGTGAATACGGTCTGTCAAAAAATAGTACATTTCCTATTTTTGGCCGTTTTCACTGCCAGACTGCCCCCATAGAGCTCATTGAATCAGTTTTATAACCACCGTTTTTCAGGAATCAATCCTACTGACTTCCGTTAAAAACTAATCCTGGCCAAGAGGACTCCCAGGGTACAGCGCTACTTTGAGCGCTGAGCCTGGGGAAGCCCTTGACGTCACTGCTGGAATTCCTGGCCAGAGCGTCCGCAATGGTCTGACCAGGGATTCCACTCCTAGAGAGAGCCCCTCACATCACTGGCCCTATATGGACAGTGACGTCAGGGGATCCTCCTGGAGTGGAATCCCCAGCTAGTGCATTGCTGATGCTCTGGCTGGGGATTCCACTCCTAGAGGGAGCCCCAATGGAGGGGACGGTGTCTGGCGGCGCTATCTACAGGGGACGGTGTCTGGCGGCGCTATCTACAGGGGACGGTGTCTGGCGGCGCTATCTACAGGGGACGGTGTCTGGCGGCGCTATCTACAGGGGACGGTGTCTGGCGGCGCTATCTACAGGGGACGGTGTCTGGCGGCGCTATCTACAGGGGACGGTGTCTGGCGGCGCTATCTACAGGGGACGGTGTCTGGCGGCGCTATCTACAGGGGACGGTGTCTGGCGGCGCTATCTACAGGGGACGGTGTCTGGCGGCGCTATCTACAGGGGGCGGTGTCTGGCGGCGCTATCTACAGGGGGCGGTGTCTGGCGGCGCTATCTACAGGGGGCGGTGTCTGGCGGCGCTATCTACAGGGGGCGGTGTCTGGCGGCGCTATCTACAGGGGGCGGTGTCTGGCGGCGCTATCTACAGGGGGCGGTGTCTGGCGGCGCTATCTACAGGGGGCGGTGTCTGGCGGCGCTATCTACAGGGGGCGGTGTCTGGCGGCGCTATCTACAGGGGGCGGTGTCTGGCGGCGCTATCTACAGGGGACGGTGTCTGGCGTAGCTGTTTACAGGGCCGCGTGTCTGGTGGCGCTATCTACATGGGCACTATCTAGAGGGGACACTGGCACTATCTACATGGGTACTATGTGGGCTCTGGCACTATGTATGTGGGCTCTGTGGCACTCTACAGGGGCATTGCAGTGTTTTCAGGGGGTTTGGACAAAAAAAATCCTGACAAATTAAATCCAACAGTTTTTTTATGACCATGAAAAACGGACAGACGGACAGGAAATGGATGAAAATTTGGAGACACTGATTTTAAAATGGCCATGGAAAACGAACAGTTGATCAGTTTTTAATGGCCATTTTTTTTTTCACTGTCATGTGAATGTAGCCTTCATGTACTGTCAGCAGCAGTAAAATCTTGCTTCCAGTGTCACTCATTTGAGAGGTTTTTGTTTTTTGGAACTCATTTTGCTTTTTCAAATTATGTACAATAATGCCTCATTCACATGACCGTTGTGCCACTCTGGCCATTTTTGATGGCATCAGAGTGGCACCCGATTCGCCATTCACTCTAGCGGGTGAATCGGGTCCGTGAAAAATTATCAGAGTCTCCGATCCGAGGAAAGATAGGACATGTTTCCGATCACTGACGGGACTCTGACGGCACACTCGGTCGTGTGCATGAGGCGTAAGGCTACATTCACACAATAGTGAAAATAAATGGCCATTAAAAACTAATAGACTGTCAGTTTTTCATGGCCATTTTGCATCAGTGTCTCCAAGATTTCATCCATTACCAGTTCGTCCGTCTGTTTTTTAATGGCCGTTAAAATAACAACAAAAAAAAACTGATGGATTCAATTTGCCAGGGTTTTGTTTTTTTTGTCTAAACCCCCTGAAGACACCACAGTCCCCCTGTAGACCTTGCCGCAATGCCCCTGTAGATAGTCCGTGCCCAGTGTAGATAGTGCCAACATAGCGCAACAGTGGCCCCACGTAACTAGTGCCACACGACATCCCCCCACCATCTATTGGGGCTCACTCCAGGAGCGAAATTCCCGGCCAGAGCGTCGCAGACGCTCTGGCCGGGGATTCCGCTGCAGTAGGATCCCCTGACGTCACTGTCCATATATGAATAGTAGATCAAATCTGTTGCACTCTGCAGGTTGTCCGGGTGCTGTAGGTAGGGTTCCCACCCAGTAAATGTTTAGAAGATGAACTCAAGCACTCATTTGAAATATGCAAAAAGGTGATTTATTTGAATAAGCCAATATTTAGAGAAAAGTAAAGTTTTGGCCATGAGAAGAGGGACCAGAGTACTTAAATATATGCAGTAATTTTCTTGGCTTTGGTTGTTTTTAGCAAAGCGTTTTCATTTTCACCCCAGCCAGCTATTCGACTATTTTATCCCACTGTCTTATGTTCTCCTTTTTCCTAGGCCACATAAATCATCACGTATAGGGTCATGTGTGGCCCTTCTATTTTTCTGCATTTCGTACTTGTTATACATTACAATGCTCATGTGACCTTCATTTTTGCTCTTGTACATGATTGTCTTGTAATATATAGTCTCTGCGTTCATTTGCACAGTTTGACCAAGGCCGGATTGTGGCCGACACGTTACTTTTCTCTAAACAATAACTTATAAATCACATATTTTCATATTTCACCTAAAGGAGTGCTTGAGTTTCTAAACATATATGGATAGTGACGCCAGGGGCTCCTCCAGGAGTGGAATCCCTGGCCAGAGCATCGACTACTCTCTGGCTGGGGCTCCTGGGAGTGACATCAAGGGCTTCCCCAGGCTCAGCGCTTAAAGTAGCGTTGTGCCCTGGCAGTCCTCTTGGCTACGATCAGTTTGTAACAGCTGATGCGTTTAAAAACTAGTTTTATGGGTACCGTCTGGTCGTGAAAACGGCCAAAAATAGGATGTCCTATTTTTTTGACGGCCAGTATTCACGGCTGTGTGAATATGGCCATAGAACTACATTGTTCTAAAAACGTTAGATATTACAATTCTTATTGTAAAGAATTCAGAAAAAATATGTAAATGTGAAATATACATTCCTTGGTAATTTATTTATAAAGAAAGATATATTACCTTTGTTTTATTCTTAACCCTTTTGTGACCAAGGGTCATTGATGCCCCTGTGTCCAAGTCAAATTTTCCATTTCTGATATGTACTTCTTTAACTCCTTAAGTATACGGTAAATCTACGTATTTTCTTTCGGTTTTTTTTTCCTCCCTGCCTTCCAAAAGCCATACATTTTTTATTTTATTTTTTTGTCTACATGGCCATATGAGAGCTTGTTTATTGCGGGACAAGTTGTAGTTTTTCATGGCACCGTTTATTGTACCGCATAATGTACTGGGAAGATGAAAAAATATATATTTGTGGGGTGACCTTGGCAAAAAACAGCGATTATGCCACTTTTTGGGGTGTTTTGTTTTTACATTGTCCATGTTCACCTTATTCCAGGGGTTGATACGATCACGGCAATACCAAATTTGTATATATATTTTTTTTTTTATCTTTTCCACTTTTATAGAAAAAAATAACTTTTTTGTGTCTCTATCCCGAGAGCCATACACTTTTTTTTTTTTTTTTTTTTTTTTTTCATTTTTCAGTCCATTTAGCCATGTAATTTTTCTGCGGGGCGAGCTGTAGTTTTTACTGATACCATTTTGGGGGTACATGTGACTTTTTGATCACATATTTTATTTTTTTGTACTTTATTTATTTATTTTTATTATTTTTTTTCGTCCCCCTAGGGGATTTGAACCAGTGATCATTGGATCACTTGCATGATATACTGCAATACTACTGTATTCCAGTATCTCTCTATACTGACAGTCTCCTTTTGAAGCCCTGCCAGAGGCTATATTTTGTGTGTGTGTGTGTGTGTGTGTGTGCACACTTAACAAATTCTCTCTTCCTCAGTCTTCTAAAGAATCCAGCTGAGCGAGCAGACCTGAAGATGCTGATGGTGAGAGATCTTGTTTCTGCTATACACAAATATGGAAAATTTCATAAAATAGCCAACACAATATTTTGGCCAATTTGTGATTGGATGGGATAATATTTTACTTCATACCAATACATTAAATTTGGTAGTCAAGATGATTCTAATGTAAAATTAAAAGGGAGTGGATGGGTGCCGCCAGATAGAACAAGGGATGCGGTGGTGTCCTCACAAAATGCATTAAAAAAGGAATTAGACACCATATTCATTGCACACACACATTTTAAAAATTGTATCAGTGTTTTTTATGTATAATCCATGCAAGCTAAAACATAATTTCAACACGTGCATAGTATACTGGTTATGCCCATAATAAGGAATCCCTCCCCAGAGACAATACAGTTAATCATGGCAAGTACATCTCAAAAACATACATATTGACCAAGTGTAATATGAATATTCATAATTTAATATACTTAAAAGTATGACAAAAAGTGACCCTATTAAATAAAAAGGCACGGTAGTAGCAATTGGCACCAGATATATGGATATGAGAATTTACAAACTTCAGATAAACAGCACATACCATGTTCTTTCAGGTATTCACAGCACATATTGTTTATATGTCTTGATATACAGTAAGGGTATGTTCACACGCACTGTTTTCAGACGTAATTCGGGCATTTTATGCCTCGAATTACGCCTACAAACATCTGCCCATTGCTTTCAATGGGTTTTACGGTGTTCTGTTCCCATGAGGTGTAAGTTTACGCGTCACTGTCAAAATACGGCGCGTAAAAAGACGCCCGCGAAAAAGTGCACGGCACTTCTTGGGACGTTTTTGGAGCCATTGAAAAACAGCTCCAATAACGTCCGTAAAATACGCCGCGAAAAAGGCGAGCTGCTACAAAAACTTCTGAAAATCAGGAGCTGTTTTCGTCTGAAAACGGCTCAGTATTTTCAGACGTTTTTGGTTACTGCGTGTGAGCATACCCTAATTCTGTGTTTGCAGATGTACTAATTGATTCATCATTTCAGAGATTTGCCACAAACTTATTTCTATTTTTCTTTTCCTAGGCCCACACATTCATTAAGCGTGCTGAAATCCAAGAAGTTGATTTTGCTGGCTGGCTGTGCAAAACATTGGGTCTGCGTCAGCCAAGTACACCAACTCGCACTACCATCTAATGTTTTTTTTTTTTTCACCTTTTCACCCCCCATTCTTAATTTGCCCTTTCTTTAGGGAAATTTTAAGAGAGAAGGTCCTTTATGGTGGGGAATGTGGAGCATGGGACATCTTTTTGAACACATTGTTCTGCTTTTATCAACCCAGCTCTGTATGCTTGTGTGTATTTCTTTTTCCACGTCAATCTGCCAGTCACTGCCGCTTTGAACTCCGTGCTCATGAGCACCTGTTGTATGAGCATGAGGAGTTTTGATCAGTCACATGTGGTCTGTTGCTCTGTCAGTGGTAAGATCACGTAGGTCCACAAGTTGGCTTTAAGGCTTCTTAATGTATTTCTCAACCAACAAAATGGCTACTTCAACATAGTGGACTGAATCCACAAACTGGGGATATCATGGGTTTTGTTAAGTCTAAATAGAATGTTTGATCTACAAAATGCATTAATGTCCAGACCTGTCCCCTTAAATCCAGGTACATATCACCATGATCCACTGATTGTCTAAATAACAAATAAATTTAATGATTTAAAATAATTGTCTTTTTATTATTATTATTAGTAACTGTAGGGTGCCATTTGATTACTTCTGAAAACATGAACTTTGACACCTAGTTTTACATAGAATATTTTAACAAAATTTAATTAAACCATTTTTGTTGTGCTCATAAGTGGTTTGCGAAATTATATACTGTTAGAGTATCCTCCTTTTAAGTGATGGACAACGGCTATCTAAGGGTATGTTCACACGCTGAGAGGCAGTTACGTGTGAAAAGACAGACTGTTAACAGCTGCCTCGTTTCACACGTAAAAGCTCCTCCTCGTAATTTACGAGGCGTCTGAGACGCTAGTAAACCTTGAGCCGTGCTTCATTGATTTCAATGAAGAACGGCTCAAATTACGTGGCAAAGAAGTGCCCTGCACTTCTTTGCCGAGGCAGTAAATTTACGGGTCGTCGTTTGACAGCTGTCAAACGACGACTCGTAAATAACAGGTCGTCTGCACAGTACGTCGGCAAACCCATTCAAATGAATGGGCAGATGTTTGCCGACGTATTGTAGCCCTATTTTCAGACGTAAAACGAGGCATAATACGCCTCGTATACGTCTGAAATTTGGCCGTGTGAACATACCCTAAGTCCGAGTCGGTCAGATATTCCAAATTGTTCAGCGTGCTGGAGAGTTTTTTTTTTTTTTTTTTTTTTTTTTTGTTTTTTTTTTATTGAAAGTGCTTTATTCACAGTCGTCATCATACAAACATTACTGTGACGCAGCGCAGGCCATGAAGCCGTAAATAATAATCGCGAACATAGTATGACACACAGTACAGGCTAACCTATGCTATACATCACACCACATGCTACACTAACATTCTTCCATTCACTAAAATCAATCAACAAAGCATTACAGACAAGTGAGGGAGTGGGAAAGTTGATAGGGAGGGGAAAGCACAGGCCCGAAGCTTTGAGACTACGCACAAGTGGGGCGAAAGGGGAGGATCAGTCCTCTTCTTCATCGAAGTCCGGGCTGTCCCAGGTGGAATAGTCTCTCAGCAGGCTGTGGCTCAGCCTGCGGCAGTCCTGGACGGACAAACTCCTCAAAATTAAACGATTCCTTGGAAAATATAGTGTCCTTAACCCTTTCATGCAGACAATATGTAGATTCACGTCCTTTTTGCACATACCCCGTGCTGCCAGGGTGTGAATATACAGATCTCTGCTCTAGCCAGCATAGCGCTGTGAAAAGCGCTCGGACGCCGGCTATGTCAGTGTCCCCGGCTCCCCAGCAACCTGCTCACTGACAGCCAAACCGATTGGTTCGGCTACAGAAAATATGGTCACAGTTATTAACTGCTTCCTGATCGCCCACAGTAAATTCACGTCAGCGCTTGCTGGGCTCTGTGCAGCACCGATGTGAATTCGCAGTGGGTGTTAAAAGCGCGATCTGGGTGTCTGTGTAGTGCTAACACCCGGATCGCGCTGTTAAACCCTGCCTCTGGTCCCGGAGACATGATCGGGACCTGATTGGTTCAGGTCCCGATCATGTGATCGCAGGGAAAGTTTGTTGTAGCAATAAACTGGAAAGTTTGTTGCTACAACAAACTTCCGAGGACTGATTGCGGGTGCTGCCTTCGGTTGCATGGCAAAACCGGAGGCCATACCGGGTCTGCCATTCACGGAAGACTGAGGACCAGCTGGTCCTCATAGGCTTCCTGTCAGTGTGACTGTCAACGTCACACTGACCGTTTTTTTTATATATAACCCGTTACACTACCTAGGTAGTGTAGTGTATTATAGCAGCCATCAGTGCTGCAGGTCTTCAAATAAAACAATTAAAAAAAAAAGTAATAAAAGTGTAAAAACAAGATATAAGTTACAAAAACATAGGAAAAAAATTATTTTTTAAGAAGTCTTTTATTATAGGAAAAAAAAAAGTTAAAGTACACATATTTGGTATCACAGCGTTCGTAACGACCTTAACTATAAAACTATAGTATTTTAACCGTGCGGTGAACAACGCAAAAAATAATTAAACAATACTAGCATCACAATTTTTGTGGTCACACCCCTCCCAAAATATAGAATAAAAAGTGATCAAAAATTCACATGTACCCCAAAATAATACCAATAAAAACCACAACCCGTCCTACAAAAAACAAGCCCTTACACAGCTTTTTTGACTGAAAAAGAAAAAAATTATGGCTCTCAGAATATGGTGACACAAAAAAGAAATAATTATATAGAGAAGTGATTTTATTGCGCAAACGCCAAAAAATAAAAAAAACTATATACATATAGTATTGCCGTAATCGTACCAACCTGCAGAATAAAGTAAAATGTCATTTATAGCGCACAGTGATTACTGTAAAAAAGAAAAAAAACATTGTCAAAATGTATGGTTTTTTTTTGTCACTTTGCTTGCCAAAAAATCGAATAAAAAGTGATCAAAAAATCACATGTACCCTAAAATAGTACCAATGAAAACGACAGATTGCAACGTAACAAATAAGCCCTCGCGCGGTGGAGAAAAAATTTAAAAAAGTTCTGTCGCTCAGTATATAGTGACAGAAATTTTGCAGAGTGTCCAAAAGCGGATAATATTTGGCACCATTTATCAGTGCGACACCGGCCACACATCTATAAATTATTTATTTATCCCATTATTATACCCTCTTATTATTCCCTGATGTACTCTGCCAAGTTTACATATGCCACCACGTTAGAAACTGAAATACCAGCAAAACCCCAAACAGCACTATTACCAAGCAAAATCTGCGCTCCAAAAGCCAAATGGCGCTCCTTCCCTTCTGAGCTCTGCCGTGGGTCCAAACAGCAGTTTATTACCACATATGGGGTATTGCCGTAGTCGTGAGAAATAGCTTTACAAGTTTTGGGGTGCTTTTTATTCTTTATCCCTTGTAAAAATTACATACTTTTTTTCTGAAAAAAAAAAAACATTTTTCATTTTCACAGACCTATTCCAATAAATATAGCAAAAGACCTGTCGGGTCAAGATGCTAACTGTACCCCTAGATAAATTCATTGAGGTGTGTAGTTTCCAAAACCACTTTTGGGGAGATTCCACTGTTGTGGCACCACAAGGCCTCTTCAAATCTGACATGGTGCCTAAAATATATTCTAAAAAACGGAGACCCCAAAATCCTCTAGGTGCTCCTTTGCGTTTGAGGCCGGTGCTTCAGTCCATTATCACACTAGACAACCTAAAAATGAACCATAAAGCGACATAGCACTAAGAGAAATAGTATACTTAAATAATATACAAAAATACAAACAAAATTCTTTATTGAATATAATCGACAATTACATATGATGAAAAGAGAATGGGATACGTCATACACCGAAATACAAACCGTGTCAGATGGAACGAACCATGACAACAGAGTCAATCATCCCAAAAATTTACCAGACCACGCTCCAATAGTGGAAGCCGGTCACAGGGCGAAACGCGCGTCGAGGCGTTCATTCAGCCATTCATCTTTCCTGACCACCTGTGCTCTGCATCATGTCCCAGGGTATGTGCTAGCTGTTCACATGATTGTGTCCTAGTCGTTGTTAAAGTCTATATTCTGGCTATTTTTTGATACTATTTGAGTTTTTTGGACACCTCATCTTCTCATGTATAACTACATATTCTGCAGGCTATAGTGGGCATGGGTACTATCCATTGTCTACTTTTGTATATCGCTATTAGCTGGTAGCACTATATCATGTGTGGACTTTACTACCTATATTTATAGGTGTATAATTCTGCTATATGCACTATTGGAGCGTGGTCTGGTCAATTTTTTTGATGATTGACTCTGTTGTCATGGTTCATTCCATCTGACCCTGTTGTTTGTATTTCTGTGTATGACGTATCCCATTCTCTTTTCATCATATGTAATTGTCTATTTATATTCAATAAAGAATTTTGTTTGCATTTTTGTATATTATTTAAGTATACTATTTCTCTTAGGGCTATGTCCCTTTATGGTTCATTTTTAGGTTGTCTACCTGCAATAAGGGACCCCAATATACGCCATATTTTTGGTGTGAGGCTTTTTTAGGTTGTCTCATTATCACACTAGAGCCACATGTGGGATATTTCTAAAAACTGCAGAATCTGGGCAATAAATATTAAGTTGCATTTCTCTTGTAAAACCTTCTGTGTTACAGAAAAAAATGTATTACAAATTTATTTAGGCAAAAAAAATGAAATTTGTACATTTCCCCTCTACTTTGCTTTAATTCCTGTGAAACGCCTAAAGGGTTAATAAACTTTCTGAATGCGGTTTTGAATACTTTGAGGGGTGCAGTTTTAAAATGGGGTGATGGGGTCTATCTAGTACATAAGGCCCTCAAAGCCACTTCAGAACTGAACTGGTCCTTGACAAAATAGCCTTTTGAAATTTTCTTGAAAATGAGAAATTGCTGCTAAAGTTCTAAGCCTTGTAAAGTCCTAGAAAAATAAAATCATGTTAAAAAAAAACATGCAAATATAAAATATGGGGGATGTTAATTAGCAACAATCTTGTGTGGTATTACCATCTGTTTTACATGTAGATTACATTTAAAATTAGAAAAATTATAATTTTTGCAAATTTTCTTTAAATGTTGGTGTTTTTCACAAATAAGCTATGAATTTATTGACAATTTTTCTACTAACATAGTACAATATGTCACGAGAAAACAATCTCTGAATCGCGTGGATAGGCAAAAGCTTTGCAGAGTTATTACCACATAAAATGACATGTCCGATTTGAAAAAATAGGGGCTGGTTATTGAGACATTGATGACCCTTGGTCCTGAAAGGGTTAAAACAGTCCATAAGGCGCCAGGCCTCCAGGGTTGATCCATCAGTGTTAATCCCAGGATATATTCCATAAAGTACCGAGAGGTACGACAGTCTGTTCCTTGCAACAGAGTTAGTGTTCCAAGTCTTTCAACAGACCCTGTGCAAAGGGGCACTGCCAGAAAATGTGCAAAGATGTTTCCTCTGTGAAGGGGCACCTGGGGCAGTACAGGGTCTTGCACAGGTTGGGGGCGTGCATGAATGACCTAAGGCAGTCCGCCCTGGATGGCCATCAATGAAATGTCCTTGTGCCCGTTGGTCAACCTGACAGATGACACGTTAGTCCAAACCGTTTCCAACGTGTCGGCATGAAGCCCTGTAACCGACTCTGCCAAGTCCTTTGCTCTGATGTGCTTGTGGATCGTCTTAGGTTTCCAAAAGTCGGGCTTAAGAACCTCCAGTTGATGCTCACTCACAAACTGGCCAACATCTCCATATAACTGGGGAGTGTGCCAGTGGTAAGGGAAGGAGCTGTCCCACTTGTCCCAGCCAAAACCTCACCACAGGGGAAGGAGGAGGAGATGGGACATGGCCTTGCCCGCAGAGCTGTTTGCTGTCCTTAGAGTCCTACAAATACCGTCACATACAAAGGCAATCCACAGCAGAGCGGGGATGTCGGGTATACACTTCCCACTTTTGCGGGGCTCCTTGTACATAACAGTCCGCTTTACTCTCTATTTTCAAGCCCCAGGTGAAGCGAAACACAGTCAAGGTAATGGCCCTCGAGACAGGGTCAAGAGGGGGCCATGCCTGCGCAGTGTATTGTAGCAATGGCAAGACTTCGTTACGCAGAACCAGTGCTTTGCCCTCTAGTGAATTGTCTGAGGCTCCACCATCTGATTCTCTGATTGACTTTGACCAAGCATTCTTCCCACGACTTCAGGGTTGCACCTTCCTTCCTGATCCAGACTCCTAGAATTTTGGTAAAGTCCGTCTTGATGGTAAATGGGAAGGGGGCAGAGGAAGACCGGTGCCAGTTCCTAGGGAGCATAGCTTCTGACTTCCCGCAATTGACTTTTGCCCCTGATGCCTGTCCCAACTCCTCGCAGGTCTGGACGAGTGCAGTCACTGAAGGCTGGTCAGCGCAGAAGACGGTCACATCATCTATGTACAGCAAGCACTAGACCTCGAAGTGTCCTGGACCTGGTGCGGTGATCCCTCTGATCTCTCCATTCTGCCCGATAGCCTTTGCGAAGAGCTCTATAACACAAATAAAAAGGAGGGGGAAAGAGGACAGCCTTGTCTAACCCCTGACAGGACAGGAAAGGGGTCAGTCTTCCAGCCGTTCGCCAACACCGTGCTGTAAATATCAGAATACATCAGGTTAACATACAAACAGAACATCCTGCCAAGCCCCAGCCTACGCAGAGCCTTGCCCATAAATTAGTGAGAGACCCGGTCAAAAGCCTTCTCCTGATCAAGACTGGCCAGGGCCGCATGTGTACGGCAGCTTTGCATCTACTGCACCGTGTCTCTCACAAGGGCAAGACAGTCGGCCACCCTATGGCCAGGGATACCGCAGGTTTGGTCCGATCCGTCTGATGACAAGCTTCAGTCTGTTAGCCAATACTTTAGCGAGGATCTTGTAGTCTACATTCAGGAGAGAGATGTGACCTGAAAAACTGGCGTCCCATCTCTTCTGCTTATACAAGATCGTGATCATGCCTTCCCTCAATGATGGTGGCATTCTGCCCTCCACCACCATCTACCCATAGAGCTCCAGCAGCGCTACATAGAGCTCTGCTGGGAGACCGTCACTGCTGAGTCTGAAGGATTTAGTGGCAGAGAGCCGGTCCTCCACCATCAGAGGGATATCCATAGCCTCCGTACCTTCAGGATCAAGATGATTAGTGATACCTGACAGGAATTTATCGGCAGCTTCAGGGTCTGTGGTTTTCGGGGAGTAGAGGCTTCGGTAGTAGTCTATGGCGACTCCCATCACCACCTCCACAGAATGCATGTTTCCGTTCTCATCTCGAAGTTCCTTCAGGGGTGTATGGCCGGCATGGAGTTTCCTGAAAGAACGAGTTACGTTTCTCACCCTTCTCCGGGTTCTCCACCTTGGAACGAAAGACAATTCGCTTGGTTTCCTCCTCTGTGCCTTTTCAGGCCCTTTTTGGCCTCCAGCTCCTTCCTGACGTTCCAGCCACATTGAAGGAGGTCTTGCAGGGATCGCGGCTGATGCTGCATCTCTCTGATGTGTCTCTCTTCCTCTCACACGCCTGTTACTGACTTATTGGCTGAAAGAAACAATGAAATTCAACTTTAACAAAACCTGTGACTGGTGGGAATATGTTAAAGAAAACGTTGTCTTTCTGCCAAACCATATAGCCGTCCCTAAGTTCTGCCAGTACTTCCTCCTTTTCCAGCAGGGTGAAATTCAGCTTCCAGAGCCAGGGCCAGGAGGAAAACTGTAGCCGATGGCACCCTGGAAGAGAATGGCCCTGTGGACAGAGAAGAAGCACAGGACCATAGAGTGCCCATGCTGCTTGACTGCCTGGGAGGTGAACACAAAGTCAACCCGAGAACGAACTGAGCCATCGGGCCAGCTCCATGAATAGTTCACAGAGCCGTTCCCCATGGAGCCCACAACGTCCGGCAAGGATGCTTTGGTCACCATCACGTGCTGGAGAGTTTTAACACAGAGCAAAGTTGATAGTTTGTCAAAGTGTCTGCTCTGAAGAGCCGTCACCCTGTAACTTTATACCCATTGTATGCTTCCTCATTAACATAGCAGGACTCAAACATTAACCTATTACAAAGCAACAACACATTCTAAACTTCTATTGGCTATCCGGAATGATCCAATCAACATTAACCCAATAAGGCTGAAATCCCCCATAGAAAGGGAATGCCTATATGGCTGGAGCATGGACTACAACCAGTCTAAAACTGGTTTTAGGGAATTTAGGCTAACTCATTAAACATTTACTTTAACTGATGTAACGCTGTATATGTGATGACATGAACACATTAACCCTACTATCTCACATTTCCCCTATTTCATTCATACGATCACCCTTACCCAAGTACATCTCTCAAGTTGCCTCAATAAGGAATAATTTTATGTTCACCTGCCTAGAACTAGTTTCTAAACAGGACTTTCCTTCACTCCATTCCTCCTGGTTAGGGCTGAGAGAAACATAGGTAGGTGTCTTATGTTCCAAAGGCTATACATCATCATAAGGGGGTTCTCTAGGTTTAACCACCCTTATTACTTTTGAAGCTCCTTTCTTACATTTTTTAAGCATATATGGAGTGCATGCAAGTACATATTTTATTAATACATAGACCGCAAGACAGAGCAGCAATATTTGAAACACAGACTGTACTTATAGCCATTATTCAGCCTGCAAGGCCCTTAAACCAGTTTGCAAGATTGAGGGAGGAAAGGTGTTTCCCCACCATGACTCCTGGTTATCCTCAGAGAAATGCTCCTTCAGGTTTTTTTTCACGCATTTCCTCTACTACCTTTAAAGGAACAGTGTCATCACAAATAATTTTTTTATATGTTAAAGATGTTAGTGCTTTAATAAAAACGTTTATTTTCATTTGTGTGTTTGTGTTTTACTGTTTCTTATTTTTACACTTTTTCTTCCCTATGGGGGCTGCCATTTTTTGTTCCATTTCTGTGTGTGTCGATTAACGACACACACAGACATGGAATACGGCAGCCACAGTCCCATAGGGACTGCGAACGGCTCCCATCCCATTGACTGCCGTGTACGGCGTCTGTGTGGGAACTGCGCATGCGCCGCTCCCACACAGTCCTATTCGAAATTGGCGCCGTCCGGCGCCATTTTCCTGTGGACCGGAAGTCGCGGCCGGACAGTAATATTACTACTTCCGGTCGCGGCTTCCGGACTTGTGCACATGGAACAGCGGCAGCAAAGGGAGCGGACGGGCCGGAGGGAGCCGCGGCGGCAGGAGCAGGTAAGAGATTTCAATGTATGTTAGTGTTTGTGTGTGTTTACTACTGTATGTAAACCTACTACACTGTGGGTTACCTCAAAAAATGGCGACACACAGTGTAGGAGGTTAAACCTTTCAAACCCCTCGTTTATCCCGGCACTAGCCAGGATAAAGGAGGGGGGGATGCTGAGAGCTCACTAGAGCGAGGGCTTTTAACCCAATGCTGCAATTTTGGGAACTAGCTCCATCTAGTGACCAAAAATGGGTAGTATTATAAATTAGAAAAAATTTATAATATTTCCTGACTCGCGAAAAAAATAAAAAAAATTTGAACAATGTTTAATCACCCACACACTAAATGTTTAATTTTTTAAAAAAAAACATGTTTTTCTGGCAACACATTCCCTTTAATCTTTGCTTTCACTTGAAAGTTGCCTTGAGGATCAACATAATATCAGCACATAGGTCCAAATACCTGACACATGCCTCTTTGGGCAGCAGTAAGGTAATCCAAAACAATAGTATGTTGGTTTACTACCACTATAATTTGGCCTGTACTGTATTAGTCTGATTTATCATACCTAGAATGGTGAATATCTTATAATCTAGGTAATCCATAGCTTCTACCAACTTGTCCCATGTTTGCATTATCATTGGCCAAACGAACAGTGTACTAAAAAAAACTTATTGGCCATCCCTTATGACACTAGGCCATTTGGCCTGGGATGGTTATGTGCCTGCCCCTTAAAAAGCATATGTTTGGGTACATTTTTGTAAAGTACTTCATCATAAAGATGTAGTACCTTTTATCTTCATGCTTAGGTGTTGAAGCAGGCGAAGTTTTTTTTGTTCTTATGCCAGATTACTGAGTTTTTCCCTTTCTGGCATTCTGGTAGACAATGTGAAAGGAAATGTATTTTCCAAAGTGTTTTTTACCTACTGTATACCTTATATACTCATATCCTTATATGCTTGTACAAGTTAGTTATATTTGAAGGGAGATGCTGTGGGACTTTAAGGCAGTAGTGCCGTGTGCAAAAAAATACTACGCAGCAATAAAGACTCACAAGTTACGAATCATGATTGCACGAGGGAACGGCCCCTCTAAGAACCAATTAAGTTGTGGGACTATATCTAAACTTTCTGACTCATTTGTTATTGTCCAACTATAAATATCCGCTGCTGATTAGAATAAACTAGAAGTATTTCCATACAGTAACGTGTCTGTGTGTATTTGCTCCTCCGAGCTGCTCGTATTCATAAATTGATTTTTAAAAGCTAATTTGGAGCTGGATGGAACTCAAGGCGTAGTGGGTTGCTAAATTGCGCTCCGTTTTATGGCGCCCGAACAGGGACTGCGGCACTAGGACCCCGAGACCACCCGAAACAGGCAGAGGAGACCGGACGGGAACGTGTAGACCAAAAGCTGCAGCATAATGTAAGAAGATTTGATTCTTATATTTTGCTCTGCATTTCCCCGTCTGTCCTCCCCAATTTTCGGATGACTAAGGCTCCACCTTCCAGCTTAGGGAGCAGTGTATGAAGCCATGTTGTAACTTACATGTGAAGTATTTAAAATGAAAGGATTGTAGTACCAAAAGCTATACCCGGCAGTGAGGGATTTGTAGATGTTTGAAATGTATGTGACCAACTCCTGTTTGATTCAATGGAGGTTTGTAAAGGATGTGAAGACAAAATAACACACTGTAAAAAATTGTTGAAGAGGCTGGCAGCCGTAAGATGGATCTTTGCATGTGATAAATAGAAGGGTGGAAAGTCGAGAAACGGACGGTCGACGGCCAGGACAAGGCATAAGTTAAAATTACAAAGTAAGAGATTACAGGTGGTTACAAGTAAGTTGATGTGAGAAAGAACAATTTGAAAACAGGTGTAAATTTTGATAGGAAGAGTGAAGAAAACGGAGCAGCCAGGTACATTGCAGTGACTAATGTGGGTCAGAACAGGGGGAGTGTAATGTGAACGGGTGTGATGTGACATCTGTGTGATGTGTGAGATATCTGTGTAATGTAACATGTCTGAAGTTTGAAACTAGTGGCCACAATAAGGCCTCATTCACACGACAGGTTTTCCCGGCCGGGTGCCGGCCGTTCATAAATCGGCTGGCACCCGGTTGCATTAGGAATAATAGACCCCTAATGGGGCTATTCACACGACCGATTTTTTGACGGCCGGGAAAACCGGCCGTCAAAAAATAGGACATGCTCTATCGTCGGCCGGGTACCCGGCCGCCCGGCTCCCATAGAAGTCTATGGGGCCGGGTAATACACGGCCATCACCGGGATGTGTCCCGAGTGATGGCTGGGTTTTCCGGCGCTTGCGCTCTATCTCCTCCTCCTCACAGCGCAGAGTGCATGTGAGGAGGAGGAGTTGATGCCATTCGGACGAATGGCATCGCTGTACACGGTGTGGCAGGGCCGGGGTGTACAGCAGGTGGAGGGAGCGCTGCGCTGGCTCCCTTCCCCTGCTTGTTAAAAGCGCCCTGGCCCGGCGACACCTTCGATGGCGCCGCTAGCAGCTGCTGCTGCGGCTGCTACTACTGTAGCGACGCCACCATAGCAGAGCAGGGAGGTATCTCCCCGCTCTGCTATGTGCTAGCCGCACTTTAGCTCCTTGAAGGAGCGGAATCCCCGTGTTTTCGGGGATTCCGCTCCTGGACAGAGCGCTTGATGTCTCTGTCCATATCTGGGCAGTGACATCAGGGGAAACTCCTGAAGCGGAATCCCCGAACACATGGGGATTCCCCTTCAGGAGTTGCCGCTGATGTCACTGTCCAGATCTGCCCGGCCCGGCACGGATGCAAAACTTAATGCAAACCGGCCGGGCAGAATGGCCGATTTTACCGGCCGACACTCGGGCTCGGGAACAACCCGGTCGTGTGAATCCCGCCTTAAGCAGATCTATATTGTATGTTCTTATCTTTAACAGCAGTAATGTCTAAAAATGTTAGTGTTTTGTGTATGGGGTTAAAATCAGTTCCTCTCCATAAAGGAATGTTTCTTATCTTTGCGCATGCGCTGTTGTCCGTAACTATACCAAGTGAGAAAAATATTACAGCCGGCTGGATTTGTCTGCAAAAAGATAAACGTTACGTTGCATATCTATGTGTTGTGATGTGATCAGATTTAATGTTGAAATGTTTTGATGTTGATTCAAGTGAATTAAAATACAGATATTGTGAGACACGCGGTCTTGAAAATGTATGTACCCCCACTGTTCCCTATTCTTATAGTTCATTGGTTTGCAGTAATTAATATTAGCAGATATATTTTCTGTTGTATTGAATAACTAATTACAATTGTTTTGTTTTTGTTTTCACACATGAGGCACGTGCTATAGTAATGCCTAAATGTTATTTTTGAAAATGTATGATGTTTTACAGGTAAATGGTTGCAAGTTATTTTAAAGATAAAATGTATTTTTGTCAGGAGAAAGTAATTTTTGTTCCAGGCTATTGGAGGTCCCACTGAGATTACTGGGGGCCAAACTAGTGCCCCCCAGCTAGAGTGCCCGTCATTATGTTGAGATATGTCGTTTTGAACCCTGCTACATTATTTTCACAGAGTTCAAATAGGAGGGAGTAGTGAGGGGACTGATCAGGTACAATTTTGTTTTGTTTTGTGTTTTATTTTGTTTTGAATTAATGAATTTGGTTCTAGGAGATCTACAAAATGTGTATGAGACTCCAATGAGTAATCTAGATTAAATGTGTATGACAGTAAACTAAATTGTGAGGTATTTCTGTAGAGATGGTTCCAGATCCTTCCAGAACGATAAGTATGGCACTGGGTATGCTGTGCTGTAGTCTCCACCCAATATGAGGTATTGTGTAAGAGACCATCCCCCTCCAGCAAATTTACAAAGGACGCGAGATGAGTCTTTACAGATTTAGATGGGGAGGAGGCAAAACAAAAAAAATTGTCTGAACATTGTTCATTTTATGCCAGATTTCAGTAACATATTTTGTTTGTTTTTGTATTAATCCGGTATTTACAGGACCTGGTGGGTGGGATTTACAAGTGTCCTGGATCATCAGATGAATGTGGAAAAATAAAACTCCATCCTTTTGAAATGTTCTATCTACAGTGAGGGAAATAAGTATTTGATCCCTTGCTGATTTTGTAAGTTTGCCCACTGTCAAAGACATGAACAGTCTAGAGTTTTCAGGCTAGGTTAATTTTACCAGTGAGAGATAGATTATATAAAAAAAAAAAAAACAAAACAGGAAATCACATAGTCAAAATTATATATATTTATTTGCATTGTGCACAGAGAAATAAGTATTTGATCCCCTACCAAACATTAAGAGTTCAGCCTCCTCCAGACCAGTTACACGCTCCAAATCAACTTGGTGCCTGCATTAAAGACAGCTGTCTTAAATGGTCACCTGTATAAAAGACTCCTGTCCACAGACTCAATTAATCAGTCTGACTATAACCTCTACAACATGGGCAAGACCAAAGAGCTTTCTAAGGATGTCAGGGACAAGATCATAGACCTGCACAAGGCTGGAATGGGCTACAAAACCATAGGTAAGACGCTGGGTGAGAAGGAGACAACTGTTGGTGCAATAGTAAGAAAATGGAAGACATACAAAATGACTGTCAATCGACATCGATCTGTGGCTCCATGCAAAATCTCACCTCGTGGGGTATCCTTGATCCTGAAGAAGGTGAGAGCTCAGCCGAAAACTACACTTGTTAATGATCTCAAGGCAGCTGGGACCACAGTCACCAAGAAAACCATTGATAACACATTACGCCGTAATAGATTAAAATCCCGCAGTGCCCGCAAGGTCCCCCTGCTCAAGAAGGCACATGTACAGGCCCATCTGAAGTTTGCAAATGAACATCTGGATGATTCTGAGAGTGATTGGGAGAAGGTGCTGTGGTCAGATGACACTAATATTGAGCTCTTTGGCATTAACTCAACTTGCCGTGTTTGGAGGAAGAGAAATGCTGCCTATGACCCAAAGAACACCGTCCCCACTGTCAAGCATGGAGGTGGAAACATTATGTTTTGGGGGTGTTTCTCTGCTAAGGGCACAGGACTACTTCACCGCATCAATGGGAGAATGGATGGAGCCATGTACCGTCCAAAACCTGAGTGACAACCTCCTTCCCTCCACCAGGACATTAAAAATGGCTTGTGGCTGGGTCTTCCAGCACGACAATGACCTGAAACATACAGCCAAGGCAACAAAGGAGTGGCTCAAAAAGAAGCACATTAAGGTCATGGAGTGGCCTAGCCAGTCTCCAGACCTTAATCCCATCGAAAACTTATGGAGGGAGCTGAAGATCCGAGTTGCCAAGCGACAGCCTCGAAATCTTAATGATTTACAGATGATCTGCAAAGAGGAGTGGGCCAAAATTCCATCTAACATGTGTGCAAACCTCATCAACTACAAAAAAATGTCTGACTGCTGTGCTTGCCAACAAGGGTTTTGCCACCAAGTATTAAGTCTTGTTTGCGAAAGGGATCAAATACGTATTTCTCTGTGCACAATGCAATTAAATATATATAATTTTGACAATGTGATTTTCAGTTGTTTTTTTTTTGATAATCTATCGCTCACTGGTAAAATTAACCTAGCCTAAAAATTCTAGACTGTTCATGTCTTTGACAGTGGGCAAACTTACAAAATCAGCAAGGGATCAAATACTTATTTCCTTCACTGTATATGTGACATGGGTTTCCAATGTAAATTTATAATGTAGAGATACTTGATTATATACAGAATGTACAAGACCGGATACGGTGCACCAGGTAAATTATCCTGGAACCACTCTCACCTTCTCATTCATCTCAAGGAGCAGAGCTGGAGGTGCTCGCTGAGGCTTGTAACCTGGTGAAAGCTAAGCCGACCGACATTTACACTCACTCTAGGTACGCTTTTGGCATTGCCCACAATTATGGGCCCATTGGTAGTAGGAACTTTATTGGATCATCGGGTAAGCCAATTGAGAGAGCAAGGGAAGACAGACCTGACAAGAAGAGTATGTGCAGCCAGGTATCAGTAAATTGGCTTGTCCCTGGATACAATAATGCAAGCACTAGGTTTGTAGCAGCCTGCATGATGTGCGCACGGCATGACATAGGTAAAACAGAAAAGGTACCTGTGAAAAGTGCAGCCCGGCCAGATTACCCGTTACAGCGACTGCAGAACATACAACTACCCGAGGTAGGTGTGTATGAAAAGGTGCTCGTATGTGTAGACCTATTCTCAGGGTGGCCTGAAGCCCGGCCAGTACCTTCCCCACTGCAGAACTTGCGTGTAGTGACAGGGGAATAGTGTTCTCCCAAGTATTGAACTAGTGTTTGTACAATAAGATGTCAGCAGCTCTCCAGATGTTATCCCAAAGTTAGTTTGTTTAATAACTGTATTCAAGAAGTAAAAACTGAGATTGGAGGCGTCAGATAAAAGGTACTGGGCAGTGGTATATTCCCATTTGAAAACACCTCCCTGTATATGGATTTTTATTTATTTTTTGCTGATGTTGTGAAAGGAAAATTTTAGAGCAGAAAATTCTGTGCCGTGTATATGTGTATATGTATATATCAAAAAATATATTAAGGGGAAATATCCAGAATCCCAGAATATTGTGGTTGGGGAGCCACACGGTGCCGTCCTAGTAACTAAACCAAAGAACAATAAACCAAAACACTATCCAGGACAAACCAGCACTCATCTGGGTAAGAAAATTAAATAATGGATATATAAATAATAAATCTAACAATAAATGTAATATAAAGTAAGTTTAATACATAGAAAAAAGGGGGGGGGGGAGGGAAAAGGAAATACAAACAATTCCCACAATTGCATATATAATATAATACAAAACAATTTAAAAACTACCTGGCCAGGAGGTATAATGAGTATATATAAATATAAGCATCAATATGCTCAAGAAAATACAAAAGGATATATCAGAATTACAGAAAGGATATATTGGCAAGGTGCATGTAGCAAATTACAACCTAAGAAACACAGGTAAATTCAGATTGGTCAAGACAATAAATTAATTAGGCACATCCAGGAAAAAGCAATGAGAATATAGATAATCCACAGAGATTTTTCGCATACTCATCTATTGCGTGCAGATCAGTCCATGGATGGTCATTATCTTTATTGAACTTTCAGAGCAACTTGAACAGCCATGTGCATCTGACCTTTAGGAACGAACTTTTGGTTGTTTCAATTCCTTCAAACAGGCGGGTTCCTTATCATACACCGAGTGGATTTTTCCTTGCTTCCTTATCCGTAACTGGATGGATTGATTCCCGGGTACAGGTAAGGGCTGTTGTAGCATGCATGCAAAATCTTTGTTTCGGATTTAAAACAGCCAATAAATATCCTCTAGGTGTTGTGTCTCATACCTCGTAGGTAGTGGGGGTTAGGAATCTCAAGTCCAGAGACCCAGAAAGAAAACACCAAGCATGGTAACAAACTAAGGTAACAAACCAAGCATGGTTTGAGGCATGGAGTTACAGGTAACCACGCCTGAGGAAAACGGTGTGATGACGTCTCTTACCACCGTGCATACGTCTTACGCGTTTCATCCCAGCTGGGACTTCATCAGAGACAGGAAATCATGTTCACGATAGTACCTGCTTATATAGCACAGGTATTTAAAGATACATGATCAATTTTAATAACTCAATCGTTTACATGCAGAAAAATGATTGGGAATAAACTGCAAATACAGGTTAAACAAATGTACAATACATCTTAAACCATTTTTAAGAAAATAATCATAAAAAAGGGAGAAAAATTTCATTAGAGTACTGCCAGAGTTGCCAAAAGCAAATACGACCAAAAATTTGGTCCTCATTAATAACTTTAAATAAGATACAATGTCATTATCCTGGAGAAAGAGGCATCAATCTCCCAAAAGAAAAATAGAAAAGTAACTGAGTAAAGAAACAAAAGAAAAAGAGAATAAATAAATAAAAATGATGTGCCTAATTAATTTATTGTCTTGACCGGTCTGAATTTACCTGTGTTTCTTAGGTTGTAATTTGCTACATGCACCTTGCCGATATATCCTTTCTGTGATTCTGATATATCCTTTTGTATTTTCTTGAACATATTGATGCTTATATTTATATATACTCATTATTCCTCCTGGCCAGGTAGTTTTTATATTGTTTTGTATTATATTATATATGCAATTGTGGGAATTGTTTGTATTACCTTTTCCCTCCCCCCCCCCCCTTTTTTTCTATGTATTAAACTTACTTTATATTACATTTATTGATATATTTATTATTTATATATCCATTATTTAATTTTCTTACCCAGATGAGTGCTGGTTTGTCCTGGATAGTGTTTTGGTTTATTGTTCTTTGGTATATGTATGTATGTGTATATATATATATATATATATATATATATATATATATATACACACTACCGTTCAAAAGTTTAGGGTCACTTAGAAATGTCCTTATTTTTGAAAGAAAAGCACAGTTTTTTTTCAATGAAGATAACATTAAATTAATCAGAAATACACTCTATACATTGTTAATGTGATAAATGACTATTCTAGCTGCAAACGTCTGGTTTTTAATGCAATATCTACATAGGTGTATAGAGGCCCATTTCCAGCAACCATCACTCCAGTGTTCTAATGGTACATTGTGTTTGCTAACTGTGTTAGAAGGCTAATGGATGATTAGAAAACATTTGAAAACCCTTGTGCAATTGTTAGCACCGCTGTAAACAGTTTTGCTGTTTAGAGGAGCTATAAAACTGACCTTCCTTTGAGCTAGTTGAGAATCTGGAGCATTACATTTGTGGGTTCGATTAAACTCTCAAAATGGCTAGAAAAAGAGAGCTTTCATGTGAAACTCGACAGTCTATTCTTGTTCTTAGAAATGAAGAAACCTATAGAGAAAAGAGGTCAAGTACGCTCAAGGTAATATGTGATAGAAAAACTTCTTTATTAACAGATACACAAAAACAGGACAATTAAAAAATGAGTCATACAGTGTAAAGTTGGCGTCAGCCCATGTGGTATACAAATATTAATGGTAACACATGATGTAAAAAAATATGAATAACAAGACCCGGGATCAATACTGTTGTAAATTAACCCCTTCCCGCTCCTTGACGTACTATTACGTCATGGCAGCTGTATCGTTCGCGCTCCATGACGTAATAGTACGTCACGGGAGTAACGGCCGTTTCGGCCGTCCTCCCGACACATACAGGAGCTGTGACTCTGCTGTCTTGTTCAGCAGCTGTCACAGCTCCTACAGCGGGGACCGATCGCTGTGTCCCCGCTGATTAACCCCTTAAAAGCCGCGTTCTATAGAGATCGCGGCTTTTTAGGGGTTAAGCTGCCATCGCCGGCCTGCTACGCGATAGCGGCCGGCGATGGTGACTATGGCAACCGGACACCAAACAATGGCGTCCGGCTGTGCCATAGATGGAAGCCTAGTGGGTCCTGACAACGTCAGGACCCACTATGCTTGCTGTCCGTGAGTAGCTGACAGTTCTAATACACTGCACTACGCATGTAGTGCAGTGTATTAGAATAGCGATCAGAGCCTCCTGCCCTCATGTCCCCTAGTGGGACAAAGTAATACAGCAAAAAAAAAGTTAAAAAAAGATGTGTAAAAATAAGAAAATAAAAGATTTAAAAGTAATAAAAGTAAAAATCCCCCCTTTTCCCTTATCAGTCCTTTATTATTAATAAAAATATATAAACAAACAAATAAACTATACATAATTGGTATCGCCGCGTCCGTAACGGCCTGAACTACAAAATTATTTCATTATTTATCCCGCACGATGAACGCCGTAAAATAAAATAATAATAAACCGTACCACAATCACAATTCTTTGGTCACTTCACCTCCCAAAAAATGGAATAAAAAGAGATCAAAAAGTCGAATGTACCTAAAAATGATACTGATCGAAACTACAGTTCGTTACGCAAAAAATAAGTCCTCGCACGGCTTTATTGATTGAAAAATAAAAACGTTATGGCTCTTAGAATAAGGTAACACAAAAAGTGAATGATTGTTTACAAAACGTATTTTATTGTGCAAACGCCATAAGACATAAAAAAAAACTATAAACATAGGGTATCGCCGTAATCGTATCGCCACGCAGAATAAAGTGAATATGTCATTTATAGCGCACGGTGAACGCTGTAAAAAAAAAAGAATAAAAAAACAATAGTAGAATTGCTGTTTTTTAGTCACCGCGCCACCTAAAAATAGAATAAAAACTGATCAAAAAGCCGCATGCACCCCAAGAAAACTACAATGGATTCCTCAAGGGGTCTAGTTTCCAAATTGGGGTCACTTTTGGGGGGTTTCCAATGTTTTGGCACCACAAGACCTCTTCAAACCGGACATGGTGCCTAATAAAAAAGAGGCCTCAAAATCCACTGGGTGCTCCTTTGCTTCGGAGGCCGGTGCTTCAGTCCATTACCGTACTAGGGCCACATGTGGGATATTTCTCAAAACTGCAGAATCTGGGCAATACGTATTAATTTGCGTTTCACTGATAAATCCTTTTGTGTTATAAAAAAAATGGTATAAAGAGGATTTTCTGACAAAAAAAAAATTTACATTTAACCTCTACTTTGCTCTAAATTTTTGTGAAACACCTAAAGGGTTCATAAACTTTCTAAATGCTGTTGTGAATACTTTGAGGGGTCTAGTTTCTAAAATGGGGTATTTCATAGGGGTTTCTAATATATGGGCCCCTCAAAGCAACTTCAGAACTGAACTGGAACCTTAAAAAATAAATAAATGAGGAAATACTTCGCTTCTTACATTATACTGATAATGAGCCGTGCCCACCCCGAGATGACGCCAGTTTTGACCGTTTGTATAAACGGAGACCCCTATTAGACCGTTTCAGAGCCCGGTTTTCCCCAGCATACACCCCGAGAAGTGTATTTCTATTGATGAGTCCCTTGTACATTTTAAAGGGAGGGTTCAATTCCGCGAGTACCTGCCGGGTAAGAGGGCAAGGTATGGCGTGAAGATGTATAAGCTGCGAGAGTGCATCAGGGTATACCTACAGGTTTAGGATATATGAAGGAAAGGCCACCCCCAAACCAGACTGCATCCTGGACTACAATAGGTACATGGGAGGGGTGGACTTGTCAGATCAAATCCTGAAGCCCTACAGCGCCATGCGGTGTGGTATAAGAAGCTGGCCGGGAACATCATATAGATGGCTTTGTAAAATGCGTACGTGCTACGTCGATGTGCAGGCCAGACGGGAACTTTCCTGGAATTTCAAGAGGTGATTATCAAGAACCTAATCTTTAGGGACCAAGAAGGGGGGGCACCCAGTACTTCTGGAAGCGGGGCCACACGCATCGTACCTGGGCGGCAACACTTTCAGGAGAAGTTCCCCAAACTGACAAGAAGGGAAAAAGTCAAAAGAGGTGCAAAGTCTGCTATAAGAGGGCGATAATGGATGACACAATATATCAATGTGACACGTGTCCCGAATAACCAGAGCTCTGTATGAAAGCGTGTTTTAAAATTTATCATACATCCCTTGGTTTATAATTTACCCCAATTTTACTTACCCTGATGCACTCCGCACAGCTTATCCCCCCTCTTCTTTCCCCTCTGAGCCCTGCTGTGTGCCCAGGCAGCTGATAACAGCCACATGTAGGGTATTGCCATACCCGGGAGAACCCACATTACAGTTTATGGGGTGTAGGTCTCCGGTCAAAATGCTCACTACACCTCTAGATGAATGCCTTAAGGGTGTAGTTTTTAAAACGGGGTCACTTCTTGCGGGTTTCAACTGTACTGGTACCTCAGGTGCTTCTGCATACATGACTTCGCACTAGAAAATCCCCAGTAGGCCAAATGGTGGTCCTTTCCTTCTGAGCCCTCCCATGGGCCCAAACGACAGTTTATCACAACAAATGGGGTATTGCGGCCTTCGGAACAAATTGCGCAACAGAATGGGGTATTTTGTTTCTTGTGAAAATAAGAAATTTTCAGCCAAAACTACATATTATTTGAAAAAAATAATTTTGATTTCATTCCCAGCCCAATTCAAATTAGTTCTGTGAAAAAACTATGGGGTCAAAATAGTCACAACACCCATAAATGAATTCCTTGAGGGGTGTAGTTTCCAAAATGGGGGTCATTTGTGATTGGTTTCTATTGCTTTGATAGTTCTGGGGCTCTGCAAATGCGACATGGCACCCGAAAACCAATCCAGCAAAATCTGGACTCCAAAGAACACACAGCGCTCCTTTCCTTCTGAGCCCTCCCATGGGCCCAAACGGCAGTTTATCACCACAAATGGGGTATTGCCGCACTCAGGACAAATTGGGCAACAAAATGGAGTATTTTATTTCTTGTGAAAATAAGAATTTTTGAGCTAAAATGACATATTATTGGAAAAAATATATTTTTTTTTAATTCCCAGCCCAATTCAAATAAGTTCTGTGAAGAAACTATGGGGTCTAAATGGTCACATTACCCATAAATGAATTCCTTGAGGGGTGTAGTTTCCAAAATGGGGTCACATCTGGTGGGTTTCCATTGCTTTGATACCTCTGGGGCTCTGCAAATGCGACATGGCAGCCGAAAACCAATCCAGCAAAATCTGGACTCCAAAAAACACACAGCGCTCCTTCCCTTCTGAGGCCTCCCATGGGCCCAAACGGCAGTTTATTGCCACAAATGGGGTATTTCTGCACTCAGGAGAAATTGGGCAACAAAATTGAGCATTTTGTTCCTTGTGAAAATAAGAAATTTTGATAAAAAATTACATCTTATTGGAAAAAATGTCATTTTTTTAATGTCACAGCCCAATTGAAATAGGTGCTGTGAAAAAACTGTGTGCTCAAAATGCTAACAACAACCATAAATGAATTCCTTGAGGGGTGTAGTTTCCAAAATGGGGTCACTTTTGGTGGGTTTCCATTGCTTTGATACCCCTGAGGCTCTGCAAATGCTACATGGCACCCGAAAACCAATCCAGCAAAATCTGGACTCCAACAAACATATAGCGCTCCTTTCCTTCTGAGCCCTCCCATGGGCCCAAACGGCAGTTTATCACCAGAAATGGGGTATTGCCACACTAAGGACAAATTGGGCAACCAAATGGGGTATTTTGTTCCCTGTGAAAATAAGAAATTTTGATCACAAATGACATTTTATTGGAAAAAATGAATTTTTTTTCATTTCACAGCCCAATTCAAATATGTGCTGTGAAAAAACTGTGCGGTCAAAATGGTAACAACAACCATAAATGAATTCCTTGAGGGGTGTAGTTTCCAAAATGGGGTCACTTATGGGGGATTCCTACTGTTTTGGCACCTCAACACCTCTTCAAACCTGGCATTCTACCTAAAATATATTCTAATAAAAAAGAGGACTCAAAATGCACTAGGTGCTTCTTTGCTTCTGGAGCTTGTGTTTTAGTCCACGAGCGCACTAGAGCCACATGTGGGACATTTCTGAAAACTGCAGAATCTGGACAATACATATTTAGTAGTATTTCTCTGGTAAAACCTTCTGTGTTACAGAAAAAAAAATGAATAAAATTGAAATTCCGCAAGAAAAATGAAATTTGCAAAGTTCACCTCCACTTTGCTTTAATTCCTGTGAAATGCCTGAAGGGTTAAAAAACTTACTAAATGCTGTTTTGAATACTTTGAGGGGTCTAGTTTTTAAAATGGGGTGTTTTATCAGGGTTTCTAATACATAGGCCCCTCAAAGCCACTTCAGATCTGAACAGGTACCTTAAATAAAAGGCATTTGACATTTTCTTAAAAATATGAGAAATTGCTGTTTATGTTCTAAGCCTTGTAACGTCCAAGAAAAATAAGAGAATGTTCAAAAAACGATGCCAATGTAAAGTAGACATATGGGAAATGTGAACTAGTGACTATTGTGGGTGGTATAACCGTCTGTTTTACAAGCAGATGCATTTAAATTCTGAAAAATGCAATTTTTTCAAAATTTTCTCTACATTTTGCAATTTTTCACCAATAAACACTGAATATATCGACCAAATTTTACCTTGAACATGAAGCCCAATGTGTCACGAGAAAACAATCTCAGAATCGCTTGGGTAGGTTTAAGCATTCCCACGTTATTACCACATAAAGTGAAATATGTCAGATTTGAAAAATGGGCTCTGAGCCTTAAGGCCAAAACTAGGCTGCGTCCTTAAGGGGTTAAACAGTCTTGAATGCATATGGCTATACGTAACACAGCATGAATAAGTGGTGCAGGAAACTATTTTCAGGTTGGAACCACCATTTGCCTATTATATGGGAGTTATAAACAGTGTAGACAAATATATGGTGCCAATACACATGGATGAGATCATTCACATATGAGATACACAGTTAGCTGATGTTAAAGAGTGTAAGCCGTAAGTAATTGGTAGCACAATGTGGTGTAGCTAAGGCAAATGCAGGTGAAAGTCGAAGATCTAGATCCTAGTACCAACAAATAGCCAGATGCATGGGAAAGAAAGTGCTGTTACGTACCCGGATTCATATAAGCAACATGGGGGAGACGCCAGTCCCGACGCGCGTTTCGGCTGATGCCTTCGGCTGATGCCTTCGTCCGGACGAAGGCATCAGCCGAAACGCGCGTCGGGACTAGTGAGCTCTCAGAATCCCCCCCTCCTTTATCCTGGCTAGTGCCGGGAGAAACGAGGGGATTGAACGGTCAAACCTCCTTCACTGTGTGTCGCCATTTTTTGAGCTAACACACAGTGTAGTAGGTTTACATACACTAGTAAACACACAGTAAAACACTTACATACACAGAAGTAACTTACCTGCTCCAGCTGCCGCCGCTCCCTCCGGTCCGTCCGCTCCGTCTGCTACCGCCGCTCCAAGTGCACGAGTCCGGAAGCCGCGACCGGAAGTAGTAATCTTACTGTCCGGCCGCGACTTCCGGTCCACAGGAAAATGGCGCCGGATGTCGCACATTTCAACTTGGACTGTGTGGGAGCGGCGCATGCGCCGTTCCCACACAGACGGCGTACACCATAGTGGATGGAACGGGCCCCGTTCGCATTCACTATGGGACTGTAGCTGCCGTATTCCATGTCTGTATGCGTCGCTAATCGACACATACAGAAATGGGAAAAAAAATGGCAGCACCCATAGGGAAGAAAAAGTTCAAAAATAAAAAAAAGTGAAACACAAATAAATATAAAACTTTTTATTAAAACACTAAAATCAAACTGATGTAAAAAAAATAATTTTCGTGACACTGTTCCTTTAAATAGTACCCGCAAAACGCCAGTGTCAACATCTACAGTGAAGAGGCGACTCCGGGATGCTGGCCTTCAGGGCAGAGTTCGCTTCTCTTGGACACAGCCGGGTCTTTGATGCTGGGAGAGCATGGTGTGTTGTTTGGCATAGCAAGCAGGGTAGCCCGCTCTATGAACTATCAAGGCGTCACAAATAGGCTTCTACCTGGCTATACACGTTGTGCCTCATGACGTACACACTATCCCTCCATGTTTCACACACTTGCACCCCATTATGCATTTATTTCTATTGAGGCACTTCACTCATTACTGCCCCCTATTTTTCACTTATAGTATTACACTTGCACACACACTATTCATTTATTATTTCTTACTACACATCCCATGCACCACACACACCACTCCCCTCAAGATTAGTGGGAGTGGCTATTATTATTTAAAGCACCTGCTCACTCTCCATCAGCGTTTCTGACCTGGCTGTGTCCATTTGTAAGTATGGCCTTTTTCAGTGTTTTTGTATATGTCCCCTTGTTTTTATCTGTTTTGTCTGTGCATCAGGAACATTCAGTTCCAGTTAAGGAGTTAGGGATTCGCAAGTCTGGGGAACCTTGTCGTGGATTGCGAGCTTGCGTCCTTTTGGCCAAAATGATCACTAATACCCCAGGTATTTTTCATTATTACGTATATTCGCTTCTCTTGGACACAGCCGGGTCTTTGATGCTGGGAGAGCATGGTGTGTTGTTTGGCATAGCAAGCAGGGTAGCCCGCTCTATGAACTATCAAGGCGTCACAAATAGGCTTCTACCTGGCTATACACGTTGTGCCTCATGACGTACACACTATCCCTCCATGTTTCACACACTTGCACCCCATTATCCATTTATTTCTATTGAGGCACTTCACTCATTACTGCCCCCTATTTTTCACTTCTAGAATTACACTTGCACGCACACTATTCATTTATTATTTCTTACTACACATCCCATGCACCACACACACCACTCCCCTCAAGATTAGTGGGAGTGGCTATTATTATTTAAAGCACCTCCTCACTCTCCTTCATCAGCGTTTCTGACCTGGCTGTGTCCATTTGTAAGTATGGCCTTTTTCTGTGTTTTTGTATATGTCCCCTTTGTTTTTATCTGTTTTACAAGTACATTAGAGTCTCTAGTTTGAGAAATAGATGCCTCACAGGTCCTCAACTGGCAGCTTCATTAAATAGTACCCGCAAAACGCCAGTGTCAACGTCTACAGTGAAGAGGTGACTCCGGGATGCTGGCCTTCAGGGCAGAGTGGCAAAGAAATAGCCATATCTGAGACTGGCTAATAAAAGGAAAAGATTAATATGGGCAAAAGCACACAGACATTGGACAGAGGAAGATTGCAAAAAAGTGTTATGGACAGACGAATCGAAGTTTGAGGTGTTTGGATCACACAGAAGAACATTTGTGAGACGCAGAACAACTGAAAAGATGCTGGAAGAGTGCCTGACGCCATCTGTCAAGCATGGTGGAGGTAATGTGATGGTCTGGGGTTGCTTTGGTGCTGGTAAAGTGGGAGATTTGTACAAGGTAAAAGGGATTTTGAATAAGGAAGGCTATCACTCCATTTTGCAACGCCATGCCATACCCTGTGGACAGCGCTTGATTGGAGCCAATTTCATCCTACAACAGGACAATGACCCAAAGCACACCTCCAAATTATGCAAGAACTATTTAGGGAAGAAGCAGGCAGCTGGTATTCTATCTGTAATGGAGTGGCCAGCGCAGTCACCAGATGTCAACCCCATAGAGCTGTTGTGGGAGCAGCTTGACCGTATGGTACGCAAGAAGTGCCCACCAAGCCAATCCAACTTGTGGGAGGGCCTTCTGGAAGCATGTGCTGAAATTTCTCCCGATTACCTCAGCAAATTAACAGCTAGAATGCCAAAGGTCTGCAATGCTGTAATTGCTGCAAATGGATCATTCTTTGACGAAAGCAAAGTTTGAAGGAGAAAATTCTTTCAAATAAAAATCGTTATTTCTAACCTTGTCAATGTCTTGACTATATTTTCTAGTCATTTTGCAACTCATTTGATAAATATAAGTGTGAGTTTTCATGGCAAACACAAGATTGTCTGTCTGGGTGACCCCAAACTTTTGAACGGTAGTGTGTATGTATGTGTATATATACATGGCCGGCCTTAGCTATGTGCGACACGTGCGGTCGCACAGGGCGCCGGCAGCCATGCTGTAAGGGGGGCGCCAGTGGGTACAAGCCGAAGAGAGGAGACATTTTCCTTCCTCTCCACGGCTGTGTGAAGTGAGCGCTGATTGGAGGAGCAGCAGCAGGTGCTTCTGTCAGCTCCACCAATCGGCACAGCCTGTACTGCAGTGTCACTCAGAGCCTCACGCAGCTCCTTCCTGCTGTGCTGCTGCCCCAGTGAAGATTCCTCCACGGAGCTCCAGTGTCAGGTAAGAGCAGAGGCTTTAGCTTAATCTATGTTTATTCATGTGCTGTGTGAGGGAGGAGGAAAGAGGGAAGGGGTTAAGTGATGAGTAACAGGATGTTTTTTTTTTGTTTGTTTTTTAAAAGATCGATTTTGTGGGGGAGGGGAGACTAGGTTATAGGTACTTTGTGTGTGTTTGTATTTTTTACAGATCGATTTTGTAGGTGAGGGGACATTGCCCTAAATGCTATAGGTGTGGGGGGATTCTTTATAAATGTATTTTGTGAGGAGGGGGACTTCTGTATAGTTTATTTTGTGGTGTTGGAGCTTATTATGAATCATGGGGGAGGGGAACTTAGCATTCTGTATGGGGAGAAAGGATTCTTTAGGGTACGGCCACACGGAGCGGCCCTCACACTGTCGCAACGCGGCCAACAACCGCGCTGGCACTATGTAGGAGCGGCTGTCAAATACCTCGTTAAGGGGTATTCCGGTTACATTCACACGCGCACTGCCACTCCATTCATTCTCTAAGGGAGCGCCGGAGATAGCCGAGTGCAGTGTTTTGCTTTTTCCGTCGCTCCCATAGAGAATGAATAGGGGGTAAGTTGTTGTAATTTGCAAAATCGTTCGGCCATAAAGGGTGTATTAATTCATGGTCGCACGTTAACGCGGGTAAACCGTCCCATTATCTGCAAAATCGTGCGGCCATGAATTAATACACACTTTATGGCCGCACGATTTTGCAAATGACCACAGCTTACCCCCTATCCATTCTCTATGGGAGTGCCGGAAAAAGCAGAACACTGCACTTCGGCTATCTCCGGCGCTCTTGTAATAATTCACTGTATTTAACGATACATATAATTGTGCTCCCACAATATAGGAAAATTAGTAGATTCACTGAAGTGATATATGAGTAAAATATAACTTTATTTTATAACTCTCTAAAAACAGGGGTACACTCACCACTGTGAAAAAGCCCCACCGTGTGTATTAAAAACGTATTAAACAATAACTACCAAGTCCTGATTCAGTTGTGAACCCTCTATGACTCAGTATATTATAAAAGATATCAATCCGGAATCAGCCTTTAACCCCTTAAGGACGCAGCCTAGTTTTGGCCTTAAGGTTCAGAGCCCATTTTTCAAATCTGACATATTTCACTTTATGTGGTAATAACGTCGGAATGCTTAAACCTACCCAAGCGATTCTGAGATTGTTTTCTCGTGACACATTGGGCTTCATGTTCGTGGTAAAATTTGGTCGATATATTCAGTGTTTATTGGTGAAAAATTGCAAAATTTAGAGAAAATTTTTAAAAAATTGCATTTTTCAGAATTGAAATGTGTCTGCTTGTAAAACAGACGGTTATACCACCCAAAATAGTTCACATTTCCCATATGTCTACTTTAGATTGGCATCGTTTTTTGAACATTATTTTATTTTTCTTGGACGTTACAAGGCTTAGAACATAAACAGCAATTTCTCATATTTTTAAGAAAATTTCAAAAGCCTTTTTTTTAAGGTACCTCTTGAGTTCTGAAGTGGCTTTGTGGGGCCTATGTATTAGAAACCCTGATAAAACACCCCATTTTGAAAACTAGACCCCTCAAAGTATTCAAAACAGCATTTAGAAAGTTTTTTAACCCTTCAGGCATTTCACAGGAATTAAAGCAAAGTGGAGGTGAAATTTGCAAATTTCATTTTTCTTGCTGAATTTCAATTTTATTCATTTTTTTTTTCTGTAACACAGAAGGTTTTACCAGAGAAACACTACTAAATATATATTGTCCAGATTCTGCAGTTTTTAGAAATGTCCCACATGTGGCCCTACTGCGCTCGTGGACTAAAACACAAGCCCTAGAAGCAAAGAAGCACCTAGTGCATTTTGAGTCCTCTTTTTTATTAGAATATATTTTAGGCAGCATGCCAGGTTTGAAGAGGTGTTGAGGTGCCAAAACAGTAGGAATCCCCCAATAGTGACCCCATTTTGGAAACTACACCCCTCAAGGAATTCATTTAGGGTTGTTGTTACCATTTTGACCGCACAGTTTTTTCACAGCACGTATTTGAATTGGGCTGTGAAATGAAAAAAATGTCATTTTTTCCAATAAAATGTCATTTGTGATCAAAATTTCTTATTTTCACAGGGAACAAAATACCCCATTTTGTTGCCCAATTTGTCCTTAGTGTGGCAATACCCCATTTGTGGTGATAAACTGCCGTTTGGGCCCATGGGAGGGCTCAGAAGGAAAGGAGCGCTATATGTTTGTTGGAGTCCAGATTTTGTTGGATTGGCTTTCGGGTGCCATGTCGCATTTGCAGAGCCTCAGAGGTATCAAAGCAATGGAAATCCACCAAAAGTGACCCCATTTTGGAAACTACACCCCTCAAGGAATTCATTTATGGGTAATGTGACCATTTAGACCCCATAGTTTCTTCACAGAACTTATTTGAATTGGGCTGGGAATTAAAAAAATATATATTTTTTCCAATAATATGTCATTTTAGCTCAAAAATTCTTATTTTCACAAGACATAAAATACTCCATTTTGTTGCTCAATTTGTCCTGAGTGCAGCAATACCCCATTTGTGGTGATAAACTGTCGTTTGGGCCCATGGGAGGGCTCAGAAGGAAAGGAGCGCTGTGTCTTCTTTGGAGTCCAGATTTTGCTGGATTGGTTTTCGGGTGCCATGTCGCATTTGCAGAGCCCCAGAGGTATCAAAGCAATAGAAACCAACCACAAATGACCCAATTTTGGAAACTACACCCCTCAAGGAATTCATTTATGGGTGTTGTGACCATTTTGACCCCATAGTTTTTTCACAGAACTTATTTGAATTGGGCTGGGAATGAAAACAAAATTATTTTTTTCAAATAATATGTAGTTTTGGCTGAAAATTTCTTATTTTCACAAGAAACAAAATACCCCATTCTGTTGCGCAATTTGTTCTGAGTGCCGCAATACCCCATTTGTTGTGATAAACTGCCGTTTGGGCCCATGGGAGGGCTCAGAAGGAAAGGACCACCATTTGGCCTACTGGGGATTTTCTAGTGCGAAGTCATGTATGCAGAAGCCCCTGAGGTACCAGTACAGTTGAAACCCGCAAGAAGTGACCCCGTTTTAAAAACTACACCCTTAAGGCATTCATCTAGAGGTGTAGTGAGCATTTTGACCGGAGACCTACACCCCATAAACTGTAATGTGGGTTCTCCCGGGTATGGCAATACCCTACATGTGGCTGTTATCAGCTGCCTGGACACACAGCAGGGCTCAGAGGGGAAAGACGAGGGGGGATAAGCTGTGCGGAGTGCATCAGGGTAAGTAAAATTGGGGTAAATTATAAACCAAGGGATGTATGATAAATTTTAAAACACTCTTTCATACAGAGCTCTGGTTATTCGGGACACGTGTCACATTGATATATTGTGTCATCCATTATCGCCCTCTTATAGCAGACTTTGCACCTCTTTTGACTTTTTCCCTTCTTGCCAGTTTGGGGAACTTCTCCTGGAAAGTGTTGCCCTGGTATGATGCGTGTGGCCCCGCTTCCAGAAGTACTGGGTGCCCCCCCTTCTTGGTCCCTAAAGATTAGGTTCTTGATAATCACCTCTTGAAATTCCAGGAAAGTTCCCGTCTGGCCTGCACATCGACGTAGCACGTACGCATTGTACAATGCCATCTGTATGATGTGCCCGGCCAGCTTCTTATACCACACCGCATGGCACTGTAAGGCTTCAGGGCTTGATCTTACAAGTCCATCCCTCCCATGTACCTATTGTAGTCCAGGATGCAGTCTGGTTTGGGGGTGGCCTTTCCTTCATATATCCTAAACCTGTAGGTATACCCTGATGCACTCTCACAGCTTATACATCTTCACGCCATACCTTGCCCTCTTACCCGGCAGGTACTCGCGGAATTGAACCCTCCCTTTAAAATGTACCAGGGACTCATCAATAGAAATACACTTCTCGGGGGTGTATGCTTGGGAAAACCGGGCACTGGAACGGTCTAATAGGGGTCTCCGTTTATACAAACGGTCAAAACTGGGGTCACCTCGGGGTGGGCACGGCTCATTAACAGTATAATGTAAGAAGCGAAGTATTGCCTCATTTATTTATTTTTTTAGGTTCCAGTTCAGTTCTGAAGTTGCTTTGAGGGGCCCATATATTAGAAACCCCTATCAAACACCCCATTTTAGAAACTAGACCCCTCAAAGTATTCACAACAGCATTTAGAAAGTTTATGAACCCTTTAGGTGTTTCACAAAAATTTAGAGCAAAGTAGAGGTGAAATTTACATTTATTTTTTTGTCAGAAAATCCTCTTTATACCATTTTTTTTATAACACAAAATGATTTATCAGAGAAACGCAACTTAATACGTATTGCCCAGATTCTGCAGTTTTTAGAAATATCCCACATGTGGCCCTAGTGCGGTAATGGACTGAAGCACCGGCCTCCGAAGCAAAGGAGCACCTAGTGGATTTTGAGGCCTCTTTTTTTATTAGGCACCATGTCCGGTTTGAAGAGGTCTTGTGGTGCCAAAACATTGGAAACCCCCCAAAAGTGACCCCAATTTGGAAACTAGACCCCTTTAGGAATCCATTGTAGTTTTCTTGGGGTGCGTGCGGCTTTTTGATCAGTTTTTATTCTATTTTTAGGTGGCGCGGTGACTAAAAAACAGCAATTCTACTATTGTTTTTTTTTTCTTGTTTTTTTACAGCGTTCACCGTGCGCTATAAATGACATATTCACTTTATTCTGCGGGGCGATACGATTACGGCGATACCAGATGTTTATAGTTTTTTTTATGTCTTATGGCGTTTGCACAATAAAATACGTTTTGTAAACAATCATTCACTTTTTGTGTTACCTTATTCTAAGAGCCATAACGTTTTTATTTTTCAATCAATAAAGCCGTGCGAGGACTTATTTTTTGCGTAACGAACTGTAGTTTCGATCAGTACCATTTTTAGGTACATGCGACTTTTTGATCTCTTTTTATTCAATTTTGGGAGGTGAAGTGACCAAAGAATTGTGATGGTGGTACGGTTTATTATTATTTTATTTTACGGCGTTCACCGTGCGGGATAAATAATGAAATAATTTTGTAGTTCAGGCCGTTACGGACGCGGCGATACCAATTATGTATAGTTTATTTGTTTGTTTATATATTTTTATTAATAATAAAGGACTGATAAGGGAAAAGGGGGGATTTTTACTTTTATTACTTTTAAATCTTTTATTTTCTTATTTTTACACATCTTTTTTTAACTTTTTTTTTACTGTATTACTTTGTCCCACTAGGGGACTTGAGGGCAGGAGGCCCTGATCGCTATTCTAATACACTGCACTACATGCGTAGTGCAGTGTATCAGAGCTGTCAGCTACTCACTGACAGCAAGCATAGTGGGTCCTGACGTTGTCAGGACCCACTAGGCTTCCGTCTATGGCATAGCCGGACGCCATTGTTTGGTGTCCGGTTGCCATAGTCACCATCGCCGGCCGCTATCGCGTAGCAGGCCGGCGATGGCAGCTTAACCCCTAAAAAGCCGCGATCTCTATAGAACGCGGCTTTTAAGGGGTTAATCAGCGGGGACACAGCGATCGGTCCCCGCTGTAGGAGCTGTGACAGCTGCTGAACAAGACAGCAGCTGTCACAGCTCCTGTATGTGTCGGGAGGACAGCCGAAATGGCCGTTACTCCCGAGACGTACTATTACGTCATGGAGCGCGAACGATACAGCTGCCATGACGTAATAGTACGTCAAGGAGCGGGAAGGGGTTAAACATGGGCATAACAGTAGTTTTGACCCTAAAACACACTAGAGCCCGCGATAACCGCACCGGAAACTCCTAATGCTAAGGTATACAACAATGCCACTGTTCCCTATGCTAGAATTCCTCATTACACCCGACCCTACGCGTTTCTATACTTATCATCAGGGGTCTGTAGCTTGGTCACTCTGGCCAGGTTGCCAGCGATATTAGTTCAACAGCAGATATTCATGCCGCTGACATCTATGCGAGCATGCTTCCGTGGTGTACAGCAGAATATCTGCTGTTGAACTAATATCGCTGGCAACCTGGCCAGAGTGACCAAGCTACAGACCCCTGATGATAAGTATAGAAACGCGTAGGGTCGGGTGTAATGAGGAATTCTAGCATAGGGAACAGTGGCATTGTTGTATACCTTAGCATTAGGAGTTTCCGGTGAGGTTATCGCGGGCTCTAGTGTGTTTTAGGGTCAAAACTACTGTTATGCCCATGTTTAAATGCTGATTCCGGATTGATATCTTTTATAATATACTGAGTCATAGAGGGTTCACAACTGAATCAGGACTTGGTAGTTATTGTTTAATAAGTTTTTAATACACACGGTGGGGCTTTTTCACAGTGGTGAGTGTACCCCTGTTTTTAGAGAGTTATAAAATAAAGTTATATTTTACTCATATATCACTTCAGTGAATCTATCTCCGGCGCTCCCATAGAGAATGAATGGAGCAGCAGTGCGCATGCGAATGTAACTGGAATACGTGCGGCCACTAACAGGCTGTTTGACAGCCGCACTGAACATGGTGCCGGCGTGGTTGTTAGCTGTGTTGCGACCGTGTCAGGGCCGCTCTGTGTGACCTTACCCTTAGGCTGGATTCACATGAGCGTGTGCTTTTTGCGCTTGCAAAAAACGCGACGTTTTGCGTGCGCAAAAGGCACTTGACAGCTCCATGCGGCAGCATCATATGATGCGCGGCTGCGTGCTTTTCGCGCAGCCGCCAATATTATGACACTCCATTTGGATGTTTGTAAACAGAAAAGCACGTGGTGCTTTTCTGTTTTCATTCATCCTTTTGACAGCTCTTGTGCGAATCACGCTGTTCGCACGTTAGTGCTTCCGTGTGGCATGCGTGGTTTTGATGCACCCATTGACTTAAATGGGTGCGTGATGCGCAAAAAACGCTCAAAGAACGGACAAGTCGTGACTTTTGCGCAGCGGACACAAGCTGAGTAAAAATCACGCACATGTCTGCACGGCCCCATAGACTAATATAAGTCTGTGCGACGCGCATGAAAATCACGCGCGTTGCACGGACGTATATCCCGTTTGTCTAAATAAGCCCTTAGAGATAATATTTGTGGGGAGAGCAACTTGATTATAAGGGTAGGAACACACAGGGCGGATACGTAAAACTACACCGTGTATACATCCTGAGTACCGCAGGGAATTTCACCTGAAAAATAGCACCAAATTTTGGTGCAGTTTTTTGGGTGGAAAGACTGCAGAAATTAATTTTAAAAAAAGCTAATACACCCAGCCGTAGTCCCTCTCTCTCTCTCTGAGCGTAGCCCGGCCTCCTGCGATGACGCTGTAGTCCATGTGACCGCTGCAGCCTTTGATTGGCTGCAGCTGTCACATGGGATGCATTGTCATCCCTGGAGGCCGGGCTACGCTCAGAACAGAATACACATCGCTATGACTACGGCCGGGTGTATTACCTTTTTTTTTCTCATTTGAGATTAACGATAAGCAAAGTTTTTATCGCTGATCTTCTCCTTTGTTAACACTGACCAAATATCATTAGAATTGGTCCGAAACTAGCGAATCATGATGATAATTGGCTAAACTAAATAGGCCTTTAATGGGGGTATATTCAGGCTTAGTGCCTAGGACAGCGTGAGTTGTAAATACGGCCCTGCTAAAGACGCAGATACTATTCAACACTATAGCAGAGCAGGGAGGTATCTCCCTGCTCTGCGATCTACTAGGCTGGTGGTTCCCAACATGAGGTTCCCATGAGAACCCTCCAGGGGTGCCGCGACACTCCTCTGAACAACTGCCACGAACGTGCTTTCTCTCCTCCTCATAGCGCGAAGTGGATGTGAGGAGGAGATTTTTTTGCAGAACCCCTGTAGATAGCACCCCCCGACTAAATGGACAGAGACGTCAGTGGCTTCTCCTGGAGTGGCATCCCCGGTCACAGTGTCTGCAATGCTGAGGACAGGGATTCCGCTTCAGGAATTAGTTGCCCCTGATGTCACTGTTCATATATGGACAGAGACATCAAGCACTCCGTCAAAGAGTGGAATCCCCAGCCACAGGGAGCTACAGTGGCGCTATCTACAGGAAGGGAGTGCTACCTACATGGGGGCTGTGTGGCGCTACCTACATGGGGGCTGTGTGGCACTACAAGGGATCTGTGTGGCACTACCTACAAGGGGGCTGTGCGGCAAGGGGGGGTTTTGTGGCACTAATTACTAGGGATGCACAATGCATCGAAACTTTGATACTGTTTCGATACTGTGCATCCCCAAATGGTTCAAGCCACACAGCTAAGTATAGTAATACATGATGAATGAGAGTGGGGTTGCGGCTGTGTAATACAGCCATTGCCCCGCTCCTGAGTCCTGACAAGTGCGCGCCGCGAGGATGATGCGATGCGGCCAGCGCTGCACTAATGAGCGGCGGCACTGAAAACAGAACATGGCGGCCGCACTGCTCACCTCACGCTAACCGCGCGTGCACTTAATGTCAGGAGCGGGGCAATGACTGTATTACACAGCCGCAGCCCCGCTCTATAACGGCGGAGATCAGAGAAACCGCTCATCTCCGCCGCTATTCTCCTGAATGCTGCGATCAAAGCTGACTGCAGCATTCAGGGGAAAGTGAGGAGGGGGGATGCCCCTGGATCGCGTCACAGGGAATTCCTGTGATTCGATCGAGGGCCATACCATATATGGGCAGACAGCCCAGGGTCTATTGAAGGACCCCAGGGCTCTCCTACCATATTTCCTGTTGTTAGGGCATACTGAGGTATGTCCTAACAACTGCCTGTGTACTATACATACACCGGCTATCTGATATATGCCAGTATATTAAAGTTTAAAAATAAAGTAAAAACATAAAGTAATGTTACATTTAAAAAAATACACATACACCTCTTTTTTACAATAAACATTAAAATAAGTCTCAATATATAAAATATACACACATTCGGTATTGGCGCAGCCGTAATAACCTGCACAACAATTTTTTTGCGTCATTTATGATGTGTACGCTATAAAAAAAAACTTATTTCACTTATTATTGTGGGGCACGAGGTGTGATGAATTTAACCTCCATGTGCCTCAAATTAATAGTAATTAACCCCATCATGTACCTCACACATTAACCCATTATGACTGAGAAACATGATGGGGTTAATTACTATTAATGTGAGGCAAATGGAGGTTAAATTCAGCATCACACCACGCTCCTCACATAAGAAAATGGAAGAACATTTTTTTATTACTGTTGGCAAAGTATCGTTTTGGTATCGAAATCGCAATACTACATGAAGTATCGGTATCGAAGTCCAAATTCAGGTATCGTGACATCTCTACTACCTACAAAGGGACTGTGTTGCACGACCTACAGGGGGCTGTGTTGCACGACCTACAGGGGGGCTGTGTGGCACGAACTACAAAAGGGCTGTGTGGCACTACCTACAAGAGGGCTGTGTGGCACTACCTACAAGGGGGCTGTGCAGCAAGGGGGCATTTGTGGCACGACCTACAAGGGGGCTGTGTGGCACTATCTACAGGGGGCTGTGTGGTACTATCTACAGGGGGCATCTGTGAGTGGCGGGCTGATGGTCATTTTACTGTGAGTGGGGGGCTAATGGTCATTTTACTGTGAGTGGGGGGCTAATGGTCATTTTACTGTGAGTGGACGGGCTGATGGTCATTTTACTGTGAGTGGACGGGCTGATGGTCATTTTAGGGTATGTTCACACGGCAGCCTCCGTTACGGATGAAATTACGGAGCTGTTTTCAGGAGAAAACAGCTCCTGAATTTCAGACGTAATGGCATGTGCAGGCGCTTTTCGCTGCGTCCATGACGGACGTAATTGGAGCTGCTTTTCCATGGAGTCAAGGGAAAACGACTCAAATTACGTCTCAAGAAGTGACAGGTAGGGGGCGGAGCCTTACCGCGGAGAGTGATGGCAGCTTAGTTTCTCGGCTCCTCACACACATGATCTGGGATCACTGAAATAGCAAGGCACAAGCTCGAGAATGGTGAAGATCGGTAAACCTGATACCAGAGATCACTCAGGGACACCAAAAATCCACAAAGGTCAGGCAGACCTGGACAAATTCTTAAAAATGAAGCCGTCCCAGAAAACCAAGATGGCGCCGCCCGGGAATATAGAACCCAGACAGGAAAATGACTCGGATGAAGATAGCGATTGTGAGTCCGTGGCTGCCTCCACATCTTCACGCCAGGAGAAAGCTCCGATCTCCCGAGCATACCTAAAGAAAACTATAGTTCAGGCTCTAACGCCAATGATGAAGGAGCTTGCAGACATCAAGGCGGACGTCCGCCATATTGGAAACCGCGTGGAGCACCTGGAGTCCGTGGTTACTGACTCGGTTAATTACAGTGACTCACTGGGCCACAAAGTGCAGCAACAAGAGACCCAACTTAACAAAGTAATGACACTACTGGAGGATCAGGAAAATAGGAGCAGGAGGAAGAACGTAAGATTTAAAGGCATACCTGAATCCGTGACATCAGAGGCATTACAAGCGGTGGCAAGGAAAATATTTGCCGACATGCTAGGACAGGAACGCGCTTCCGTAATTGTGATCGAGCGGATCCACAGGGCTCTACGCCCGGCACCGAGGGCGTCGGAACCCCCAAGAGATGTGGTGTGTGGCTTACTCCGCTTCGTAGACACCTCGGCCATTCTACAGGCAAACCGAGCACGTGCAGACATCGTGTTAGATGGCGCGAAAATTCAGCTCTTTCAGGATATCGCAGCCTCCACACTGGCAAAACGTAGAATGATGCGGCCTCTCCTTCTAAAATTGCAGGACATGCGGCTCACATACAACTGGATGTATCCCTTTGGCCTGGCCATACTGAAAAATGGTAAACGCATCATCATTCACACTCCTGAGGATTTACAAGACACCTGGGAAAAACTGGGAATCGCTCCGATGGAAATACCTTCCTGGATGCCGGCTCATACGGACTTACATCTGCCGAGTCTACCACAGCTCACACCATGGGCGACGTCGGGAAAGACGAGATCTCCCAGGTCCAAGAAAGGTCAAGCAAGAAGGGAAGATGGAGATCTTGCTTGAATATGGACTTCCACCATTGACCCCATATGGGGTTTGTATGACATATTTGCCTTCTGTATACTATGCACGGGAACAGTGAGTATGTTATGGCAAGTTTGCTGAGTTCCCTTTCTATGTCATACTGATGTTTATTGCTAGTATAAAATAGTGCCTTAAAGATAATGAGAATACGTATATTGCCATAGTGATCCGAGATCAAGTATCGGCTCAGGGTTGATGCTTCTCTGTACCCCACACTCTAGGATGAGATGCGGCGCCTCTAATGTTATACGTGGTTTGTGTTTCATTATGATATTAGGTGCTGTACCTTCTTTGAGCTATGTATACCTGGATGCCCCAGGGCCTAAGGGTCGTGAGCTCCCCCAGGGGGGACTGATCCTTGATCTCTGGCTGCATTCATTTTCATTGTTCATTCAATGTTTACCCCTTTTGTATGTCTCCTATGTTACCTTTACCTTTCATTCTGAACCTTACAGGATAGATGTGATATTGCTACAGCTCACTAAGATACAAGGATACTCTGACATCTCATGGCGTTAACTAACATACTCACCTACAATGTTAAGGGTCTTAACTCTCCTAATAAAAGGAGCCAGGTCTTGATGCTGCTCAAACGGGAGAAAGCTGCTATAGTGTTCCTTCAGGAAACGCATTTTAAAGAGGGAATGATACCTAGATTACCAACCCGGTATTTTAATAAGTGGTAACATTCTGGATCAACTAGCTCAGCAGCGAGAGGGGTGTCTATTGCGTTTCATAAAGACCTCCCTTTTAATCTGGTAGCACAACATAGTACTGCTGATGGTAGAGCACTATTCTTGAAGGGACATATTGGAAACTCCATCTACACATTCGCAAATTTATATGCTCCAAATAAATCAGACAGGTTGGTTTGATAAGATCTTAGACGCACTAACTGTTTTTGCGGAAGGACCTATAATTTGGGGGGGGGGGGGGATTTCAATGTCACGCTGAACCCTCTCCAAGATTCCTCCACTAATAGATCCGCCTTAACCTTTGCTGCTCTGGGGAAAATTAAACGGAAATTACAGGGTCTACAACTGACAGATGCATGGAGGGTTATACATCCCTCGACTCGAGATTTTACATTTTATTCCACAGCGCATAGGTCGCATCAGAGATTGGATTATCTCTTTATTCATGAGAGTTTACTTCCAGCCCTAAAGTCAGCTCAGATAGGTCCAATGACGGTCTCGGACCATTCCCCTGTCAGCATTACTTTGCCTTTGGTGGGGTTGCCCATCAGAGAGTGGTCATGGCGACTTAATGAAACTCTCTTGGATGGAGAATCACATGTAAACTATCTGACTGAACAGCTGAAATTTTATTTTGACACTAACGCCTCTTCGGAAGTAACGGCAACGTGCACATGGGAAGCACATAAGGTTTATATGAGAGGTTTGTTGATTTCCCTAGGGTCTAGGGTCAAAAAAGAAAAATCTAAACAAATTAATTCCCTACTGACCCGAATTGCTACACTAGAAAAAGTACATAAAAAATCAGCGGCGCAGGATGCTCAGGTTGAACTTGGCACCCTGAGGGTATGTGCACACACACTAATTACGTCCGTAATTGACGGACGTATTTCGGCTGCAAGTACCGGACCGAACACAGTGCAGGGAGCCGGGCTCCTAGCATCATACTTATGTACGATGCTAGGAGTCCCTGCCTCTCCGTGGAACTACTGTCCCGTACTGAAAACATGATTACAGTACGGGACAGTTGTCCTGCAGAGAGGCAGGGACTCCTAGCATCGTATATAAGTATGATGCTAGGAGCCCGGCTCCCTGCACTGTGTTCGGTCCGGTACTTGCAGCCCAAATACGTCCGTCAATTACGGACGTAATTAGTGTGTGTGCACATACCCTGAGAGTGCAACTAAAAGATTTATTGAATTTGAAAATGGCCAAAAATCTGATGTACTATAGGCAGAAGATATATGCACATGGGGACAAGGGAGGTAGACTCATGACGGCCCTTATTAAAAAACAAAAAGAAAAATCTTTTATTTCAAGAATTAGGGGAGCTGATGGGATAATACGCACCTCCACGTCTGATATAGCTAAAGAATTCATGTCATTTTACTCCTCCCTTTACAACATCAAGGAGGAGGAAACCGGAACTCAGTCTGTTCAGAGGGATACACGGGTACTTGACTTTTTAGGGTCACTCCAATTACCCACTCTCTCCTCAGAGGAGGCTGACACTCTTATACACCCTATTACGGTAGATGAGGTGAGGAGCGTCATTTCCTCTTTCCCACCTGGTAAAAGCCCAGGCCCGGATGGCTTCTCTCTCACCTACTATAGAAAATTTCTAGACTCTTTGTTACCACACCTGACCCACATGTGTAACGCGCTCTTAGATGGCACCCCCTTCTCGAAACAATCTTTAGAAGCATATATCACCATAATACCGAAGGAGGGAAAGGACACATCCCTCTGTGCTAGCTACAGGCCGATATCCTTATTGAATATTGACTTGAAGATATGGGCCAAACTCTTGGCGCTGAGAATTGGGGACTTACTGCCTAAGCTAGTTAATCCGGATCAGATGGGGTTTGTACGAGGTAGGGAAGGTAAACACAACGCGAGAAGACTGATAAACTCTATTCATTATGCTAAACATTTTAAACTACCTTTAATACTAATGGGCACATACGCTGAGAAAGCGTTCGATAGAGTGGCCTGGGATTTCATGAAACACGTGCTAGCTAAATTTTTATTCCCACCTCAATTTATTACGGCTATTTTCTCACTCTATACAGAACCGCATGCTCGGATACGGGTCAATGGGGTCCTCTCCCCGTCCTTCTCCATTACGAACGGTACTAGACAGGGATGCCCACTATCCCCCACCCTTTTTATTCTGACCTTGGAGACCCTTCTGCAAAAAATTAGATCAGACTCTCTGATAAGAGGGTTACAGATAAGAGAACATACACATCTAGTGGCGGCTTTTGCAGACGACATACTCCTCATGGTTACTAACCCGCAACAAGCACTGCCACAGCTCCAACATATTTTTGCTGAGTATAGAGGGGTCTCCAACTTTAAGATTAATTATAGCAAATCTGAAATACTAAACATTTCCCTTCCCCCCTCTTTGGCACATGAACTACAACGAGACTCGCTCTTTTCATGGCCTTCTCATTATATTACATACTTGGGCGTCCAAATACCGGGTCAATTACAAGATCTATATAAGCTTAACTACCAACCACTATTAAAGAAATTGTCGACACACCTCTCCTCTTATCACATACCTTTCATGTCCTGGATGGGTCGTAAAAATCCTTTACAGACATACATACTGCCGATACTATTATATGTTATGAATATGGTCCCTATATATCTACCAAAGTCCTTCTTTACACTTGTGAGACGTCTATTTTCCTCCTTCCTGTGGAATCAGCGCAGGCCCCGCCTGTCTTATAAATTATTATCGCTAAAACGAGATAGAGGAGGTTTTGGGCTACCGGATGTGGAGGTGTATTATAAGGCAATTCATCTACAAAGATGGTTGGATTTGGTATCGCCGGGGTCAATGGACTGGTGTATAGAGCCAGAGACAGCACCCTTAGGTAGAGATTCTTTGAGAATGTTCTGGTTACCCGACCAAGGGGACCTAAAATCCATTACAAACCCTCTCCTGAGGGGAACACTCTCGGTGTGGATATCGCACAAAGCCGTGAGTGTACCTCCCTTGACGTCCTCGCCGATTATGCCTGCCTGCCTCCCTATTGCCTTACAATGTCGAGTATAAGGACCCCCCACCAGACGATATATGGGATTTGTTCTGTCATATGACCATTTCAGACTTACTAGAAGCTAATATGATTCCCTCATCGGATAAAATTAGATTACTGGTCTCACCGGGCCCCCTAAATTTCCTTCAGAGCAACCATGTGCAACACGTTTGCAAGACCTTCATAGCCTCTCATAAAGGCAGTAGGGACCTGGGCGACCTAGAGAAAATGCTCCTTGCCAAGGTGGTGACTACATGCAAATTATCTAGACTATATCCCATGCTACTGAGCTTGGGCACACCTGGGACCCCAACTTTTCTAGTGTCCTGGGAAATGGAATTAAACAAGAAATTCACTGAACAGGAAAAGAAATGGATCTTGAGACACTCTCATGGTTTTTCTAGGTGTGTTAAACTTCAGGAGAGCCATTACAAATTACTAACAAGGTGGTACAAGACGCCGGAGCGAATGCACCACTTGGGTTTAGCGGCCTCCAAATTATGCTGGCGCTGTCAGGGAGCTGTGGGGACATTGTCCCACATCTGGTGGTATTGCCCGCTGGTCACAGACTTCTGGAAAGAGATATCCGCGGAGATTAATAAAATCTGTGGCTCCGACATACCCCTCTCAATAGAATTGATAGCTTTGGCATTGCCCTCAAAATCATTCAAACCCTCGAAAGCGCATCTAGCGGCGCACCTGATAGCCGCAGCCAAATACTTAATCCCCCTTTACTGGCTACAGACTGTCTCCCCATCCAAAACACATTGGTTGGACAAGGTTCAGCAGATTTGTAATTTGGAGGAGTTGACCAGTTGGCAAGAACACACTCATGTACAATTCTTAACCACTTGGAGACCGTGGTTACACTATAGAACTGACATACATTGAATAGGTGTAAACTTACGTGTGAGAGGCAAAGTCTACTGTAAAATTTGCATTGAAATGGGATGAATAGGTGCTGTATGACAAATAACTGTAACACTACATAATCCTGTTACCCACTCTCCCCCTCTTCCCTTAGTTTTTCTCTTCCCCTATTGTGCCATGGCTTCTCCAAACATGTAACTGTATTTCTATGTACATGAAATTCTTATCTTTTTTTTTGGTTCTTATTGCTCGTGATAATGTACAAATATTCAAAGCTGATGGCCTATGTGTTTGTTTTAAACCCATGTTGCACATGGGTACAGTTATGTTACTATCTTTGTATGTTGGTTCTTTTCTTTTTGAAAATAAAAAACAGATTTGACAAAAAAAAGAAGTGACAGGTACTTCTTTGACGCGGGCGTCTTTTTTACGCGCCGTCTTTTGACAGCGGCGCGTAAAAAAAATGACCGTCGGCACAGTACATCGTAAGACCCATTCAAATGAATGGGCAGATGTTTGCCGGCGCTTTTGAGCCGCATTTTCGGACTTAATTCGGGGCTAAAACGCCCAAATTACGTCCGTAAATAGTGTGTGTGAACCCAGCCTTACTGTGAGTGGAGGGGCTGATGGTCATTTTACTATGAGTGGAGGGGCTGATGGTTATTTCACTGTGAGTGGGGGGGGGGGCTGATGGTCTTCAAGTGGTTTCCACCTCTGACCTCCAATTGAAATTAATAGTAGGAAGAAAATAGCTGTGGCGCTCGTTTGGAGCTTTTTTTGCTGCGTCTTTTGCATTCACTTCAACGGCTTAAAAAAAAACGCAAAAAAACCCCATCAAATAACGCTGTCAATTCAAAAGCAGATTTTTTTGGGAAACTCTGTAGCAGGCTACAGCGGCGCCTGCATCCTATGAGGCGCAGGGACAGGATCCCTGCGCAGTTGGCGTGATGACATCTCTGGATCAAGCCGGCCTATGCAAGGATCCTGTCAGGTGGAGGTGGGGGGCAGTATGGCACTGTCTACAAGGGGGATGTGGGGGGCTGTATGGTACTGTCTACAAGGGGGGATGTGGGGGCTGTATGTCACTTTCTACAATGGGGAGGTGGGTGCTGTATGACATTGTCTACAAGTGGGCGGTGGGGGGGCACTGTGTACAAGAGGGAGGTGGGGCTGTATGACACTACAAGGGGCAGATGGGGGCTGTATGGCACTGTCTACAAGGAGGAGGTGGGGGATTATGGCTACAGGGAGGCTGTATGGCACAATCTACAGGGGGCACTTTCTACTAGGGGGGCTGTGGGGGCATTCTACTCTGTGGAGGCCACTAAGCGGACATCATACTGTGTAGGGGCACTACAGGGGGCAATATAATGTGTGTGGCACTTAGGGGGCATAACGCTGTGTGGGCACAATTAGAGGACAAAATACTGTGTCCTTGAAGGAGTTATAATATATTACATTATTAAATATTATTATTACACTGTGTGGGGGCACTATATAGGGCATTATACTGTGGGGAGGAATTATGCTTTTTTTATGGGGCATTGTTTATAATGGCGTGGGGCGCCGAAAGATAATTTCGCACGGGGCGCCATCTACCCTAAGGCCGGCCCTGTGTGTATATATATATATATATATATATATATATATATAAAGAAGAAATATGAGTTTGCATGTATCACTTCTAGTTACTGCTCAATGTGAACGTTTAATGTAAAGATGTTATTTGTTAATGTTTTTCTTCAATTGAATTATCTGATTAAGATCAATTAATGATTATACAATGAAAAAGATTGTTCTCCACAGGAAGTCTCCAACTGGGAGCGGAAGGCGTGAGAACCAGATTCTAACAGAATGTGGATGGATAAAGGAAGGTAAACCGGTAGCACCCAAGGCACTCTTGATGGCACTTGCATTGATGGTGTGACCTCACATATGCCCCAAGATTGCAAGGATCGATGTGGTAAGATCTAATTGGTATGCCCCAGGCTTTACAGCTGTTGCTGCTAAATTCTGTTAGAGCTGTTTGATTTGCCTACAGAACAGTCCTGGCAGACCGGTGCCAACCTTATCATACCCGCCTCCCATGAAGAGAACAGACCTTGAGAGGCCTTCCCAGGCAATACAAGTCAGAGTAAGAAAAATTGGTTTGCGACATTTGTCAGATAAACATGTGGAATCTGTGTAGATTTTTGTGAGTTGGAGCTGTTCCAGGCAATCAGCTCAGATCAAGGTACAAATCCTGCTGGAAAGTGTAACACCAAGTGCAAATACAATGTACCCAGAAACTACACATTTTCTAGGTGCCCTGTCCATTGTAACAGAGAAGTGTTTGATTTAGTTTAAGGGCCTGACATTGTTATTGTATGTACTTAGAACAACTTTTATATTACGTAGATCTCCCCAGATTAGCATTTATTTTAACAATTGACAAGGGTTGGGGGTGCCCAGCAAGTGCCAGTAAACATGAACTAAAAGACTTTTAACATGATGAACTCCATCACTGAGATGCGGCAGGCGCAGCCGGAGCCAGTACAACGCGTTTGCCATGAACTGACGGCAGTGTCACAATTCTAAGCAGCGTCCCAGACAAGTAACTTACCAGAGAAAGAGGACAGATGCGGAGGGTTTGTGGTAGTCACAATAAAACTCCACTAATCCGTCTACGTGGGAACTCACCCCAGGCTCACAGTACAGCCCGGTGATGTATACTAAAAGTGACGGTAACTGACAGATGAGAAGGACCAAGCCATGTCCTGATGACATCAGCAAAGTTCAAAGTAACGCAAAAAAAAAACCTAAGTAAACCCGTTAGCAGCATCCAAGTGTTTTAATAAGTAAGTGACCTGGAGGGGGTAATAATAAATCCCCCACTGGACACCACCGTACAGCCTGACTCCACAATTGTGTGGGTTACCCTAAGGGCGACAGTCGGAAGATAGAAGAGGATGATGATGATGTACAGGACTTGTCAATGCACTGGTGGGACCCTATACCCAAACCGGACATTGGTGATGGCATCATATTAGTTGTGGCCATATTGATATATTGTTTGAGTTTTATAATTATAATATATAATTTCTGTAATTTAATATGAGAAAAAGGGGGGGGTTTGTGAAGAATGGTCTATTTGCTTATGTTCTCTGTATGAAATTACATTATGAATTATCAAGCAGGATGCCAAATTACTAAGATATGTATTATGTGAAAGTGATTATAATAATGTTTAAATGATTTAATTTCATGCAGCAGCCATCTTGTCTGGAGTTCCCATCTTGTTTCTTTTGTAGTGAATAAGAAAGTCATTGTTCCTTTAACCCCTTCAGGACCAAGCTCATTTTGGCCTTCAGGACCAGACCCATTTTTTCAAATCTGACATATTTCACTTTATGTGGTAATAACTCCGGAATGCTTTTACCTATCAAAGCGATTCTGAGATTGTTTTCTCGTGAGACATTGGACTTTATGATAGTGGAAAAATTTGGTCGATAAATTCAATATTTATCAGTGAAAAACACCAAAATTTTGTGAAAAATTGCAAAAATTTGCATTTTTCTAAATGTAAATGTATCTGCTTGTAAGACAGGCAGTTATACCACACCAATTTTTTGCTAATTAACATCCCCCATATGTCTACTTTAGATTGGCATCGTTTTTTGAACGTCCTTTTATTTTTCTATGACATCACAAGGCTTAGAACTTTAGCAGCAATTTCTCACATTTTCAAGAAAATTTCAAAAGGCTATTTTTACAGGGGCCAGTTCAGTTGTGTAGCGGCTTTTAGGGACTTATATATTAGAAACCGCCAAAAAGTCACCCCATAAAATCTTCACCCCTCAAAGTATTCAAAACAGCATTTAGAAAGTTTCTTAACCCTTTAAATGTTTCACAGAAATTAAATCAACTTAGAGGTGAAATTTTCAAATTTCATTTTTTTTTTGCAGAAATTCATATTTAATCTATTTTTTCTGTAACACAGAAGTTTTTACCAGAGAAACGCAACTCAATATCTATTGCCCAGATTCTGCAGTTTTTAGAAATATCCCACATGTGGCCCTAGTGTGGTAATGGACTGAAGCACCGACCTCCGAAGCAAAGGAGCACCCAGTGGATTTTGGGCCTCCTTTTTATTAGAAAATATTTTAGACACCATGTCAGGTTTGAAGGGCTCTTTCAGTGCCAAAACAGTGGAAATCCACCAAATGTGACCCCATTTGGGAAACTACACCCCTTGAGGAAATTATCTAGGGGTATAGTGAGCATTTTGACCCCGCAGGTTTTTTGCAGAAATTATTGGAAGTAGGCCGTGAAAATTAAAATCTACATTCTTTCAAAGAAAATGTAGGTTTAGCTAATTTTTTCTAATTTCCACAAGGACTAAAGGAGAAAAAGCACCGCAACATTTGTAAAGCAATTTCTCCCGAGTAAAACAATACCCCACATGTGGTAATAAATGGCTGTTTGGACCCACGGCAGGGCTTAGAAGGGAAAGAGCGCCATTTGGCTTTTGGAGCTCAAATTTAGCAGGAATGGTTTGCGGAGGCCATGTCACATTTGCAAAGCCCCTAAGGGACCAAAACAGTGAAAACGCCAAAAAAGTGACTCCATTGAAAAAACTACACCCCTTGAGGAATCCATCTAGGGGTGTAGTGAGCATGTTGACCCCACAGGTGTTTCATAGATTTTATTAGAATTGGGCAGTGAAAAGAAAAAAAATCCTTTTTCTTCAATAAGACGTAGCTTTAGCTCAACATTTTTAATTTTCTCAACAAATAAAGGAAAAAAAGAACCTCAACATTTGTAAAGCAACTTCTCTGGAGTACGGCAATACCCCACACGTGGTCATAAACTGCTGTTTAGACACACGGCAGGGCTCAGAAGGGAAGGAGCGCCATTTGCTTTTGGTGTACAGATTTTGCTGCATTTGGTTTCTGGTCGCTATGTTGCATTTGCAAAGTCCCTGTGGGACCAAAACAAAGGATCCCCCCCAGAAGTGACCCCATTTTGGAAACAACACCCTCAAGGTATTCACCTAGGGGTGTAGTGAGCATGTTAACCCCACAGGTGTTTTGCAGAAATTTGTGTGCACACGATGTGGGAGAGTGAAAATGGGAATTTTTCCATAGATACGCCAATATGTGGTGCCCAGCTTGTGCCACCATAACAAGACAGCTCTCAATTTTTATGCGGTGTTTCCCGGTTTTAGAAGCACCCTACGTGTGGCCCTAATCTTTTGCCTGGACATTCGACAGGGCTCAGGAGTGAAAGAGTACCATGTAAAATTGAGGCCTTATTTGGCGACATATAAAGTATTGGTTCACAATTGCAGAGGCTTTGATGTGAAATAAAAGAAACCCCTGAGAAGTGACCCCATTTTGGAAACTACACCCCTCAAGGCATTATTAAGGGGTGTAGTGAGCATTTTCACCCCACGTGTCTTTTCCATAAATGATTGCGCTGCGGAAGGTACAAATTAAAATTTTGCCCTAGATATGCCAATTCATTGTCAAATATGTCGTGCCCAGCTTGTGCCACTGGGGACACACACCTCAAAAATTGTTAAAAGGGTTCTCCCGGGTATGGCGATGCCATATATGTGGACGTAAACAGCTGTTTGGGCATGCTGTAGGGCTCAGATGGGTGGGAGCGCCATTTGGCTTTTGGAGCGTGGAATTTGCTTGGTAATAGTTTTGTTTGGAGTATCACTGTTGTTTCCGTTTATAATGTGGGGCATATCTGAGCTCGGCAGAGTACATCGGGGCATAGTCAGGTGGTATAATAATAAGGTAAAAAAAATAATAAAATGATCCATAGATGTGTGTTACGCTGTGATCGATCCTTTCTGCACAGGCCGGTGTCGCACTGATAACTGGCGTCCTTCCTTATCCCCCTTTTTGTCCACACTCCGCATCTTTGCAGTTTGTGGAATTTTGCCGGGAAAGTGTTGTCCTGGTATAATACGGACGCCCTCGTTCCAGCGGATATGGTTGGGCCCTCCCCTTCCTGGTTCCCTAATTTTAGAGCCTTGATACATCGCCTTTTGAAACAGAAGAAATGTTCCCCTCGGGCCGGCACAACCGGATATTTTTCTTTCCTGACTTATTGGAGCCTTAACATATTTTATTTTTTCATAGACGTCGTGGTATGAGGGCTCTTTTTTTACGGGACGAGCTGTAGCTTTTATTGGTACCATATTGGGGTACATGCGGCTTTTTGATCACTTGTTATCCTTTTTTTGGGAGGCAAGATGACAAAAAACCAGCAATTCTGGCATAGTTTTTTTTTTATATACAGCGTTCACCGTACGTTATAAACTACATGTTACCTTTATTCTGCGGGTCAGTACGATTCCGTCTATACCAAATTTATAAAACTTTTTTATAACTTTTTGCACAATAAAATTACTTTTGGAAAGAGAATGTATTTCTTCTGTCGCGATGTTGTGAGAGCCATAACTCTTAAATTTTTTCGTCGATGGAGCTGTGTGAGGGTTTGCGAGACGAGGTATAGATTTTATAGGTACCATTTTTGGATACATGCGACTTTTTGATCACTTTTTATTTCAATTTTTGGAAGACAGTGACCAAAAAAACAGTAATTATGGCAGTGTTTTTGAGTTTGTTTTTTTACGGCGTTCACTGCGCTGGATAAATAACATAATATTTTTATAGTTTCGGTCGTTACGGTCGCAGCAATACCAAATATGTATGGCTTTATTATTTTTTTCAATAATAAATGACTTGATAAGGGAAAAAGGGCGATTGTGTTTTATTTTATCACTTGAAACTTTTATTGTATGTTTTACAACTTTTATTTTTACTTTTTTTACACTTTTTTTTTACACTTTTCTTTAGTCCCACTAGGGGACTTGACGGTCCAACTGTTTGTTTGATGTTCTAATACATTGCACTACCTATGTAGTGCAATGTATTGGAATTGTCAGTTGTTCACTGACAGCAAGCCGATCAGGCTCCGCCTCTGGGCGGGGCCTAATCAGCTTACGTAATGGCAGACAGGAGTCCATTGTTAGGGCTTCTGTTGCCATAGTAGCAGTCGCCAGCCTTGCCATCGCGTGGCAAGGCTGTCGATTTGCTACAAACCTCTAGGATGCAGCGATCACAATGGATCGCTGCATCGAAGGGGTTAATGCCAGGAATCGGAGCTAGCTCCGGTTACTGGCGATAGATCGGGGTGTCCGCTGTAACATACAGCTGTAACATACAGCTGTCACCCGGCGGTGATGTCGCTGGCTCAGCTCCTGAGCCAGCTTCATCTCCATCACGTACAGTTACGCGAAAAGGCGGTAAGACATCAGCTTTAATCACGTAAGGGGTTAACACAAGTATATTAATGTTGATTTTGTATGTTTCTTAGTCAGTTATCTTTGACCTTGGTTCCCATACGAAGCTTGCAGAGAAGGCACAGGGAGTAAGATGAGAGGGTGGCAAATATGCTTGTGGGAATGCCTCCCCCATCTTACAGGAACATTCTTGTATATAGAGATAAAACCACAGAGTGTATGTATGGTTACGGATGACCCCAACACACTAAAACCTTTTTTTGTTACAGGTACCCTTTTCCGGATGTATATTTAATGTTAGTCATATAGAATGGAAGAACCAGACTATTGTATTTCTTCCGGATTTGGATGATATTGTAAGCACAGTATGGGTACCGGACCCATTGCCAAAACCTAATTTTAGTCTCCTCTTAGATGAGTTAAATAAAGTTCTAAAAGACACAGAAGAGGTAAAAGAGATGGTTAGGAGACATAATGTTACACTACAAACAGTCAAAATAAATGCTGTTATAAGTGGGAAAATGCTGCGACATTTAGGATCTTAGATTAAGGATGACACGGGTATAATATATTTACAGGTTTTTCACCGACTGCCAGTTCAGTATTAAGCTACTTATTCCAACCACTAATATGTATTATGATTGTCTTTGTCATTATGACTTGTTTTAATTGTTATGTGTTTTATAAGATACGGAGAGCTTTCACAGCGAGGCCTCTGGAAAGAAGTGACAGGCTGTTGTGAAATTAGAGGCAGGTAATGATTACCAGACCTATAAAATCACAAAAGGTGGGAAATGTGAAAGGAAATGTTTTTTCCAAAGTGTTTTATACCTACTGCATACCTTATATTCTCATATCCTTATATGCTTGTACAAGTTAGTTATATTAGAAGGGAGATGCTGTGGGACTTTAAGGCAGTAGTGCCGTGTACAAAACACTACGCAGCAATAAAGACTCACAAGTTACAATTCATGATTGCACGAGGGAACGGCCCCTCTAAGAACCAATTAAGTTGTGGGACTATATCTAAACTTTCTGACTCATTTGTTATTGTTCGACTATAAATATCCGCTGCTGATTAGAATAAACTAGAAGTATTTCCATACAGTAACGTGTCTGTGTGTATTTGCTCCTCCGAGCTGCTCGTATTCATAAATTGATTTTTAAAAGCTAATTTGGAGCTGGATGGAACTCAAGGCGTAGTGGGTTGCTAAATTGCGCTCACAACAATTCCCCGATCTGCGTTGAGAATTGCCCTTTTTGGGCTGTTTTTAGCCGGCATATTTAGGGCACTTATCTTCCCTATATAAAAACTCTGCAACTCAGGTGCAGCTCAGCAGCAAGGAAGGAACTCCCCAGCAGTGGAAAAGTTCAACAGCCGTGGCAGAGCTCCGCAATAATGAAGAGACTCAGCAGGGAAGGAGGAACTCTGCGGCGATAGAAGAGCTCCACAGCAATGAAGGAGCTCAGCGGTGTTGGAGGAATTCAGCAGCCATGGAGGGTCTCTATAACAGTGAAGGACCTCACCAGCAATGAAGGCACACAGCAGCGGTGGAGGCACACCGCAGCACTTGAGGTAGTCGGCCACAATGGAGGTACTCAGCCGCGATGGAGGAACTCGGCAGCGATGGAGGAGCTCGGCTGCAGTGGAGGAACCTGGCAACAATAGAAAAAAAACGCAAACCTGGAGAAGCTCAATTGCAATAGAGAATCTCAGCAAATGGAGACCTCCGACGGCGATCACAAAAAATAAAAAAATGACCACAGCAATGGAGGTTCTCCGCAGCTGTGGAGGACCTCAACAACAGTAGAGTATCTCAACAGTAATGGAGGAGATCAGCAGCCATAGAGCAACTCCGCAACAATGGAGGACCTCGGCAACAACGGAAGGACTCTGAAGTAAATGAAAGAAACCAGTAGCAATGGAGGAGTTCATAGTAATGGAGGCACACAATGAGTGATGAATGTAGTACAATGAGATTAGTATAAGAAACACTTAGGTATCTTAAAGAGGCTCTGTCACCAGATTAAAAATGCCCTTTCTCCTACATCATTTTATCGGCGCTGGAATGTAGTGAACGGCAGTGTTTTTTATTTTGAGAAACGATCTTTTTTCAGCAAGTTATGACCTTTATTACATTTATGCAAATTCATTTCTTAATGCCCAAGTGGGCGTTTTTTAACTTTTAACCAAGTGGGCGTATTACAAAGAAGTGTATGACGCTGACCAATCAGCATCATACACTTCTCTCCATTACACCCAAGCTTGTTTCACTGAACAGCGAGATCTCGTGTGACGTCACTTCAGCCCACAAGTCCTTCGTCTCTAGGGAGTTCTCTATGCTTACCAGCACTGTGTGATGCTGCCTCCTCCGCTAACGACTAACTTCTCATACGCCTGGAGACTATCTATGTTCAGTCTTCAGACGCAGGGATGAAGGACCTGTGGGCAGAAGTGACGTCACACTGTAGTCTCGCGAGATCACGCTGTTCAGTGAAACAAGCTTGGGTGTAATGAAGAGAAGTGTATGATGCTGATTGGTCAGTGTCATACACTTCTTTGTAATACGCCCACTTGGTTAAAAGTTAAAAAACGCCCACTTGGGCATTAAGAAATGAATTTGCATAAATGTAATAAAGGTCATAACTTGCTGAAAAAAGATTGTTTCTCAAAATAAAAAACACTGCTGTTAACTACATTCCAGCGCCGATAAAATGATGTAGGAGATAGGGCATTTTTAATCTGGTGACAGAGCTTCTTTAAGCAAACACTGCAGTTAATAAGGAAGCAGGTAAATCTCAGTCGTGTCCCACTTGGCATACACTTCCAGCATACTCCTCCAGCCCCATCAAACACACACCAGAGTCTCACAACAATCTTGCCCGTGCGTATCGATTCTTGCTGAACCTCACCGCATACCTGCAGTAAATTCCATGCCCTGAACAGGTGAGGGGAGAAATGAGAGAGAGAGCTCCCGGAACATGCCTGCTCACGTGATTACCCCACAAGGGAGTTGCTGAAATGTTGCACATGTTGGTTATAGTTCATTTCCTTTTTAAATGCTGGGGAAAATGGGTAGTTTCAGACATTGTTCTGATGAAAAACATATTTTGTTTTTCCCTCCAATCAACTTTTTAATTGTATAGAGAAGTGCAGCAAATTATAGACTGCTCAGCTAAAGTGATCTCAAATGCCTTAGGGTATGTTCACACGGCCTATTTACGGACGTAATTCGGGCGTTTTTGCCCCGAATTACGTCCGAAAATAGCGCTTCAATAGCGCTGACAAACATCTGCCCATTGAAAGCAATGGGCAGACGTTTGTCTGTTCACACGAGGCGTAATTTACGCGCCGCTGTCAAAAGACGGCGCGTAAATAGACGCCCGCGTCAAAGAAGTGACCTGTCACTTCTTTGGCCGTAATTAGAGCCGTTATTCATTGACTCCAATGAATAGCAGCGCTAATTACGCCCGTAATTGACGCGGCGTTCAAGCGCCTGCACATGCCGGTACGGCTGAAATTACGGGGATGTTTTCAGGCTGAAACATCCCCGTAATTTCAGCCGTTACGGACGCCCTCGTGTGAACATACCCTTAAAGTGGCAACCAAAACCTGAAAGAAGCGGGGAACTACTGCTCGAATTGATCGAAGAATAGCCAAAATTGCAAAGGCTCAGCTAATGATCACCTCCAGAATGATCAAAGAAGATCTGAAGTTACCAGTGAGTACTGCTACAATCAGATGACTATTAAGTGAAGCCAAGTTACCAGCAAGAACTCCACGCAAAGTCCTGTTGTTGAAAAGACATGTCCTGAATAGGTTAAAATTTGCCAAGGAACATAGTGACTGAAAAAGATGTTCCTTTTGCCTCTCTGACCTTTAATCCTAGCCATGTTGGTTCTGAAATCACTCACAGAAGAGGTCCTCAAATAGTGGTAGCCCTCATATCACCACTTTCCCTGTTATTCCCCCCCCCCTCCTCCATATAGCCCACAATTGCAAACCCTTTTACCGCATCTTCAGGGAAACCCAGTGTAACGGTCGTGGACTGCCGCCTTCTCTCCTCATCCGGGGCGACCGCAGACCTTTGTACTCCTGACGGCGTCTCCTTCCCCGGAGATGCCAGCACACACGGCCGCACTGCTCTGCAGTTGTTTCTAAGGTGCGCGTCCATTCCCGTCCTTAAAGGGACGGCGTGCACACCTGTAATATGTTCCCTACCCAATCCCCACACACCCTGTAATATAAAAAGGGCATTGCCCTCTTCCTCCTTGCCTGAGCATTGTTGTAGTCTTCCGATGTTCGTTAAGCAAACGGTTCCTTAGTTGTATCCTGTTCCCGTATCCAGTAACTGTGTTTGTTCCTGAGCTAAAGTCTAGTATTGGAGTCGCGTTGGAGTTCTGCCACCACATCCGGTGTCATCTGCCACATCCAGCATCCGCTGTCACGCCAAGCATCATCGGTGCCACGAATCTTTTGTGCCAAGGCATATGCTACTCCTCGTGTCTGTCTGGACTTTCATACAGGTACTCTTGTGCTTAGACTTTCCATTGACTGTTGTTTGGTCAGGTGCCACTCCGCTACAGAATCGTAACGCCTACTCTAATTTCCTTACAAATAAAGATGCATTTGCCCCTCCCAGGGACACAGACTGTTTTGAGCACCGACGCTGCGTGTCATTGTCTCTCTCCGGCCGGCCTGCCTGCCTGCCTCTCTCAAATCCACCAGTGAGAGAGCATTAATTAATTTGGAACTCATAGACAAATGCAGATAATGTCCAAAGTTAACGGACAAAGTAAATTCTGCAGCGACATTTCCTGGGGGCTCCTGTCCGGGATCCCAACACAGATCCAAGGAGACAATCGAAGGTGGTCGACAGCTGAGGAAAAACGGGGAATTGCACACAATACCGGTAAGTAAGAAATGTTATTCTTGCTGTGCACGTCCCTCTTGTTTTAGTTGCCATCCAGGTATTGTCTCTTGTGACTAATTGGGAACCATAAACACCATTTGTCTATGAGTTGTTGTATGTGTTATAGGAATGGGTGTGTGAGTAGAAACGAATCTGTGAGAGGCTGAGATAAGGGAGCATTTGTTTTCTGATCCCAAGACATACAGAAACTTAAGCAAAACCGAGATATCACTAAACGGCCTGTCCAAAGTGTTCCCTCCGGCCCCTGGGTTTAGTCTGGATCAGATTGCAAATTGATTCTTGCAGAAGTGACGGGTACCCATCCCTGCCCAAATGGCTGTTAGGACTTCTGCATATCCAGACTGTGACCCATAGGAGGCGCACCTGGCCGGAAGTAAGAAGAGTATGTATGTGGGCTAATCCTCGGACGCACAATCTGAATGAGTTGCTGATTATTAAGTAATACCTCTGTAGCTAGAAAGTTTATAGAATATCCAAGGGCCCTTAAGACCGTCAGTTATGAATCACACACATCCCTTTTAATAATAACAAAGCAGGTTAACGAAGCTTATTGATAATACTTATTTGGCTGCTGATTAGGATCAAACGGATCAGATACCTGGTTACCCCCATGACAGACTAAAAGATTTAGCAGAGTGCAAAGGGAACCCCTAGTGACCGTCTAAATGTAGGTTGAAGGCCAGGATTTAGCAGAGCGCATAGGGAACTCTCATTTGACAGACTTCAAAATTTAGCAGACCGCATGTGGACGTCTATCTACTGTACATGTGCCCGAGGTAAAGTTCTGGCCAGCCAAGATGAAGGGGCATGCCACCCAAGGTTTAGGGTTAGGTAAGGCAGCAGCAGATATTGTTAGAAAACTTTGTGGGAAAAGGTTTAGTGAAGAACCTAAAGAAAATAACTTAGAAAGCGGGAATGCCCAAGCAGGGGCATCCCCAGTTATACTAGATGGGATGGTTTCTTGGGAGATGATGGGCCCTGGATTAATAGACAGAGTTGCAGAGAACAGATAGAAGTGATTGAATGTACCAGAAATAAATAAAAAAACAACACAAGGAAACACAGTTGTCATTTGAAAGTAAGAATTCACAACCATCTAATTCTATAGATAGTGACATTCCAGTAGAAAAGAATGTGCCAACGTATAATTTTTCCATGTACAGCTTTATAAACCAAAGGTTTACAGAAACAAGGGGTTTCCAGAGTTGACATGCCCTCAGTTATTAGCAATAAATTGAGAGAAAGGCGTCATCTGATTTCATAAAGGAATCACTTGACTCTTCACTTCCTAAAAAGGAAACATTGGGTGAAATGTTCAGAGATTATTAATTGAGAGATAGTAAGATGTGGATTAGACATTGGCTAGAAATAGAAATAAAGCCAATAGGATAATTTTAAATTTAATGACCATGGCTTGTTAAAGGAGAAGTGAGATTGATAAAGTGAAGATTTTTATATTTCTATAGACATATGATTGTTGGAATATACTGTATATCATCTGTCCTAAATTGTCACTAATGAAATTTCCTCTCGTTTATAGGAGTTTTTCCAAGACATTTTAAACATTACTGTATATCTTTTTCCTTTTTGGTTTATTTAACAGTCACTTTTATTATTGCATGGATTATCTAACAACATATATTGTTAATAGAGCTCACATCCATATGCTCTTAAAAAGGGTATACCTAGGGGGCAATACCTCCGCCTAAGGAGGAACTGTTCTAAAACCTCAACGATCAAGAGCCAGGCTAAGGATCTCCGTAGTCGTTTTAAAACTCGGGGATATCCTGATCGCATTTAGCGGAAAGCATTTGAAATGGCTGTGGACAAGGAACGTAATTCCCTATTGGTCCCGAAACTTAAAACAGAACAAAAAGATAGACAGTTCAGAGTAATTGGGGTCTTTGATGAGGCTCATGCAGAAATTAGAAAGATCCTGGAAAGACATTGGAGTATTCTGTTGCATGACCAGAACCTGGGTAATATCCTAGGCCCAAGACCTCAAAGTACCTTTCTTGGAGGGAGGAGCCTAAGGGATCGCCTAGTCAACAGCCATTATGCCCCACCACAGCCGCAGGATAATTGGCTGTCCAGAAAGCCAATGGGGACATTTAGATGTGGAACATGCCTTGCCTGTGACCAGTTATTGCCCTCACGCACATTTACCAGCTCGGCAACGGGTGAACAGTAAATCCAGCGGGGTTGTATACCTGGCTAGATGTGAGTGTCCGATGGACTATGTTACATAGTTCGTACGGTTGAAAAAAGACACATGTCCATCAAGTTTAACCAAGGGATGGTAAAATGGAAGGTAAAAATTTCTCCACATAGGAGCTAATATTTTTTTGTTCTAGGAAATTATCTAAGCCTTTTTTAAAGCCATCTACTGTCCCTGCTGTGACCAGCTCCTGCAGTAGACTATTCCATAGATTCACAGTTCTCACAGTAAAGAAGGCTTGTCGCCTCTGCAGGTTGAACCTTTTTTTCTCCAGACTGAGGGAGTGCCCCCTTGTTTTTTGAGGGGGCTTTGCATGGAACAGGATTTCACCATATTTTTTGTATGTGCCATTAATATATTTATATAAGATAATCACGTCCCCCCCCCCTTAGTCGTCTTTTTTCCAGTACATCACTCATGACAGCACCACAGGAGGTTGCCCTATTGACCTCTATAGGGACAGGAAGACATAGAAGTTAAAAGGCCCCTCCCACCACCCACTTGCCAGTGTTCTTCCTGTCCCTACAGGGTCAGGAGCAGAGAGACGTCGCTACTGGATAAAAAATTCATGCACGGGGCGAGATCGGGGAGTCCGTGCACTCTCCCTTCTATTCCTCCTAGGTGCCTAGGCTAATACCTCTCTAACGAGAGGTCCCTTAGCGCCCAACCAAAACACCTACCTTATAAATCCTAGGCAGGGTTCCGGTAGTGTGTGGGGTTCGGGATTCCCAAGCCAGGCTCCGGCCGAGGCTGCGTGACCATGCGAGCACCGGCAGCTCCATAAGGCTATGACGCGGATGCATCTCAATGGAATAGCCACGGCCGGAAATGACGTTGGGCTACTTGGAAAGCGGGAAATTTAAAACGCCCGCATTTAAAGGGACCCGCACAGGTATGTAGTTGGAGCTAATACCTCTAACGTGGAATTATATATACAGCCTTAAGCATATATCTTGTGGATTGGATATTGCATTTGACTATTGCTTATTGCGGTGATGGAACTACCTCGTTCTGACAGAATTCCAGATATGTCCCAGGGTCACGTGAGTCTCACCCTTGGGGTAAGGGTTACGACTCCGTATGTAAGTACACCATACTTTACCTGCCTTTTGTTTTCTCTAGGATAAAGATTCCTCTCTGAGACAAACTGATAAAAAGAAGGTTAAAAAATGTGCGACTTGTGGGGAAAAACTGTCAGTCGCATAAGAAACAATTGTGTCAAGAATGTTTTGCAAAATGACTAAAAGAGGCACAACCGACATTTTATATCTGAACTTCAGGCTATGATTCGTGACTGAGTCCGTCAGTAGCCTCCGTCGCCCCTCCTCAAGAAACTCCGTCACACTCCCGGGCAAAAAGGCCACGGACTGAAGTTGAACAAAAATGGTGCCCGCCATCTCAGGGGTCTGACTCTGAGCTGGAGTGTTATTACTTATCAGAGGGGGAGTTAGAAGGAGAGGAACTCTTGCCTTCAGCCTCATCTACTCAAGAGAAAAAAAAAATCTTCTTTTCTGAGATGTCCGATCCCATAATCCAGGCAATACGGGAGACAATGGATATTCCCGAAGAAGACCAACGCCATATCATCCAGGATGAGATATTTGGGGGCCTGACGGAGAAGAAAACAACGATTTTTCTGGTAAATGAGAATCTCAAGAAAATGGTAACGATGGAATGGGAGGATTCAGAAAAAAGACTCTTCATCTCAAGAGAATTTAAAAACAGACTTCTCTTTGATCCAGAAGACACTAAACCTTGGGATGAGATCCCAAAAGTGGATATTCCAGTGGCTAGGGTTGCTAAAAAAAAATGCAATCCCCTTAGGAGATTCCTCTCAGTTGAAGGACACCAAGGACCGGAAGGTAGACGGACTGCTAAAAAGAGCTTGGGAATCTTCATCCGCTTTAATCTCTACAAATATCGCAGCCACATCTGTAGCAAGGTCGATGTTTATATGGTTAAACCAACTGGAGACCCATTTAATGATAAAAACATCAAGAGAATATCTATTAGAAACTCTACCCTTACTAAAAATGGCAACCGGATTCTTGGTAGACGAATAAGCTGAATCCATTACATTTGCTGCCAGGAATGGGGCTTTCTCAAATGCTGCTAGAAGAGCATTATTGCTCAAGATGTGGTCAGGAGACACAAAGTCCAAAAACAAGCTATGTTCTATCCCATTTACAGGATCTCTGATGTTTGGTCCTCTCCTGGACAACATGCTTGAGAGGTCAACGGATAGAAAAAAGGGGTTTCCAGAAGAGAAACCTAAAAAGCCTCCTCAGTTTCGTAAGTTTCGCCAACAGAGGGAAGCAACTTTACAGAACTACAGAGGGAAAGGAAAATCCGGTCGCTAGATTTACCCTAAGGGGGGTAGGGGTTGATATCTCCTCAACCCCAATAACTAATTTCAGCCCTCAAAGCAATGACGCCAAGAGTGTAGGGGGAAGACTCCTACATTATTATTCCAACTGGACCAGAATAACCCAGAACTCTTGGGTTCTACAGATTATAGAAGAAGGATACAAAATAGAATTCTCCTCCATTCCTCCAGAGAAGTTTCTAATAACAAAGTACCGATGAAGAGATCTTCATCAGATCCTTATCCGGGACATCCAAAAACTGCTACAATTAAAAGCAATTACTCCAGTTCCCTACAGCAAAAGATTCAAGGGCCACTATTCGAGAATCTTCTTGGTCAAGAAACCAAACGGTTCTTACAGAACGATAATCAACCTGAAGTTTTTGAACAAATGGGTGAAATATCGCAAGTTCAAAATGGAGTCTATCAGATCAACTATCCCTCTAATAAGGGAAGAAGCGTCAATGTGTACGATCGATTTAAAGTATGCGTACTATCACGTCCCTATCCATCCCGCTTACCAGAGATTCCTCAGATTCGCGATTCAGAACGGTCCTTCCGTTCTCCACTTCCAATTTGTCTGTCTCCCCTTCGGCATTTCCTCTACCCCCAGAATTTTTACAAAGATTATGGCAGAGATGATGGCATTCTTAAGAAGTCAAAACATAGTGATTATCCCATATCTAGACGATTTCCTGCGGACAGCAGACACTCCGTCTATCTTAAACAGCCATCAGTTACAGGTTCTTTCCCTACTACAGGAATTGGGATGGATAATCAACTTCGAGAAGTCAAGTCTTCCTCCCCGAAAACAGAAGGTCGTCTTAGGAGTGCTACTAGACTCCTCCCTTCAACATTCCTTCCTCCCAAGGGAGAAACAAGTACTTCTACTGACAGAAGTGAGAAAATTTTGGGGAAATAGCACCTGTTCCATAAGAGAAGGAATGCGGATGTTGGGATTGAGGTCGTCTTGCATCCAATCCATTCCATGGAGTCAATTTCACTCCAGACCCTTACAAAATCTGATCCTGTCCCAGTTGGATCGAAAACAGGACTCCTTAAATTCAAGAATTTAGATTTCCAAAACAGTGAAGTCTTTTCTCCACTAGTGGCTCTGCCCAAACAACATAAGCAAGGGGGTCCACTGGAGAACTTCTCCTTATGTGGTAATTACCACAGGTGCCAGCAAACAGGGCAGGGGATCGGTGATCCAAGACAAGCATTTTCAAAGCATATGGCCTGTTTAGATGAAGTACATGTCCTCAAACTTCAGAGAACTAAAGGCTGCATGGGAGACATTCATAAAAGTTTTGCCCACCATAAAAGGGACGCACGTAAGAGTCTTATCGGACAACATAACGACTGTTTCCTTTCTTCGCCATCAGGGGGGAACAAGACATACTGATCTTCAAGCCCTCTCTGCACAAATTTTCAGTTGGGCAGAAGAAAATTTCCTATAGGTCTCCGCGGTCCATCTAAAAGGCTCAGAGAACCTAAGTTGGGAAAAAATAGACCCCGGACAATGGTCACTGAACAGGGAAATTTTTTTTTCCTTAACCCTGAGGTGGGGTTATCCCCAAATAGACCTATTTGCCATGAGGAAAAACTTCCAGGTAGAGACATTCTTCTCCCTATCAAAGACAACCCGTTGGGGGTAGATGCATTATCCCAACCCTGGGACATGGATCTGGCGTATGCCTTTCCTCCATTTCCTCTAATACCAGTGGTATTAAGTTTTGTCCAATCTTCTTGGATTTTTCTTATCATCATTCTTCCCTATTGGCCAAAAAGATGCTGGTTCCCAATCCTAAAGTACCTAGCATTGGAAGACCCTATCATGCTCCCAGTCAAGAAGAATCTTCTCTTCCAGGGTCCTTTATTCTTTCAAGGAATAGAAACTCTGAAGTTGTCAGCCTGGATCCTGAAAGGCAGATCTTGAGAAACCACGGTTTCTCAGACAAGGTAATTTCAATTATCTTAAGCCACAAAGAAGTTACCTCGAAAATCTACCAAGAAATTTGGAAGAAATTCTGTTCCTGGTATGGGGATCCGGGACCAGACCCCTTTCTGCTCAACATCGCGAAGATCCTAGATTTCTTGCAATCGGGATTCAAAAAAGGGCTTAGCCCTAGTACCTTAAAAGTGCAGATCTCAGCCTTAAGGAATTTTTTTCAATACTCCTTTAGCTGAACATCAGTGGATCAGAAGATTCACTCAAGCAGTTTCTAAATTGAAACCTTCCCTAAAGAAATCAGTTCCTACCTGGGATTTGAATGTAGTGTTAACGACTCTTTGTGAGCCCCCCTTTGAGCCGCTTGACACGATTAATATCCATTTTTTAACTCTAAAAGCTGCATTCTTAGTCGCTATTACATCACCAAGAAGGATTGGAGAAATCCAATCTCTGTCAGTCATAGAACCCACCTAAAAGTACAAGAAAACAAGATCATTCTAAAGCTAGATCCTTCCTTTATTCCGAAAGTATCTACTGCCTTCCATAGAGAACAAGAAAGAATTCTACCTTCCTTTTGTCCAGATCCTAAACACCAACAAGAAGAAAAATTCTATTGCCTGGATGTTAGACAAACAATTCTTCAGTATCTGGATAGAAACTCCTCTTGGAGACAAGATCAACCTTTATTTGTCCTGTATGGGGGAAAGAATAGAGGAAAGAAAGCCTCAAAAGGCTCTCTAGCGAGATGGGTAAAAACTACCGTACAAGAAGCCTACAAGTCCCAAGGACTAGGTGCCCCACAAGGCATTAAAGCCCATTCAACGAGGGCCGTTTTGGCATCCTGGGCAGAAAGAAGAGAAGCCTCTATGGACCAAATCTGCAGAGCTGCCACCTGGTCAAGCCATCATACGTTTTGCAAACATTATAGGCTAGATGTTCTGTCAGATACGTATTTAAGTTTTGGATGGAAAGTCCTCCAATCCGTAGTCCCGCCCTGAGCATTAAAATTTGGTATTGCTCCTGTGGTGCTGTCATGAGGGATGTACTGGAAAGTAGGAATTAGACCTACCGGTAATTGTATTTCCAGGAATCCATCATGACCGGACCCTTGCATTCCCTCCCTTTATTGAAATTCTGATTTGTGCAAGTAACATGTCAGTTATTATCCCTAGAAATAAAATAGGGTTGCATCCATCCTGGTGTAGTAATTGAAAAACACTGGCAAGTGGGTGGTGGGAGGGGCCTTTTAACCTCTCGGTCTTTCTGTCCCTATAGGTCAATAGGGCAACCTCCTGTGGTGCTGTCATGATGGATTCCTGGAAAAACAATTACCGGTAGGTCTAATTCCTACTTTCAAGGCTAAATAGGTTTAATTCTTTTAATCTTTCCTCATAACTTAAAATTTAGATGCAGGATGCGAGATCACTTTAATGATATCCAAAATGAGAGAGATACACCAATCTCACGACATGTCCATACGGTACATCGGGGTAATCCTGCTTCTATGAAATTTACTGGGATAAAAGGATTCTTCAGGTAGAATGCAGACAGATGGATCCACAGGATGAAATCTCTTGGTCCGGCAGGACTTAATGAGAGTGTCAGTTTTGGCTGCTTTTTGTAAAGTGTAGAAGTATAATAGGAGTCCAGACCTATGCATCATTAGCATAATGCAGCCACTCTGATTTATGTTGATCCACAGTCCGGTATTCAATTCTACCTGATACTTCACTTGTGTGCGTGACTCTATCACCGATAATGTATGAGTTTTAGGAGACTGGTTTAATACTATCAAACTACAGTCCCTATATGATGCAGTGTCCGCTCATGCGGTCACTGGATAAATGGTTTGTGAGATTTCTCTGCAATGCACTCTGCTGCAATGTTTCCTGATCAGAAGATCTGACTGCTCCTTTATGTTTACTGAGTTTTGGGGATGCGCTGTTTGGTCCCCATGGTTACTCTATCTCACACACGCCCGGCTCCCGCCCCTCTTGCATCAGAGAACAGGTAGCGCTGAGCTCTCTAGCCGCGCCTGCCTTGATCTTGATTGGATACAGGGGGGTGTAAACAGGGAGGGGACGTGGTTATGAGCATATAGCAGCAGCAATGTGGTGATCAGGTTGCCACTGCCATTATCAAAACTATCCTGTTATGCTGCCAGTTTTCTCTATGAAGAGCCAGTAAAAGAGGCTGGTGAAACATGTTGGAGCAGTGAAATTAATATAGGGACTATCTACCAGAATAGTATAGAAGCTATGTGAGTCTGGTGGCCGCTCTTGTCATAGCAAACCAGCAGCCTCCAACATATACAGAGGAAAGGACTTCAACTCCCACACAAACAAGAGGACTTGTGATCAGAGTCCAGGCTAGTGTGGGAATTGTATAGCTGTTAGTCGGTCACTAGTGGATACAGTCCTGAGACTCTAAGGGGGAGTTCACACTGAGTTTTTAGACAAGTTTTTTGACGCAGAAACCGCGCTGCAACACGCGCCAAAAATACCTCCCGTTGATTTCAATGGGAGGCGGAGTCGTTTTTGTCCCACGAGCGGTAAAACCGGCTTGCGGGAAAAAGAAGGGACATGCCCTATCTTTGCCGTTTACGCCTCTGACCTCCCATTGACATCAATGGGAGGCAGAGAAAGCGTATTTAGCGTCGTTTTATGCCCGCAGCGCTCAATGGTTACAAACGGAATTTTAAGGCAGATTTTCCTCCTGCAAAAAACTCAGTGTGAACCCAGCCTAAGGCTATGTTCACACGGAGTCTTTTGCCGAGTTTTTTGACGCGGAAACCGCGTCGCAAAACTCGGCAGAAACGGCCCGAGAACGCCTCCCATTGATTTCAATGGGAGGCGTCGGCGTCTTTTTCCCGCGAGCAGTAAAACTGCCTCGCGGGAAAAAGAAGCGACATGCCCTATCTTCGGGCGCTTCCGCCTCCGACCTCCCATTGACTTCAATGGGAGGCAGGAGAAAGCGTGTTTTCTGCCCGCGGCGCTCAATGGCCGCGGGCGAAAAACGGCGCGATCATTGCTATTCACACGGAGTATTTTGGGGGAGGAATATCTGCCTCAAAATTCCGTTTGGAGCTTTGAGGCAGATATTCCTCCCCCAAAATACTCCGTGTGAACATAGCCTCACTCTGAAAAGAAAAGTAGATCCGGAGTTTTTTGTATATAAAATATAGCTTTTACTTGTTTCTCTTAAAAAATTACTTTAGAAAAAACACAATTGTACAGACAATATATAAAAGGTGTACTGAAGTTTTGATGCTCATTCAAGGCCTGATTCAAAGCGATGATTAATCTACACTCATTCAAAGCCTGTATCCAGTATCGTGAGGTGATACGACATTAACAGCAGTTCATGCGTGTATATAATGAATAAAGAGTGTTCATCAATTTTCGTGTCTAGAGATCCTTTCAAGTTAGTAACCAACAGTTAGTAATGAGTGACCAACAGGTACAAGAGTATGGGGCTCAGTGCCCCCCTACCCGTATGGATGTCATCCGTTTTCTCTGACAGCCTTTAGAGCTTGCTGTCCGATGGATCAGGTACGTCTGTAGTTCCTTATCTGGCGCCTGTTTCCTGACGTCAGACGCCAGGAAACAGGCGCCAGATAAGGAACTACAGACGTACCTGAGCGATTTCTTGCCACTGCAAGCACGCCTGCAGACATACAGCCTGTTTGTTTTGCTCCAGCACTCCTGAAAATCTGGATCTAGCTGGATACGGCCCCTCTCCCCTGAAGAATCATGTGGCCGTGAGGAAACGCGTTGGGAGATTTTAACTATACTAAGAGAGTTCACAGAGGAGATCCTTTATACATACAAGGAGAGCTTTTTCCTGATCCATCGGACAGCAAGCTCTAAAGGCTGTCAGAGAAAACGGATGACATCCATACGGGTAGGGGGGCACTGAGCCCCATACTCTTGTACCTGTTGGTCACTCATTATTAACTGTTGGTTACTAACTTGAAAGGATCTCTAGACACGAAAATTGATGAACACTCTTTATTCATTATATACACGCATGAACTGCTGTTAATGTCGTATCACCTCACAATACTGGATACAGGCTTTGAATGAGTGTAGATTAATCATCCCTTTGAATCAGGCTTTGAATGAGCATCAAAACTTCAGTACACCTTTTATATATTGTCTGTACAATTGTGTTTTTTCTAAAGTAATTTTTTAAGAGAAACAAGTAAAAGCTTTATTTTATATACAAAAAACTCCGGATCTACTTTTCTTTTCTATTTATATTACAGAGAATTCATTAAAAAGAAGTCTGGATGGTGGACTTAATCTTTCATCATCATTCATTACCAGCCTAACTCTGGTCAGAATTGTATTTTAAACACTTTCACACCAGTGTGTTTATTTATATTTTTTGTATCTTTTTAAACAAATCCAATAAAGGTTACATTTTAGATTATGGGTCACGTCCTGCCACTGTTGTATAGAACATTAAAATTGGCGGCAGATTATATCTGTGTTTTTCCTTTTAGATGTTCTCCATGGTTCTTCAAAGAACCTGGTCCTAGCCAATTCGGTATCACTGGTGTTTGACTCGCTGGTCTGCAGCCACGAGCAACACTGAATACAATATACATACACGTGGTCTAATGTGCACAGTCAGTTCTAACCTAAACGGAGGTGATGTTATTCATTGTAATCAATCGGTGTAGTCAGTCTTTTTGCTCTATAGTAGCACAATAAAACATATTTATTTATTTGTTCATTTACCTAGTTATTGGCAGTTGGAATTAAAGGAATTATTCTGCTGGTAGCAGTTTTTTGTAAATGTATCTTTAGATCCCAATCAGAGAGGAAGACAAAACATTCCTAAGAATATTAGATATTGTACATCAGGGAGCAATTCTTCACCTGCAGTTAGGGCCATGCTTTTTGATCTGTCTTCGGCTCCCAGAGTCTTCACGAAAGTGGCTGTAGCTGCAATTGTTGCCCTCGGCTCCAGAAGAGCCAGATTCTGTATCTGGATGACTGGTTAGTCATCGCATAGTCCAAAGATCCTACTGTCTCCCCTCCACTCTACTATGGAGCTCCTGAAAGATCTGGGTCTCTTAATCAATCTAAAGAGATCCAACCTAGTTTCAGGTACCGGGAAGTTTTTTCTGGAGTTTGTCCTAAAATGCCATAAGTCAGACACTTTTTCTCCCATCAGACAAGATGGCCACAATCAAAGAGGTAATTATTCACCTGATCAGAGTGCCTATGAGAATGCTAAGGCTTTTCTCAGCATCTATTGAGGCCCCGTGCCTTGCGCAAAGGGCTCACATGTGGGAACTCCAGCAAGAGATCCTATCAGTTTGGGATCACAACCCTCTCAACCTCTAGAAAAGGCTCCAGATAAGTTCCTATATTCAAGATACTCTTCAATGGTGGTTAATACGCAACAATCTTGCCATAGAGAGATGGTTTATAATTTTGGACCAAGTTGTCATCTCTATGGATGCCTCCAGTGGGGTCTCAAGGACTCATTACAAGAACAGATGACTCTCTTCCAACCTGAAGGAGCTGAAGACCATTAAATTGACTCTTCATCATTTCTGAAAGAGTGCAAGAAGATACAGTATTTTCTAGATCTAGGTGCTCTGTACATCAGAGGATCTGTGAATGTTCTGCTTCCGAAAATGCTGAGTCCTGGAGTATGGGAATTGAACATGAAGTATTTTCTGCAGCTGACGCACAAATGGTGCATTCTTCAGATAGATCTGATGGCCACCAGGTCGAATTGCAAATTAGAATTGTAAAGGATCTGCCAGGCACAACTTCTGTGTATACGCCCATAGGTAATCAGTCTGCACCTGAGTCTATGTCTCTGAGACTGACTCCATCTTCCACCACTCAGGATGGCAGGCTTAGGTTTGGGAGAGCCTATCGCAGCCTGGCCATACGGAACTAGCTCCCGCCCTCTGTCTATTTATACCTGCCTTTCCTGTTCCTCCTTTGCTTGTGATTCTTCTCGTGTGGTTTCCTGGCCCAGCTACAGCTCCTGACTATTTGATCCTGCTCCATACTGACCCTGGCTTACTGACTACTCTCCTGCTCTGCGTTTGGTACCTCGTGCACTCCTGGTTTGACTCGGCTCGTTCACCACTCTTGTTGCTCACGGTGTTGCCGTGGGCAACTGCCCCATTTCCCTTAGATTTGTGTACCCTTGTCTTTTTGTCTCGTGCACTTACTGAGCGTAGGGACCGCCGCCCAGTTGTACCCCATTCGCCTAGGACGGGTCGTTGCAAGTAGGCAGGGACAGAGTGGCGGGTAGATTAGGGCTCACTTGTCCGTTTCCCTACCCCCACCATTACTAGAATACTTTTATTATCTGAACAGATCCGACTCCAGTTAAAATAGCTATCACGAGATGTGAAGACAAATATAATATATCCACAACTGGATAAATAACACACAGCACACAATTTGTACCATGAAAATATAAAAAGACTTTATTGAAATACACATGACAGTATATTGGCCATCAAAAGATAAAATCAATGATACAAGCAATAAAATAATAGCGTGGAGATACAACAGGGACATATATGTATAACATGCTAATAAAACGTAAACATCATGTGATGTGGTAAGGTACAGACATCCCCATCATAAAAGAGGGTATCGCATAAGCAGTATAGATGAGGCAAACAACGTGATTGTCATATACACCTAACCAAGGAACATAACACAAATTCAGAGATATGGCAGTAGATAATTCACTAACACTGCATAGCAAACGTAAGGGAGAGCCTAAAGTCAAGGCCTCAGAGAGCTGTACCAACCTGTAGACTGCATGATCTGTCCCACAAAAAAGTATTGCCACACTAGATGCCCCCGACGCGCGTTTCGCCGTCCGCTTTCTCAAGGGGTACTGACTGATGGGATAGCAGTCATCTTAAATATGGGACGCACTAGGAGTGGATTATGTCAGCATCCAGTGAGCATGGAGCATACACTGGTTATAGTCATTTGTAATTATCATTCTGCTAGAAAAATATATATATATGCTTATATGAAATTCATAAAAGTGCAAAGGTAAAAATATAAAAATATAGCGAATATACATTGAACTAGAATACATACAGTATGTGTAAATATAGTGAAATTTAGAAATGATACAATGTTTGATTTGTAGATCAAAAAACATATAAAGTTACAAAATGTTGTGTATATGTGAAGAGTATAATAAAGTGCATAAATATGAAAAAAAAAATATATATATATATATATATATACACGTCAAAATAAGCCAGTAATTGCATATATTAGTGGTATAGAAATACAATATATAAATATGTATAAATATATAGAGCAAATAAAAGTGCCACTATTGAGAATAATATAAAGTGAGCAGTATATATGATCATATAAATATATATAAAAAAATATATTTTATATCTAATTATTTGATACGTCATACACTATGTGGGATTGCCACTATTGTGTAGGTGTAATAAGTGTACTATGGTGCATAAATATAAGTGTACATATATATGTCACAATATACCAGTAATATGTGCAATAAATATATAGAAATGTATAAACATTAGTGTTAAATGTATATCATAATATGGCAATATTCATATATAGCAGTGGTAGAAATATAAAAGGTACCAGAGGTACCAATACCTACCCCTTGAGAAAGCTGAAAAGGGTGTCAAAGAACCAAATACTTATATAAGAAAAATCATCTATCTAAGTTCATAATAAATACACATAAAAGTGTCACTCCCATAAATATATAGAAGACCCTCACATAGTCAGAAACCCATTCTAAAGGACAAAACCACAGATCAAACAAACGGACTTTATAAGCAGTCTCCACTGATGAACTTCTGCATAAAACATGAATAACCATGACTCCTGTAAAAGAATGTCAAAAATAGTATAAATAAACAAATAAATATACCTCAATGTACCTAAATGTCCATACTACACCAACACAAAATTGCGTCCCAAACGCAACAATATGGTCATGAAAATATGACTCTACCATATATCATCCCATCATATAGATATAGACACAATAAAAGATGATGCTATTGGGCCCAGGAGACACATCATAAGAAGGATGCAAAAGATATCTTTTCATTTAGGCCGTAAGGTGAACTAGTGTTAAGCTTCGTTATCCACTTACATTCGATGCGCTCAAGTTTACGAAAAGGTGTCGCCGCCTCGTGATCCAGTAATAATCTTATCGATCCCATGTACTTTTAGATCCTGCCACCTGTTGTTATGATGGTCACGGCAATGTCTGGGGATAGATTTGTTTGTTAATCATATCCAAGTCATTTACTTCAATTCTTCCTGCCCTTTTGATGTCTCTTACATGTTCCTGGACTCGTATTTTTAGTTCTCTCATAGTCATGCCAATGTAGGAAAGGCCACACGGGCATGTTGCCCTGTAGACGACCCCAGACGTACTGCAATTAATAAAATGTACAATCTTGTAACATTTTTTTATTTTCAGATTCAGAGAATACATCTGTTTTAACTATCAAATTACAGATGGAGCAGTGGCCACAGGGGAAGGACCCCCACTTTGGTCCCTTGGAACTATACAGATACATATTGGAATTTGGAGCAGTATAATGGCTCCGGACTAGATGGTCCCTCATAGTTTTGCTCCTTTTGGCTGTTAATTGGGGTCTTGGAGGTAAATACCTCTTCAAATCGGGGTCTGTCAGTAGTATGGGCCAAAAGCGGGTCACAATTTTCTGCATTTCAGACCATTGCGTATTGTATGTGGTAATAAGCCTTACCGTGTCCTCATTATTTTTCTTTTTCCATTGTTGAATAAGAAGACTATTACGATCAGTGTGATATGCTCTCTGATATCCTCTCTCAATATCATCTTTACAGTATCCACATTGGGAAAAACGAGCCTTTAAACACTGGGATTCATTTTCAAAATTCAGTTGTGAGTCGCATACATGTTGTGCCCGCAGAAATTGGCCTGTCGGGATGGCACGAATAGTGTGTGAGGGATGGAACGAGGATGCATGTAAAAGGGCATTTACCGCCGTTTTTTTACGGAAGATGGTGGTACTCAAATTACCCATAGGTAGTACTGTGATCTTAATGTCCAGGAATTCCATGAATTCCTGACTGATCAGATTTGTTAATTTAATGTTGCATGCATTGGTGTTTAAAATGACTAGGAACCTGTCCAGTTCCACTCGTGTGCCCTGCCAGATGAATAAAATATCATCAATAAAGCGCATCCAACTGACAACATTACCCGAAACCATATCCATGACTGTTCTTACAATCTCTTGTTCCCAAAAGCCTAAAAATAAATTCGCATAGGACGGTGCACAAGTGGCACCCATCGCCGTCCCACGTAGCTGTAGATAGTACTTGTCCCTAAACAAAAAGTAGTTATACTCTAGGACAAAGCGCATTAAACGGATAAGGAAATGTCCTGCTCCATTGATACTCCATCAAGATGTTTCAAAACATCCGTGGAGTCTTTGATGTATGATTGGAGACCCTCCATACAAGGGCGAAGGTAAAAATCCAGAAAACGGCATATGGATTCACATAGGCTTCAACAGCCAGATACAATTGGTCGACCAGGAGGCCTCTTTTGGCCTTTATGTACCTTCGGTAACAAATATAATGTGGGAATGATAGGGAATTTGACAGTAAGCCCTTCCAAGATTTTTTTTGTAATAATATTATCGTCAAGTGCATCAGCAAGCATACTATCCAATTGTCTCTTAAAAACTTCAGTTGGATTAGAGCTTAGGCGTCTGTAACACCTCACATCGCGCAATTGTCTATACGCCTCGAGTTCGTACATTTCCACTGGCCATACCACCACCAGATCCGACTCCAGGCCTAATAGATGCGTTCTCAGTCAGCAGGAAGAACCACTAGCGCTACATTTTTCTTCCGGTGTATCTTTTTTCTAAACAGAATTTGGGCCAAGATATGTTAGAGAAGTCAACTGTAATTCTATTGTTTCCTTTCTGGTCCTGAAGGGTCTGGTTTTCCATCTTATGTATTTTGAGGGTAGAATACTGGAGAAGACCTTACTTTTAGTCGCCATCTCTCATTAGGGATCCTATCATGGTTTACAAAAATCTCTATATGTAAAAAGCGCATCAGTCAGAGCTCTAGGGTATAAAAATGCTTACCTTAACTGCTTTAAAGAGCGGCTGCCTGGTAAAGTGCTGCACTGACATCTCAAAACTGGCGCCCTTTTATGTCTGTTCGGCTTTTTCCAGAAAGTTGATGTATCGGAGTACGGGCTCATAGATTTTCTATTAAGTCCGTACACCGATACATTTATTTCTGGAAAAAGCCAAACAGACACGAAGCGGCTGAGCGCTCACACGAGCACTTCAGCTGCTTAGTTTTAGCGATTGGTGGGGTCTCCGTGCTCGGACCCCCACCAATCCAAACTTCTGACATGTCACTATTACCTGTCAGAAGTTTGTCAAAAGTTTAGCTACACTTTAAGTAAATTTTCATGGCAAGCAATGACTTTGCAATTCATCTGATCACTCTTCATAACAATCTAGAGTTCTTGCAAATTTCCACTATAACTGGTCTTAAAACTTTTGGCCAGCACTGTATACACCGCACGCAGAAGAGAAGAATCCTGCTCTCTGTCTATCACATAGAGGTCCTTTTCAATGAATTAGAATATCATCAAAAAGTTAATTTATTTCAGTAATTCAATTCAAAAAGTGAAACTCATATATTATATAGATTCAGTACACACAGAGTGATCTATTTCCAGCACTTTTTTTCTTTTAATGTTGAAGATTATGGCTAACCGTTAATTAAAACCCAAAATTTAGTCTCTCAGAAAATTAGAACATTGGGTAAAAGTTGAAGATTGTAGACTCATGGTGTCACACTCTAATCAGCTAATCAACACAAAACACCTGCAAAGGTTTCCTAAGCCTTTAAATGGTGCAACAGTCTGGTTCAGTAGGCTACACAATCATGGGGAAGACTGCTGACTTGACAGTTGTCCAGAAGGCAGTCATTGACACCCTCCACAAGGAGGGTAAGCCACCAAAGGACATTGCTAAAGAAGCTGGCTGTTCACAAAGTGCTGTATCCAAGCATATCAATGCAAAGTTGAGAGGAAGGAAAAAGTGTGGTAGAAAAAGGTGCACAAGCAACAGGGATAACCGCAGCCTTGAAAGAATTGTCAAGAAAAGGCCATTCAAAATTCTAGGGAGATTCACAAGGCGTGGACTGCGGCTGGAGTCACTGCTTCAAGAGCCACCACACACAGACGTATCCAGGACACGGGCTACGTCGCATTCCTTGTGTCAAGCCACTTATGACCCAGAGACAATGTCAGAAGCGTCCTACCTGGGCTAAGAAGAAAAAGGACTGGTCTGTAGCTCAGTGGTCCAAAGTCCTGTTTTCAGATGAAAGTCTAATTTGTATTTAATTTGGAAATCAAGGTGCCAGAGTCTGGAGGAAGAGAGGAGAGGCACTCAATCCGAGTTGCTTGCGGTCCAGTGTGAAGTTTCCACAGTCAGCGATGGTTTGGGTAGCCATATCATCTGCTGGTGTTGGTCCACTGTGTTATATCAAGTCCAGAGTCAACGCAGCCGTCTACCAGGAAATTTTAAAGCACGTCATGCTTCCCTCTGCTGACAAGCTTTATGGAGATGCTGATTTCATTTTCCAGCAGGACTTGGCACCTGCTCACACTGCCAAAAGGAACCAATACCTGGTTTAATAACCACAGTATCACTGTGCTTGATTGGCCAGCAAACTCGCCTGACCTAAACCCCATAGAGAATCTATGGGGTATTGTCAAGAGGAAGATGAGACACCAGAGCCAACTATGCAGATGAGCTGAAGGCCATTATCAAAGCAACCTGAGCTTCCATAACAACTCAGCAGTGCCACAGGCTGAGCAGTTAAAGCTATAATGGGGGTGTTAGACACCTTTTCTAGAATATCTTACTATAAGTTAAAGGAACAGTGTCACGAAAAAAAAATTTTTTACTTCAGTTTGGTTTTTGTGTTTTATTAAAAACTTTTATATTTATATGTGTGTTTGTGTTTTACTTTTTTTTTATTTTTACACTTTTTCTTCCCTATGGGGGCTGCCATTTTTTTTCCCATTTCTGTATGTGTCGATTACCGACACATACAGACATGGAATACGGCAGTTACAGTCCCAGGGCCCGTTCCATTCACTATGCTGTACGCCATCTGTGTGGGAACGGCGCATGCGCCGCTCCCACACAGTCCAAGTTGAGCTGTGCGCTGTCTGGCGCCATTTTCCTGTAGACCGGAAGTCGCGGCCGGACAGTAAGATTACTACTTCCGGTCGCGGCTTTCGGACTTGTGCACATGGAGCGGCGGTAGCAGACGGAGCGGACGGACCGGAGGGAGCGGCGGCGACTGGAGCAGGTAAGTTATTTCTATGTATGTTCGTGTTTTACTGTGTGTTTACTAGTGTATGTTAACCTACTACACTGTGTGTTAGCTCAAAAAATGGCGACACACAGTGTAGGAGGTTTGACCGTTGAATCCGCTCGTTTCTCCCGGCACTAGCCAGGATAAAGGAGGGGGGGATTCTGAGAGCTCACTAGAGCGAGTGAGTTTTCCCAAATTTTGCAGCATAAAGCAATGTGGTTGCTTTACCACATGCAATGCTGCAATTTTGGGAATTGCTCCATCTAGTGACCAGCACTGGGAAATATTATAAATTAGAATCTAATTTATAATATTTCCTGACTAGTGAAAAAAAGTAATAAATTAGAACAATGTTTAATCATTTTTACACTAACTGTTCAATTAAAAAAAAAACTCGCAACACATTCCCTTTAAACATGTCTAAGACTCTTATTTTGCCTTTATTTATGTCAGATAACTCCTTAAGATCTCTACAACAAGCGTATTCTTTTGTTTGGGATACTGATGGTCTTCCTTACTAGGGAGTAGAATTGTCTTTTTCCACTATTTCTTTAATAGATCGTAATATTGATATCCTCATTAACCCCTTCCCGACCCGACCTAACAAAGGCTTCGGGTCTGCCATCTATTGAAGGCGATTACGTTCTGCCAGAGGCAGGACCTAATATGCCTCCTGTCAGTGTGAAATACATAAGTATTGCAGGGTATTATAAAAACGATCCAACAATTGGATCTTAGAAGGACTAAAAAAAAAAGTGGTAAAAAAAGTTACAAAAAATGTACAAAAGTAAAATGTCAAAATAATAAAATGTAAAAATTGACTTTTTCCCCTTATAAAGTCTTTTATTATTATAAAAAAATAAAAAAAATAAACTATTCATAATTGGTATCGCTGCGTCTGTAACGGCCTGAACTATAAACATATAACGTAATTTATCCCGCACGGTGACCGCCATAAAAAAATAATAAAAAAACTATACCGGAATCGCTATTTTTAGTCACTTCAGCTCCCAAATAATTTTCATAAATAGGGATCAAAAAGTCGCATGTACCCAAAAATTGTAACGATAAAAACTACAGTTTGTTCCACAAACAACAAGCCCTCACACAGCTTTCCTGATAGAAAAATCAAAAAGTTGTGGCTCTTAGAATATGGCGACACAAAAACGAAATATTTTTTTTAAAACCGAGATTTTATCGTGCAAACACCATAAAACATAAAAAACCTATATACATACGGTATCGCCATAATCGCATCAACCCACAGAACATTGCAGCGCACGGTGAATGCCTAAAAAAAAGGATAAAAAACAATAGAAGTTTTGACGGCCTAATTCCACTAAATTCAGCAAAAAACCTGTGGGATCAAAATGCTCACTATACCCCTAGACAAATTCTTTTTAGGGCTGTAGTTCCCAAATGGGGTCACTTCTGGGGGTTGTCCACTGTTTTGGTCCCTCAGGGGCTTTGCAAATGCGACATGACACCCGAAAACCAATTGAGTAAACTTGATCTCCAAAAGCCAAATAGCGCTCCTTCGCTTCTGAGCCCTGCTGTGCGTCCAAGCAGCCGTTTATTACCACATATGGGGTATTGCCGTAATCAGGAGAAATTGCTTTCCAAATCTTGGTGTGCTTTTTCTTCTTTATTGCTTGTAAAAATGTATAATTTCTGAGTTTTATTGAAAAAAAATTTAGATTATCATTTTTACGGACTAATTCCACAAAATTCAGCAAAAAACCTGTGGGGTTAAAATGCTCACTATACCCCTTAATGAATTCCTTGAGGGGTGTAGTTTGCCAAATGGTGTCTTTTTGGAGGTGTTTCCACTGGTTTGGCACTACAAAACCTCTTCAAACCTGACATGGTGCATAAAATACAGTGAAGGAAATAAGTATTTGATCCCTTGCTGATTTTATAAGTTTGCCCACTGTCAAAGACATGAACAGTCTAGAATTTTTAGGCTAGGTTCATTTTACCAGTGAGAGATAGATTATATTTAAAAAAAAACAGAAAATCACATTGTCAAAATTATATATATTTATTTGCATTGTGCACAGAGAAATAAGTATTTGATCCCTTTGGCAAACAAGACTTAATACTTGCTGGCAAAAGCCTTGTTGGCAAGCACAGCAGTCAGACGTTTTTTTGTAGTTGATGATGAGGTTTGCACACATGTTAGATGGAATTTTGGCCCACTCCTCTTTGCAGATCATCTGTAAATCATTAAGATTTCGAGGCTGTCGCTTGTGTTATGGAATAAATATACATATATAATGTATCTGGGACCTCAAAGAGTGCAATGCTGAAGAGAAAACATGTATTACAATATATTCTGAGAAAGGTAATGGAATAGATTTGCAGACGTTCTGTAGATAGTAGAAATTGGGGCCCGTACAAGGACTTACCAGACACAAAGGAGTCTGTTTATATGATGTTTGAGTTCTGTGCATACAGCCAAGATAGATAAGGACCAGACACCAGATTAACAACTAGATGTAAGAGATAAGAACTATGTACATAGAGACATAAATCACGAGGGCAGAAACCACAAGAATGTAAATGATTAATGTGTGTCTGCACGTAGTTATGTGATATTTTTACTATATAAACTCTGTGTCTCTGCAAATAAAGTCAGAAGTATTTTTGCCTTGAGAGACGTCTTGGTGTCTTTACTTCTCCGAGCAGCTCGCCCCACCCACCTGATTTGAACCTGCATGGAGATCAAGGCGTAACGTGACTCAAATTGCGATCACAGAAATTGGCGCCCGAAACAGGGACTTGACCAGAAGGACGGCACCCCACCTAGGGGATCTCCCGGGACTTGAATGGCGACCTCCCGGACGAAGGAACGTGCAGACCACTGCTGCAGCAAGGTAAGAAGACTTAATTCTTACAAACTCTGCTCTGCACCTTCCTGTCTGGTAGGTCACCTTCCCGGTAGTACTCCTGATGGATAGAGGGGCCACATGAGGGTATTTTTAGTGTAAAAATCTGGTCAAGTCTATATGTAATCCTACCCTCAGGATAAAGTGCCTGATCTCCATGACAGTATTTGTATGAATGTTGTAGAAACCCAGTTTTGTGTCACAAATGCATTTTAGAATAAGGAAATTGTTTTTGGAAAAAAAAATTCAGATAATCCGGCAAATTACCAGAAACATGTGTACATGCTTCAGGTGACTACGGGGATTATGATAGGCTAAATTTTAGCCAGGAAATCGAAAATTTTGTGCAATCTGATAATCCGGCAAAATACAGAGAACGTGTGAACACGATTGGAGTACTTGCGGGGATTATCATGCACTGATTTTCAGCTCAAAATTCCAGAATTTTCTGCAATCTGATAATCCGGCATGTCAAATGAACAGCTTGATTTTACGTTTGCCTTGTTATTTGGAGAAGGAATATTTGTCATATTACTCTTATGGTGCGGAGGGCACGTACTCGAGTGGTGTCTCAGACGAAGAAAGTAAGCTAGTTATAAAAGGACTGTAAAAGGGAAGATTCTCTGTCCAGAGTAGAAAAGTAAGTACGGAAAACTAGAAACTGTCTAAAATAGATGAGAAAGAAATTCATCTGTCAGTAGCTAAAATCTGTAACAAAATAAGAAGTATCAAGGGGATAAGTAACTGTCGAAAATAGGCAAGAAAGAAATTTGCCTATCAGGAAAACTACCCCTTGCATTACTTAGGGTGTGCCAAAAAGGCCACCACTTACAGTCACAAGATGAGGAACTTGGTGTTCCTATTAAGAAGTTTCGAGGGGATAAGTAACTGTCTAAATTAGGTGAGAAAGAAATTCACCTATCAGGAAAATTACCCCCTACGTAACTTAGGGTCTGCCCATAGGCGACCACTTATAACTAGTGAACAATGGGGAACTTGGTGTTCCTATTACGAGATGAGCACCCACAAGGACTGACAGCCAAACAGGCAGTAGCAGAAAGAGAAGGTAAAAAGGCAACGCAGGGAACAAAAAAATTAATGAAAGCATGTGGTCTAGAATCCCATGGACGGTTAGACGCAGAAAAATGGAATGAATGTTGTGACACAAAACGTGGATGGTTGAAAGATAAAAAGTTACAGGGAAAAGTGTCAGAAGAAGTAGTACGAGGAGGTTGTCAGAGGAAATTCATATTTTATAAAGTAAAGTTTAAAGCAAAGGAAGTTATAGAAGTAGTAGTTGTTTTAATGTTGCAAATGACCTTATAGTAAATTCCCATATGGTATAATTTAGAATCAACTAGTGTGATAAGAGAAGGGGGAGGTGAAGAACAGCTGCTAGTGAGATAAGAAATGTAATCTTGTTCTTGAAATGAATGGACACAACATTAAATGCTGATATAGATATTTTGTATAACTTTGTGTCATTTTGTAGATTGAATCAGGAAAAGTGATACATGTAATAATGTATAAGCAGTCCTTCACAGCCAAACCACCAGACACCTCTGTCTTATATTATGAGACCCTTGATCCTGTCATACATTCTGCACAGAGTGCAGAGTTGCTTGCCCTGATCAAGGCATGTAAACTGGCAGAGGGAAAAAGAGGAGGGCGGCTCCAAGCCGCAGATTGGGCAAAAGGTATTCTGGAGAACAAAGGGAAGTTAGGAATAAGAAAGGTATTGTATGTATTAGAAAACAGGACCAGCCGACGCCCGGTAATGGCGTCCGTACCTCATGTTGAGTGTGTCCTCACTCTTGGTGGGAAACCCCCTGCGCACTGTTTCCAATGGGAGAGGCTGCCCCCCCCCGCTGCCCCTGATGTGGCCACGCCCGGCCCAACCAAATCAGTATGAAATAATCACCTTGTTAATTTTGTCATTTGTAGTGTTTTTTTCTATTTACAGAAGTTCCAGTCTAGTTCACTGATGAAACAACACGTAATCATAATATAGAGATGGTGGCCGTCAGATTGTACGGTTAAACATTAACGTAGATAATTCCTATACAATGGTGTGATGAATGATTGCAGATACGTATGTTGTTTTGCCGGCATTGAAAGTGTTAAGATTGTGAGAAGCTGTGAGAAGCTGTGAGTTTGTGACCCCCCCTCCCTCCCCCCTAAAGTGTGCTGTGTTTGGGAGGAGGAGGAGGGGGGCTGACTGGGTGCAGTCTGCAGGGCTGATGAGACAAAGGGATTTCAATATGCACTGCTGAGAGATATATATATATATATCAGTAATGTCTACAAACCGAAATAAATTTCTTCTCTTTTGCGCATGCGCTGTTGGTTATAAAAGTTACGATATTTATGTGTTATGATGTGATCAGATTTCATGTGTTTTGATAATTCAGATGTATTAAACTACAGATACTGTGAGACACGGGGTTTTGAAAATGTATGTGCCCCCACCGTTATACTGTTTATTGGTTTGCAGTAATTAATGTTATCAGAGATAATATTTTCTGTTTTATTGAATAACTAACTACAATTGTTTTGTTTTTGATTTCACACATGAGTTATGTCATTGTAAAGATAACATGTATTTTCATCAGGAAAAAGTTATTTTTGTTTCAGGCTGTTGTACATTACAGGGGGTTAAATTAGTGTTATGTTGAGATGTAGTTTTGAACTCTGCTACATTACTCTCGCAGAGTCCACAAAGGGGGGAAGGGTGAAGGAACTGATCAGGTACAATTTTGGTTTATGTGTAAGAGGCCATCCCCCTCCAGCAAAGTTACACAGGAGGCGAGGTGACATCACTCACACGAGTCTTTATGGATTTAGATGAGGGAGAAGGCAAAGCAAAAATTGTCTGGACATTGTTAATTTGATGTAAAGTTTTTAGGAATGTTTTATTTTTATTAATCAAGTATTTGCAGAACCTGATAAAAGTGAGATTCTCAAAGTATTCTGGATTATCAGCTGAATGAGGAGGAGTTGTGTTTGGTAGCAGCTTGTGACACCAATCCATGGAGTACCTCTACGCAAGCATACGTCCAAGCATATACTTTGTACTGTACTGAACAAAATGGACATGCCACTGCAGTTCTCACACAAAGTCATGGACCACAGCAGCGCCCGGTAGCATATTATTCAGCTAGACTAGACCCTGTGGCCCGAGGTTCCCCATCATGTGTGAGAGCTATCATTGCTGTAAATTCAATGTTAAACAAGGCCTCAGATTTGGTCCTGGCATTTCCAGTCCAAGTTTTTGCGCCACATGATATTACTGCTATTCTTACTCAAGTACAACCTAAGCATTTGTCCACAGCAAGACATTTGAGATTAACCTGTGCACTCCTCCTTCCTGAGCAGGTTACTTTACACCGCTGTACTACATTGAACCCAGCTACCTTACTGCCTTTGGAGCAAGGGGGAGAAGACGTAGGTAAAGTATGGTCACAATTTTTGCCTGAAACTGATGAACATGATTGTATGGCCCTTATGGCCCAGGAAACAGTGGGGTTCGCACATGTAAAAGATACCCCACTCCAAAATCCAGACCTAATACTCTTTGTGGATGGTTCAAGGTATTGTGTAGAAGGATCTTTTCTTACAGGATATGCAGTAACCACCGAAGATGTAGTCCTAGAAGCAGCCTCCTTACCAGCGTCCCGCTCAGCACAAGAAGCGGAGCTTAAGGCCCTGGCAGTAGCATGCCAACATGCAGTAGGAAAGACAGCAAATATATACACTGACTCTCGATATGCATTTGGGATTGCACACGATTATGGCCCCATATGAAGGGCAAGACAATTTTTGACCTCTGCAGGTACACCTGTAAAGAATGCAGACTTTGTAAAATACTTGATGGAGACCCTGATGTTACCCACAAGAAGTAGCCAGTAATAAAGATAAAAGCTCACACTACGGCCAACACACCAGAAGCAAGGGGAAATGCCCTGGCAGACGAAGCGGCAAAGCAAGCAGCACAGAAGCTACCCGTGTTAGCAGCCGTATGTCAGATAAAAGATCCAGAGGAAACAAGACCAGCTGTAAGCCCGGAACTACTGCAAAAACTTCAAGGACAAGCAACAAAAGAAGAAAAAGACAAGTGGACGGCCCAAGGAGCAACGCTACGAAAAGATGGCGTCTGGCAATGCAAGAATAAACTGTGCCTGCCTAAGACAATGTTCCCAATGATGGCCCAAATAACACATGGAGCGACTCACCAATCAAAAACGGCAATGATGGACTTGGTAAACAAGGTGTGGTATGCCCCAGGGTTTAGTGTGATGGCCAGCAGTTTTACACAAGGATGCATGATCTGTGCAACACATAATATTGGAAGAACTGTAAAAGTACCACAGAAGCACACACTCAGACCAATTTACCCATTCCAGAGACTACAGATAGACTATATTCAATTACCAAAAGTCGGTACCTATGAGTATGTGCTTGTTTGTATTGATCTCTTTTCAGGATGGCCAGAAGCTTTTCCAGTAACCAAAGCTACAGCCGTAGCCACAGCAAAGAAACTGATCAACGAGGTGGTGTGCAGATATGGAGTTCCAGAGGTGATCGAGAGCGACAGAGGAACTCATTTTACGGGTGAAATCATGAACCATGTGTTGTCAGCTCTAGGCATAAGTCAAGCCCTACATACACCATACCATCCACAAAGCAGTGGGAAGGTTGAGAGACTAAATGGGACTCTCAAATTGAAAATCCAAAAAGCAATGGTAGAAACCGGGAAACCATGGACCGAGTGTCTACCATTAGCCTTGTTCTCAGTAAGATACACGCCCACAAAAAGAACAGGTCTCAGCCCATATGAGATCTTATTTGGGCCGGCTCCCAGATTAGGATGTTATTTTCCACAGGTGCTCCAAATGCAGTATGGTAGACTAACAGATTATGTATCAACGCTGAACAAACAATTGACCAAGGTGCATGCACAAGTCTTTGCTTCCATTCCAGGTCCTGATTCAGTTGAAGGGACGTATAAGCTAGAACCAGGAGATTGGGTCGTTGTTAAGAGACACGTGAGGAAGAGCCTTGAGCCAAGATTTGACGGACCGTTTCAAGTCCTACTCGTTACAAGCACCTCAGTGAAGCTCGAAGGAAAGGCAAGCTGTATTCACGCCAGTCATTGTAAAAAGGTTCTTCAGCCAGAAGAATGAAGATCTTTGCGGTTGTTGCGGCGGTTGTTGCGTGTGCTCTTATACAAAAAGGCAGAACTGCTACTCCTGTACACGTAATCAGTACAGAATCACTGGAACAGTTCAGGACAGGGTGGGCAAATGCCACAGTGGATAGAAAGCAGGGTAACTACACCTGTAAGGCCAATGCCCCGTGTTATACTACAAATGTGACTACAACCGAAGGGACTTGGAAAAAAGGACCACATGGAGGGACTGTGTACCTTCACATAGACAAAACAGCCAACATTAGCATACAAGAAGAGACGCCGGGGCTGTTGCTTTGTTGTTATGAACCAGATTTACAGTATCTACAGAAATATACAACCAGTAAAAATAGAAACGAAATGATAAATAAGACTTATGAAAGATGCAACAAGGAGAGGCTCAACTCTACGATTGTAATAAAAGAAACTGATGGGATGATATTATGTATGAATAATAGCCAAATAAGAAATAGAATATATTTTGTATTCTTGATAACAATTTTAAGAGATAGTTTTAAGCCACATATAACAGTACAAAGTCTGGAAAGAATCCCACACACTTGTAAGAGCGCTGTAACCCAACAGCAGAAAAAGAATGTACACTTCAATATTTCCTTCCCTGAATCCCCCAGCTGTCATAGACAAAAAAGAGAATGGTATGACACGCTATTAGGAGGGGTAGGAACGGGATTAGGAGTATTGAATGGTATACAGTTAGAAACAGTTATGAACAAATGAAACTCAGTGGGAGATGACACATGTACTGCATTAAGGATAGGTGCGTCATGGTTACCTACTACCTTTGCCATACAACAGAAAGGGTTAGCTATAGATGAACTGTTTCTAAATGTTTTTAATGAAAGTATGCTAACCGAATATAGAACATTACAGAATGTATCAACTTTAGTAAATTGGACAGTATGTACGCTTAAAACGATGTGGCAACAAGAACAGATGAATAATTTGAAGAATAAATTGTTTAGTAGTCATGTTAGGCAATGGACAGACATTCTGCCCATAGGAAAGAGAAATGATACGTGGTTATTGTTACAGCCTGAGTATACTGAGTGTACAACTAAATGGTGTGCAGGAAGACTAATAGCATTTCATGTGAAAAATCCTACTCTATTATGCAAATTTATTGTTATGCCAATGGTAATGATTGATCCGGTGACATTATTAGGACAATATTGTATCCTGGAAATGAAAGGAACACACATAGATTCTCAAAATAAGACAAGGAATATAGATTTGTGCCAGTTAACAGAGCAAGGATATGTATGTAATGAACAGTCAGGGATATATGAACCCTGTCTAATGCAGCACCAGGATAATGTATGCGCACTCACTATAATCCCAGAAGCTAACCTACAGGTTTATATTGAAGTAGGTCCACAGCATGTATGGTTAATAACTAACAACAAGCAGACCCTTAGCCAGTTTAATCTCACAGGACCATTTTCAGGATGTCTATACAATGTGACGCATTTGACTTGGGGGAACCAAACTATAGTGTTCCTGCCTACTTTAGAAGAAATAATGTCCACTGTATGGGTACCTGAACCTTTGCCCTATGGAAATTTTAGTTTGCCACTGGAAGAGTTGAAACAAGTGTTACAAAAGTCTAAAGACGTAAAGAAATTGATAGCAGCCCATAATGTAACTCTAAGTAAAGTGAAAATATTGGCTACAATAGCAGCTAGGGAAGTAATAAATTTATCGTCAGCAATAAAAGATGCTAGTGCCCATCACTGGTATGACGTTTTTACAGGATTTTCCCCCACTGCCACTAAGATACTGCATGTGCTTTTCCAACCATTGATTTGTTTAATGATATTATTTGTATTGCTTACATGTTTCAATTGTTATGCATTTTGCAAAATAAGGGAAGCATTCAATCAGAGGCCTATACATTATGATGAAAGAGTGTTGTGAGATTACCCCACCTACATACCTGTGTGAATCAAGTGAAGAAATGGATCGAAGCCTTGCTATCAGGAGATAGAAGTAGCATTGGAATTTAGGTGTTGGTAAAATCACAAAAGGAGGGATTGTTATGGAATAAATATACATACTGTTAGGGATCTGCCAGGTACTTCATCTAGGTATACTCCTGGGATTAATCAATCCACACCTGAGGCCAGACCTGTTCGACTGACACCATCTCCCACCAACCAGGGTGGCAGGCTCAGGAGTGGGAGAGCCTATCGCGGCCTGGTCTGTCGGAGTTAGCTCCGCCCCCTGTCCTTTATTACCTGCCCTGTTCTCTCCCTCAGTGCTTGTAATTCTTTTGGATTCCTGGCCCCACTGCTGCTTGCTCCAGCCTGCTTCTGCCGTGCTTCTGCCTTGCTGCAGTTCTGCTTGACCTGCTTTGCTTTGCCCCTGGCTTGCTTCTGTCTCCGTGCCCGCTCGGGTGTACTCACTTCGTCCTGGTCCTGACTGTTCGTTCGCCGCTCCGTTTCCTCGTGGCGTTCCGTGGCTACTGCCCCTTCCCTTGCGTGTTCCCTGTTTGTTTTCCTGTGCACTTAGACAGCGTAGGGACCGCCGCCCAGTTGTACCTCGTCGCCTAGGGCGGGTCGTTGCAAGTAGGCAGGGACAGGGCGGTGGGTAGATTAGGGCTCACTTTCCCTTCACCTCCTTCCTGCCATTACACATATATAATGTATCTGGGACCTCAAAGAGTGCAATGCTGAAGAGAAAACATGTATTACAATATATTCTGAGAAAGGTAATGGAATAGATTTGCAGACATTCTGTAGATAGTAGAAATTGGGGCCCGTACAAGGACTTACCAGACACAAAGGAGTCTGTTTATATGATGTTTGAGTTCTGTGCATACAGCCAAGATAGATAAGGACCAGACACCAGATTAACAACTAGATGTAAGAGATAAGAACTATGTACATAGAGACATAAATCACGAGGGAAGAAACCACAAGAATGTAAATGATTAATGTGTGTCTGCACGTAGTTATGTGATATTTTTACTATATAAACTCTGTGTCTCTGCAAATAAAGTCAGAAGTATTTTTGCCTTGAGAGACGTCTTGGTGTCTTTACTTCTCCGAGCAGCTCGCCCCACCCACCTGATTTGAACCTGCATGGAGATCAAGGCATAACGTGACTCAAATTGCGATCACACTTGGCAACTCGGATCTTCAGCTCCCTCCATAAGTTTTCGATGGGATTAAGGTCTGGAGACTGGCTAGGCCACTCCATGACCTTAATGTGCTAATTTTTGAGCCACTCCTTTGTTGTCTTGGCTGTATGTTTCGGGTCATTGTGGTGCTGGAAGACCCAGCCACGAGCCATTTTTAATGTCCTGGTGGAGGGAAGGAGGTTGTCACTCAGGATTTGACGGTACATGGCTCCATCCATTCTCCCATTGATGCGGTGAAGTAGTCCTGTGCCCTTAGCAGAGAAACACCCCCAAAACATAATGTTTCCACCTCCATGCTTGACAGTGGGGACGGTGTTCTTTGGGTCATAGGCAGCATTTCTCTTCCTCCAAACACTGCGAGTTGAGTTAATGCTAAAGAGCTCAATTTTAGTCTCATCTGACCACAGCACCTTCTCCCAATCACTCTCAGAATCATCCAGATGTTCATTTGCAAACTTCAGACGGGCCTGTACATGTGCCTTCTTGAGCAGGGGGACCTTGCGGGCACTGCAGGATTTTAATCCATTACGGCGTAATGTGTTACCAATGGTTTTCCTGGTGACTGTGGTCCCAGCTGCCTTGAGATCATTAACAAGTTCCCCCCGTGTAGTTTTCGGCTGAGCTCTCACCTTCCTCAGGATCAAGGATACCCCACGAGGTGAGATTTTGCATGGAGCCCCAGATCGATGTCAACTGACAGTCATTTTGTATGTCTTCCATTTTCTTACTATTGCACCGACAGTTGTCTCCTTCTCACCCAGCGTCTTACTTATGGTTTTGTAGTCCATTCCAGCCTTGTGCAGGTCTATGATCTTGTCCCTGACATCCTTAGAAAGCTCTTTGGTCTTGCCCATGTTGTAGAGGTTAGAGTCAGACTGATTAATTGAGTCTGTGGACAGGAGTCTTTTATACAGGTGACCATGTAAGACAGCGGTCTTTAATGCAGGCACCAAGTTAATTTGGAGCGTGTAACTGGTCTGGAGGAGGCTGAACTCTTAATGGTTGGTAGGGGATCAAATACTTATTTCTCTGTGCACAATGCACATAAATATATATAATTTTGACTATGTGATTTTCAGTTGTTTTTTTTTAATATAATCTATCTCTCACTGGTAAAATTAACCTAGCCTAAAAATTCTAGACTGTTCATGTCTTTGACAGTGGTCAAACTTACAAAATCAGCAAGGGATCAAATACTTATTTCCTTCACTGTATATTCTAATAAAAAGGAGGCCCCAAAATCCACTAGGTGCTTCTTTGGTTCTGAGGCCTTTGGTTCAGTCCATTAGCGCACTAGAACCACATGTGGGATATTTCTAAAAACTGCACAATCTGGGTGATATATATTGAGTTGCGTTTCTCTGGTAAAACCTTTTGTGTTACAGAAAAAAATGGATTAAAATGGATTTTCCGACAAAAAAAAGAAATTTGTAAATTTCACCTCTACATTGCTTTAATTCCAGTGAAATACCTAAAGGGTTAAGAAACTTTCTAAATGCTGTATTGAATACTTTGAGGGGTGTAGTTTTTAAAATTGGGTGACTTATGGGGGTTTCTATATATAAGGCCCTCAAAGCCAATTCAGAACTGAACTGGTGCCTATAAAAATAGGTTTTGGAAATTTTCTTGAAAATGTGAGAAATTGCTGCTAAAGTTCTAAGCCTTGTAACGTCGTAGAAAAATAAAATAATGTTCAAAAAACAATGCAAATATAAAGTAGACATATGGAATATGTGAAATAGTAACTATTTTGTGTGGTATTACTGTCTGTCTTACAAGCAGATAAATTTAAAATTTAGAAAAATAATAATTTTTGCACATTTTCATTCAATTTTGGGGTTTTAACAAATAAGCAATGAATTTATTGACAACATTTTTCCACTAGCATAAAGTACAATATGTCACGAGAAAACAATCTCAGAATCGCTTAGATAGACAAAAGCATTCCAGAGTTATTACCACATAAAGTGACACATGTCAGATTTGAAAAAAATGGGGCTGGATCTTGAAGGCCAAAATGAGCTCGGTCCTGAAAGGGTTAAACAAATGCAAGGAGACTTGGAGAGAGTGGCTAAACGTGAATTGTCTTGGACAGCAGGGATACATTGTTTTAAAATAATGTAGTTACCTAAAATCTTGTATGTAATGAGATGCCTTCCATATAAGTTCTCCAATGCTCATATTGGCAAATTACAAACTTTATTGGGGAAATTTGTGTGGGCAAATAGATATCACAGGGTGTCAAGGAAAATATTATACCTACCTATTAAATCGGGAGGTATGGGGGTTCCTAACCTCGCTTTGTATCACAAAGCCTCTTTAATTTACTGGTGGAATTCTAAATCTAATCATAAATGGATTCAAATAGAAAAAGTTTTTATTAAATCTCAGTCAACTAGACTTCTTTTAGAGGCGGAGTGTCTGAAACAAACTGATACGCGTGTTCCCTTATCTTCTATCCAGGCTACTTTAGACATTTGGAGATATTTGCTGAAAAATACAACGCATATCAATATTCCCTTTAACTTGACATCCTTAAAAAGTTTGGAATATCATGTACCCTATTCCAACTTCCAGATATGGTGTCAGTCAGGAATAATTAGCTTAGATAAGTTCTTTTGTGACTCTAACTGATTTTTAGGACGTTTGAAGACGTGAGGCGAATTTGCAGAAGCTGTTATTTTATCAGTATTTACAGATAAGACATGCTCTTCAACACTACCCGATACCACAAGCTATTTCTCCAATGTCTAATTTTCAAAAGTTCATTTTGGGTCATAAAAATTATTCTAGGGGGATGTCTATTGCATATTAAGAGTTGTCACTTATGGGGGATGGGGAAGAGAAATTGCCTTATATGCTTAAATGGGAACAAGATTTACACATTCGGACAAATGTATCTCAGTGGAGAAGAGCTTGTGAGTGGCTGATGCGTTCATCTCGCTGTGTGAATCCGTTGGAGCAGGTTAAAAAAATTCATCTCAGATGGTATCTTTACCCGACACGGTTAGTCCATGTTATTCCAGATTATTCTAATTTTTGTTGGAGACAATGTGGGCAAATAGGTACTTTGGGACACGTGGTGGTCTTGCCAAATAGTTAAATCGTTTTGGTAGGATACTTTTAGGATTATTTCCCTAGTAGTTGGGTATGACATATCTCCTGCTCCAGAAATGGCCTTATTAAATATTAATGTAGTGGAAATGGCTCAAGATCATCGCTGGCCTACAGCACATATCTTGTCCTAAGCACGGAAACGTGTGGCTGAGCATTAGAAGTCTTCTAGCTCACCAACCATTTCTGACTTATGTATTAAGGTTAATTCACATATGCATCACAAATTCGCATTAGATATTGGACTGTTACCAGTGCCATCTGAGCGGTAAACTTCACTGTACTTTATATATGTTATTTTTGGTATTTGTTGGATCATACCCAATTTAGTTTTGCCTGCTACGGTCTGAGAGAGATTTTGTGGGTATTTGAGCCAAGAGAAACCACCATTATATTCATATTATAAATTAGATTCTCATTTATAAAATTTCCATGTGCTGGCCACTAGAGGAAGCAGTTCCCAAAATTGCAGCATGGTCACTGTGGTAAAGCAACCTCATTGATTTTTGCTGCAAATTTGGGGTGGACACACTCTCCTCTAGTGTCCTCACACAATCCCCCCTCCTTTCTTCTGGCTAGTGCCAGGAGAAGGAAGGGTTTGAATGCCTTCAAACCTCCTATACTGTGTGCCGCCATTTTCTGAGCGACTGCACAGTGTAGGAGGATTAGATACAGGGCTCAGCAGACCGTATAGCACGAACATACACAAACATAATACACACATCACATACACGAACATAAATTACCTGCTCCTGCCGCTGCTGCCTCCGCTGGTCTATGCTCCTATTCCTTGCGCCTTCGCTTCGTTGAACATATGGCCGGGAAGCCGCGGCCAGAAGTCGTCATCTTGCTGTCTGGCAGCGGCTTCCGTTCCACATGAAAATGGTGCCAGATTTCGCTCTACAAACTAGCTTCGTTTTGGTCTGTGTAGGTGCGACTCATGCGCCTTTCCCACACAGACAGCGTACGCTTCTGAAAATGGAACGGCTCCCGTTCGCATTCTCTATGGGGTTGTATGTGCCGTATTCCATCTCTATATGTGTCGTTAATCGACACATACAGAGATGAAAAAAAATGCCAGCCCCCATAGAGAAGTTAAAGTAAAAATACATTAAAAAGTAAAAAATGAGAACACAATTAAATACAATTTTTGTTAATATTACATTAAAAGCAATATAATAAAAAAAATAAATCATGACCCCTTCCCTTTAAGTCCCATTGGCACGCCTGTTTAAAATGCTCACTGGCTCTTCTCCCAAGAGAATATCACAGTATATGATGATATACTAGTCCTTCTCAACAAAATAAAAAGTTAATTTATTTCAGTAATTCAATTCAAAAAGTGAAACTCAAAAAATTATATAGATCCATTACACACAGAGTGATCTATTTCCAGCATTTTTTTCTTCTAATGTTGATGATTATGGCTAACCGTTAATGAAAATCCAAAATTTAGTCTCTCAGAACATTAGAATATTATATAAGCCCAATTTAAAAAATAATTTTAAATACTGAAATGTAGGTCTACTGAAAAGTATCTACAGTATATGCACTCAATACTTGGTCGGTGGTTCCTTTTACATGAATAACTGCATCAATGAGGTGTGGCATGGAGGCGATCAGCCTGTGGCACTGCTGAGGTGTTATGGAAGTATAGGTTGCTTCATCACGGACTGTGGAAACTTCACAAAGTAAAGTTTGCATTTCATTTGAAAATTAAGGTCCCAGAGTCTGGAGGAAGAGTGGAGAAGCACTCAATCCAAGTTGCTTGCGGTCCAGTGTGAAGTTTCCACAGTCCGTGATGGTTTGGGGAGCCATGTCATCTGCTGGTGTTAGTCCACTGTGTTATATCCGGTCCAAAGTCAATGCAGCTGTCTACCAGGAAATTTTCGAGCACTTCATGCTTCCCTCTGCTGACAAACTTTATGGAGATGCGGCTTTCATTTTCCAGCAGGACTTGGAAACTGCCCACACTGCCCAAAGTACCAATACCTGGTTTAATAACCACAGTATCACTGTGCTTGATTGGCCAGCAAACTCGCCTGACCTAAACCCCTTATAGAGAATCTATGGGGTATTGTCAAGAGGAAGATGAGACACCAGACCCAACAATGCAGACGAGCTGAAGGCCGCTATCAAAGCAACCTGGGCTTCCATAACACCTCAGCAGTGCCACAGGCTGATCGCCTCCATGCCACGCCGCATTGGTGCAGTAATTCACGCAAAGAAGCCCCGACCAAGTATTGAGAACATATAATGTACATATTTTTCAGTAGGCCAACATTTCGGTATTAAAAAAATTTTTTTTAAATTGGCCTTATATAATATTCGAATTTTCTGAGACACTAAATTTTGGGTTTTCATTAACTGTTAGTCATAATCATCAACATTAAAAAAAAATGCTGGAAATCGATCACTCTGTGTGTAATGAATCTATATAATAGGAGTTTCACTTTTTGAATTAAATTACTGAAATAAATTACCTTTTTGATGATATTCTAATTCATTGAGAAGGACTAGTATATGTAACTTCCACTGTTATATGGATGTTTTATCTCCAATTTCTGTACTCTTTATGATTATTTCTTGGAGTGACTTGTAGTTCTATTGTGACTTTGCATATGTATGTGTATCAGATGGCTGACATAGTTATTTCTTTCTTTGTATGTCAATGTATTGTTTTGTTTTTTGAAACAAATAAAAATTTATTGGGAAAAAAATATATATATTTCTTTATTCAAAATTAATTAACCCTTTCCGGAGTGATCCATTTTTTTGCTTTTTCTTTTTAGTCTTTCCCTCCCGCATTCCAAGAGCCATACATTTTTTTATTTTTCGGTCAATAGAGTGGTGTGAGGGTTTATATATTGCGGGAGGAGTTTCTATTGATAAAATTTATATTGAAATGTTTTTATTCATTTTTTGAACAAACAATACAAAAATATAAAATTTCAATAACATCAGTGTAAAGAAAGTACCAGATATAAAATACAGTATACACAATGTGAGATATAAAACATATGAAACATATACAACATATAAAACTCTGAGAAGCTCCAAGTACATTGTCTTAGTATTATTTTCCAAAACGGTATACATTATCTGCAATCACACATTACCTAGGTGCAAAGCGGCCCTGCGACCACAGTGCCCCCCTAAAAAGACACTGAAGAGAGAACACATGTCATATCCTAAGACGTCCCCCTCTATAGCGAAGGCAAATTCCGAAACACCTTCCACTGATCCCATATGGAAACAAATTTGTGCCTTGTACGAAGCTCCCAATGTGAGATTTCCTCGAATCTATATAGCTGATCTATCTTAGAAAGCCACTGATCTAGGGGTGGTAAATCAACTGATAGCCAGAATCTGGGTATAAGTAAACGAGCCGCAATCAGCATTTGCCTAAATAGAAGTGTCGATTTCATCCCTAAGTTCTTGGGGAAAATGGCAAGCAAAGCTATTTTTGGATGGAGCTCAAAAGCTGTACCACAGACTAAATTACATATTTCAAAAATCTCCTCCCACCAAGATTGTATCTTCTTGCATGTCCACCAAATATGGTAATAAGAACCCAATTCCTCCAAACACCTCCAACAAACAATGGGCGCGTCTGGCGCAAACCGAGCAATTTTATCCGGCGTTCTATACCACCTGGATAGAATTTTGTAGCCATTCTCCTGAATTCTCACACATCTCGACGCTTTATGGGGAATGCGTAAAAGTCTCGAGACTTCTCGTTCCATAAATGTTTCTCCCATATCTGACTCCCACTGCTGCACAAATCTGGTGGTGGAGACTACGGACGAATACGACAACCTCTTATATAGTACAGAGATGACTTTACTTGGGTATAATGGATTTGTAAGTATAGTCTCATACCATAAGGAGTCTCTTTTAAACAGTGCTAATTCACTTATCTTAACCATGTTGTTCTTTAAATAAACCAGAATAGGAAGATGCAACGGTGATATATCTAATTTCTGAGCCACGCCAGCTAAGGGTATAGGCGGATTCTGGGGGTCTAACGGGTCCATGACAGGTCTCACCGAGGACCTAATCTGCCTCGGGGTGCTATCTCTCAGCGTCGGGGGTGCGCTCTCCACCAGATCTCGTATCTGCAATAAGAGGGATGGATAAAAGTGAGAACTATCTGATCGGATAAACCAGCGCCAAGCCAACCAAGTGGCCTTGGTGATTGGGTTCGTAATGGGCCTATCACGTTGTTGTGGAGGGACCAACAGTAACGCTCTAAATGTCATGGGCACCATCTGCTCCTCTATTGCTACTCGTGTTTTGTGGACCAGTGCTCTAATCCAATCCACAATATGAGCAAGATGTACCGCCCTGGCGTATCTTTCAGGATCAGGGAGCCCTATACCCCCCCTATCTCTAGGCGCAGAAAGTAATGATCTCGCTATTCTCGCTTTCTTGCCTTGCCAAATAAAGCAGGACATCAACCGCCTTATGCAATGGAAAAATGACTTTGGAACAACAATCGGCAGTACTTGCAGCAGGTAAAAGTCAATTTAGGCATCATCAGCGACATTACTATATTTTTCCTCCCAAACCAAGTGAGGAGTTGGACATCCAATTGCTGAATAGCTTGTTGTATTGTTTTCAACATAGGGGTATAGTTCAGACGGTACAAATGCGTTAAATCCCTATCTATCTTAACCCCCAAGAACGTCAGTTGTTGCGAGTTCCAATCATATGGAGAGTTTGCAGCTATTTTTTAAACCATGTTGCTCGAAAGATTAAAGCTAACAGCTTGCGACTTACTGGGGTTCACTTTAAAGTTAGATATGCCTCCAAACTCCCGAAACAAAGTTTGGATCTGGGGAAGAGCCACCCCCGGATTAGTTGTCAGCACCAACAAATCGTCAGCATATGCTGCTACTTTATGCTCCCTACCCTCAACCTTAAGCCCCTTTATAAGAGGTTGGCACCGGATGGCCTGCAACAAAGTTTCCATCACCAATACGAATAGCATTGTTGAAAGTGGGCAGCCCTGCCTTGTCCCATTAGAGATCTGAAAAGGAGAGGACAGTAATCCATTAACGTATAGAGAGGCTGAGGGGGTATTATACATTGCAAAAATTGCAGCAATTAAGACTGATGGAAAATTGAACTTCATGAGAACCTTCTTCATATAGCCCCAACTAACCCTGTCAAAGGCCTTTTCTGCGTCCGTTCCCAGAAGTACTAATGGAGCCTTACGTTGTCTTGCAAGATATAATAGATGGAGGACCCGGGCCGTGTTATCTTTCCCCTCTCTATTTTTTGTAAAGCCGACTTGATCAGAATGGATCAGTTGAGGAAGGATATTAGACAATCTGTTCGCCATCATTTTAACCATCAATTTCAAGTCTATATTAAGCAGGGAAATCGGCCTATAATTAGAGCAAATTGATAGATCTTTCCCTTCTTTCGGAATCAATGAGATATAAGCATGAATCATAGCTGCAGTAAAGGGGGACCCTAATAATGCTGAATTACAAATAGATAAAAGGTGGGGGAGTAATAGAGTCAAAGGTGGAATAATAGGTAATGGGGAATCCATCTGGTCCCGGGCTTTTTCTTTTAGGAGTACCCTTTACGGCTGCTCCCAGCTACGCTATGGGCTAGCTAAAAAATCAGACTGCTCTTCCGTTAGGGATGGCAGATCTAACGATTCCAGGAACGCGTCTGTCTTCTGTTGTCTGTCTAAAAGGGTATTTGCATCTAAGCTGGATTCTAGATTGTACAAGTCCGTATAGAAAAGTCTAAACTGTTCTGCAATATCCTTTGATGAGGAGACCGTACCCCCCGTGGCGGACTTAATTAGAGGGATAAAATTCTGAGCCGATCTTTTCTTAAGTCTCTGCATCATAAATTTGGAGGCCTTGTCCCCATGAGCAAAGAACTTCTGTTGGGAGTGTAAATTAGTATTTTGCAGAAATAGAGTTCAGAATATCCTTCAACTCAATCCTAAGGGCCTGTAACTGTGTTTGTTGCTGCGCCGCCAATGTTTGTTTATGGATACCCTCCAGTTTCTGAATCTGAGCCGTCAGCAATGCTATCCGTTTTCTCTCTCTTTTTTCACCCTTGCTCCTAAGCATATGAGATGTCCCCTAATATACGCCTTATGAGCGTCCCAGAGAACCTGCGGTGACACCTCCGGAGTGTCATTTAATTGAAAATATTCCTCTAAAAGTGAGGAAAGCTGCTTTTTATTGTCCTCCGAACCCAAAAGCATCTCATTCATGCGCCATTTTGGAGACCTTTGCAAACCGTTAGGTATGTGAAAGGACAGAAACACGGGAGTGATCCGAATGCAACTGGACCCCTATAGTAGCTGCAGAGCAATATTGTAAGTGTTCATGGGAAATAAAGATATAGTCAAGACGGTGGTATGACTTATGAGCAGCTGAATAGAATGTATAATCTACAGCTGAGGGTAGGAAACTTCGCCATGCATCTACCAAATGCGAGCTATGCAAGGCTCACTTCAATTTACCTAAAGCTCTATATGAGGTAGAGGATCGTTTGGATGATGAATCAACCAGGGGGTTTAAGGTTACATTCAGATCACCACCCATGACCACCACCCCCTCTTTAAAGGAGTCTAATTCAGCGAGCGTGTCTAGCAACCAGGGAACCTGGTCTGAGTTAGGCGCGTAGATATTCGCAAAAGTAAAGAGTTGTGTACCAATCTTCCCTTTGAGAAATAAATATCTGCCAACCGGATCCTGTACATGCGCAAGGTAGGAGAAGGGCACCCCTCTCTGAAAACCAATGCTAACACCTTTCGCTGCTGCGCTATCTGAGCCATTATGAAACCACGTGGGGTAACATGAGTAAGACAGGTTAGGGTAGTGATTAAATTTAAAATGCGTTTCCTGTAAAAATAGAATTGAGCAATGCTGTTTTTTAAGCAGTGAGAATATCTGTCTGCATTTAGATGGAGAGTGGAGCCCCTTAACATTATAAGAAGCAACCGTTAAATCAGCCATGTTATCAGTGTAGCTGCAGCACCTGCTCCTCCTCCAGTTGTCAGAATGTCAGAATTATATACAGCTTGTGGGTGCATCTTCTCAGGCAACATAATTAACCAGAACAAAATATTCCACAACAAGTAGAAAAGCCTCCTCATTGCAAAGGGCAAATATTATCCCTAAGAGAAGGAAAGAAGGGGGGGGGGGCTTGTATCCAAACTGTTTCCCCACTGGACCCCTAAGAGGTTCACTCATTAAAGAAATCATATTGTATAGGGTAAGAACTATCAGCCTGTCTAAACATTACCAACTATGCGTCTAACAGTACTATATGTCAAGGTGAGTAATAGAGGAGTGAGGTAGTGAGATAGCTATGATTAGTGTAAACCAGAAAGTTCTATACATATCTCAACAGACTGATATACATATGCAGGGACCAGTACAATAGGTACGAGTCCATGACCAACAGTGCGAGGTGAGAACACAGCGCAGTCCAGCAAATAAGGCCTCAAGAAAATAGACTTTTAACTCCCACCGACCAAACTTCTCCTCAGATGTCATCACGGTCTAGTCGTTTCGGCGCCATGCGGCCAGCTCTTTTCTTCGACCGCTGTTGCTTCGGGGAGGCTACAGATTCCCAGGGAGCAATAGGGGTCACAACGGGTAGAGTGGTCAAGTCCCTAACGACGTCCCAGTTGTCAATATGGAGTGGCGCTATATCCAGATGGGCAAACATCTCCTGAAGGTCTTGATATTTGGAAATTGAGAGCCTACGGCCGTTGTGAATGAAAGAGATCCCAAATGGAAATGTCCAGTGATAGGCGATTTTTTTCTGCCTAAGCCAATCTGTAAGTGGCTTCAGTATTCTCCGTTTTTGCAAGGTAATAGATGCCAAATCTTGGTACAACGCTATAGGTGCTCCCTCGAACTCCAGAGGAGCGTGCTCCCTGGCTCCTGGCAAAACCAAGTCCTTGTCCCGAAAGTTGAGAAAGCGACAAATGACATCCCGAGGGGGATCAGAGGGTCTCGGCCTTGGACGAAGTGCCCTGTGTGCCCTTTCTATTATAAAGGTAGGAGGAGAGTCTGCACCAACTGCTGCACGACAAATCTGTTGTACTGTGTCCATTATAGCATCAGCCGGAACTGATTCTGGAATGCTGCGCACGCGGATGTTATTCCTTCTGCCCCTGTTTTCCTGATCTTCCAAAGCAATATATAGGGCATTAAAGTGATCTTGGCACACAGAAAAATTCTGGGAGGCAGCAACATTATATTCTAATATGGCCGCTTGTGTTGTTTCAATCATATCAACTCTTTGGCCAATACGTTTAAATTCCTCCTTTATACTAGTCAGCTCTTGTACAATCGGTTGAAGGGCGTTATGGAGTACCTTTTTGAAGAAAGCTCTGGAGAGAGGGTGATCTCCATTCTCCATATTCTCTTCAGCTCCACTCTCCCCCTCCGATGACTCTGCGTGCTACTCCGCTCCACGTGCAGATGAAGCGGGCACCATCTTGGATCCACTCGCCGCTGCCACCGCCGGCTGTTTTTTCACAAATTTGTCCAGATCTCCCTGCGATCCAACCGGTTTTTGAGATCCAGTGTGATCTCTGGGCTTTCCTCCTCCGTACTTCACCATTGCTGTGAGTGTCAGGCTGTCAATAGCTTCAGGTAAGGGTCAGTGGATCTACAGAACTCGGCAACACACGTCCATGCAGTTCAGCTGCTAGCTCCGCCCCTCTATTGATAAAATTTAAAGTACAATTTAATGTACTAGGAAACTGAAAATAAAATTCTTTGCAGACTGAAATTGGAAAAAACAGCGATTCCTCCATTGTTTTTTTGGTTTTGTTTTTACTGCTTTCACCGTGCAGTAAAAACAACATCATTATTTTCTGCAACTCAATATGATTACGGTGATACCAAATATAGTTTTTTTAATATTTTACTACTTTTACAAAGTAAAAACTATTTGTTAAAAAAAATAATATTTTGTTTCACCACATTCCGAGATGCATAACTTTTATTTTTTGGCCGCTTGAGAGGTGTGAGGGCTTATTTTTGCTGGACGAGCTGTAGTTTTTATTGGTACAATTTTTTGGTACATACAACTTTTTAAGCACTTTTTATTACAATTTTTGTTACAGCTAAGGTGACCAAAAAACAGCGATTTTTAGCGTTTTAAATTCTTTTTTTTTTTTACTGTGTTCACCGTTGAACAATGGTTTATTGTAATAGTTATGACTTTTACAGACGCAGCGATACCAATTTTGTGTATTTTTTTTTATTTTTTACATTACTTTAGAGAGAAAAAATTGTTGTTTTTTTTTGGACTTTAATCCCTTCCCTCTTTTGGCCACTTTTGACCTTCCTGACAGAGCCCCATTTTTTAAATCTGACATGTTTCACTTTATGTGGTAATAACTTCCGAATGATTTTACCTATCCACGCGTTTCTGAGAATGTTTTCTCGTGACACATTGGACTTTATCTTACTGGCAAAAGTTGCTTGATACGTTCAGTATTTAATTGTGAAAAACACTAAAAAATTGCAAAAATTAGCAGTTTTCTAAATCTAAATGTATCTGCTTATAAGACAGGCAGTTATACCACACACAATTGTTGCTAATTAACGTCCCCCATATGTCTATTTTAGATTGGCATCGTTTTTTTTTAACATCCTTTTATTTTTCTAGGACGTTACAAGACTTAGAACTTTAACAGCAATATCTCACCTTTTCAAGAAAATTTGAAAAGGCTATTTTTTCAGGGACCAGTTGAGTTGTAAAGTGGCTTTTAGTGCCTTATATATTAGAAACCCCCAATAAGTCACCCCATTTTAAAAACTTCACCTCTCAAAGTATTCAAACCAGCATTTAGAAAGTTTCTTAACCCTTTAGACGTTTCACAGGAATTAAAACAAAATAGAGGTGAAATCTACAAATTTCCTTTTTTTTTTTTTTTGCAGAAATTAATTTTTGATCAATGTTTTTTGTAACACAAAGTTTTACCAGAGAAATGCAACTCAATATTTATTGCCCAGGTTCTGCAGTTTCAGCAAATATCCCACGTTTCCCCCTAGCGTGTTAATGGACTGAAGCACCAGCCTCAGAAGCAAAGGAGCACCTAGAGGATTTTGGGGCCTTCTTTTTATTACAATATATTTTAGGCACCATGTCCGCTTTGAAGGGCTCTTGCGGTGCCAAAACAGTGGAAATCCCCCAAAAGTGACCCAATTTTGGAAACGACACCCATTGAGAAAATTATCTAGAGGTATAGTGAAAATTTTGACTGCACATATGTGGTCATAAATGGCTGTTTGGACACACGACAGGGCTTAGAAGGGATAGAGCCCCAATTTGCTTTTGGTGCTCAAATTGAGCAGGAATGGTTTGCTGATGCCATGTCGCATTTGCAAAGCCCCTCAGGGGACAAAACAGTGGAAACCCCCCACATGTTACCTCATTTTGGAAACTACACCCATTGAGAAAATTATCTAGAGGTATAGTGAGCATTTTAACTGCACAGGTTTTTTGCAGAAATTATTGGAAGTAGGCCGTGAAAATTAAAATCTAAATTTTTTCAAAGAAAATTTAGGTTTAGCCAATTTTTTCTAATTTCCACAAGGACTAAAGGAGAAAAAGCACCACAACATTTGTAAAGCAATTTCTCCCAAGTAAAACAATAACCCATGTGTGGTCATAAATGGCTGTTTGGTGACACGGCAGGACTTAGGAGGGAAAGAGCGCCATTTTGTCTTTTGGAGCTCAAATTTAGCAGGAATGGTTTGCGGAAGCCATGTCACATTTGCAAAGCCTCTGAGGGACCAAAACAGTGAAAACGCGTCAAAAAGGGACTCTATTTAGGAAACTACACCACTTGAGGAATTCATCTAACGGTGTAGTGAGCATTTTGACCCCACAGGTGTTTCATAGAATTTATTAGAATTGGGCAGTGAAAATAAAAACAATCCCATTTCTTCAATAAGACATAGCTTTGGCACAAAATTTTCCATTTTCTCAACAAACACAGGAAAAAAAGAACCCCAACATTTGTAAAGCAATTTCTCCCGAGTATGGCAATACCCCATTTGTGATCATAAACTTCTGTTTGGGCACACGGCGGGGCTCAGAAGGGAAGGAGCGGCATTTGGCTTTTGAAGTGCAGATTTTGCTGGATTGGTTTCTGGTCGCTATGTCGCATTTGCAAAGCCCCTGTGGGACCAAAACAGTGGAAACCCCAGAAGTGACCCCATTTTGGAAACTACACCCCTCAAGGTATTCACCTAGGAGTGTAGTGAGCATGCTAACCCCCACAGGTGTTTTGCAGAAATTAGTGAGCACTCGATGTTGCAGAGTGAAAATGGGATTTTTTCCATAGATATGACAATATGTGGCGCCCAGCTTGTGCCACCATAACAAGACAGCTCTCTAATTATTATGCGGTGTTTCCCGGTTTTAGAATCACCCTACATGTGGCCCTAATCTTTTGCCTGGACATGTGACAGGGCTCAGGAGTGAAAGAGTTCCATGTAAAATTGAGGCCTAATTTGGCGATTTACAAAGTATTGGTTCACAATTGCAGGGTTCTGATGTAAAGTAATTTAAAAAAAAACCTGAGAAGTGACCCAATTTTGGAAACTGCACCCCTCAAGGCATTTATTAAGGGGTGTAGTGAGCATATTCACCCCACAGGTCTTTTCCATAAATAAATTTGCTGCGGATGGTGCAAAGTAAAGATTTTAATTTTTCCCTAGATATGCCATTTCAGTGGCAAATATGTTGTGCCCCTGGAGACACACACCCCAAAAATGTTTAAAAGGGTACTCTTGGGTATTGCAATGCCATATATGTAAACTGCTATTTGGGCACGCTGTAGGGTTCAGAGGGGAGGGATGCCATTTGGCTTTTGGAGCGTGGATTTTGCTTGGTAGTGGTTTTGTTTTGGAGTTTTACTGGTATCTCCATTTATAATGTGGGGTTACATGTAAGCTGGGCAGAGTACATCAGGGGCATAGTCAGGTGATGTAATAATGGGGTAAAAAAAACAATAAAATAATCCATAGATATGTGTTACGCTGTGAAGCAATCCTTTCTGCACAGGCCAGTGTCGCACTAATAAATGGTGTCCTTTCTTATCCCCCTTTTGGTCCGTCCACACTCCGTACCTTTGCAGTTTGGGGAATTTTGCTGGGAAGTAATATCCTGGTATAATACGGGCACCCTCGCTTCCAGCAGATATGTTTGGGCCCTACCCTTCCTGGTTCCCTTGTTTTAGGGCCTTGATAATTCGCTTCTTGAAACAGGGGAAATGTTCCCCTCGGGCCTGCACAACTGCATATTTTTCTTTCTTGACTTATTGGAGCCTTAACTAATTAAATTTTTTGATAGATGTAGTGGTATGAGGGCTTTTTTTTTTTTTTTCGTGGGACAAGCTGTCGTTTTTATTGGTACCATTTTAGGGTGCATGCGACTTTTTGATGACTTTTTATCCTATTTTTTTGGTGGCCAGGTAACCAAAAAACTGCAATTCTGGCATAGTTTTTTTAGTTTTCTTTTATACAGCGTTCCCCATGCGGCGATACCTAATTTATAGCCCTTTTTTATGTTTTACAACTTTTTGCACAATAAAATTACTTTTGTAAAAATAATGTATTTTTTCTGTCGCCAAGTTGTGAGAACCATAAAGTTTTCATTTTTCCATCGATGGAGCTGTGTGAGGGCTTGTTTTTTTTCGAGACAACCTATAGTTTTTATAGGTACCATTTTTGGATACATCCGACTTTTTGATCACTTTTTTTTCCAATATTTGTAGGGCAAAGTGACCAAAAAAATTCTGGTACAGTTTTTTTACAGGGTTTTTTTACGCCGTTCACCGCGTAGAATAAATAACATAATATTTTTATAGTTCAGGCTGTTACGGTCGCAGCGATATCAAATATGTATGGTTTCTTTCTTTTCAATAATAAAGGACTTGTTAAGGGAAAAAGGACAATTTTATTTTATTACTTGAAACATTTGTTGTTTTAAACGTTATTTTTCCCTTTTTTTTTTTTTTTACCCTTTTTTTTTTTTTAGTCCCACTAGGGGACTTGAAGATCTAACTGTCGAATTATTTTTTGTGTCGTTGTCCAGCCATTTAGAAAGAAGACACCGTAGGGCCACTAGTAAAATTGTGTGTATCAGCAAGGGAGGAGATCTCGTCTCCCGAATACCATCCTCTTCCGATGGTCTAGCCTGATAAAACAACAGTGATTGGGGAGACATAGAAAGATTAGTCTTCCAATGATCTAGTATATATGTGCGCACCATCAGCCAATACCGAGTGCATCCCCATATCCCATGCCAAAGACTCGTCAATGGGGTATTACATTTGGGGCAGGCAGTGATACGATCTGGGAATGATGGAGAAGGTAAGATATCAAAGCCATATATAGCTGAATGCATTAACTTAAAGTAGGTTTCCCTCCATCTCTCATTCAATATGACCTTCCGTATCGTCTCCCAAACTTCTTGTAAAGGATCTGCCAGGCACTACGTCTGTGGAGACTCCCAGGGTTAATCAGTCGACACCTGAGGCCAGACCTCTTAGACTGACACCGGCTCCCACCAATCAGGGTGGCAGGCTCAGGAGTGGGAGAGCCTATCGCGGCCTGGTCAGTCAGAGTTAGCTCCGCCCCCTGTCCATTTATACCTGCAGTTTTCTCTTCCTCATTGCTTGTTATTCTTTTGGATTCCTGGCCCCACTGCTGCTTGCTCCAGCCTGCTTCTGCCGTGCTTCTGCCTTGCTGCAGTTCTCCTTGACTTGACTTGCTTGCTTTGCTTTGCCCCTGGCTTGCTTCTGTCTCCGTGCCCGCTCGGGTTACTCACTTCGTCCTGGTCCTGACTGTTCGTTCGCCGCTCCGTTTCCTCGTGGCGTTCCGTGGCTACTGCCCCTTCCCTTGCGTGTTCCCTGTTTGTTTTCCTGTGCACTTAGACAGCGTAGGGACCGCCGCCCAGTTGTACCTCGTCGCCTAGGGCGGGTCGTTGCAAGTAGGCAGGGACAGGGCGGTGGGTAGATTAGGGCTCACTTTCCCTTCACCTCCTTCCTGCCATCACAGAATAACAAGCCCTTACCTAGTCTACCATTTCTCCTACGCTGTCGCTATCATGGACCCCCTTGAGACCCTGACCCAGCAGATGCAGGGCCTCTCCCTACAGGTCCAGGCCCTGGCCCAAAGGGTTGGGCGCACCACCTCACCTCTAGAACCCGACCTCAAGTTACCTGACCGGTTTTCAGGGGACCGTAAGACGTTTCTCTCCTTCCGGGAGAGTTGCAGACTATATTTCCGCCTTAAGCCCCACTCCTCAGGTTCCGAGAACCAGCGGGTGGGTATCATCATATCCCGACTCCAGGAAGGGCCCCAAGAGTGGGCCTTCTCCTTGGCTCCTGACGCCCCTGAACTTTCCTCTGTTGATCGTTTTTTCTCTGCCCTCGGACTCATTTACGACGAGACTGACAGGACTGCTTTAGCCGAGAGTCAGTTGGTGACCTTACGTCAGGGTAGGAGACCGGTTGAGGAATACTGTTCTGATTTTAGGAAGTGGTGCGTAGCTTCTCAGTGGAACGATCCGGCCCTAAGGTGCCAGTTTAGGTTAGGATTATCTGACGCCCTGAAGGATCTGCTGGTTAGCTACCCCTCGTCTGACTCTCTTGACCAGGTTATGGCCCTAGCAGTACGACTTGACCGACGTCTCAGGGAACGTCAGCTAGAACGCTTCAGTGTGCTCCCCTCTGACTTTTCTGCGATCCCCCCCGAGGTCCCGCCTCCTCGCCCCTCCACGGAGGACTCGGAGGTACCTATGCAACTCGGGGCCTCCATGTCCCCTCGACAACGTAGGGAGTTTCGCAGAATGAACGGTCTCTGCTTCTACTGTGGGGACGACAAGCATCTACTGAACACCTGTCCCAGGCGCAAGAATAAGAAGCCGGAAAACTTCCGCGCCTAAGTGATCATCGGGGAGGTCACTTGGGCGCACAGGTATTTCCCGTTAATGTGAAACGCAATAAAATTTTGCTTCCCTTTCAGGTCTCGTTTGCTGGCCGGTCTGCCACGGGCAGTGCTTTCGTGGATTCTGGCTCATCTGCTAATATCATGTCTGTGGAATTTGCTATGTCTCTAAAGATGCCTTGTATTGATTTACCTTATCCTATCCCTGTAGTAGGAATCGACTCTACTCCCCTTGCTAATGGTTATTTTACTCAGCATACTCCTGTTTTTGAACTCCTGGTTGGCTCCATGCATTTGGAGCAGTGCTCTGTACTGGTAATGCAGGGATTATCGTCTGATCTGGTTTTAGGCCTTCCCTGGTTGCAGTTGCATAATCCCACGTTTGATTGGAATACTGGGGATCTCACCAAATGGGGTAATGAATGTCTTATGTCATGTCTTTCTGTTAACTCTATTTCTCCCCGGGAGGAGGTAAACACGCTTCCTGAGTTCGTTCAGGACTTCGCCGATGTGTTTTCTAAGGAGGCCTCCGAGGTGTTGCCCCCCCATAGAGATTACGATTGCGCTATCGATTTGGTGCCTGGTGCCAAGCTTCCTAAAGGTAGGATATTTAATCTTTCATGTCCTGAACGTGAAGCCATGAGGGTGTATATCCAGGAATGCCTGGCCAAGGGTTTCATTCGCCCCTCGACTTCTCCTGTAGGTGCTGGCTTCTTCTTCGTGGGGAAGAAGGATGGTGGTCTTAGGCCGTGCATTGATTATCGTAACCTGAATAAGGTCACTGTAAGGAACCAGTACCCACTTCCTTTGATTCCGGATCTTTTTAATCAGGTTCAGGGAGCCCAATGGTTTTCTAAGTTCGATCTACGAGGGGCATATAACCTTATCCGCATCAAAGAGGGGGATGAGTGGAAAACTGCGTTCAACACACCCGAGGGTCATTTCGAATACCTGGTCATGCCCTTTGGGTTGTGTAACGCCCCTGCTGTCTTCCAGAATTTTATTAATGAAATCCTGAGAGAGTACCTGGGTAATTTTCTTGTTGTGTACCTTGATGACATACTGGTGTTTTCCAAGGACTGGTCCTCTCACGTGGAGCATGTCAGGAAGGTGCTCCAGGTCCTTCGGGAGAATAATCTGTTTGCTAAGACTGAAAAATGTGTCTTTGGGGTACAGGAGATACCATTTTTAGGGCAAATCCTCACTCCTCATGAATTCCGCATGGACCCTGCCAAGGTTCAAGCTGTGGCGGAATGGGTCCAACCTGCCTCCCTTAAGGCGTTACAGTGTTTTTTAGGGTTCGCCAACTATTACAGGAGATTTATTGCCAACTTCTCGGTCGTCGCTAAGCCTCTTACGGACCTTACCCGCAAGGGTGCTGATGTCCTCCATTGGCCCCCTGAGGCCGTCCAGGCCTTTGAGACTCTCAAGAAGTGCTTTATCTCGGCCCCCGTGCTGATTCAGCCCAACCAAGAGGAGCCATTTATTGTGGAGGTTGACGCTTCCGAGGTGGGAGTGGGGGCCGTCTTGTCCCAGGGTACCAGCTCCCTCACCCATCTCCGCCCCTGTGCTTACTTCTCTAGGAAGTTTTCGCCCACGGAGAGTAACTATGATATTGGCAACCGCGAACTTCTAGCCATTAAATGGGCTTTTGAGGAGTGGCGGCACTTCCTGGAGGGGGCCAGACACCAGGTAACGGTCCTTACGGATCACAAGAATCTGGTTTTCCTAGAATCGGCCCGGAGGCTTAATCCTAGACAAGCTCGGTGGGCACTATTCTTTACCAGATTTAATTTCTTGGTTACCTATAGGGCTGGGTCCAAGAATATTAAGGCTGATGCTCTGTCACGTAGTTTCATGGCCAATCCTCCTTCCGAGAAGGATCCCGCTTGTATTTTACCCCCTGGTATAATCGTCTCTGCCACGGATTCTGATTTAGCTTCTGATATCGCGGCTGATCAGGGTGCAGCTCCCGGGAACGTCCCTGGGGACAAACTGTTTGTTCCCCTGCAATACCGGCTGAGGGTACTCAGGGAAAACCATGACTCCGCTCTATCTGGTCATCCTGGCATCTTGGGCACCAAACACCTCATTACCAGAAACTATTGGTGGCCTGGGTTGCCTAAAGATGTTAGGGCTTACGTCGCCGTTTGTGAGGTTTGCGCTAGGTCCAAAACCCCTAGGTCCCGACCTGCGGGCCTACTACGTCCCTTGCCCATTCCCCAGAGACCTTGGACCCATATCTCCATGGATTTTATCACCGATTTGCCTCCATCTCAGGGCAAGTCGGTGGTGTGGGTGGTAGTCGACCGCTTCAGCAAGATGTGCCACTTTGTGCCCCTTAAGAAGCTACCTAACGCCAAGACGTTAGCTTCTTTGTTTGTGAAACACATCCTGCGTCTCCATGGGGCCCCAGTCAATATCGTTTCGGACAGAGGGGTACAATTTGTTTCCTTATTTTGGAGAGCCTTTTGTAAAAAGTTGGAGATTGATCTGTCCTTCTCCTCCGCCTTCCATCCCGAAACTAACGGCCAAACGGAAAGGACCAACCAATCCCTGGAACAATATTTAAGGTGTTTCATCTCTGACTGTCAATTCGATTGGGTCTCATTCCTTCCCCTTGCTGAATTTTCCCTGAATAACCGGGTCAGTAACTCGTCAGGGGTCTCCCCGTTTTTCTGTAATTTCGGGTTTAACCCAAGGTTCTCCTCCGTCTCCCCTGGTTGTTCCAATAATCCTGAGGTAGAGGATGTTCATCGGGAACTGTGCACTGTCTGGGCCCAGGTTCAGAAGAACCTAGAGGCGTCCCAGAGCGCACAAAAGATTCAGGCGGATAGTAGACGTTCTGCTAACCCCCGGTTTGTCGTCGGGGATTTGGTCTGGTTGTCGTCCAGGAACTTGCGCCTTAAGGTCCCGTCCAGGAAGTTTGCTCCCCGATTTATTGGGCCTTATAAGGTCATTGAAGTCCTCAACCCTGTATCCTTCCGTCTGGAGCTGCCCCCATCCTTCCGCATACACGACGTCTTTCATGCTTCCCTCCTTAAACGCTGCTCCCCGTCCTGGTCCCCCTCTAGGAAACCTCCTGTTCCCGTTCTCACCCCTGAGGGGGTGGAATTCGAGGTGGCCAAGATTGTGGACAGTAGGATGATCCAGGGCTCCCTCCAGTACCTGGTCCATTGGAGAGGATACGGGCCGGAGGAGAGGACTTGGGTACCTGCTCGAGATGTTCACGCTGGGGTATTGGTCAGGAGGTTCCACCTTCTCTTCCCCACTAAACCGGGTCCTCTTAGTAAGGGTCCGGTGGCCCCTCATAAAAGGGGGAGTACTGTAAAGGATCTGCCAGGCACTACGTCTGTGGAGACTCCCAGGGTTAATCAGTCGACACCTGAGGCCAGACCTCTTAGACTGACACCGGCTCCCACCAATCAGGGTGGCAGGCTCAGGAGTGGGAGAGCCTATCGCGGCCTGGTCAGTCAGAGTTAGCTCCGCCCCCTGTCCATTTATACCTGCAGTTTTCTCTTCCTCATTGCTTGTTATTCTTTTGGATTCCTGGCCCCACTGCTGCTTGCTCCAGCCTGCTTCTGCCGTGCTTCTGCCTTGCTGCAGTTCTCCTTGACTTGACTTGCTTGCTTTGCTTTGCCCCTGGCTTGCTTCTGTCTCCGTGCCCGCTCGGGTTACTCACTTCGTCCTGGTCCTGACTGTTCGTTCGCCGCTCCGTTTCCTCGTGGCGTTCCGTGGCTACTGCCCCTTCCCTTGCGTGTTCCCTGTTTGTTTTCCTGTGCACTTAGACAGCGTAGGGACCGCCGCCCAGTTGTACCTCGTCGCCTAGGGCGGGTCGTTGCAAGTAGGCAGGGACAGGGCGGTGGGTAGATTAGGGCTCACTTTCCCTTCACCTCCTTCCTGCCATCACACTTCTAATATGGTCTCCCCTATGTCTGGATCCTGAGTCTATCTTCCCCAGGTTTTGAACATAGATCTAGGTCTGATTAGTAGAAAGCAGTCGTTAAGTGCTCTATAAAGTACCGAAATAGTCACCCTATGAGACGCTGGACCGATGACCTCATCCAGTGTATGTGTGACGTCTTCTTTAGATAAATCCCTTAACCTAGATGTGCAAAATGATCGTACTTGGAGAAAATTACCCTCAGAGGACCTTAGTTTGTCCATGATTTCAGATGCGGTAAGCCATCTCTTGTCATGTGCATGTATAAGGTCACCTGCACATTTGACCTCCCCCCCAGACTCCCAAGAGGTAAAAATACCAGCTCTCTCTGCTCCCGGCAAAAATTCCGGATGCCCCCATAAAGGCATGTGTTTGGACATTAAGCGAGGCAGTCCAAAGCGTTTACGGACTGTTTTCCAAGCTAGGACTGTATCCCTCGAAATAATAGAGGTTTGGAGGTGATGCGGAAGTGAAGCAACTTTACAATGCAATAAGGCTTTCAAATTCCAGGGCGAGGCATATGCCCTTTCCAGGTCTAGATTGGCTTCATGAGTCTAGCCATTATTCCAATCTACTACGTGACGAAAGAGACATATCACATTATATCCACTGACATTAGGGGAATCTATACCTCCATCACTTTTAAATAGCATTAGTTTAGTGAGTGCAATATGTGGACTCTTACCTGCCCAAATAAACCTTGTGAATGCGGAATTTAGTTTGGAAACATCAATATGTTTAAGCAACAGTGGAAGCGTTTGAAAGGGGTACAGAAGTCTAGGGAAACTGATCATTTTAAACAGGTGGCATCTACCCAATCAGGTCAAACGGTAACTGGCGCCATCTCGTGAGCTCTGCCTGTATTTTTTGAAGGAGCAGTAGATAATTAAAGAGACTCTGTCACCACATTATAAGTGGCCTATATTGTACATAATGTGATCGGCGCTGTAATGTAGATTACAGCAGTGTTTTTTATTTAGAAAAACTATCATTTTTGACGGAGTTATGACCTATATTAGCTTTATGCTAATGACTTTCTTAATGCCCAACTGGGCATGTTTTACTTTTTGACCAAGTGGGCATTGTGGAGTGAAGTGTATAGTTTTTCTAAATAAAAAACACTGCTGTAATCTACATTACAGCGCCGATCACATTACGTACAAGATAGGGCACTTATAATGTGGTGACAGAGCCTCTTTAACCCCTTCCAGACATTTGCCGTATGTGTACGTTATGGAAAGCCATGACTTCCCGCATTTTGGCGTACCCATACACCAAATGTTTGGCACCGGTTCAGAAGCTGAGCCAGTGCCATCATCGTCGAATCTCAGCTGTATCTTACAGCTGACATCCGACTGTAACGGCGGGGACCGAAATTAGCTTCGATCCCCGTCGTTAAGCCCTTAAGTGCAGCGCTCAAACGCGAGTGCTGCACGTAAGGTGTTTTCAGCTCATCGGAACCCCAGCAATGAAATTGCCGGGGTTCCAGTGGCTGCAATGGCAACCGGAGGCCTAATACTGGCCTTCTGGTCTGCCTAGCACGAAAACCGGTCAAGATCCGCCCGGCGGCGGAGCCTGATCGGCTTCTGTAGCTGCCGGCAAGATGGCGCCGGGTCAGGAGCTGATCCGGCGTCATCAGCGGTGGAAGTCAGCTGTATGTTACAGCTGACATCTACCAGTAACGACAGGAACTGGAGCTAGCTCCGATTCCTGCCATTAACCCCTTCGATGCAGCAATTGAAAGCGATTGCTGCATCGTAGCGGTTACTAGCAGATCGCCAGCCCTGACAGGCAAACAGGACTGGCGACTGCTGCTATGGCAATAGAAGACACAATGGCCTCCTGCTCTGCCATTACGGAAGCCGATTAGGCCCCGCCGGGAGGCGAAGTCTAATCGGCTTGCTGTCAGTGAATAACTGACAGATCTAATACATTGCACTACGTAGGTAGTGCAATGTATTAGAAAAAAATAAATCTGACACCTGGACCTTCAAGTCACCTAGGGGGACTTGAGAAAAAGTGTAAAAAAAAGTGTAAACAAAAGTGAAAACAATAAAAGTTTGAAAACAATAAAAATTTCAAGTAATAAAATAAAACACAATCCCCCTTTTAGGCTATGTTCACACGGGGTCTTTTGCCGAGTTTATTGACGCGGAAACCGCGTCGCAAAACTCGGCAGAAACGGCCCGAGAACGCCTCCCATTGATTTCAATGGGAGGCGTCGGCGTCTTTTTCCCGCGAGCAGTAAAACTGCCTCGCGGGAAAAAGAAGCGACATGCCCTATCTTCGGGCGCTTCCGCGTCCGACCTCCCATTGACTTCAATGGGAGGCAGGAGAAAGCGTGTTTTATGCCCGCGGCGCTCAATGGCCGCGGGCGAAAAACGGCGCGATAATTGCTATTCACACGGAGTGTTTTGGGGGAGGAATATCTGCCTCAAAATTCCGTTTGGAGCTTTGAGGCAGATATTCCTCCCCCAAAATACTCCGTGTGAACATAGCCTTACTCTTATCAAGTCCTTTATTATTGAAAAAAATAATAAATCATACGTATTTGGTATCGCCGCGACCGTAACGACCTGATGTATCAAGATATTATATTATTTATTGCACGCGGTGAACAGCGTAAAAAAAAAAAACTTAAAAAAACTATACCAGAGTTTCTGTTTTTTGGTCACTTTGCCCTATGAATATAGGAATAAAAAGTGATCAAAAAGTCGCACGTATTGCAAAAATGGTACCTATAAAAACTATAGCTCGTCTCGCAAAAAACAAGCCCTCATATAGCTCCGTCGACAAAAAAATGAAAAAGTTATGGTTCTCACAACTTGGCGACAGAAAAAATACATTATTTTTACAAAAGTAGTTTTATTGTGCAAAAAGTTGTAAAACATAAAAAAGTCCTGTAAAATAGGTATCGCCGGAATCGTACTGACCCGCAGAATAAAGGTAACATGCAATTTATAACGCATGGTGAACGCTGTATAAAAAAACCTAAATAAAACTATGCCAGAATTGCGGTTTTTTGTTTACCTGGCCTCCCAAAAAATAGGATAAAAGGTGATCATAAAGTCGCATGTACCCCAAAACGGTACCAATAATAACTACAACTTGTCCCGCAAAAAACAGCCCTCATACCACTACGTCTATGAAAAAATAAAATTAGTTATGGCTCCAATAAGTCAGAAAATAAAAAATATGCAGTTGTGCAGCCTGAGGGGAACATTTCTTCTGTTTGAAGATGCGATTTATCAAGGACCTAAAATTAGGGAACCAGGATAGGGAGGGCCCAAACATATCCGCTGGAGGCGAGGGTGCCTGTATTATACCAGGACAACACTTTCCCAGCAAAATTCCCCAAACTGCAAAGGTGCGGAGTATGGACCAAAAGGGGGATAAGAAAGGACGCCATATATCAGTGCAACACCTGCCTGTGCAGAAAGGATTGCTTCACAGCGTAACACACATCTATGGATCATTTTATTGTTTTTTTACCCCATTATCATCCCACCTGACTATGCCCCTCAGGTACTCTGCCCAGCTTACATGTACCCCCACATTATAAACGGAAACACCAGCAATACTCAAACAAAACTACTACCAAACAAAATCCGCTCTCCAAAAGCCAAATGGTGTTCCCTCCCATCTGAACCCTACAGCGTGCCCAAACAGCAGTTTCCTTCCACATATATGGCACCCCCATACCCGAGAGAACCGTTTTACCAATTTTTGGGGTGTTTCTCCAGCGTCATAAGCTAGGCATGACATATTTGTCACTGAAATGGCATATCTAGGGAAAAATATAAATTTTTAATTTGCACCATCCGCAGTGCATTAATTTATGGAAAAGAACTGTGGGGTAAAAATGCTCACTACACCCCTTAACAAATGCCTTGAGGGGTGTAGCTTCGAAATGGGGTCACTTCTCGGGGGTTTCTTTTTATTATATCACATCTGAGCCTCTGCAGTTGTGAACCAATACTTTGTAAATTGCCAAATTGGGCCTCAATTTTACATGGTACACTTTCACTCCTGAGCCTTGTCAAATGTCCAGGCAAAAGATTAGTGCCCCATGTAGGGTGTTTCTAAAACCAGGAAACCCAGCATAATAATTGGAGAGCTGTCTTGTTATGGTGGCACAAGCCGGGCACCACATATTGTCATATCTATGGAAAAAATCCCATTTTCACTCTGCAACATCGAGTTCACACTAATTTCTACAAAACACCTGCAGGGTTAAAATGCTTACTACACCCCTAGGTAAATGCATTGAGGGGTGTAGTTTCCAAAATTGGGTCACTTCTGGCGGGTTTCCACTGTTTTGGGCCCACAGGCACCCAGAAACCAATCCAGCAACATCTGCACTCCAAATGGCGGTCCTTCCCTTCTGAGCCCTGCCGTTTGCCCAAACAGCAGTTTATGACCACATATGGGGTATTGTCGTACTCGGGAGAAATTGCTTTACAAATGTTGGGTTCTTTTTTTCCTTTATTTGTTGAGAAAATGAAAAAATTTGCGCTAAAGCTACGTCTTATTGAAGAAAAAGGACTGTTTTTATTTTCACTGCCCAATTCTAATAAATTCTATGAAACATCTGTGGGGTCAAAATGCTTACTACACCCCTACGTTTTCATTGTTTTGTTCCCTCAGGGGCTTTGCAAATTTGACATGGCCTCCGCAAACCATTCCTGATAAATGTGATCTCAAAAAGCCAAATAGTGCTCTTTCCCTTCTAAGCCCTGCCGTGTGTCCAAACATCCGTTTATTACCACATGTGGGGTATTGTTTTACTCGGGAGAAATTGCTTTACAAATCTTATGGTGCTTTTTCTCTTTCAGTCCTTGTGGAAATGAGAAAAAATTAGCTAAACCTACATTTTCTTTGAAAAAATGTAGATTGTCATTTTCAGGGCCTACTTCCAATAATTTATGCAAAAAACCTGTGGAGTCAAAACACTCACTATACCCCTAGATAATTTCCTCAATGGGTGTAGTTTCCGAAATGGGGTCACTTGTGGGGGGTTTTCACTGTTTTGTCCCCTCAGGGCTTTGTAAATGTGACATGGCCTCCGCAAACCATTCCTGCTAAATGTGATCTCCAAAAGCCAAATTGCGCTCTTTCCCTTCTAAGCCCTGCCGTGTGTCCAAACAGCTGTTTCTTATCACATGTGGGGTACTGTTTTACTCGGGAGAAATTGCTTTACAAATTTTGCGGTGCTTTTTCTCCTTTAGTCCTTGTGGAAATAAGAAAAAAAATCGCTAAACCTACATTTTCTTTGAAAAAATGTCGATTTTAATTTTCACGGCCTACTTCCAATAATTTATGTAAAAAACCTGTGCGGTCAAAATGCTCACTATACCCCTAGATAATTTCCTTGAGGTGTGTAGTGTCCAAGATGGGGTCACTTTTGGGGGATTTTTACAGTTTTGGCACCGCAAGAGCCCTTCAAACCTGACATGGTGCCTAAAATATATTCTAACAAAAATAAGGCCCCAAAATCCCCTAGGTGTTCCTTTGCTTCTGAGGCCGGTGCTTCATTCCAGTAGCACGCTACGGCCACATGTGGGATATTTCCTAAAACTTCAGAAACTGGGCAACAAATATTGAGTTGCATTTCTCCTGTAAAACCTTCTGTGTTATAAAAAAAATAGTATTCAAAATTTATTTCTGCAAAAAAATATGAAATTTGTAAATTTCACCTCTACTTTACTTTAATTCCTGTGAAATGTGTAAAGGGTTAAGACATTTTCTAAATGCTGTTTTGAATACTTTGAGGGGTGAAGTTTTTTAAATGGGGTGACTTTTTGGGAGTTTCTAAAATATAAGGCCCTCAAAACCACTTCACAACTGAACTGGCCCCTGTAAAAATAGCCTTTTGAAATTTTCTTGAAAATGTGAGAAATTGCTGCTAAAGTTCTAAGCCTTGTGAGGTCATAGAAAAATAAAAGGATGTTCAACAAACGATGCCAATCTAAAGTAGACATATGGGGGATGTTAATTAGCAACAATTTTGTGTGGTATAACTGCCTGTGTTACAAGCAGATACATTTAAATTGAGAAAAATGCTAATTTTTGAAATTTTTCGCTAATTTTTGGTGTTTTTCACAATTAAATACTGAACATATCAAGCAAATTTTGCCAGTAACTTAAAGTGCAATGTGTCACGAGAAAACAGTCTCAGAATCGCTTGGATAGGTGAAAGCATTCCGTAGTTATTTCCACATAAAGTGACACATGTCAGATTTGAAAAATGAGGCTCTGTTAGGAAGGTCAAAAGTGGCTAAAGAGGGAAGGGGTTAAGGCGGTATAGGTGCTCGGGGGACTTCCCTATCTTAATGCCCAAATTGGATGATACATTGCTGGGCCGGGTATATCCCGCACCCCAGAGATTTCCAGTAGGGTCTCCGAAATGGTTGTCCTAACTCCAAAAGGTCACTTTTCGTGACATTGACTCTATATCCTGAGCATTGTCCAAATTCACGTAAAAAGTGAAAGACCGGTATTAAATGCACCTGTGGATTTGACAGAAAAAGTATGACATCATCAGCAAACAAGGCTATCTTAACTGCAGAGGACCCCACTTGTATGCCATCAAACAATGTAAATTCCTCTAAAAACCTAGCCATAGGTTCCAGCGCTAGATTAAATAGGAGTGGCGACAGGGGTCAACCCTGACGAGTCCCTTTATGAAGTTGAAAGGGGACTGATAGAAACCCTGGGGTATGGATGCGAGCTTGCGGGTTAGCATAAACACCCTCCAAAAAGATCCTAAAGGCTCCCTGGATATGCATCCGGTCAAGCACCATCCCCAGCCATTCCCACTGTATGTTATTGAAATCCTTCTCTGCATCCAACGCCAAAAGCGCTGGTCTGGTACCTGGCTAGGGATCATGCCTAACTGCCTCCAACACTGTCAATACCTTTTGCAGATTCGCCACTGCTGCTCAACCCCTAACAAATCCCACCTGGGATTGTCCTACTAATGCAGGTAGATATAAAGCCAGGCGGTTTGTTACAATTTTGGATAATAGTTTCTGGTCTTAATCTATTAGTGATATAGGTCGATAGGACCCCGGGTCGAGGGGATCATTCCCTTTTTTATTTTTTAGGAAACACCTTAATGTAAGCTATTTTGGTCTCAGCGGGAAATAGACCGGATATAAGCAGGGCGTTATAATAATCCAACAAAATGGGGCTAACTTCATTTCTCAGCGACTTGAAAAATTCCCCCGAAAACCCATCCGGCCCGGGGGCCTTACCGTTAGATAGGGTCTGTATTGTACCCTTAATTTCCTCCATTGTGATGTTTGCGTTTAATATGTCACACTGTTCCTGAGTGAGTCTGGGGAGGTTCACCTTCTCTAAGAGCTCCATGCCTTTGTATAGGTCAATAGGTGTCACGTTGGGTTCGCGGAACCACTGGGCCATACCGCCTTGGTGGTATGGCAGCTGGCCAACAGGGCGCAGGTCAAAGTCTATAGTTCGTATAGGGTACCGGTGGCAGCTCGGACAGTAGCAAGGCAGGCTCGGCTGGGACTAGGCAGCGGGTAGACGTCAGGCGTGGAGTAGCAGGACAGGCGTGGAATAGAGCACGACTACAGCACAGCACGGCACTTGACCAGGATAGCACAGGATACAGGTTACAGGATACATTGGGAACTGGAAAACACTGGGAGACCATTTACTTAGACAAACTAGGATACGACAAACAACACTCAGGCACTGCAAGAAGGGGCTGGACCCTACTTATAGTTCAGGGGTCTCATGGGCTAATTAGAACAAAAGTCCGGGACCCGGCCGAGGTGAGTGAAAGTGAGCGCTGGCGTCTCCTGAGGAGGAGACTGGGGCCAGCGCTCGCCGACCCATGGCTGTGGCCTGCAACGTTTCGGTCAAGGGACCTTCGTCAGGCACTATAGGTGTGCAGAACAATACACGTAAGTATATTAGCATCATATACATACATAAACAATAAGTGTAGCATATACCATGACATAAATCAGAGAAAATAGAAATAAAAATAAAATTAGAACAACAGACGTAAATAATAAAGTTAAAGCAAGAACAGGGTCTAGGATGGATGACATCCTAATCCTAGGCACAACAACACGATATGGTCAAACGTATGGTATAGGATAGAATGTCTCACAGAGGTCTAGTAAATAAATGATACAATTTGGTAATCGAGAATATCCATGTTGATATTCCATGTTGCACATGTCCCAAATGGGAGAAGAATATACATTGGTGAAAGATGCTTTATTTAAAAAAATTCGAAATATCTGGACCCAGTATTTAAGGAAAGAAACATGATAGCAGAGAAAAAAAGAAAAAAAACGAAAAAAACATTGTACAATGGATGTTCTGTGGGTATAATAATTGTACAGCACACTGATATTCTAGAGTCAAGCGGGCAGAGAACGCATAGTAGCTTTGCTAACATAATGAGTCTGTTAGAGATCAAATATCCCATGCACTTATTTGCTGAAGGCTGCTGGTGTGCTAACAAATAGAAGTGACACCCGTTTAAACTGTCTAAATGAACAAGTCAGGTAATATATGGCGTGTATGCTGCTTTCTAACAACTCCCAGAGGTGACTAGGTGAAAGCACTGCAGTAAGTATAAGACTATTACAGTCTTACCTTGTTCCCACTGGTCGCTGGTGTATCCAGATGTTCGGCGCTGTCATCAGTATGGTGGATTTCCGCTTATTTTTGGCGCTAACTGAACTGTTTATGTCTGTGGTTTAAATATCCCCCGTGTGGAGCGGGCAGTGGGCGTTCCTCAGCGTGCGTTGTGCTGTCAACGTCACACTGAGGGCATTCTGTTGTGTGGCCAGAGAGGGGCTCGGGGTGTGTCCCATGATGAGACTCAGCCTTGCCAGCAGCTGCCGGGTGATTGGCCGGCGCTTAGCTCCTACCACGCCCACTCTCGGGGGCGTGTTTCTGCGGGGGGAAATCCTTGTTTAGTAAGTCAGGCTGGTTACGCATTGAGCTAAGTCGTGTGCCATGACGGGGGCGTGTCCTACTGGAGGGGATCCACAATGACGTAGATCTGGTTGGTTTTAGCACCTCAGGGAAGATGGGTTAATAGTAGGGATCGTAGTGGCCTCGAGTAAAGTTCATATAAACATGGTCAGTAGTATCCATTATATAGTAGATTATATAGTAGATTCTGATAAGTGTTATTAAGGGGATCGTATCCCAGATTGCTGTAGCAGACTGGCAATCATAGTAATTTGTAATGACAGGGGGGTAGGGAAACAGACAGTGAGCCCTAATCTACCCACCACTCAGTCCCGGCCTACTTGCAACGACCCGCCCTAGGCGACGGGGTACAACTGGGCGACGGTCCCTACTGTCAGGATTCTGTTGTTGTACTGCAAAATTACCACTAGTGGCCGCTGTTTTACACTTTGAAGAATTGTGCTGCACTTTTACTCCTTACCACTGGAGGCTGCTGTTTTGCCCTTAAACCTGCCCTTAACCAAGATGGCAAATGTTGCATCGTGTGGAACCACCTTGTTTCCTGTTTGGGCCTACTTCAGACCACATGGAATACCAAACAGTGCTTGAGTATTGTGACTTGTTCCAGTCTCCTGCTCCTATGAACTGTCTTTGCCAGACTGTTCCTACTTCCTTGCTATTGACTACTACTCGTGTTCCACCCTCCAAGCACTGTTCCTGGGGACGTCTCACCGGGTTCTGCACTGTGCTCCGCTCGCTACTTCTGACCATAGGATTCCAACAGTGTTCGCCAGTATCGTAACAGGATACTCAAGCCATTTCCATGGAATCCGCCAGAGAAGCAAGTTTGGAGGTTCGTGTGAACAATATGAACTGTTTGCTTACTAACATCTTTGCTGACATGCAAACTTTAAAGACTAAATATTTGGCGTTTGAAAATCAAACAACCCATGATGTTCAAATTTATGGACAAGCTACACAGGATTTACAAGGCATGGTGGCTCAGCAAGCAGAGCTGATCCGGGAACTTCAGAATCGAGTTGTGACCCCAGCCTCTTCAACTACCCTGCCGCTTCCACCATTCAGGTTTGGTGGGGATCGTGACAAATACCGTGGATTTATAAACCAATGCAAGTTATATTTTGGTGCACATCCTGCTCACTTCCCTACTGATAATTCAAAGGTGCTGTGTATTATTATGCTTCTGACACATAAGGCTGTAGCCTGGGCAAGCCCTCTTATTGAAACCAACGATGCTCGGCTTGATGACTTGGACGCCTTCCTAGCAGCCATGAGCCAAGTATTTGATGATCCTAACCGGTGTACTACAGCAGAAGCAGCGTTGATGGCTCTACGTCAGGGCAGACGCTCTGTTGCCGAATATGCCACAGATTTCAGACAGTGGGTGATGGATACTGAGTGGAATAATGCTGCAAAATTAACATTCTTTAAAAAAGGACTATCTAGTGCACTTAAGGACGAGTTAGCACGGGCTGAAGCTCCCACAGAGTTTGATGATTTTGTACACCATTGTATTCGAATAGACACTCGGCTGTCAGAGCGTCGACAAGAAAAATGGGGTTCTACCTGGTCCCGTAATAATAACTATTACTCTTCTGCTCCAGCTCCCACTCCTAGAGACTCTGAAACAAAGAATTACCAAGAACACCAAGCTGAACCTATGCAAATTGACAGTATACAAAAGCGTGAAAGTGCCGACAGAAGAGAACGAAGGTTTCGAGAAAATCAATGCTTCTATTGTGGTAAGACTGATCACTTCCTTATCAATTGTCCATGTCGTCAACGCAAGATGGTGGCGGTAGTAGCAGATCATGACTTCTCTGATGTAGAATCTGTTTCTTCTGAACAAGTGCCACCAGTGCATGCACTTATTCATTCAGTCTCCTGCACAGCACCCAATATTAAAAAAGAACACAAAGACACTCATTGCTTTATTCCCATCAAGTTTAGAATTGATTCTCAATGGATATCCGCCTCTGCCATGGTGGACTCTGGAGCAAATGGGAACTTTATGGACATTTCTTTTGCTAATAAACATGGTGTAAAATTTCAAGAGAGACTGTCACCCATTCTTATGGAAACTGTAGACGGATCCCCTCTGAACTCAGGTCCAGTTGATCAAGAGACTGAACCATTGGAGATAATTATGAGACCTAAGCACCATGAGGTTCTATCTTTCCTATTAATTTCATCCCCACATTTTCCAATTATTTTTGGACTACCATGGCTGCAGGCTCAGAACCCTACAATTGACTGGGAAACCAAAGAAGTGTCTTTTCCATCGGAGGTCCCCTCCTCAGAGTCTTTACCAGAACAATCTCACGAAAAGATTGAAGGGGAGCTTGAAGTATCTCCTAAATTACCTCCTCTATATGATGAATTTACTGATATATGTGACAAAGAGAATGCTAATAAACTTCCTCCACATCGACCTTACGATTGTCCGATTGAACTGTTGCCTGGAGCAGCTATACCTTTTGGATGCATCTACCCATTAGCAGAGCCGGAACTGAAGGCTCTTAAAGAATACATAGATGAAAATTTAGCTAAAGGTTTTATTCGTCCATCTTCATCACCAGCAGGTGCACCTATATTTTTTGTTAAAAAGAAAGACGGCTCTTTGAGACCTTGCGTTGACTATAAAGAATTAAACAAAGTCACAATTAAAAACCGTTACCCTCTGCCATTGATTCCGGAGTTGCTGGATAGAGTTCGTCAAGCTAAAATATTCACCAAATTGGATCTTCGAGGTGCATATAATTTGGTTCGCATTAGACCAGGTGATGAATGGAAAACAGCGTTTAGATCACGTTATGGACATTATGAATATCTAGTCATGTCTTTTGGACTTTGCAATGCTCCTGCAACCTTTCAGCATTTTATTAACGATATCTTCAAGGACTTGTTAGATCAGTTCGTAGTCATCTATCTGGATGACATATTAATCTTTTCTAATTCTGCAGAAGAACATCAGAATCATGTGAGAATGGTGTTGGAGCGTCTGAAAGCATATCAACTCTATATCAAGTTGGAGAAATGTGAATTCCATCAAACGGAAATACAGTTCTTGGGTTATATCATTTCTCCCCTAGGGTTACACATGGATTCTAGCAAGATTCAAGCAATTAGAGACTGGCCAACTCCAAAAAATGTGAAAGAGGTCCAACGATTTGTAGGATTTGCTAATTTCTACAGACGTTTTATCAAGAATTTTTCGAGCATTATTACACCAATTACCCAATTAACAAAGAAAGGGATACCTTTTGTGTGGTCTCCTCAGACACAAGATGCTTTTTTCAATCTGAAAACAAAATTCACAACAGCCCCAATACTGGTTCATCCTAACCCTGAAAAAGCGTTTATTGTTGAAGTGGATGCTTCAGACGGTGCAATAGGGGCTATTCTATCACAGAGAACTGGAGAGAAAGATTTGCTGCACCCTTGTGCTTACTTTTCTCGAAGTTTGACTTCTGCTGAAAATAATTATGACGTGGGGAACAAGGAACTCCTAGCCATCATTGCTGCTTTCAAAGAATGGAGACATCATTTAGAAGGCACAGCTCAACAAATAGTGGTTCTAACTGATCATCGTAACCTTGAATTTGTTAGATCTGCCAAATGTTTGTCTCCCCGCCAAGCCCGGTGGAGTCTGTTTCTAAATCGTTTCAACTTTGTGATCTCTTACAGGCCTGGTTCCCGAAATGGTAAGGCCGATGCCTTATCTAGGTTGTTCTCCAATGACTCCTCCTCGACAGTACCACAAACAACTTTCCGAGTCCAATTTCCTGGGGGTGATCCATAGCAAGGACTTGCTTGATGAGATAAAGGAAGCCTATGAGACCGACCCAATTCTTTTGCACCCACCAGATGAAGTGTCCCTAACTTTCAAAAATCAAGTATGGACTAACAAGCACTGCATTTACGTTCCAGAAACTGTAAGATTAAACGTGCTAAAATTAATGCATGACTCTAAACTAGCAGGTCACAAGGGGATTCAGAAAACACAAGAATTTCTTTCCCGCTTCTTTTGGTGGCCCAATTATCAAAAAGATGTGAAGAAATATGTTTCTTCTTGCAACACCTGTGCCATGTACAAAACTCCTCGTACCTCACCCATGGGATTATTGCAGCCTCTGTCAATTCCATCTCGTCCTTGGGGATCTATCTCTATGGACTTTATTGTCGACTTACCAGTCTCCAAAGGGAAGAATTCCATCTTAGTAGTGGTTGATCGGCTCACTAAAGCAGCCCATTTTATTCCTTGCCCTGGACTACCTTCTGCTAAAGAGACGGCTGATCTTATAATTCAGAATGTGTTTCGTCTTCATGGAATACCAGATGAAGTGGTTTCGGATCGCGGAGTACAATTCACATCAAGATTCTGGCGGAGTTTTTGCACAGCACTCGACATAAATGTCAGTTTGTCTTCTGCTTTTCATCCCCAGTCTAATGGTCAGACTGAGCGCACAAATCAAACGTTAGAACAGTATCTCCGATGCTACATCTGCCATTTACAGGATGACTGGGTCGATTTGCTTCCAATGGCGGAGTTCTCCTACAATAATTCTCAGAATGCCTCCACTAAACAAACACCGTTTTTTGCAAATTTGGGTTACCATCCCAGTATTCTTCCTAATCTTCCCAGAGAAACTTTTATTCCTGCAGTGACTGACAGAATACAATCACTTCAACAGAATCTGGAAATGCTAAAAATTACATTATCAATTGCCCAGGAGAAATATAAGGAAACAGCAGATAAATCTCGTAGACCTTCTCCAACCTTCAAAGTGGGAGATGAAGTATGGCTTTCCACCAAGAATCTGAAACTTCACTTACCTTCAGCAAAATTGGGCCAAAAATTTATTGGTCCTTTCAAGATTATTGGACAAGTAAACTCAGTGGCTTTTCGTCTCAAACTTCCCAGACCAATGAGAATACATCCAGTGTTCCATGTATCCCTACTGAAACCTGTTGTTCCAAATCCATTTCCAGGACGCCACCTGCCTCCCCCTGATCCTATCGAAGTTGATGGACAAGAACATTATACTGTTGAAAACATCATAGACTCCAGGATATTCAGAAATCGGTTGCAATATCTAATAAAATGGCAAGGATATGGCCCTGAGGATAATTCGTGGGAACCCGTAGGCAATCTCAATTCTCCTCGACTGGTTAGGGAATTTCACCAAAGATATCCAGATAAACCAAGTCAAACATCGTCCTGAGGCCGCTGTCGAAAGGAGGGAGTAATGTCAGGATTCTGTTGTTGTACTGCAAAATTACCACTAGTGGCCGCTGTTTTACACTTTGAAGAATTGTGCTGCACTTTTACTCCTTACCACTGGAGGCTGCTGTTTTGCCCTTAAACCTGCCCTTAACCAAGATGGCAAATGTTGCCTCGTGTGGAACCACCTTGTTTCCTGTTTGGGCCTACTTCAGACCACATGGAATACCAAACAGTGCTTGAGTATTGTGACTTGTTCCAGTCTCCTGCTCCTATGAACTGTCTTTGCCAGACTGTTCCTACTTCCTTGCTATTGACTACTACTCGTGTTCCACCCTCCAAGCACTGTTCCTGGGGACGTCTCACCGGGTTCTGCACTGTGCTCCGCTCGCTACTTCTGACCATAGGATTCCAGCAGTGTTCGCCAGTATCGTATCACCTACGCTCAGTAGGTGCACGACAGACAAACGGACAAGGGGACACAAGCAAAGGGAAATGGGGCAGTTGCCCACGGCAACACCGTGAGCAACAAGAGAGGTGAACGAGCCGAGTCAAACCAGGAATGTACGAGGTACCAAACGCAGAGCAAGAGAGTAGTCAGAAAGCCGGGGTCAGTATGAAGCAAGGTCAAATAGCTAGGAGCTGCAGCTGGGCCAGGAAACCACACGAGAAGAATCACAAGCAAAGGAGGAACAGGAAAGGCAGGTATAAATAGACAGAGGGCGGAACTAGCTCCGTCTGGCCAGGCTGCGATAGGCTCTCCCACTCCTAAGCCCTAAGCCTGCCATCCTGAGTGGTGGAAGATGGAGTCAGTCTCAGAGACATAGAACCAGGTGCAGACTGATTACCCATGGGCGTATACACAGAAGTGCCTGGCAGATACTTTACATAGTTATAATTGATCTGTCCACACGGGGGCAAATGGTTCTGACAAGCCATGAAATGCGGGGAGAAGGGATATTCTGGGAAAGCCGTTTTTTTAGGAAAATAAGGTATCACCTATATGCACGGGTGACGGGGGTATGCCATAATTCGGAATCTGGTATAGTGCATGTTATTATAGATGTAATTAAATAACCTGTGGTATAACGAGTATTGGTGTTAACATGGTTAGACAACCTATGTAAATTACCACGTTACATACTATGCAAGACTCAATATTCTCAAGGATACCGTGTTCTGGATTTATCGGATGACTGTTGGCAGTACGCCTTGTGATAAGTCAGCGTGTCTGGTGTGGGATAAAAAGAGGCATTAGTCATATTTTGGATCGATATTAGGCACTGTTGTTTCACAATTACATAAAACTGCTGACTTCGTATTCCCTATTCAGGCCTCGGGGCTCCAATGTTTGTAATCTATGGATCCAGTATGCTTCCCTGCGTTTTAGTGTCTTAATCCTATCTCCTCCTCTCCTGGGGGCTGGTATGTGTTCTATCACCTGGAATTGCAACTGTGAAATGTTGTGAGCTCTGGATAAAAAATGTGCTGGGATTGGTAGTAAGGTTTTGTTGCATCGTATATTACTCTTATGTTGTCCTATTCTATCCCTTACGCGCTGCGTTGTTTCTCCAACATATGCTAGACCGCATGGGCACTTTATCATGTATATGACGTAGTTGGTGTTACATGTAAAGTATTCATTTATTGATATACGCTCGCCAGTTTGGGGATGTTGTAATGTGTCTCCCTTTATTATATGGGAGCACTGTAAACAGGATCAGCACGGGTAAGTCCCTTTCTTTGGGGTGTTAAGAAAGGTTTGTCTTGGTGGTCTCTTTGCTGATCCTACATCCGCTCTTACCAACCTGTCTCTAAGGTTCTGAGGTCTTTTAGAACATGGAAGAAATGGAGTCTGAAATTCTGTGACCTTCTGTGAGAATGGGCCAATGTTTCCTGATGATATGGTGGACCTTGTATGCACAGGGTTGGTATGTGTGTACAAAAGGTATGCATTTTGGTTTATCCCTGGTCCTATTGGTAGCTGTATTATGTTGTGCTTCACTTAATGTACGACTGGGATAGCCTCTATCCCTAAATTTCTGGGTCATGTCGGTCATACGCATGGTCCTATTACTGGTGTCGTCCACTATCCTAGTTATTCGTGTATATTGGGACTTTGGCAGGGATTTCTTAGTCGCTATTGGGTGACAGCTGTTGTAGTGTAGGAGGCCATTCCTGTCTGTTTCTTTTATTAATAGATCTGTGCTGAGGTGGCCCCTGTCATCCTTAATGACCATGGTGTCCAGGAAGCTGATCCTAGATTCGTCATAATTCAGTGTAAACTGTAACTCTGGCCAGATGTTGTTAAGGTACTCCATGAATTCCAGTAGTGACTCCTTAGTGCCCTGCCATAGGCAGAATATGTCATCTATATATCTTGTCCACAACAGTATATGTTCTTTGAACATGGTTGTAGGATATATACAATTTTCCTCAAATTGGGCCATATAGCAATTTGCATATGGTGGTGCCACATTGGACCCCATTGCTGTGTCCCTCTGCTGGATGAAGTATGTATCCTCAAACAGAAAATAGTTGTCAGTTAGGATAATAGTGAGTAGATCAAGGCCTAGGTCTATAATCTTTCTGTCTTTATCAGCCTTAGTTAGTATTTCCTCGACCGCTATTAGCCCTTTTGAGTGTACGATAGAGGTGTAGAGGCTGCAGACATCCAGGGTCACTAGAATGACGTCTGGAGCTAGTATTTCCAGTGTGTGGATGATTTCTAAGAAGCTGGATGTATCCAACAGAAAGGATCTTGTATTCTTTACAAGGGGAGTAAGTAATTTCTCCATGAATTTGGAGAGTGGTGTAAACAGTGAATCAGTTGAGGCCACTATTGGACGGCCTGGAGGGTTGTCCAGGCCCATATGTATTTTAGGCAATGTGTAGAACACGGGTATGACTGGGTGTCTGTTAGTCAAATAAAATACCGTGTCCTGGTCTATCGTACCTAAAGCCATATGTTTTTCTAGGATGTTTTTAATCTTCAATGCGATCTTATTAGTGGGGTCCTGGTTCACAGGTAGGTAGACAGATGTGTCCTGTAGCTGCCTATGTATTTCTCTGAAATAGGTGGACCTATCCATGACTACAATTGCTCCCCCCTTATCAGCAGGTTTGATAATTAAATCCTTTTCCGCGGTAAGGGAAGACAGGGCTTGTCTGTCCAGACTACTAAGATTGGCCTGGCATTTGAACGGGCCTAGTCTAAAGTCATGATTAAATCTGTCCACATCTCTGTGGATCAGATTAATAAATGTCTCCAATGCAGGTGAGTTCTTTGGAGGGTTGAAGAAGCTTTTGTTCCTCAGTCCAAAGTCTCGTGAGGTTATCACGGGGCCATCTGAAGGGTTGATAGCTGTCCCTTCATTCCTTCGGGACTCCTCCATGTTGGAGAAGTAAACCCGTAGGCGTAGGGATCTGAATTAACGATTAAGATCCATGTCTAGCTGGAACAAATCGTACCTGTATGATGGGCAGAAGGAAAGGCCCTTCTGGAGGAGGAGTAACTGGGCTGGACTCAGGGTTTTAGACAAAATATTGACTACCAGTGACTGAGATATAGAGGTCATACCTGCGATCTCATCTCCATTGCCCGATTGATTTCTTCTTGGTTGTTTTCTGCCTCTCCTCGTCCTCTTCTTGGGTGTCTGCCCCGTCGCTGGCCTAAAAAACGGCTCCCATACGGTCTTTGTTGACGGTAATCCTGTCCAGGGGTGAACCTAGCCTGTCTGCCACCTGAGGCGAGCTATAAAAAGGCGCCCCCCCCCCCCCCAAATCTATCGGAGTTTTCTCATTCCTAGCTTTACACATCGAACACGCAATATATACATTTTTTAAATAGGAAAGCATTTGATGGCCCTGTTCACATGGAGTACTTTGACGAGTTTTTGGGCGCGGAAACCGCTCCGCAAAACTCGTCAAATACCGGCCGAAAATGCCTCCCGAGAAAGAAGGGACATGCCCTATCTTCGCGCGTTTATGCCTCTGACCTCCCATTGACATCAATGGGAGGAAGAGAAAGGGTATTTCACAGAGTTTTTTTCCCGTAGCACTCAATGGCCGCGAGCGAAAAACGTGGTGAAAATCACGGCAAACGACGTGCAGGAAGGACAAAATTTGCCTCGAAATCCCAAACAGAATTTTGAGGCAGAATTTTCCTCCTGCAAAAAACTCAGTGTGAACATAGCCTTAAAGTGCTGTTTGAAGTATGGAAAATATTTAAAGAATTCTTCTTACTCAGTGCAGTGCAAATAGTACAGTCTGCCCTGCACTGCCCCATATCTCTCCTCGGCAGCAAGTCTCATTTGCGGCGTCACTCTCTGTAATTACATTCAGGCCAGTCCAGGACGGATCGCGCTTAGCGCTGTTTTGAAGCGGCACGTCCTGGGCTGGTTTCTTTGCTCTACCTGCTGTATTGTAGTGGTCTGCCTGTGCTGACTTGATGCCAGTGGTGGATTCATATGATCTTTGGCCCTGGGCTGTACACAAGTTATGGGCCCACATACCACACGTAAGTATCACCTACATGTCAAAGTGCATCACATGCCACGCTGCAGACTGTCTCTTAGCCTGATCATCTGCTGCCACACTCACACTTCCCCACAGCCCACACCACAGTAATTTACATAGATTGTAAGCCCAACATTACCAATAATACCCCCGTACTGTTACTGAATAATACCCCCATACTGTTACTGAATAATACCTCCATACTGTTACTGAATAATACCCCCATACTGTTACTGAATAATACCGCCATACTGTTACTGAATAATACCCCCATACTGTTACTGAATAATACCCCCATACTGTTACTGAATAATACCCCCATACTGTTACTGAATAATACCCCCATACTGTTACTGAATAATACCTCCATACTGTTACTGAATAATACGCCCATACGGTTACTGAATAATACCCCCATACTGTTACTGAATAATACCCCCATACTGTTACTGAATAATACCCCCATACTGTTACTGAATAATACCTCCATACTGTTACTAAATAATACACCCATACTGTTACTGAATAAAACTACCAAACCAGTGTCAGAAAAAACCCACCATACTGTTCGTGAATAAATTACACTATATATAGACCAATATTACCACCATATAGTGACCTTATAGAGGTAGATGCCAGTTATACACAAGATATCTGCAGACCATGTAAGTGATTACAGTATAGTTATATTGAGTGACTATTGTGGCAAATGTAAGTATTTAAAATTTTTATACTGCTTTTTTTTGGTAGGTTCCGCTGGAGCGTTTGGACTACGTCGTAGATTCATTGGACTACTCCGATGATCTACTTTTTTTTAAAAAATTAAATGGTCAAAGAGGGTTGCATGGGGGACTTTAGATTTCAATAAAAGTTTTTCTTATGTCTGTTTTTTTTAATACTTTATTATGGCCTTGGTAATGGCTGTTGTCTGATTGAGAGCGTCCATTACAAAGAAGGGGCTTCGTGTTAGCCAGTAAAAAGGCTATCACTAACCCCTATTATTACCCCAGTTCTCACTGCCGCGAGAGGAGTACGATCCAGTACCCGACCATCTGAAGTGACGGTAAGGCAGCAGGGCGGCCACAGGCTGGTTTTACCAGGCTGGGAAGGGATAAAAAACTTGTCCCTTCCCACCCTGGTGATGCTAGGCTGCAGCTGCTGTATTGTATCTGGCTGGTTGTGAAAAATAGCGGGAACCCCACGTCTTTTAAAAAAAATAAAATAATAGAAGAAAAATTACGTGTGATCCCCTCCATTTTTCATAACCAGCCAGATACAATAAAGCAGCAGCAGCAGCCTAGCATTACCAGGGTGGGAAGGGCCATGGTTTTTGGCCATTCCGAGCCTGATAGTACCAGCCTGCGGCCACCCCAGTACCCGCCCTTCTCTTCAGACGGTCGGGTGCTGGATCGTACCCAGCTCTTCCCAGTACTCCTGGTGGCGGTGGGTACCGGGGTAATAATAGGGGTTAGTGTTAGCCTTATTACTGGCTAACACTAAGCCCCTTCTGGACGCTCTCAATCAGACAGCTGCCATTACTAAGGCGGTAATGAAGTATTAAAAAACAGAGACAAAGAAATTTATTTTATTGAAATGACAACTCTTCCACACAATCCACTTTAACCATTTTTATTAAAAAAAATAAAATAAAAGCTTAAATCAGCGAAGTAGTCCAACGAATCTACGACGTAGTCCAAATGGTCCAGCGGAACCTGCAAAACAAAAATGAGCAGTATGAAAAATAAAAATAAAGTTGGCTGTCCCCACAGACGTACAAACATATGAATAAATAGCTACCTTCGGAAACATTAAAATAATTAGAAAAATTAGGCCCATAAAATAAAACATATCAAATAAAAAAAAATAATTATAACACCTTTCTTTTAAAGAGAACCTTTCACCTCCCCATACATGTACAGCTGAGTGCAGCATGTAATGGGGAGGGCTGCACAAACTCTGGGGCACTTTACATTTTTTTCTTAGCCTCCTTCGTTATTTAGATATCGGTGCTGTAATATTTGGCGCCCGATATTTAAATGACCCCATGAACTGTCAATGGGGAGGTAATTGGCAAGGGGGCGTGTAACATCGCCATGACACTGTCCAATAAGCTACGGTCAGCGTTACAGCAAGAGCTGGAGAGAGCGCGTGTGCGCAGCTCCGCCACCACTAAGGAACACAAGAGAAGAAGAGTGTGAATTCTTCTTCTTCTGTTTCATGGCATCGGAGCTGTGCGCGCACGCACGCTCTCACTCTTTAGCTCTCGGCAGACAAGGACGATAAGACTGATCTCTCACCTGAGATCACAGTCTTGTACTTGCCTGCCGAGAGCTGAAGAGTGAGAGCGTGCGCGCGCACATGATCTCCTCTCTCCAGCTCTTGCTGTTGACATTGTCCGTAGCAGATTGGGCAGTGTCACAGCGATGTTACACGCCCCCTTGCCAATTACCGCCCCATTGGCAGTTCATGGGGTTATTTAAATATCGGGCGCCAAATATTACAGCACAGATATCTAAGTAAGGAAAGAGGTTAGCAAAAAAAATATAAAGTGCCCCAGAGTTTGTGCAGCCCTGACCATTACACGCTGCACTCAAATGCAAATCTGTGGGCAGGTGAAAGATTCTCTTTAAAGTGTAACAACTTTTTAAAAAACTTTTGACATGTCAGAAGTTTTGATCAGTGGGGTCCGAACACTGAGACCTCCCACAAGTCGCTAAAACGAAGCAGCAGAAGTGCTCGGGTGAGCGGTGTGCCGCTTTAATACTGTTTGGCTTTCCTTGGAGCAGTACACCGCTCACTCGGCTGAAAGTCGATCATAAATGAAGCGGCACAGCGCTCACCCGAGCACTTCTGCTGCTTCGTTTTAGCGATCGGTGGGGGCCTCAGTGCTCGGTCCCCCACCGATGAAAACTTCGGACAGGTCACTATGATATATAAAGATATCTATTAATGTGATTGGTGCAAATTTTAATTACTTTTTATTGAAAATGATTTGTACTTTTTAAGATACAGCTGCTTTGTATCCTGTATACAGAGCAGCTGTATATAGCGCTGAGACCTGAATGCATTAGGTCGCCTATTACTGATCACATCTAAGTTATGAACTTAGATGTGATCGGTAACAGCTCGATCCTGCAGGACTCGCTGACACTGAATCAGTCAGTCCCGCTGACCTGACGGATACAGCGCTGTATACATTATATAATATATTTATTTTAATTAGCGGGGTAGGATTATGGGGAAGGATTAGGGCCTGTTCACATCAGCGTTGGCTTTCCTTTCCGGGGTTCCGTGGGAGGTTTCCGTCGGGTGAACCCCGCAACGGAAAGTCAAACTGAAACCACAGCTTCCGTTTCAGTCACCATTGAAATCAATGGTGACGGAAACATTGCTAATGGTTTCCGTTCGTCACCATTCCGGCAGGTTTCCGTTTTTGTGACGGAATCAATAGCGCAGTCGACTGCGCTAATGGTGACAGAAACGGAACTGTGGTTTCAGTTTGACTTTCCGTTGCGGGGTTACCTCCGACGGAACCCCAGAACGGAAAGCCAACGCTGATGTGAACAGGCCCTAAGGCTTCTTTCACACTAGCATTAATATACGTTTACCGCTCTTCCGTCAGAGGACGAGAGGATCAATTTGTTAAACGGAAAGCAACAGTTCCATTAGAATTACCATTGCTTTCAATGGTAATTCTTTTGTATCAGTTGTTTTCCGTTTGTCTCCGTCCGCTAAGTTTCCGTTTTTTTTTAAAGGAAACAAAAGTGCAGTCTGCAGAACTTTTATTTCCGTTCAAAAGAACGGAAACCTAGCGAACGGAGACAAACGGAAAGCAACTGATACAAAAGAATTACCATTGAAAGCAATGGTAATTCTAATGGAGCCGTTGCTTTCCGTTTAACGTATCGATCCTCTCTTCCTCTGACGGAAGAGAGGTAAACGTATATTAATGCTAGTGTGAACAAAGCCCAAAACAAGATATTAATATAAAAAAAAAAAAAACCCCAGCTGGGATTTGAACCAGAAACCTTCCATGGCAGACAAGCTAACAACTACACTATAGAAGCTGTCATAGTCAATGTGTCTGAAACTGTAGTAATTGAGGGTTTATTTAATGACAGGCACTATCAGTCTATCCTGTCTCTCTGCTGCGTATGGGTGGTGACTGGTCAGAGACTCACAGTCAGACAGGCTGCCGCAGCTGCTGCATACAGTGTGCACTGGGAGTGACTGTGAGACTCACCAGTCACAGCCCTGATTGTAGCTTTCCCACGCTAATTAAGCACAGGAAAGCTACAAAGCCAGGAGTATACTGCAAGGGGGGGGGGTGTCTGGGCGTTTTACTGACAGCAGAGGGCTCTATAGGGGGGAATTATCCCCCCACCATAGAGCCCTGACTAGTTACTATACTGAAAGGTTAGGGGGGTCTGAGCATCTGACTGACTGCTCTAAAGGGGGGGAGAGCAGAATCCCCCCCCCCTATAGAGCTCTCTGTAGTAAGTCAGACAGATGCTCAGACCCTCCCCCACCCACACTAATCCTTCCATTATAGTGATGTGAGGGCTCTATGGGGTGGATTATTCCAGCCCCATAGAGCCCTCTGCTGTCGGTAAAATGACCAGACTCCCCCTTGCAGTATACTCACGTCACGGGTCCCGGTCCCAGCAAGGCAGGACTTACCTCGTGCTGCTCGTCGCTCTTCCTGCAGACTTGCTCCTCTCTGGCTGCATGTGCTGTGTACAGCGTCAGAGAGGAGGAGGAGTGTTACAGACGTTCGGCACGTCTGCTATGTGCGTCTGCATGGCCCCTCCCCCCGGTCCAGTCCGTCCCGGGCTGAAAATACCGCCCCCCCCCCCCCGTTTGGGTAGGTGGTGCCGCCGGCTCACCTGGCCTTCGCCCCCTGATGCTGAGTACGAGGATCCTGATTAGTTGTATGTCCCTCTTCGTGTTGTTCTGCCGCCTGCATATCCCTCATGCCACTTGTAGACCCTTTGGTTATTGTAGTCGTCCAGGTCCCTCTGGAATTTCTTCCTCTTGTTGTTCTATTTCGATTCTATGAGTGTTGAGAGTTGCTCTCAACTTGTCATCAAAGGTGTTGTAATCTGCGACAGGCATAGTGGTCCTCATCTGTTGTTCAGCCATTGTAATTTGTTTCTTCAATTCTATGATGCTCTTCTGTAGATGTGATATCGTCAGCGTCATCAGGTCTAGTGAACATTTGTTAAGTATATGCTTGAACTGGGTGCAATATTCCTGGTCTTCATTGAACATGGTTGGTCTTATGGGCACCCTTAGGCCCCTCGGTATTCGCTGTACTTTCACATATTCATATAGTGTTGCACTGTGTAATTCCTGGTTTATCAGGCGTTTGGAGGTTCTCTCTAGATCCCGAGTACAGACCTCTGTTGGTGGTGTTTGTAGGAAATCCCTGGAGATTGTTACCTGGGATAGGATGTCATCCGTCTGTTCTTGATTGTAGGAAAAGATAGAAGTAGACATTTTTCTCGTCTGTGCAGGTCTGAATGGGAAACTGGTAGAGATTGGTTCAGAGTGCACTAGACCAGAGGAGGTGCACGAATAGGGTCCCAACCCAATCGTATTAGAAAAAGTATTCGGCACACAATTGTTGGTTTTAAATTCTTTGAATTTATTGCATTAGATGCCAGGGGTTTGGTGCGTGCAACGTTTCGGTCAAGGGACCTTCGTCAGGCACTATAGGTGTACAGAACAATACACGTAAGTATATTAGCATCATATACATACATAAACAATAAGTGTAGCATATACCATGACATAAATGAGAAAAAATAAAAATAAAATTAGAACAACAGACGTAAATAATAAAGTTAAAGCAAGAACAGGGTCTAGGATGGATGACATCCTAATCCTAGGCACAACAACACGATATGGTCAAACGTATGGTATAGGATAGAATGTCTCACAGAGGTCTAGTAAATAAATGGTACAATTTGGTAATCGAGAATATCCATCTTGATATTCCATGTTGCACATGTCCCAAATGGGAGAAGAATATACATTGGTGAAAGATGCTTTATTTAAAAAAAATTAGAAATATCTGGACCCAGTATTTAAGGAAAGAAACATGATAGCAGAGAAAAAAAGAAAAAAACCGAAAAAAAACATTGTACAATGGATGTTCTGTGGGTATAATAACTATACAGCACACTGATATTCTAGAGTCAAGCGGGCAGAGAACGCATAATAGCTTTGCTAACATAATGAGTCTGTTAGAGATCAAATATCCCATGCACTTATTTGCTGAAGGCTGGTGTGCTAACAAATAGAAGTGCCACCCGTTTAAACTGTCTAAATGAACAAGTCAGGTAATATATGGCATGTATGCTGCTTTCTAACAACTCCCAGAGGTGACTAGGTGAAAGCACTGCAGTAAGTATAAGACTATTACAGTCTTACCTTGTTCCAACTGGTCGCTGGTGTATCCAGATGTTCGGCGCTGTCATCAGTATGGCGGATTTCAGCTTATTTTTGGTGCTAACTGAACTGTTTATGTCTGTGGTTTAAATATCCCCCGTGTGGAGCGGGCAGTGGGCGTTCCTCAGCGTGCGTTGTGCTGTCAACGTCACACTGAGGGCGTTCTGTTGTGTGGCCAGAGAGGGGCTCAGGGTGTGTCCCATGACGAGACTCAGCCTTGCCATCAGCTGCCGGGTGATTTTCCGGCGCTTAGCTCCTACCACGCCCACTCTCGGGGGCGTGTTTCTGCGGGGGGAAATCCTTGTTTAGTAAGTCAGGCTGGTTACGCATTGAGCTAAGTCGTATGCCGTGACGGGGGCGTGTCCTACTGGAGGGGATCCACAATGACGTAGATCTGGTTGGTTTTAGCACCTTAGGGAAGATGGGTTAATAGTAGGGATCGTAGTGGCCTCGAGTAAAGTTCATATAAACATGGTCAGTAGTATCCATTATATAGTAGATTCTGATAAGTGTTATTAAGGGGCCTGATCATATCCCAGATTGCCGTAGTAGACTGGCAATCATAGTAGTTATAATTGATCTGTCAACACGGGGGCAAATGGTTCTGACAAGCCATGAAATGCGAGGAGAAGGGATATTCTGGGAAAGCCATTTTTTTAGGAAAATAAGGTATCACCTATATGCACGGTTGTATGCCATAATTCGGAATCTGGTATAGTGCATGTTATTATAGATGTAATTAAATAACCTGTGGTATAACGAGTATTGGTGTTAACATGGTTAGACAACCTATGTAAATTACCACGTTACATACTGTCACGGGCACAGGGTATGTTGACCCACTAGGCCGCTCCGCCGTAGCAGGGAGGCAGCTGACCAGGTCACAGTCTATGCGGAAGTCAATGGCAGACAGTAATGCTTGGGTACCTGAAATAGTCCAGGCGGTGGCTGTGGCTTCAGCACGGATGGAGGCAGATGCGGCAGGTGGCGCCAGACGTGGCGGGCAGTATCCGATGAAGCGGAAGACACTTGACGTGGCAGAAGACACTTGGCGTGGCAGATGACACTTGACGTGGCAGAGGACACTTGACGTGGCAGATGACACTTGGCGTGGCAGAAGACACTTGACGTGGCAGAGGACATTTGGCGTGGCAGAGGACACTTGGCGTGGCAGAAGACACTTGACATGGCAGATGACACTTGACGTGGCAGTTGACACTTGACGTGGCAGAAGACACTTGACGTGGCAGATGACACTCCAACGCTGGTAGGCACAGGGACTCGAACAATACGGAATACAGGAACGGTAACAGGGCACGGGTAACAGCTGGAACGGGAGACACTAAGGGACCATTGCGAGACAGGCAAGGATTAGAAGGCCAGGGGCCTTCTTATAGACCAGGAAATCGTGGCAGTTGATAGTGATGATGATTTCCTAATTGCGCGCGCTGGCCCTTTAAGGCCGGGCGCGAGCATGCGCGCGCGCCCTACGGGACCCAGCCGAACGGAGCAGAAGTGAGCGCTGGCATCTCCTAGGAGGGAGACGGAGACCAGCGCTCACAGATCCATGGCTGCGGGCGTCGGGAGGTGAGTAAACCCGACGGCCCGCGGCCATGGACGCTACAGTATCCCCCCTCTTACGCCCCCTCTTCTTGGGGCCAAAGTGAGAGAGGAACTTTTTAATAAGAGCAGGGGCGCTGAGGTTCTCTTCTGGCTCCCAGGACCTCTCCTCAGGACCAAACCCTCTCCAGTCCACCAAATAGAAAGTCCTTCCTCCTACCCTTTTGCAGTCCAGGATCTCCTTTACCTCGAATACATCAGAAGGACCGCTGGTAGCAACTGTGGAACTAGAAGTCTTGCTGTAGCGGTTCAGGACCACTGGTTTCAGGAGGGACACATGGAAGGAGTTAGGGATTCTGAGGGTAGGAGGCAGCCGCAGCTTATAGGAGACAGGGTTAATTTGTTGCAGGATCTCGAAAGGACCAAGGAACCTGGCAGCAAACTTGTATGAAGGCACCCTCAAGCGAATGTTCCGAGAGGACAGCCAGACTTTAGTCCCAGGAAGAAACTGAGGCGGCTCTCTTCTCTTGGTATCTGCCTTTCGCTTCATGCGATCTACCGCCAGCAAAATAGAGGACCGGGCCTGTTGCCACATTTGCAGGAAGTACCCATATGCAGAGTCAGCAGCGGGTACCAGAGATGAAGTTGATACAGGAAGAGGAACTCTGGGATGTTGACTGTACACGATGTGAAACGGAGTGGAAGTGGTGGACTCACTTGTGTGGTTGTTATATGAAAACTCGGCCCATGGAAGAAGCTGTACCCAGTTATCGTGCTGTGAAGAGATGAAGTGGCGGAGATAATTTTCCATGATCTGGTTGATCCTCTCAACTTGCCCATTGGACTGGGGGTGATAGGCAGAGGAAAAGTCCAAACTCACATCCAGGAGTTTACAGAGGGCTCTCCAGAACTTAGAGGTAAACTGAACCCCCTGGTCGGACACAATGTGAAGAGGCAAGCCATGCAAGCGAAAGATGTGCTGAATGAAGAGACTCGCCAGTCGGGGAGCAGAGGGTAGGCCGGTCAGCGGAATAAAATGTGCCATCTTAGAGAACCGGTCCACCACCACCCAGATGGTGTTGCATCCTGCTGAGAGAGGAAGGTCTGTGACGAAGTCCATCGCAATGTGCTGCCAGGGGGCACTGGGTACAGGCAGAGGTTGAAGCAGGCCGGCAGGCTTGGAATGAGTCACTTTATTAGAGGCACAGACCTTGCAAGCAGAGACAAAGTACAGAACATCCTTAGGTAGCGTGGGCCACCAAAAGTGACGAGCAATCAGGTCTTGGGTTTTACGGACACCGGCGTGCCCAGCTAGTTTAAAACTGTGTCCCCAGCGGAGAATTATTTTTCTGTCTGCCAACCGAACAAAAGTTCTCCCCGGAGGGATACTTCTAAGCTGCAGAGGATTGGCGGTGACAACGCAGGATGGGTCTATGATGGTCTGAAGGGACTCCACCGTGTTTTCCGTCTCAAATGTTCTGGACAGTGCATCGGCCCTCACATTCTTGTCAGCGGGACGGTAGTGGAGCAGAAATTGGAAACAGGTGAAGAACAGTGACCACCTGGCTTGACGAGGATTCAGTCTTTGAGCGGACTGAAGGTAAGTGAGGTTCTTGTGGTCGGTGAAGATCAGGATGGGGTGAGTAGCACCCTCCAGAAGATGTCTACACTCCTCCAGGGCCAATTTGATAGCCAGTAGCTCCCGATCTCCAATGGAGTAATTGCGCTCAGCAGAAGAAAACAGTCTTGAATAGTAGCCACATACAACTGCCTTTCCTTTGGAGCTCCTCTGGAACAGAAGTGCGCCTGCACCAACAGAGGAAGCGTCCACTTCTAGTGAGAACTGCCGAGATACGTCAGGGTGATGGAGGATTGAAGCTGAAGTGAAGGCTTTCTTGAGGCTAATGAATGCGGACTCTGCCTCTGGAGTCCATACCTTGGCGTTCACACCCTTCTTGGTAAGGGTAGAGATGGGGGCCGTCAGAGAAGAAAAGTTCGGAATAAACTGCCGGTAGAAATTGGCGAAAACCCAGGAACCGCTGTATGGCCCTTAGGCCTTGAGGACGTGGACATTCCAGGACAGACTTTAGCTTCTCAGGGTCCATCTTAAGGCCTTGATCCGAGATGACATAGCCCAGGAAGGGCAAAGACCTCTTTTCAAAGGTGCATTTCTCTAACTTGGCATACAAGCGATTCTCTCTTAGTCGCAGAAGAACTTGATGAACATGCCTCCGATGGGTCATCAGATATGGGGAGAAAATTTGAATATCATCGAGATAAACTACACAACACATATAGAGGAGATCTCAGAAGATGTCATTAACGAACTCCTGAAACACTGCGGGAGCGTTACACGTCCGAGGGGCATCACTAGGTATTCGTAGTGCCCATCGCGGGTGTTAAATGCCGTCTTCCATTCGTCACCCCGGCGAATCCGGATTCGATTATAGGCCCCCCGCAGATCTAGCTTGGAAAAAATGTTGGCTCCTCGTATGCGATCAAACAGCTCGGAAATGAGTGGCAACGGGTATTTGTTCTTGACCGTGATCTGATTGAGACCACGGTAGTCGATGCAGGGTCGGAGAGATCCATTTCTCTTTTTAACGAAGAAGAAGCCTGCCCCGGCCGGGGAGGAAGATTTTCGAATAAAACCCCTCTCCAAGTTCTCCTTGATATAGACTGACATCGATAAAGTCTCTGGCAAGGAGAGAGGATATACTCATCCATGGGGAAGAGAAGTATTGGGAACCAGTTCAATGGGACAGTCATAATTCCGATGTGGAGGCAACGTCTCAGCCTCTCGTTTGCAAAAGACATCCGCAAAACTGGCATACTGAGAAGGTAGATCGGAGAGTGACTGAGGCAGAGGGGGCATAACAGGATGGACTTGTGACAGGCAATGGCTATGGCATCTGGAACCCCATTGAAGAACCTCTCCAGAATTCCAGTCTTGTGTCTGGTCGTGTAGACGGAGCCATGGCAGACCCAGCAGGATAGGATTGATAGCCTTAGGTAGTACCAGGAAGGAGATCTGTTCCGAGTGAAGAGCTCCGACCCGTAGTGTCAACGGCTCAGTGATGAGCATGATCGGATCAGGCAATGGTAGACCATTCACAGAGGCAACTGCCAGGGGTCTCTCCAGACGGACTGTGGGTAGCTGAAACCGATCCACTAGATCCTGGTGGATAAAATTAGCAGCCGCTCCAGAGTCCAGATAGGCGGAGGAAGGATGTGATGTCTGTCCGGTGACGATGGTCACAGGTATCGATAATTTGGAAGAGGTTTTAATGTTTGGAGACGTTCCACCTAGAGTTGCCTCTCCAACCAACCCTAGGTACTGGAGTTTCCCGGTTTCTGTGGGCATTGGCGCACAAAATGACCCTTGAGGTCACAATACATACAAAGTCCAGAGGAGCGTCTGCGCTGCGCTTCCCCTGTTCAGATAACCGGAAGCGTATTACAGTCGCAGCAGAGTGGATGAGGTTTGAACAAATCTCATCCACACGCTGCAAAAAAAATTGACCTGCAGTGTGGCTTTTTAAGCCGCAGCATGTCAATTTATTCTGTGGAATCGCCGCTCCTCTGTTGCGGAAATGCTGCAGTTCTGCCGCAAAAATCACATTGGTGACTGAAACGGAAGCTGTGCTGTCACTTTCACTTTCCGTTGCGGGGTTCACCCAAAGGAAACCTCAGACGGAACCCCGGAACGGAAGCGAACGGTGATGTGAACAGGCCCTAACACAAAAGTTTTGTATTTTTTTAAGCTGGTTCACAAAAAAAATAATTCCAAATTCTACTGGACCAACTGCCTATTTAGAGACAGGCAGCAGCTCCAGGAGCCACATCATAAGGGTAGGAACACACTAGGCGGATATGCTGAGTAAAACTACACGGCTTATCCGCCCCGGTAGCCGCAGGGAATTCTGCCAGCAAAACCGCACCAAATAGTGGCGCAGGTTTCGTAAGGCGTGTCCGCTGCGGGAATCCTGCAGGGGAAAAAAAAAGTTTAGACTTGCCCCGGCCGTAGTTTAGGTGACGCATCTCTCTCTTCTGAACGTAGCCCCGCCTCCTGGGATGACGCTGTAGACCATGTGACCGCTGCAGCAGTCACATGGGATGAAACGTCATGACAGGAGGCCGGGCTGCGCTAAAAATAGAGGATCGCATCACCAGGACTACGGCCGGGGCAAGTCTAAACTTTTTTATAAATGTAAAAAAGTACCTTTTTTTTTTCTCATTTGTGATTTTTGCGGCAGAACCGCAGCATTTCCGCAACAGAGGAGCAGCGATTCCACAGAATAAATTGACGTGCTGCGGCTTAAAAAGCCACACTGCAGGCCAATTTTTTTTGCAGCGTGTGGATGAGATTTGTTCAAATCTCATCCACTCGGCTGCGACTGTAATACGCTGCGGATTTTCCGCAATAAAATGTGTTGCATAAAATCCGCAGTGTTCATGCCTAGTGTGTTCCTACCCTAAGGCCGGATTTACACAAGCGTGTGCTTTTTGCGCGCGCAAAAAATGTGGCGTTTTGCGCATGCAAAAGGTCCATATCAGCTCCGTGTGGCAGCAGCATATGATGCGTGGCTGCGTGATTTTCGCGCAGCCGCCATCATTATGACACTCTGTTTGTAGCACGTGGTGCTTTTCTGTTTTCATTCATAGTTTATACTGCTGCGGGAGTGCTGGGCGTGATTTTCACGCACCCATTGACTTCAATGGGTGCGTGATGCGCGAACAATGCACAAATATAGGACATGTCGTGAGTTTTACGCAGCGGACACACGCTGTGTGAAAATCACTGACAGTCTGCACGGCCCCATAGAGTAACATAGGTCCGTGCGAGGCGTGTGAAAATCACGCACGTTGCACGGATGTATTACACGTTCGTCTGAATAAGCCCTAACAATAAGGCCCAGTTTACAGAGTTTTTGGGCCTTGATATTGACTCGGACACTGCGTCAGAATCAGCACCAAATAACTTCCAAAACCGCCTCCCATTGATTTAATCTGAAATCAATGGGAGCCATTCGCGGAAAAAAGAAAAAGCAGCACGTCCTTTCTTGCCGCTGTTCCGCCTCTGACCTCCCATCAAAATCAATGGGAGGCAGAAAATGCATTTTTCGCTGCGTTTTTTGTCTGCTGTCCTCAATCGCCGCGGGCAAAAAAAGCAACAAAAAAACGTGGCAAGATAGTGTGGGCAGGTCAAAATCTGCCTCAAAATTCTTTAAGGAATTTTGAGGCAGATTTTTTTCTGCCTGCAAAATACTCTGTGTGAACAGGGCCATACATGATCAGCACTTTGAGACACTTTACTCACTGTGGCAGAAGAGCTGCTGGCTCCCACTCCAGTCCTCGTCAGGCAATGTCTTCCAGGCGATCTCTTCGGTCCAGACGTCCAGTCCTTCACCTCCAGCCAGGCTCCAGGTAAGTTGGGTCCATGTGTGTCCGCCGCTGCGCGCGCTTCGTTTGTGGGTGCACGCGTGGCCGATTGCCGGTGCGCGCGCGGCCGATAGTGAGTGCGCACGTGCTGTCGTGGCTGCGAGCGCGCGTGATGTTGTGTCTGCGGGCTGTCGCGGGTGCGCCCCTCCGGGCTTTTGCGGGTGCGCGCGCGGGCCGTCGCGAGTGCGGGCGTTCGGCGGGTGCGCGCTCGCAGACGCTCGCGAGTGCGCACGCGCGGGAGTTTGCGGGTGCGCGCGGGAGTTTGCGGGTGCGCGCGATCGGTCGGCGGTGTTTGACGGCCCCCATGAGAGGGGTGGCCCGCATCTCACGACATTCTTTTGGTGACATTCTTTCAGGGGCCTGTTTTTTTTTTCTACCAAAGGCAAGTCGCGGCAGTTGCCGGGCCCCCCCTTTCAATTAGGTTTGGCCGGGCCCCTCACATCAGTACCCCTAATACCCCCCTGATGGCAGCCCTGTGCATGAGGCCTAAGAGTGATATAAAACATCCCGTTAGTTGAATTCACTGCTACTTGCAGGGGAAGATACAACAATGTCTCACTATTGATATGTCGCTAATCAGACACTATTTAACCCCTTAAGGACGCAGCCACTTTTGGACCAAATGACAGCCTCATTTTTTAAATCTGACGTGTCACTTTATGTGGTAATAACGCTGGAATGCTTTTACCTATCCAAGCGATTCTGAGACTGTTTTCTCGTAACATATTGTACTTTATGTTAGTGAAATAATTTGGTCGATAAATTCAATATTTTTTGTGAAAAACACCAAAATTTAGAGAAAATTTGCGAAAATGTGCAAAAATTAGCATTTTTCTAAATTTAAAGGTATCTGCTTGTAAGAGATAGTTATACCACACAAAATAGTGACTAGTTAACATTTCCCATATGTCTACTTTATGTTTGCATAATTTTTTGAACATCCTTTTATTTTTCTAGGACGTTACAAGGCTATTTTTTTAGGGAACAGTTCAGATCTGAAGTAGCTTTGAGGGCCTTATATATTAGAAATTCCCACAAATCACCCCATTTTAAAAACTGCACCCCTTAAAGTATTCAAAACAGCATTTAGAAAGTTTCTTAACCCTTTATGCGTTTCACAGGAATTAAAGCAATGTGGAAGGGAAATTTGCACATTTAATTTTTTTTGCAGAAATTCCATTTTAATCCATTTTTCCAGTAATACTGAAGGTTTTTACCAGAGAAACACAGGGTGCTACGGGCCTGAAACAAAGGCCCCAGTAGCAAAGGAGCACCTAGTGGATTTTTCGGCCTTCCTTTTCTTAAGTTATATTTCAGGCACCATGTCAGGTTAGAAGAGGTCTTGTGTTGCAAAAAACAAAGGAAACCCCCCAAAAGTGACTCCATTTGGGAAACTACACCCCTAGAGGAATTAATCTAGGGGTGTAGTGAGCATTTTGACCACACAGGTATTTCATAGATTTCATTAGAATTGGGCAGTGAAAATGAAAAATTACATTATTTTCCAATAAGATGTAGCTTTACCTCAGAATTATTTTTTTTTCAACAAATAAATGAGGAAAAGCAACTTCTCCAAAGTACGGAAATACCCAACATGTGGTCATAAACTGCTGTTTGGGCAAGCGGCAAGACTCAGAATGGAAGGCACGCCATTTAACTTTTGGAGTACAGATTATGCTGGATTTATTTCTCGGCACCATGTCGTATTTGTAAAGCTCCTAACCAGTACAGTAGAAACCCCCAAAAAGTGACTCCATTTGGCAAACTACACCCATTGAGGAATTCATCTAGGGGTGTAGTGAGCATTTTGACCCCCCCCCCCCAGGTGTTTCATAGATTTCATTAGAATTGGGCAGTAAAAATGAAAAATTAAATTTTTTTCCACTAAGACGTACCTTTAGGCCAAAATGTTTCATTTTCTCATCAAATAAAGGAGAAAAAGCACTATAACATTTGTAAAGCAACTTCTCCAGAGTATGGAAATACCCCATATATGGTAATAAACCACTGTATGAATACACATCGGGGCTCAGAAAGGAAGGAGCGCCATTTGGCTTTTGGAGAGCAGATTTTGCTGGATTGGTTTTTCTGCACCATGTCACGTTTGCAAAGCCCCTTAGGTACCAGTACAGTGGAAACTACCCAAAAGTGACTCCATTTGGCAAACTACACCCATTGAGGAATTCATCTAGGGGGTAGTGAGCATTTTGACGCCACAGGTGTCTCATAGATTTTATTACAAATGGGCAGTGAAAATGATAAATTACATTATTTTCCAATAAGACGTAGTATTAGTTAAAAAAAATTCATTTTCTCAACAAATAAAGGAGAAAAAGCACCATAACATTTGTAAAACAAATTCTCCCGAGTACAGAAATACCCCACATGTGGTCATAAACTGCTATTTGGACACACAGCAAGGCTCTAAAGGGAAGGAGTGCCATTTAGTATTTGGAGTGGAGATTTTACAAGATTCGTTTTTTGACACCATGTTGCATTGAGCTATAGTACCAGTACAGTGGTACCCCCGAAAAATTACCCCATTTTGGAAACTAGATCCCTCAAAGAATTTATCTAGGGGTGTAGTGAGCATTTTGACCGCACAAGTGTTTTGCAAAAATGAGTAAACCATAGATGTTGCAGATTGAAAATTGCCATTTTCCACAGGTATGCCATTTCAGTGCCCAATGTGTTGTGCCCAGCTTGTACCACCGTAGACACACATCCCATAAATTGTTAAGCGGGTTTACCAGAATACAGTAATACCTCATATGTGGTCATAAATTGCCGTTTGGGCACACTGCCAGGCTCAGTTGGACCACCATTTGGCTTTTGAAGCATTGATTTTGCTTGGTGTTTTAGTGGTATTTCATCTTATAATGTGGGGGCATATGTAAGCTGGGCAGAGTACATCAGGGTATATGTAAGCTGGGCGGAGTACATCAGGGCATAATAGGATGATGTAATAATGGGGTGAATGAATAATCCATGGATTGGTGTGGTACGCTTTGAACCAATCCTGTATGCACAGGCCGGGTTTATTGGGTATTATACAAAATATCTGCGCTCCAGTATTGCCTAATCTTTGACTTCTTCACTAGCCCTATAAGCAGCACAAGGCCCTAAAGTTTTCTTATCTCCGCTGCGTCTACAGGGTCTAGCTGTGGGGTCCAGCAAATGACGATGTGGGGTATTTAGTGAAATTCTACTGGACTTAAAAAATTAGTCTGGGCCGTCATTTAGCATCATTTTGCATCATTGCGTTTTGAGAGTCATAACGTGTTATTTTTTCGTTGACGGAGCTGTGTGAGGGCTTGTTTTTTGTGGAACGAGCTGTAATTTTTATTGGTTCCATTTTGGGGTACATGCAATTTTTTTTTATCTAATTTATTACATTTTTTGGGAGATGAGGAAACCAAAAAACAGCATTTCTAGCACGGTTTTTATTTTTTTTATTTTTTAGTGTTCACCGTGCAGTAGAAACAACATGTTAACTTTATTCTGCGGGTCGATACGATTACAGCGACACCAAATTTATATTGTTTTTTTACGTTTCACTACGTTCCCACAATAAAAATACTCTTTTCTAAAAAAAAAATTATGTTTTAGTGTCGCCATTTTCTGACAGCCATACCTTTTTTATTTTTTAGTTGATATCGCTGCGGGAGGGCTTGTTTTGTGCGTGACGAACTGTAGTTTCTATTGGTACCATTTTGTGTTACTTGCAACTTTTTGATCACTTTTTATTAAAAAAAATTTGAAACAAGATGACCAAAAAATAAAATGCTGTCATTGTTTTTTATTAAAAATGTTTACGATGTTCACCGTGCGGTAAAAATAATGTGATATTTTTATAGATCAGGCCGTTCCGAATGCAGCGATACCTATTATGTATACTCTTTTCTAAAAAAATTATGTTTTAGTGTCGACATTTTCTGACAGCCATAACTTTTTTTATTTTTTAGTTGATATCGCTGCGGAAGGGCTTGTTTTGTGCGTGACGAACTGTAGTTTCTATTGGTACCATTTTGCGTTACTTGCAACTTTTTCATCACCCTTTATTAAAAAAAATTTGAGACAAGATGACCAAAAAATAAAATGCTGTCATGGTTTTTTATTAAAAATGTTTACGGTGTTCACCGTGCGGTAAAAATAATGTGATATTTTTATAGATCAGGCCGTTCCGAATGCGGCGATACCTATTATGTATAGTTTTTTTTCATGTTTTCATTTTTTTTTTATAATAAAGGAGTTGATCAGGGAAACAGGGCGATCGTTGTTTTTATTAGTTAAAACTTTTATTTATTTATTTTTCTTTCACATTTTTTTTTCACTTTTTTCACTTTTTTTATTACACTGACCTGGGGACTTTAAGATCTGGTCTTCTGATCCCCGGTACAATACACTGCACTACTTATGTAGTGCAGTGTACTGTAACTGTCGTTCTTCATTTGACAGTTAGTCTATTACGTCATGCCTCGGGCAGGACCTAACGTAGCGTTACAATTTTAGTATCAGTTAGTGATGGACATTGTTCTTTTACTGAAGTTCTTCACTAAATTTTACATAGCGTAGTTTTAGTCTAAATTTACTGCAGTACAATTTTTCTACTACTTTTTTTTAGCACTAATATATAGCATTACAGATTTAGCGTCAGTTAGTGATGGACATTATTTTGTTTTTTTTTACTGAAGTGCATTCACAAAATTTTACATAGCGTAGCTTTATAGCTTCTCGACCTTTTGGCTAAGATCAAGTGTAGTACCTGCTCAAGCTGAGGTTAGTAATCATCCCTGACGGTGGAAGTTTGGACCATCGTAGGAGGATGACAGAACGCCGAGGTGAGGGCAGGGAACCACAACGGTCATCGCTCTGGTGTATGCATTTGGTTTAAAGGTACCATTTGTAGGTGACCAGGCGACCTCCGGATCGAGGTCAGGAGATCGTGTAGTTTGGAAGCCCGAGTTGCTATGTACCCCAGGGCTGGTGACCCTGGGGTGCCCTAACTCACTGGGGGTGGGATCCCACTGAGTGAAGGCACATTTGCACGCACTCCTCTTTTACACTTCTGAGCACACACCTTTAGGGTATGTTCACACGGCCTATTTACGGACGTAATTCGGGCGTTTTTGCCCCGAATTACGTCTGAAAATAGCGCCTCAATAGCGCTGACAAACATCTGCCCATTGAAAGCAATGGGCAGACGTTTGTCTGTTCACACGAGGCGTAATTTACGCGCCGCTGTCAAATGACGGCGCGTAAATAGACGCCCGCGTCAAAGAAGTGACCTGTCACTTCTTTGGCCGTAATTGGAGCCGTTATTCATTGACTCCAATGAATAGCAGCGCTAATTACGGCCGTAATGGACGCGGCGTTCAAGCGCCTGCACATGCCGGTACGGCTGAAATTACGGGGATGTTTTCAGGCTGAAACATCCCCGTAATTTCAGCTGTAACGGACGCCCTCGTGTGAACATACCCTTATTCTCCCGGCCTTCTGGCTGGGAGATGAGGAATTTTTATACCTGGCAGATGTCCAGGCTGTATCAGCGCACATCCACTTATTTAATTTAGTTTTTTCACTGTGTTTGTCACAAGGATTTTGGGATGCGGTGCCCTTTTGGGACGCTCCTGAGGTAGGGGGAAAATGTGTGGCCATCTGGTTCCGTTTTCCCCTGCAACCCGGCCTCCCTTCTTCGGAGGGGAGGTGCGACCTTGACGCAGGCTCCTAGGTGGACACTGGGGTGGCAGCCTAGGTAGAAGCCTAAGAGTGTGTTTGGGTCTCCCTAAGCTTCGGCGAGGGGGGATCATCGATCCTCGATCCTCGATCCTCTAGGCCTATGGCTCGGAGGGTTGGGGAATGGTTATGCGGGGCCTCTCTCTTTTAAGAGAAAGGCTGTGATAGACCGCATCCTTGTGCACTTTTTGTGTGGCACGTTTGCACTTTTTATGCAATTGGGTGATGGAAAGCACGGCTCGGACTTTCTAAAAAAAATTAAATAAATAGCGTTATAGTTTTAGCCTAAATTTACTGCAGTTGTTTTTATGCTACTTTTTTCAAGCAGATTCAGCGCCACTAAATTTGTTAGTGTCAGGTAGTCAGGAAATTCTTTAGTTTTATTATTGCCATCATTTTATTTTACTGAAGTTTAAAGGGAATGTGTCGCGAATTAAACCTTTTTTTTTTTTTTTTTTTTTTTTAAAGTAAGCTACTTATTTGTATTATTTTTTTGCTGTATTTTTTTTCTAAGAACACCGAAAAAGGCCATACTTACAAATGGACACAGCCAGGTCAGAAACGCTGATGAAGGCGAGTGAGCAGGTGCTTTAAATAATAATAGCCACTCCCACTAGTCTTGAGGGGAGTGGTATGTGGTGCATGGGATGTGTAGTAAGAAATAATAAATGAATAGTGTATATGCAAGTGTAATAATGTAAGTGAAATATAGGGGGCAGTAATGAGTAAAGTGCCTAAAAAATAAATGAATAATGGATCCTTGTCGTGGATTGCGAGCTTGCGTCCTTTTGGCCAAAATGATCACTAATACCCCATTTATTTTTCATTATTACTTATATTCGCTTCTTTTGGACACAGCCGGGTCTTTGATGCTGGGAGAGCATGGTGTGTTGTTGTTTGGCCTAGCAAGCAGGGTAGCCCGCTCTATGAATTTTCAAGGCGTCACAAATAGGCTTCTACCTAGCTACACACGTTGTGCCTCATGACTTACACACTATCCCTCCATGTTTCACACACTTGCATCCCATTATTCATTTATTTTTTAGGCACTTTACTCTTTACTGCCCCCTATATTTCACTTACATTATTACACTTGCACATACACTATTCATTTATTATTTCTTACTACACATCCCATGCACCACATACCACTCCCCTCAAGACTAGTGGGAGTGGCTATTATTATTTAAGGCACCTGCTCACTCGCCTTCATCAGCGTTTCTGACCTGGCTGTGTCCATTTGTAAGTATGGCCTTTTTCGGTGTTTTTGTATAAATGTCCTTGTTTTTATCTGTTTTGTCTGTACATCAGGAGCTTTTCGCTCCAGTTAGGGAGTTAGGGACTCGCAAGTCTGGGGATCCTTGTCGTGGATTGCGAGCTTGCGTCCTTTTGGCCAAAATGATCACTAATACCCCAGGTATTTTTCATTATTACTTATATTCGCTTCTTTTGGACACAGCCGGGTCTTTGATGCTGGGAGAGCATGGTGTGTTGTTGTTTGGCCTAGCAAGCAGGGTAGCTCGCTCTATGAATTATCAAGGCATCACAAATAGGCTTCTACCTGGCTACACACGTTGCGCCTCATGACTTACACACTATCCATCCATGTTTCACACACTTGCATCCCATTATTCATTTATTTTTTAGGCACTTTACTCATTACTGCCCCCTATATTTCACTTACATTATTACACTTGCACATACACTATTCATTTATTATTTCTTACTACACATCCCATGCACCACATACCACTCCCCTCAAGACTAGTGGGAGTGGCTATTATTATTTAAAGCACCTGCTCACTCGCCTTCATCAGCGTTTCTGACCTGGCTGAGTCCATTTGTAAGTATGGCCTTTTTCGGTGTTTTTGTATAAATGTCCTTGTTTTTATCTGTTTTGTCTGTATTTTTTTTCTCTTACACATGGTGGAAAGTATTAAAAATTAAATAATAATGTCACGTTTTCCTATGTTGGCCACCAGAGGGAGCACTTCCCAGAATTACAGCAATGCGAATAAGGCAAAGCAACCTGACTCACAACTGCCATAAATGTGGGAGGGAATCTCAGCCCCCTTCCCTATTTTTGGCTACAAGCCAGGAAAAGGTGTCTTCAAATTGCTAAGCATTGTCCGGCTGCCATTTTAGGAGTGATTGTACAATGCAGCTGGCAGAAGCTATAGGACACACCAAAAGGCTAAGGGTATGTTCACACGCTTACTAAAAATACTTCTGAAAAATACGGAGCTGTTTTCAAGGGAAAAGAGCTCCTGATTTTCAGCCGTTTTTTTAATCAAACTTGCGTTTTTCACGGCCGTTTTGGGAGCTGTTTTTCTATAGAGTGAATGAAAATGAGTTGTAAAAAAAACGCCCCGTCAGAACAGAACGCCGTATTTCCCATTGAAATCAATGGGCAGATGTTTGTAGGCATTCTGCTTCCTATTTTTCAGCCATTTTTCAGGACGTTTACAACCTGAAAAACGGCTGAAAACACTACGTGTGCACATACCCTAACGGTATGTTCACACGGCTTAATTTCGGCCATTTTTCGGGCTGTAAAATTCCGATGTGGAGTTGCTAAAAAAAAGTCTGAAAATCAGGAGCCGTTTTCCCTTGAAAACAGCTCCGTATTTTCCGAAGTTTTTGATTTTGTGTGTGCACATACCCTAAGAATGATGAAAGTGCCATTTTATGTGCCAAAAACCGCATTAGGAAACGCTTGATTACACTTTTCATTTACAGAATTGGTAAAGTGCGCTGTTAGTACATACAACGCGCTTTTTTACACACGCGTTTTAAAAAAACACGTTGTGTAAATAAAGACGTGTCGAGTCAATTCCTTTGCATGTAAAAGGCGCCAAATGTTCCCATAGTCAACGGGAGTCCTAATTATGCGTCAAAAAGCACACACAAAATGCATCAAAAAACATGTGAAAAAAGCATCAAACGCTTGATTAAGCTTCCCATTTACTTCAATGGGAAAGCGAGCCGTAAATTTTTTACGCAAGCATTTTTAAAAAAACGTGTTGCGTAAAAAAGAACAGCATGGTGGGGTTGTGTGTGGCAGAGTTGCAGCCCCCCCGCTGCGCGAGCCCGCACGCACGGCCCCCCCGCTGCGCGAGCCCGCACGCACGGCCCCCCCCGCTGCGCGAGCCCGCACGCACGGCCCCCCCCGCTGCGCGAGCCCGCACGCACGGCCCCCCCCGCTGCGCGAGCCCGCACGCACGGCCCCCCCCGCTGCGCGAGCCCGCACGCACGGCCCCCCCCGCTGCGCGAGCCCGCACGCACGGCCCCCCCCGCTGCGCGAGCCCGCACGCACGGCCCCCCCCGCTGCGCGAGCCCGCACGCACGGCCCCCCCCGCTGCGCGAGCCCGCACGCACGGCCCCCCCCGCTGCGCGAGCCCGCACGCACGGCCCCCCCCGCTGCGCGAGCCCGCACGCACGGCCCCCCCCGCTGCGCGACCCAATAACACCAACTTCTCTTATTCCCCTAAGCAGTGGTTGGTGAGTGTTTTGAGTGGCAAAAATGAGTTCTACCACCTTAGGAGGCCCATCCCAGCAGGAGCAGCAGGGAGATGAAGTCGGAGAAAACCCCATTAAAGTTAGCCGCCGCCATATGGCGGTATTGATGGAAATAGTCCTCAATGTGATGTGGCGAAGACAAATTCGTCAGGTAGGTTTTGACAATAATGAATTATGTTCTGAATGTTTTTATAAGGCTTGTTCTTGCACATTATAATGGACAATTTGGTCCCACTTTCTGTTTCACAGGAGCATGAAAGCCGCCGGAGGTATTGGGTGCACGCCTTTAATGTTCTATGCAATGAAAGGGGACACAAGAGTTAAGACGGTGAGTTTGTTTTGGGTTGCTTGAAACGAAAGCACATTGATGATATATGTTAGCAAAATAATCTTTGCTAATGCACCTTTTATGATAAATTGTGTGGTCAAGTGTGTTGCATCAGCCTACAATCGCTGCATCAGACAGTGTTTGTGATTAGAAAGACAAATGTGTAAGACATGAAACTTTCGACAGTCTGGATGAGATTCTTGGCGTCCACCTTGGGAGGCAGTATACCGCCATGCGGACGGCCATTCCTACTGTGGAGAGGCTGCTGATCACGTTGCGGCCTGTTTTCAACTTTGTGCAGTATGGAGGATGTGAATCGAATGAAAACTCATGTATGGTTTTGTAATATGATTGATAAAGTAATGCTGTTGTTCCTTGTAATGAGTTGATACTAATAATTATTTTTTTTGCAGATTTCTTGCAACAGGGGAGAGTTATTCATCCCTGCACCTGCAATTCCAAGTTGGGAAATCAACCATCAGCGGAATAGTCAAGTGCACATGCAACGTGATCTGGCAGTATTTGCAGCCCATCGCGATACCCAGTCCGACTCGGGAGATTTGGTTGCAGGTGGCAGCAGGCTTTCAATCTGTGACCAATTTCCCCAATTGCATAGGCGCCGTCGACGGTAAGCATGTACGTGTGCAGCAGCCACCGCGGTCAGGATCACATTACTTCAACTACAAGAAGTATTTTTCTGTGGTCCTGATGGTGGTGGCTGATGCCTCATACAAGTTTGTTTCTATTGACATCGGCGCATTTGGAAGCATTGGTGACTCCCGGGCACTACTGACATCTCATTTAGGGAGGCAAATCCTGCTAGATCAGGTAACTCTACCTCCTCCCCAACCTCTTCCGGGTACCACGCATCCAGTCCCCTTCGTGATGGCATCGGATGAGGCTTTTCCACTGATGCCGAACCTGCTGCGCCCATACCCACGGAGGAGACTAGATGCCCGGAGGAGAGTCTTCAATGAGAGGCTGAGCCGGGCACGACGCTTCGTGGAGTGCACCTTTGGGATCATGGTGAGTTTGTGGAGGGTCTTCACCTGTGCCCTTAAGTTATATGCATCCACAGTTGATGGGGTAATTAAAGCTGCCTGTGTTGTTCACAACTAGGTTCGGGATCACGAGCGAGCTGAAGTGGAGGTGGAGATACAGACAGCTTTCCGTAACCCCGAAATCAACTGGTGGTTAGGAAGACCATCCAACCGTGGAGTACAGGTGAGAGATGCCTTCACTGACTACTTCATGAGTCCCGAAGGTGCAGTGCCCCAGCAGGATTCCAGCCACACTGTTCAGCAGCCCATCCAGGAGTAGGCCAAAAGAAATTACCAGTTGTTTTGACAAACATTTTGTGTATGATGAAAAGTCTTTATCCTTACCCCCCTTTGTACACACTATGTGTTGTTACTATGTGGCATGTCTTAAGCTACTTACAAAGTGTTGATATTTTGGAAGTGTTCTTGTATCAAATGAGCACTAATTCAGTAAATATGTTTTACCCTCAAAATATGTGTTGTGTTAATGGATTCTTGGACGTTACTTTGTTAGGTTTATTCGTGTGTCCCTTCTTGGTGTTAAATTAAAACACATCTCACAGGTCTTTTAAGGGAGAATTTTTTACTCTGTACAGCATGCACTTTGCAATTTGTTCATTGCAACTAGTGCACCCCACTCCCCTCATATTCACAATGTCATAAAACATCAATTATATTTTGTAAGAAACACGACAATAACAGTATGTGGCATATGTCCACCAACTAAACATATAACACTTGCCTCCTACATTTGTGTGAAACAGAGAGGAGAGTCATAATTGGAGGGTGGGGGATAATTTTGAGGGAAATTTTGAGGATAATTTTGGCGAAAGCCAGTGGTTGTGTATTGGGAGGGTGGGTAAGGGTACATAGTTTCAAGAAACTGGGATCCAGCAGAGGGAATGGAATGGGAGGGCAGGGGGTTGGGTGTCTCTGTCTGGGTGGAGGCGTTGAGAGATCTGGGGCTCTGGGGCATTCTTGACGATGGATCCCTAAGGCCAGTGGTCGTATGCAGGCTGTAAACCAGTTCTTCCAGGGGGGCAGGGGGACAGCGTTCTCGAAGGCTGCCACCACAGCGTGAACATAACTTATAAACGTCTGCCCAACTTTCCGTTGCATCTGGTGGCAGCGAGATGCAATTGTATACCCAAAATAATCAAAATCATCATCACCGTGGACCCTCTGGGTAAAGGACATGGCATTTGTCTCAACTTCCAGTTGCCTGTCCATTGTCCGGAGGGTCCTCCGAGATCGCTGTCGGGTGGAAGATGACCGGGTGGGGGGTGGCGGACGTGTTGGTATTGCCACTGGCAAAGGGGCGGCAGCAGGTGGCGCAGAGGTTTCTTCAGCCCCCTGGGATGCTGTGGAAACCCCTGAAGGTCCGACGTCACCAGGTGAGTGAGGCTCCGCTTCCAGAGGTTCGTGGTGAGAGGTTGATAGGGTTCCCTCTCCCTCTGCTGCTGTTCCTCTTGTGCAGCGGGACACTCTTCCATATGTCTTTCTAAATTTCCAGAGGATCTGAGAATGGTCAAAGAGAATATGATGTTTTTTGGGAGCTGAGATCACTTTCATCCTTTTAGCGCAACAGGCATGTTTATTTGTGCACTAACTTTTTTGCACACCCACCATAACACAAATTCAAACATAACATATGCAACTTACTAAATAATTAAACACTATACAAAAGCACACACCTAGGGGAGATGGACCAGCAAATGCTAGTTTGTTAGCATGACAAGTGGCATGACGAATGTATTGGCCAAATTACTCTTTCCTTGAATGCTTCTATAAAGGAAATCCTCTGCGCCGTCATGACACTGTCAGGGTTGTAGTACAATGTCAACAGGGGTAACACCTGGTGTTTAGAATCACGTCAATGGCGAGGTCCGCGTGAGACTGGCATTTAGGGGGTGACATGAGCATGTTTGCTATCGCAAATATCACATGATTACACACACATAAAGCACGTTGGGTAGACACACTTCCAAGGGCGCGATCAGGAAGAAAACAGAAAAGGCAAAACAGTTGTGGTAAAAGTTTACACATTCATAAATGTGTTGGCTTTCAGAGACCCGACATCTATGAGAACAATACATATTCTCTCAACGTATGCCTACAAATGAGCTGCTTGACACCATAACAACATTTTGTGCTTTACAAATGAATGGCCAAAAATTTACTGGCGGAGTGCCCTGTTGGGCAGGAGGAACATCATCTGCTGGTGGTACGGACATTGTGACCCTTGTGAGGAAGAGGACCCACTCCTCTCAGCCTTTTTCAGGTGCTTCGGGAAAGCGGTCCCGGACACTTTTCCAGCGGTTCTGTAGGTCTTTTTCTGCAAAAAAGTGGTAAAATCAACTGTGGACCAAAACATCATACTATCCCTTTTGAGGAAGTGTTACTGCACCTTAAAACCACAGAAAAACACAAAGCCCACACAAAATCAATATTCACCAACAAGCCTAAGTAAAGAGCATTCGATTTTCCACACGGATTATTTTTAGGAGTGGCAGAAAACACAAACACAAACATGCTAATATTTTTCAAGGAAATCTGAATCCCACAAACACTGGAACACATTTTAAACCTACTAAGGTTAGTTAATGATGTAAAGTGCGTAATGTGGGCCGCGGGGGTTGTACGTGCAAGCAAATGCAACGAAGGAGGGATTGTGTGGTGTTTACGCATTGCTGTGCTAAAAACACACATCAAACGAACGCAATTAAACTATTTAAATTATCACATAGAGTGAAAATGTGTCCCAAACCTTAAACACACCATGAGGGTATGTGCACACACACTAAGTACGTCCGTAATTGACGGACGTATTTCGGCCGCAAGACCCGGACCGAACACAGTGCAGGGAGCCGGACTCCTAGCATCATACTTATGTACGATGCTAGGAGTCCCTGCCTCGCTGCAAGACAACTGTCCCGTACTGTAATCATGTATTCAGTACGGGACAGTAGTTCCACGGAGAGGCAGGGACTCCTAGCATCGTACATAAGTATGATGCTAGGAGCCCGGCTCCCTGCACTGTGTTCGGTCCACTACTTGCGGCCGAAATACGTCCGTCAATTACGGACGTAATTAGTGTGTGTGCACATACCCTAAACGTGACACAAATATTCAGCGAACATTCTACACAAACTGTACCTACACAGAGAAAACGACGATAACAATTTTGACATATATACATTCACGACTTTCCAACAGAGAGTTTAACGTTAATAACAGCTACACATACGCCGTGTGGTCTGAGTGTGCACAATGGCACCTGGAGATATTGCAAACAAATTGCATGTTTCCGAAGCGTTGCTAACATTACATACATTGCATTGGATAAAGTTAGATTTGGACGATGTATAGGAATACAGGCACATTTAAGTAACACGTTACATTCAACTAAGAACAGTGTCTACACACATGGTTGCACTTGCATAGTGTCTGCAGGGTGAAAAGATAAGTTTTTGCAAGAACAACAAACATACCCAAAAACAAACATTATTGCTTTAATTTGTTCCTTACCTCAGAGATTAGGGCATCCATATCGATATGCATCCTCCTGTATGTTGGGGGGTGCCATGGTGAATCTCCTCAAGTGGTTTCAAAACTCCATAAACTGGCCTTAAAAAATGGCTGAATTGGCAACACCCCTTGGGGGAGTGTTTGCCAAGTTTCAGCCGTAATTTGAAGCGTATTTTCAGGCGTAAACGCCTCAAATTACGCTCCAAGAGGTGACATGCCGTCTTTTGACAGCGACGCGTAAAATAAAGGCTCGTAAAACCTATTGAAAGCAATGGGCAGATGTTTGCAGGCGTAAAAGAGACGTATTTTCGGAAGTAATTAGAGGCGTAAAATGCCCGAATTCCGTCCGTAAATAGGGCGTGTGAACATACCCTTACTTACAAGTGTGTTTCCTTGTGTTTTGTTTTTTTAAAATTGTATTTCTGGTACATTCAATCACTTCTATGTGTTCTCTGCAACTCCGTCTATTAATCCAGGGCCCATCATCTCTCAACAAACCATCCCATCTAGTATAACTGAGGATGCCCCTGCTTGTACTTTCTCGCTTTCTACGTAATTTTCTCAAGGGTCTTCACTAAACCTTTCCCCGCATAGTTTCCTAACAATATCTGCTGCTGTTTAACCCCCACCCTAAACCTTGGGTGGCGTGTCCCTTCATCTTGGCTGGCCAGCACTTTGGGCACACGTACACAAGCTCCAGATGTCCCCATGCGCTCTGCTAAATATTTTAATTTGTCAAACGGGAGTTCCCTATGCACTCTGCTAAATCCTGGCCTACTAAACCCTTCAACCTACATTTAGACTGCCATTAGGGGTTCCCTTTGCACTCTGATCAATCTTTTAGTCTGTCATGGGGGAGTTACCCTATGCACTCTGCTAAATATTTTAGTCTGTCACTAGGATAACCACGTATCTAATCTGTTTAACCCTAAACAGTAGCCAAATAATTATCAACAAGTTATGTTATCCCTTTCACAAAGTAGGTTGAGTATGTTTTCATAAATGTCTAACTGTCTTAAGGGTCCTTGGATATTCTATAAACTTTCTAGTTACAGAGATGTTTCTTAATAATCAGCCAAAAGTAGAGAGTTACCACAGCACTGAACTGCCAGGAGGGTGAACGCCTCTTCAGAACCTGGTCCAAGGTCCTCAATATCAGGCAGAAAAATGGACAAGGAGGCAGCACTTCCAAAATGTAGAAAAACCTTTATTCACCCATGCAACGTTTCAATCCCTCAGGATCTTTCTCAAGCATGCTTGAGAAAGTTCCTGAGGGATTGAAACGTTGCATGGGTGAATAAAGGTTTTTCTACATTTTGGAAGTGCTGCCTCCTTGTCCATTTTTCTACTTAATAATCAGCAACTCATTCAGATTGGGCGTCCGAGGATTAGCCCACATACATACTCTTACTTCCGGCCAGGTGCGCCTCTTATGGGTCACAGTCTGGATATGCGAAAGTCCTAAAAATCACATGGGCGGGGATGATTACCCGTCACTTCAGCAAGGATCAAATTGCAACCTGATCTTAATACAGACTAAACCCAGGGGCCAGAGGGAACACTTCGGACAGGCCGTTTAGTGTTATCTCGGTATTTGGTTGTTTCTGTATGTCTTGGGATCAGAAAACAAACGCTCCCTTATCTCAGCCTCTCACAGATACTCACAGATTCATTTCTACTCACACACCTATTTATATAACTCATACATACAACTACTCATAGACAAATGGTGCTCATGGTTCCCAAATAGTCAAAAGAGACAATACCTGGACGGCAGCTAAAACAAGAGAGAAGTGCACAGTAAAAATAAAATTTCTTACTCACCGGTTTTGTGTGCAATTCTCCGTTATGTTAGCGGTCATCCACCCTCGATTGTCGCCTCTGATCTGTGTTGAGAGTTCCGGACGAGCCCCCAAGTAATGTCGCTGCAGAATTTAAATTGTCCGTTAACGTTAGACATTATCTGCATTTGTCTATGAGTTCCAAATTAGTGAATGCTCTCTCAATGGTGGATCTGAGAGAGGCCAGCCGGCTGGAGAGAGACCATGACACGCAGCGTCAGTGCTCAAACAGTCTCTGCCCCCAGGGGCGGATCCATCTTTATTTATAGGAAAATGAGTGTAGGTGGTAACCTCATACTTGCAAACATAAACATTCTAGATATGGGAATATCCCGAATCCCAATATCCTCTTTAGCCATAAGAAATACAATGTCATCACGTTTTCTCAAGTTGTGTTGGTAACAGCTGAAATGCAAAGCCATAAACCAAATGACTTAGAATAGAATTGCTATCCCCCCTGTAGGCTGTTACTTCAGCAGATCTTTGAGCTCCAGTGACAACTGTCCATCCATGTGAAGCAATTTAGGTTCACACATATAAAGATATTAAAATATTTTTGAGACACGTGTTCAAGCACTACACACCCCCTCCCCTAATAAAAATGTCCCAATCATCCCAAAGGGTCTATTCAGCAGAGGAGGCATACGCCATCCTGCCCTCCGACACTGATTCTGCCAGTGAGGGAGAAGGAGTTTGCCCCATACATCTTGTCCTCATCATCCGGGCCAGCCATTAATCATTTCTGCACCAAATTTCAAGAACCGTATACCCCCCAAAAGGATATTATAATAGACAAGTCCCTTGTACACTTTAGGGGTAGGCTAAAATTCTGCCAATACCTGCCCAGTAAGAGGGGAAGGTATGGAGTAAAATGGTACAGACTCTGCAAGTGCAGCTCAGGATACACCTACAGGTTTATGAAGGTAATGACTCTAGGATTGAACCCCTAGAATGCATTAGTCAAATAAATTCAGACTAAAAACCCGCGTGTAATGATGGGGGTAGGGAAACAGAAAAGTGAGCCCTAATCTACCCGCCACTCAGTCCCTGCCTACTTGCAACGACCCGCCCTAAGCGACGGGGTACAACTGGGCGACAGTCCCTACGCTCAATAAGTGCACGACGGACAAACAGACAAGGGTACACAGAAGCTAAGGGAAATGGGGCAGTTGCCCACGGAAACACCGTGAGCAACAAGAGTGGTGAACGAGCCGAGTCAAACCAGGAGTGCACGAGGTACCAAACGCAGAGCAGGAGAGTAGTCAGTAAGCCAGGGTCAGTATGAAGCAGGGACAAATAGTTCAAGAAGCTGCAGCAGGGCCAGGAAACCAAACGAGAAGAATCACAAGCAAGGAGGAACAGGAAAGGCAGGTATAAATAGACAGAGGGCGGGAGCTAGCTCCGTCTGGCCAGGCTGTGATAGGCTCTCCCACTCCTAAGCCTGCCATCCGGAGTGGTGGAAGATGGAGTCAGTCTCACAGACATAGAAGCAGGTGCAGACTGATTACTTATGGGCGTTGACCCAGAAGCTGTGCCTGGCAGATCCTTTACACCGCGGGGTCAAAATGCTATTTATACCCTTAGATAAGTTCGAGGGTGTCGTTTTCTAAATGGGGTCACTTTGTATCCACTGTTTTAGTACCACAAGACCTCTTCAAACATGACATGGTGCCTAAAATATATTCTAATAAAAAGGAGGCCCCAAAATCCACTAAGTGCTCCTTTGCTTCTTAGGCCTTTGTTTCAGTCCATTACTACATGGGCACATGTGGGACATTTCTAAAAACTGCAGAACCTGGGCAATAATAATAATATAAGCAATAATGATAATATAAAATAATAATATTTTGAGGCAGATTTTCCTCTGCTTGCATGCCGATTTTCGCTGCGGCCATAAAACGCAGCGAAATAAGCTTTCTCTGCCTCCCATTGATGTCAATGGGAGGTCAGAGGCGTAAATGCCCGAAGATAGGGCATGGCCCTTCTTTTTCCCACGAGCCGGTTTTTCGGCCATTTTTTTGCGCGTTTTGCCGCGCGGTTTCCGCGTCAAAAGACTCGCCAAAAAAATCTGTGTGAACTCCCCCTAATACTTTGAAGCCCAGAGTAAGCAGGGATATAGAAGTCCAGAGACATTGCAGCCGTCTACCAGGAAATTTTAGAGCACTTCATGCTTCCCTTGGCTGACAAGCTTTATGGAGATGCTGATTTCATTTTCAAGCAGGACTTGGCATCTGCCCACACTGCCAAGAGTACCAATACCTGGTTTAATAACCACAGTATCACTGTGCTTGATTGGCCAGCAAACTTGTCTTATCTAAACCCCATAGAGCATCTATGGGTTATTGTCAAGAGGAAGATGAAAGACCCCAGACCCAACAATGCAGACGAGCTGAAGGCCGCTATCAAAGCAACCTGGGCTTCCATAACACCTCAGCAGTGCCACAGGCTGATCGCCTCCATGCCACGCCACATTGATGCAGTAATTCATGTAAAAGGAGCCCCGACCAAGTATTGAGGGCATATACTGTACATACTTTTCAGTAGGCCAACATTTTGGTATTAAAAATTGTTTTTGAAATTGGGTTTATATAATCTAATTTTCTGACACAAAATTTTGGGTTTTCATTAACTGTTAGCCATAATCCTCAACATTAAAATAAACAAACGCCACCATTAGATCACTCTGTGTAACAAATATTTATAATACATACGTTTCACTTCTTGAATTACTTATATTAATATATATCCAGAGTAGACCGGGAGAACGTAAGACATGCTCCTAAAGACAGACATGAGATGTTGCTGTGGATCTAAATACTATAACTTCTGCTCCTCGACCTAGGGACGTCACGATACCAGCACTTGGACTTCGATACCGATACTTCGTGTAGTATTGCGATGCTCGATCCCAAAACAATACGTTTGCCAACAAAATAAAAAAATTCCTCCGTTTTCTGATGTGAGGCGCGTGGTGTGATGAATTTTGAACCTCCATGTGCCTCACATTAATAGTAATTAACCCCATCATGTTCCTCAGTCATAATGGACAACATTGGGTTAATATGTGAGGTACATGATGGGGTTAATTACTATTAATGTGAGGCACATGAAGATTCAAAATTCATAATACCTCGTGCCTCACATTAATAAGTGAAAGAGCAGGTTTTTTTTTTATAACAGAGTAAACATGAATGACACTATAAATGTGTTATTGCAGTCGCAACAATACCGAATGTGTATATTTTATGTATCGAGACTTATTTTAACCCTTTCCCGGCCTATGACGAAAATGAACGTCATGATCGGGTATTAGTTCCCGCACTACGACGTTAATTTTCGTCACTATTTAAAACTGTCACTCTGTGTATACACAGAGCGACAAGACCGCGCTGTCTTCTGTCCCAGACAACTGACATAACAGTCTTGCCGGTCAGTGGACCATCGGCGCTGCTTTCGGCAATTAACCCCTTAAATGCGGCGAACGATTGCAATGGCCGCATTTAATGGGTTTGAAGCACATCGGCAGCCCCCACGAAGTGATTGTGGGGACTGCCTATGCTTGTTGTGGCAATCGGAGGCCAGACAATGGCCTCCAAGTTGCCATGTACGGAAGCCTAGGAGGAGCAGCCGGAGGCTGGTTCTCCGAGGCTTCCTGTCCGTGTGACTGTCACGTCACAATGACAGTAGTGTTACGTCCATGGCCGGGGATCGCCGTTCTAAATCACCCCCTGACGATCCCGGCCATGGACACCACTCTGCTCGGCGTCCTCCTCCCTCTGGCAGGCGCCGGCACTGTCTTCCGGGTCCTCGCGCCGTTCCCCGCAGGGCGCGCGCGCTGCCTTAAAGGGCCAGTACGCGTCCAGCTGCCAGTAATCAGCTATTAGCCCAAATGGCTGCTGGACTATAAAAATGAGCTCTGCCCACTGGTTCCTTGCCTGAGCATTGTTGTATACCCTAGTCTGTCTTGCTAAAGGTCTCCCAGTGTTTTCCATTTCCCAGTGTTGCCCATTCCTGCTGCCTGTACCCTGTATCCCGTACTATCGTTACCTGCTGTAAAAGCCAAGTCGTGTCTTCCGCCTCATCCGCGGCGTCACCTGCTGTGAAAGCCAAGTCGTGCCTTCCCGCTGCATCCGCGGCGTCACCTGCTGTAAAAGCCAAGTCGTGTCTTCCGCTGCATCCGCGGCGTCACCTGCTGTGAAAGCCAAGTCGTGATCCTGCCACTGTCTACTATTGCGTTAGGTACCCGTTTTGAACTATAGACATTGTTTTGTACCTAGTTGGCCAGCTGCTACCCCGCTACGCGGTTCGGCCCAGTGGGTCCACACCCCGCGCCGTGACAGTACGCTCAGGCCATGGACCCCGCTGGCCAAGTCAAGAGTCTGTCATCCTCCCAAGCCATGCAGGCAGACCTGCAGGATCTGCAAGCGCGACAGGATCAACTCATTGTGGCAGTAGACTCCATGGCGCAGCATCTTTGTGCACTAGTTTCTTCCGTCATTGCTCCTAGTGAGACTCCTCCGATCAACCCTCTAGCTACACCTCCTGGCAGCTCCAGTTTGGACTCTCGGTTCTCGCTGCCATTGCCGCCACGGTTTCATGGAGATGCAAGTTCGTGCAGGGGGTTCCTGAACCAATGCCAAATCCATTTCACTCTGCACGCCCAAGCATTTCCTTCGGACGGAGCCAGGATCGCCTTTATTGTATCCCTACTCACCAGCAAGGCCCTGGCGTGGGCGAACCCAATCTGGGAACGACAGGAACCCGTGACCAGAGACTTCCTGGGGTTTGTGCGGTTGTTCCGTTCCGTATTTGAGGAGCCTGGACGAGCCTCATCGGCTGCTACTGCTATTTTTAACCTGTGTCAGGAGGACGTCTCCGTGGGCGAATACACCATCCAGTTCCGGACTCTGGCAGGAGAATTGTCTTGGAATAATGAGGCCTTGGTAGCATCCTTCTGGCATGGCCTATCGCCTGAGATCAAAGACGAACTGGCTGCTCGAGATCTCCCAGCTGCCCTGGATGATCTGATTCAGATGGCTAGCCGCGTGGACATAAGGCTCAGAGAGAGATCCCAAGAGATTCTTCAGGAGAGACGGCTTTCTAGACTGGCGCCCAACTTCCAGCAACCCCTCTTGCCCTGTTTTTCTGCTGCGTCCGAGGTCCCGATGCAGGTGGATCGGCTTAAACTGTCTGATCAGGAGAGACAGCGCAGGCGCACCTCTGGACTCTGTCTGTTTTGCGGCCTCGCTGGCCATGTCGTGCGTCTGTGTCCCCAGAGGCCTAAGAAACCCCAATGTCTGGGATTGGTTGGAGAGACAACCCTGGGCGCTACTGCACTTGATAGAGAATTCTCGTCCAAGCTGTTCATTCCTGTAACCATTGTCGCTGGCGGGAGACCTCATCCAGTCTCTGCCTACCTGGACTCTGGCTCCGCAGCCAATTTCATCTGTCAAGACCTTGTGGATCTCCTTCAGTTGCCCACTGTTTTGCTGGAGAGACCATTGATCGTTGCCTCGGTAGATGGACTGCCTTTGCCTGACCCAGTATTGTCTGTGACCAAGCCATTGAGACTCCAGGTGGGAGCTCTTCATTCCGAGCTGATCTCTCTGTATGTCCTGTCCAAGGCCGTCAACCCTGTGCTGCTGGGCTTGCCTTGGCTCCGTCTTCACGCCCCAGTCCTGAATTGGAACTCTGGAGAGGTTCTTCAGTGGGGTCCCAAGTGTCTAGACCGCTGTCTGGGTCATGTCCTTCCATCCCAGCCTTCTTCGCCTCAGTCATTGTCTGGGCTACCTCCTTGTTACTCTCAGTTCGCTGATGTCTTCGACAAAAAGGAGGCAGAGATATTGCCACCACATCGAGAATACGACTCTTCTCCCCCTCGCGGTAGAGTATACCCTCTTTCCTTGCCAGAGACCCAGTCTATGTCGGCCTACATTAAAGAGAATCTAGAGAGGGGCTTCATACGAAAGTCTTCATCCCCGGCCGGAGCCGGGTTTTTCTTTGCCAAAAAGAAGGATGGATCCCTTCGACCCTGTATTGACTACCGGGGTCTCAATCAGATCACGGTGAAGAACAGGTACCCCGTGCCGTTGATTTCTGAGCTCTTTGATCGTATACGGGGGGCGAAAATTTTTTCCAAGCTTGACCTGCGGGGGGCCTACAATCTAATCCGGACCCGTCAGGGAGACGAGTGGAAGACTGCCTTTAACACACGTGATGGACACTACGAATATTTGGTCATGCCCTTCGGCCTGTGTAACGCTCCCGCAGTATTTCAAGAATTTGTGAATGACATATTTCGTGACCTCCTCTATGTCTGTGTTGTGGTGTACCTCGATGATATCTTGATTTTTTCCCCAGATCTTGTGACTCATCAGGGCCATGTCCGCCAGGTGTTGCTTAGATTAAGAGAGAATCATCTCTACGCCAAGTTGGAGAAGTGTGTGTTCCAAGAAAAGTCTCTTCCCTTCCTGGGCTACATTGTCTCTGATCAGGGTCTCAAGATGGATCCTGAGAAGGTCAAGGCTGTCCTGGAGTGGCCACGTCCCCAAGGCTTAAGGGCCATACAACGCTTCCTGGGATTCGCCAACTTCTACAGACTATTCATCCCCAACTTCTCTTCTCTGACAGCTCTCATCTCCACCCTTACTAAAAAGGGTATGAATGCCAAAGTATGGACTCCAGAGGCGGAGATCGCATTTGAAACCTTAAAGAAAGCCTTCACGTCTGCCTCCATTCTGCACCATCCTGATGTGTCTCTGCAGTTTTCGTTAGAGGTCGACGCCTCCTCTATTGGTGCCGGGGCTCTATTGTACCAGAGGGGTTCGAGAAGCAAGACGGTGGTATGTGGTTACTACTCCAAGCTGTTTTCTTCTGCAGAGCGCAACTACTCGATTGGGGACCGGGAGTTACTGGCCATCAAGATGGCTCTGCAGGAATGGAGACACCTACTGGAAGGAGCAGCTCATCCTATCCTGGTCTTCACGGACCACAAGAACTTGACCTATCTACAGACGGCTCAACGACTGAATCCTCGTCAAGCCAGATGGTCATTGTTTTTTGCACGGTTCCAGTTCGAACTCCACTACCGACCTGCCGACAAGAATGTGAGGGCCGATGCCTTGTCTAGGTCTTTTGAAACAGAGGACACTGTGGAGCCCCCACAGAATATTATCGATCCCTCCTGCATCTACCCTGTCAACCCTCTGCAGGTTAGAGGCATTCCCACAGGAAAAACTTTCGTACGGCTGGCAGACAGAGGAAGAATCCTTCGCTGGGGTCACTGTTCCAAGCTGGCAGGACATGCGGGTGCCCGTAAGACCCGAGACCTGATTGCCCGACAGTTCTGGTGGCCCACGCTGCCCAAAGACGTCATAGACTTTGTCTCCTCCTGTACGGTGTGTGCAGCCAACAAGGGTTCCCACTCCAGACCAGCCGGTCTGCTCCAACCACTGCCGGTGCCCGAGGCCCCCTGGCGGCATATTGCTATGGATTTTGTTACGGATCTGCCTCCCTCTGCAGGATGCAGTGTGATCTGGGTGGTGGTGGATCGTTTTTCAAAGATGGCTCATTTTGTTCCCCCGACTGGCCTGCCTTCTGCCGCTCGACTGGCTGACCTCTTCATGCAACACATCTTCCGTCTGCATGGATTACCTCTGCATATTGTCTCGGATCGAGGGGTCCAGTTCACCTCTAAGTTCTGGAGAGCACTCTGTGGCCTACTCGGGGTAAAGTTGGACTTCTCCTCAGCTTATCACCCTCAGTCCAATGGGCAAGTTGAAAGGATTAATCAAATTATGGAGAACTACCTACGGCACTTTGTTTCCAGAAGACATGATGACTGGGTGCAGCTGCTTCCGTGGGCGGAGTTCTCTTATAATAACCATACCAGTGAGTCCACCACTTCCAGTCCGTTCTTTATAGTCTATGGACAACATCCTCGAATACCCCTGCCCGGCTCTACTATGTCTCAGGTGCCTGCAGCCGATTCTACCTTCAGGAACTTTTTGCAAATATGGCAGCAGACACGGTCTTCTATTCTGCTGGCGGTGGACCGCATGAAGAGCAAGGCAGACACTAGAAGACAAGAACCTCCCCAATTTCTTCCAGGTACAAAGGTCTGGCTGTCTTCCAGGAATATCCGGCTGAGGGTGCCATCTTGCAAGTTTGCCCCCAGGTTCCTTGGACCCTTCGAGATTCTGCTGCAGATCAATCCTGTGTCGTACAAGCTTCGACTGCCTCCTACCCTCAAGATCCCTAATTCCTTCCACGTCTCCTTGCTAAAACCCGTGGTTCTAAACCGCTACTCCAGGACTCCTAGTTCCGCAGTGGCTCCTGGCAGTTCATCCGGAACTTTTGAAGTGAGGGAGATCCTGGCCACCAAGAAAGTAGGAGGCAGGACATTTTACTTGGTGGATTGGAGGGGATTTGGTCCAGAGGAGAGGTCTTGGGAGCCAGAGAAGAATATCGATGCCCCGGTCCTCGTGAAGAAATTTCTTTCCCGCTCTGGTCCGAAGAGGAGGGGGCGTAAGAGGGGGGATACTGTTACGTCCATGGCCGGGGATCGCCGTTCTAACTCACCCACTGACGATCCCGGCCATGGACACCTCTCTGCTCGGCGTCCTCCTCCCTCTGGCAGGCGCCGGCACTGTCTTCCGGGTCCTCACGCCGTTCCCCGCAGGGCGCGCGCGCGCACACGGCCTTAAAGGGCCAGTACGCGTGCAGCTGCCAGTAATCAGCTATTAGCCCAAATGGCTGCTGGACTATAAAAATGAGCTCTGCCCACTGGTTCCTTGCCTGAGCCTTGTTGTATACCCTAGTCTGTCTTGCTAAAGGTCTCCCAGTGTTTTCCAGTTCCCAGTGTTGCCCGTTCCTGCTGCCTGTACCCTGTATCCCGTACTATCGTCACCTGCTGTGAAAGCCAAGTCGTGCCTTCCCGCTGCATCCGCGGCGTCACCTGCTGTAAAAGCCAAGTCGTGTCTTCCGCCGCATCCGCGGCGTCACCTGCTGTGAAAGCCAGGTCGTGCCTACCCGCTGCATCCGCGGCGTCACCTGCTGTGAAAGCCAAGTCGTGATCCTGCCACTGTCTACTATTGCGTCAGGTACCCGTTTTGAACTATAGACATTGTTTTGTACCTAGTTGGCCAGCTGCTACCCCGCTACGCGGTTCGGCCCAGTGGGTCCACACCCCGCGCCGTGACAAGTAGGAATACATTACACTACGTAGGTAGTGTAATTTACTCTAGCAGCGATCAAAGCTGCAAGTCTCGTAGTCCCCTTGTGGCACAAGTAAATAAAGTTAAAAAAATGTAATAAAAATGTTTTAAAAAAAGTGTAAAAATAAGTTATAAGTTACATAAACAAAAAATTATTTTTTTCCTATAAGACATTTATTATAGGAAAAAAATGAACACGTTATAAAAGTACACATATTTGGTATCACCGCGTTTGTAACAACCCAAACTATAAAACTATAATGTTATTTTTCCCGCACGATGAACATCCCAAAAAAAAATCAATAAAAAACTACGCCAGAATCGCTATTTTTTGGTCACCACCCCTCCCAAAATAAAGAATAAAAAGTGATCAAAAAGTTGCATGTACCCAAACATAGTACCAATAAAAACCCCAATCCGTCCAGCAAAAAACAAGCCCTTACACAGCTTTTTTGACTAAAAAATAAAAAAGTTATGGCCCTCAGAATATGGTGACACAGAAAATATATTTTTTTATAAATAAGTGATTTTATTGCACAAACGCTTCAAAACATAAAAAAAACCTATATACATATGGTATCGCCATAATCGTACCGACCCGCAGAATAAAGTAACAATGTCATTTACAGCCCAGGGTGAACGCCATAAAAAAAACACAAAAAAACAACATTGCCAGAATTCCTGGTTTTTGGTCAGGATTGCAAAAAAAATTGAATAAAAAGTGATAAAAAAATCGCATGTATCCCAAAATGGTACCAATGAAAACTACAGATTGTCCCGCAACAAATAAGCCCTCACACAGCTCCGGTGGTGAAAAAATAAAAAAGTTGTGGTTTTCAGAATATGGCGATGCAAAATGTGCAGTGTTCCAAAAGCGGATAAGATTGGGCGCAATTTATCAGTGCGACACCGGCCACATATCTATGAATTATTATTTATTTACCCCATTATTATACCCTCTTATGCCCTGATGTACTCTGCCCAGCTTACATACACCCTCACATTATAAACAGGGGTGAACCTAGCCCCTCTGCTGCCTGAAGCGAACTATAAAAAGCCCCCCCCCCCCCCAAGCTATCAGAGTTTTCTCATTACTAGCTTTACACATCAAACACGCAATATATAAAAAAATTTAAATAGGAAAACATTTGATGTTTATTTGTTAAAGTGCTGTTTGAAGTATAGAAAAGATTTAAAGAATTCTTCTCACTACCAATCAGTGCAGTGCAAATAGTACAGTCTGCACTGCACTGCCCCATATCTTTTCTCGGCAGCCAGTCTCATTTGCAGCGTCACTCTCTGCAATTACATTCAAGCAAGTCCAGGATGGATCGCGCTTAGCGCTGTTTTGAAGCAGCATGTCCTGGAATGGTTTCTTTGCTCTACCTTCTGTATTGTTGTGGTCTGCTTGTGCTGACTTGATGCCAGTGGTGGATTAATATGACACTCACACTTCCCCACAGCCCACACCACAGTAATTTACATAGATTGTAAGACCAACATTACCAATAATACCCCATACTGTTACTGAATAATACCGCCATACCATAACCACAGTGACTGAATAATACCACCATACTGTTACTGAATAATACCATCACACCATAACCACATAGTGGCTTAATAATACTTCCACACCATGACTGCATATTACCACCACATCATAACCACATAGTGACTGAATAATGCCCCCATACTGTTACTGAATAATACCGCCACACCATAACCACATAGTGGCTTAATAATACTTCCACACCATGACTGCATATTAGCACCACACCATAACCACATAATGTCTGAATAATACCACCATAGTGTTCATGAATAATACCTCCACTCCATGAGAACATATTACTACCACATAGTGACTGAATAATACCAGCATACTGTTACTGAATAATACCGCCACTCCATAACCACATAGTGACTGAATAATACCCCCATGCTGTTACTGAATAATACCACCACAGCATAACCACATAGTGACTGAATAATACCCCCATACTGTCAGTAAATAATACAGCCACACCATAACCATATAGTGACTGAATAATACCCCAATATTGATACTGAAAAAAACCATGATCACATATTACTACAACACAGTGTCAGAAAAAAGCCACAATACTGTTAGTGAATAAACACACTGTATATAGACCAATATTACCACCATACAGTGACCATATAGAGGTAGATGCCAGTTATACACAGGAAATCCGCAGACCATATAAGTGATTGCAGTATAGTTATATTGAGTGACTCACAGGTGACATCTTCTCAGATAGAAGTCGCTCACTTTCACCTTTTCTTCTTCATCCAGTAAAGACCGCAATGACAACTTCTCCCGGACATGATTTCCTAAGCCCTGCAGAATATGACACAGATATCTTTGACTCCTTGCTTTTCTAGCGCACTCCCTAACTATTCCCTACCTCTATACAAACTCCCTATACATACTATACTAGGTGCCCCCCACAGTAATAGTATAAATACTGGGAAGACCCCAGCAGTTGGCAGGCACGTAATGGATACAAAAAGGAGCTAGGTGTACCGAGGTACACTGAAAGCCAATTTCCCAACTGCTGACTGATATTATTAAAAAATAACTTTTAATGATTTTACCACTAAGAATGTCCAGGTGGACATAAACACTGTATACGAACAATTTAAAAGTTATAGCCGATATTGCTGCCACACACGCTCAGTTTACACTCCGTCTGCATGTATTGCCAGACAGAGCACAGAGTGCTAGAAGTTGTCCAGTGACAGATATTTACACTCCGTCTGCATATATTGCCAGACAGAGCACAGAGTGCTAGAAGTTGTCCAGTGACAGATATGACAGCTGAATAGCTGCAGGCTGCCGTACTGGGAGCTATTCAGCTGTCATATCTGTCACTGGACAACTTCTAGCACTCTGTGCTCTGTCTGGCAATATATGCAGACGGAGTGTAAATATCTGTCACTGGACAACTTCTAGCACTCTGTGCTCTGTCTGGCAATACATGCAGACGGAGTGTAAACTGAGCGTGTGTGGCAGCAATATCGGCTATAACTTTTAAATTGTTCGTATACAGTGTTTATGTCCACCTGGACATTCTTAGTGGTAAAATCATTAAAAGTTATTTTTTAATAATATCAGTCAGCAGTTGGGAAATTGGCTTTCAGTGTACCTCGGTACACCTAGCCCCACAGTAATAGTACACACACCCTTTTGTTCCCCCAAAGGCCCCACACAGTAAGTGCTACTTTTGTTCCCCTACACAGTGTTAGTGTCCCCTTTATACCTTATTCAGTGATAGAGCCACTTTTAGGGCCCTCACCCAGTAATAGAATTCCCACTCAGTACTAATACCCCCTTTATGTCCCCACAGAAATAATGTCAGTAGTAATGCGGCCTTTTATGCCCCTATTCAGTACTAATGCCACTTTTTCTGCCACACTCAAATGCCTGCTTTATGGCCCCACAATAAGGATGCCCCATTTTTATTACCTAATGGACTTATGAATTTTAACTGAGTTCAGTGGCCCGGCGTGGACGGCATAATACAGTGACGTCATCAGCGTGCTCCCGATCTCTTGTAGGCCTCAGGTCTAAACCAGGCTGTGGCCTACAAGAGCAAACGGCGGAGCAGGGAGCCAATGGCCAGGGGTTGGCTGCCAAATTTTAGTCTGCGGGGCAAGCACACAGCACTGACCCAAGAGTAGCGGCCCATTCTGGGAGCACTTGGCAATTGGCGAGTTTGCCCCCCTAACAAGGCTGCGGAGGAACTCTGCTACCTGTCAAGGGAAAAATCATCCGCCAGTAGGAAAAATGTTTCTTGATGGCGGAGTACAAGAAAGCCTGACCTGGGAATTAGACTTTTTTGTACTCCGCCATGGGGAAACATTTTTCCATGTGGCGGATGACTTTTCAGTTGACAGAAAGCAGAGTTACATGAAGGGGAATTATTTGTCCTTGACCTCTAGTTTCTATTGTGGCAAATTTAAGTTTTTTAAATTTTCATACTGATTTTTTTTTGGTAGGTTCCACTGGAGCGTTTGGACTATGTCGTAGATTCATTGGACTACTTCGATGATCTACTTTTTAATAAAAAAAAAAATGGTGAAAGAAGGTTGCATGGGGGAGTTTAGATTTCAATAAAAAAAATGTTTTCTTATGTCTGTTTTTTTTAATACTTTATTATGGCCTTAGTAATGGCTGCTGTCTGATTGAGCGTGTCCATTACTAAGAATAGGCTTAGTGTTAGCCAGTAAAAAGGCTATCACTAACCCCTATTATTACCCCGGTTCTCACTGCCGCGAGGGGAGTACGATCCAGTACCCGACCATCTGAAGCAACGGTAAGGCAGCAGGGCGGCCACAGGCTGGTTTTACGAGGCTGGGAAAGGGGGGGGGGGGAACGTGGCCCTTCCCACCCTGGTAATGCTAGACTGCAGCTGCTCTATTGTATCTGACTCATTATGAAAAATAGCGGGAACCACACGTCATTTAAAAAAATAAAATAATAGAAAAAAAATTACGTGAGATCCCCTCCATTTTTCATAACCAGCCAGATACAATAAAGCAGCATCAGCCTATCATTAGCAGGGTGGGAAGGGCCATGGTTTTTGGCCATTCGGAGCCTGATAGTACCAGCCTGCAGCCACGCCAGTACCCGCCCTTCTCTTCAGACGGTCGGGTGCTGGATACCGGGGTAATAATAGGGGTTAGTGATAGCCTTATTACTGGCTAACACTAAGCCCCTTCTTAGTAATGGACGCTCTCAATCAAACAGCTGCCATTACTAAGGCGGTAATGAAGTATTAAAAAACAGAGACATAAAGAAATTTATTTTATTGAAATGACAACTCTTCCACACAATCCACTTTAACCATTTTATTTAAAAAAAGCTTAAATCAGCGAAGTAGTCCAACGAATCTACGACGTAGTCCAAATGGTCCAGTGGAACCTGCAAAACAAAAATTTGCAGTATGAAAAATAAAAATAAAGATGGCTGCCCCCACAAAAGTACAAACATATGAATAAATAGTTACCTTTGGGAACATATTAAAATAATTAGAAAAATTAGGCCCATAAAATAAAACATATCAAATAAAAAAAAAATAATTATAACATCTTTCACCTCCCCATACATGTGCAGCTGAGTGCAGCATGTAATGGGGAGGGCTGCACAAACCCTGGGGCACTTTACATTTTTTTTTCCTAGCCTCCTTCGTTATTTAGATATCGGTGCTGTAATATTTGGCGCCCGATATTTAAATAACCCCATGAACTGTCAATGGGGAGGTAATTGGCAAGGGGGCGTGTAACATCGCCATGACACTTTCCAATCAGCTAGAGACAGCGTTACAGCAAGAGCTGGAGAGAGAGTTGGTGCGCGCGAGCGCGCAGCTCTGCCACCACTAAGGAACAGAAGAGGAGTAGAAGGGTGTGAATTCTTCTTCTTCTGTTTCATGGCATCGTAGCTGTGCGCGCACGCACGCTCTTACTCTTTAGCTCTCGGCAGACAAGGACAACAAGACTGATCTCTCGCGAGAGATCACACAGTCTTGTACTTGCCTGCCGAGAGCTGAAGAGTGAGAGCATGTGCACGCACATGCTCTCCTCTCTCCAGCTCTTGCTGTTGACATTGTCCGTAGTGGATTGGACAGTGTCACAGCGATGTCACACGTCCCCTTGCCAATTACCGCCTCATTGGCAGTTCATGGGGTTATTCAAATATCGGGCACCAAATATTACGGCACCGATATCTAAGTAAGGAAAGAGGGTAGGATTTTTTTTTTAAAGTGCCCCAGAGTTTGTGCAGCCCTGACTATTAGGGGGGATTCACACGAGCGTGATTTGGCAGCGTGTAGACCGCGTGGTTTTCGCGCGGCACGCAATGCCCTATAGAAGTCTATGGGGCAGTACACACAGTCCGTGTATTTTGCGCAGCGTTTGTTCGCTGCGCAAAATACGCGACAGGTTCAATAACTTTGCGTATTTCACGCATCACGCACCCATTGAAGTCAATGGGTGCGTGAAAACCATGCATGTCGCACGGAAGCACTTCCGTGCGAACTGCGTGTTTGCGCAACAGCTGTCAAAAGGATGAATGGAAACAGAAAAGCACCACGTGCTTTTCTGTTTCCAAGCATCCAAACGGAGTGTCTTTGCGAGGAGCGAACCCCGAAAACCGAGGCAAACTTCACCGGGTTTGGCCAAACTCGTTTTGGCCGAACCCGGCAAAAAAAATTCCGGTCCGCGACGTCGGGAGAGATTCACTGTGCATGGTGCTGAAAGAGTTAAACTGTTTCAGCACCATGGACAGTGACTTGCGATCCCAAAATACATGAACCTGTAAAAAAAAACGAAGTTCTAACTTACCGATTACTCCTGTCTCCTTCCTGCAGTCCGACCTCCCGGGATGACACTTCAGTTCAAGTGACAGCTCCAGCCAATCACAGGCCAAGCACAGGCTGCAGCCAATCACAGGCTGCAGCGGTCACTTGGACTGCCGCGTCATCCAGGGAGGTGGGGCCCGATGTCAAGAGAGGCGCGTCACCAAGGCAACGGCCGGGAAGTTCTCGGTAAGTAGGAACTTTATCTTTTTTTTTTACAGGTTTTTCGCTGTTGTGTTCGGCATTCACTGTCGAGGGTGCTGAAAGAGTTA